>NC_000070.6:73553551-74275426 GCF_000001635.26 Mus musculus | reverse complement strand
AATACTATTGAAGAATTTACAAAAATAAGAACAAGCTGGGCGTGGTGGCGCATGCTTTTAATCCCAGCACTCAGGAGGCAGAGGCAGGCAGATTTCTGAGTTCGAGGCCAGCCTGGTCTACAAAGTGAGTTCCAGGACAGCCAGGGCTACACAGAGAAACCCTGTTTTGAAAAAAACAAAACAAAACAAAAAACAAAAAAAACAAACAAACAAACAAAAAAAGAACAAATAAAATTTAAATCTAGTATGTGGATACAATAATAAAAGTCAAAGCAGAAATAAATAAAATAGAAACAATGAAAACAATACAAAGAATGAGTCTGATAGCTTATTTTTGAGAAAATAAGTAAGAATAACAGACCCATAGACAAACTCAGCAAAAAAAAAAAAAAAAAAAAAAAGACCTAAGTTAACAGAATCAGAAATGAACAAGGAAACATTATGACAGACACCAAGGAAATTCAGAACTTTATAAGGAAATATTTTTAAAACCTATATTCCATAAAAATCTAAAAGAAATGGATGAATTTCTAGATTCATCCAAACCAGCAAAGTCAAAGCAAGAAGAGATCAACAATCTAAACTAAGAAGGCACAAGGTGAGTAACACTGAATGCATTTGCCATTCTAAATTACGAGATATCTTACTGAGCTATATTAATACAAAATAGTCACAGTAACAAAACAGCATGGGACAGGCACAAAAACTGACATTTTTACCAATGGAACAAACAGAAGACAACATGAGGTTCAGGTAACAAAAGCCATCTCAAAATGTATTCAACATCCTTAGCAACTCAGAAAATGTAAATCACTACTAGTTTGGTAACTGGAAGTGATGGTGCACGCTTTTTATCCCAGCACTCAGGAGGCAGAGGCTGGCAGATTTCTATGAGTTCAAAGCCTATATCCTACAGTGAGAGAGACACAGACAGAGACACAGACACAGACAAATACTTTGAGTTTTATATTACCATAATCAGAACGACTACAATCATGAAAGCAAATGACAACATATGCTGGGGGTAATGTAGTAGAGGTGCAAATTAGTGTTGCACTACAAAAAATCATGTAAAAAACTCTCAAAATGCTAAAAATAAATCTACCATGTAACACAGCCATACAACTACTTGGCATAAATTCTCCAACCTACTCCACAGATACTTGCATAGCCATGTTGACAGCTGCTCTATTCCCAATAGTAGAGAATTTGGCTAGCAATCAAAAGGCCCTGAGTACAATCCTCAGCAGAAAAATAACAACAACAACAACAGCAGCAGAAAAATTATGTGGCCAGTAAGATGCCTCAATGGATAAAAGTAGTTGCCTCAGAAGCCTAAAGATCTGAGATCAATTCCTAGAATCAATTCCACAAAGTTGTTCCAAGACCACCACACAAAAGTTATATGGAACATGAATGCTCACACAAACACATCATACTTATATACACACACATACATATACACATACACACATGCACACACACGTACATGTGCTAATAAAGTTTCTTAATAGTATAAATGATGAGGTGCTCAATCTATAACTAAAGTCCTATTCTCAATAAGATCCAAAAGAATGGGATCTAATAGTATATTTTTTAATTCAAAATTTAATTTTTACACTAAACTAGAAATAACAAGAAAGACTCTTCATCATTTGTATACTATATCAAATAATGCACTCATACACGCAAGTTACTTTTATGCCGTATCAGCTAAGTTCATCCAAAGATTTGCTTCCATTCACAACCATACAAGAAATTTAAACATTTTTGGCATGTTTTTTAAAATACTTGGAGATTTTATTATTGTTCTAAGGTGGAACTTTTTTCTGAGATTTTACAGGAAAAGGAGAGAAAAGCAGGAGTTGGGCACAGTCAGTTTTAGGGGGATTTTCAGATGACTTTGAGCTTTTAATGATCCTTTTGCCTCTCCCTCTAGAGTCAGGTGCATATACCATCAAGCCAGGTTTATTAGTACTGGTGATTAAACACAGGCCTCATGCATGCTAGGCAAACAAACAAACAAAAAAAAAACAACACCTAAGCTGAATCCCCAGTTTCAGATTAAGATTTTTATATTGGGCATCCAATACCACATAAAAAACACAAGGTTTAAAAATATATTCGTGCTGGGCGTGGTGGCACATGCCTTTAATCCCAGCACTCAGGAGGCAGAGACAGGCGGATTTCTGAGTTCAAGGTCAGCCTTGTCTACAAAGTGAGTTCCAGGACAGTCAGGGCTATACAGAGAAACCCTGTCTCGAAAAAACAAAACAAAAAACAAAAACAAAACAAAACAACAATATATTTATACACACACACACACACACACACACACACACACACATATATTTTTTTTCCGTAAATTCTTTAATAGTCTTCCCTTCAAGAAAGAAAATTTTGCTAGGTATGGTGGCATATACCTACAGACCCAGAACTTGAGAGACTGAGACAGAAGGACCACAAATTCATTGTCAGCCTAAGCTTTATAGTGGCCAGCTATCTCCCTGCCTCAAAAACAAAGTAAGACTTCATTCTTCTCCCCATTCAGTATATGATATACCTACTCAATTTCTCTGGAAGAAGACAACGGCCACTATATGAAGATTCGGGCAACACAGACAAAGAGGAAACAGAAAGAATGCAGGATCAGAAGGATAGAGAAGTAACAGAGATATGCCATCTACTAGACAGGACACAGACATTTTAATTATGAACTCGCTGACGCTGTGGCTGTCTACTATGGGTGTGAACAATATTGGACTGTCAACTGTAAGTAAAGGAAGGGGGAACCTACTGGCTAGTGATGGATTTAGAAAAGAAGATGTCCAGGGGCTGGAGAGATGGCTCAGTGGTTAAAAGCACTGACTGCTCTTCCGAAGGTCCTGAGTTCAAATCCCAGCAACCACATGGTGGCTCACAACTATTCCTAATGAGATCTGATGCCCTCTTCTTGGGTGTCCGAAGACAACTTGTACTTACATATAATAAATAAATTTTTAAAAATGATGATGATGATGATGATGTCATTATCTTCAGTTGTATACCCACTGGTGAGCCTACCTGGCTCCATTCAATATAAGCCCATAATCACTCAAAAACCCCTTATTAAACACAGTAGGTCATATAACAAAAGAAAACATGGGAATGGGACCTATTAGGAGAGGGAACTGACAGGGGAGTTGGGGAAAAAGAATGGGTAGTGGGTAAAGTACCAGAATATGTTAAATACATATGAAATTGACAAAGAACAAAATAATAATAAAAAAAAAAAAAAGATAGAAAGAAAGAAAGCAAATCTTGAACTCCAAAGTTACATACACATGCACAAGTCCACAATGTCTGCAATTTACTCAAATGTGCTTTTTAAAGATGTGTGAGTGCATAGCAGGACTGGTATAGGAAAAAGGAAACAGTAATATGTCCATGTTTCTACACATTTGCAAAGCTCCACTTACAGGACGAGCAGCATGAACTTTAGCCTCATACAAGGACCCCTCCTAGACAAATCTTCCAGCTAAGTTCTCAAGCAGCCGCCCTCCCAGTCAAAGCCTTAGCAGTAAACGTGGCAGACATCCTAAGCTTAATCATTCATCTACATGACTCCTAGCTTCCTGACTTTTATAATTATGAGCTGGCTTAAGGGACTAACTTTAAGAATTTGTTATATGCCATATAACTGATATAATAGATGTTTCCCTATTCATTCAACGTTGTTTTTAAATTGCTACTGCTCATTTTAGTCTTAAACAAAATTATCAATAAAATTTTCCCTAACAAAGCTAAAAAGAACTAAAAACCTCTGACAACTAAAAAGAACAGAAAAAAAAAAACACAAAAGAACCACTTCTAGATTTTATAAACAGGATTATAAAATATGGATCAATTTCTTTAGAAATAATCAAATATGAGTAAGCCGTCATTTGAAGAACAGAAACCAGGGATGAAGACAAGAGATGACAAAGGAGGTTCCTGCTTTTCCGGCTGCTCTGTCCACGTGGCTTCTTACCTCACAGACCCCTTTGGAAGAATTACAAACATAACTCAACTGACTCACTTGCTGCTGTTAGCCAGCTGCCTGAACTCCTTCACAGTCATGGCTTTCTTCTGGATGTTGTATTGCGTGAACAGTCCCGACTGCCCTGTGACCATCTGCTGAATTGGTGCTGGGATGAGCAAATTATCAATATCATCATAGCACTGTCTTGGCTTCCACTCCTTAGGAGGAATCACCTGGAAGCAAAACAAAATATTAACTTGGCACTCCAAACTAAGTATTACATACCTTTTATTTTTCAGAAGAACACATTTTCTCAATACCTCTGTAACAAAAGTACTGTAAACACTCACTAATACTTTGCAGTAAGGATATGATTCTTAATAACAAAATTCACTGACACCCATAACTACATTTGTATTGACTTGTTTTTAATGCCACTCATAACACTTGCTTTTATTTTTTTATGATTTTTTTATGTATACAGAATGACTAAGAGTAAGAGCTAATGATAAGACAGGCTGGGATATTTATTAGGTGTTTATAAGACAGGCTGAGCTGGGCATGGTGGCGCATACCTTCCAGCACCCGGGAGGCAGAGGCTGGTGGATTTCTGAGTTCGAGGCCAGCCTGGTTTACGTGAGTTCCAGGACAGCCAGAGCTATACAGAGAACCCTGTCTCGAGAAAAAAAAAAAAAGGCAGGCTGAGATGTTAGATGAAACACCAATGACACCAGAACAAACAATTCACCACGTGTTACCTCTCAACTGTTGATGGACTCTTCCTCACAGAACACAAGCAAGTTCACCTTTACTGAATTTTATCTACATGTCTCTTCTTAAGCAACCCAGACTGTCCTTGAATTTGTTACGTCTCTAGGAATGCCCAGGAATACCTCCTGCTCCTCCCAAATTCTGGGACTGCATGAATGCGCCAGAATACCTAAGAAATTTCTTAAAATATTTTAAGATTGAGAGGGCTGGAGAGATGGCTCAGTGGTTAGGAGCACAGACTGCTCTTCCAGAGGTCCTGAGTTCAATTCCCAAGCAAGCGCATGGTGGCTCACAACCATCTGAAAAGGGATCCGATGCCCTCTTCTGGTGTGTCTGAAAAGTTACAGTGCACTCATATGCATAAAATAAATCTTAAAAAAAATTAACATTGAAAGATTTATTTACAGAAAATGAAAATGAATTATTAGAAACCAAAGCACAGAGGACCCACTTGGGCAAGTATAAGAAGCAGAATACTATTACCCCTCCCAAGTCCTCCACACACTCTTTTCAAAATAGGTCTATCCTGCTCAAGTGGCAACAACTACCATATTTATTGGTAATAAATGCATGTGGCTATGCTTCACTAAATATTAAGTTTTTGTCTGGGGCTGGAGAGATGGCTCAGTGGTTACGAGCACTGACTGCTCTTCCAGAGGTCCTGAATTCAATTCTCAGCAACCTCATGGTGGCTCACAACCATCTGTAATGGGATGTGATGCCCTCTTCTGGTGTGTCTGAAGACAGTGATAGTGTACTCACATACATAAAACAAATGTATCTTTAAAAAAAAAAAAAAAGTTTTGTTTTGTGTATGTAACATGTCTGACATTTTTGTGTTTGTATATATGCATTAGGATACACATGTATGTATTTTATTATATTTTATTTGGAAACAGAGTCTGTCATGGAGCCGAGTCCTCTCTTCACCTTCCCAGCACTAGCATTATGGAGATGCATAATGACCCCTGGCTTTTTTTTTAACATGCGTATTAGAAATCTGAACTCAGGACCTCCTGACTGTACAGCAGGTACTCAACACCTCCAGTCTACATCAATACTACTATTTGAAAGGTACACTATATAAAAGTGGAAGGCTTGAGCAAAGGCTCAGAGGGTGCCAGCACTCTAGCTCCAGGAGGGGTACCCGCATGCACATCAACGTGCTCACACAGAAAACCGTTAAAAAGGAATCTTTAAGACACTATACTATAATCTTGGTAACTGAAAGGAAATCAGAGTGTTTAAGTATTAGAAAGATCAACTGTGAGTGCAAAAGCGATAGTTCAACAGTTGAGAGCACTTGTTGCTCTTCTCTTCCAAAGGTCTTGAAATTGGTACCCAATACCCACATCAGGAAGCTCACAAATGCCTATGACTCCACAAGATCTGACACTCTCTTCTGCCCTCTGCAGACACCTGCAAAGACACAGCAGATACTCACATCAACACACAAAGGGAAATAAAAATAAATCTTAAAAGAACAAAAATATCAAGCATACAGCCAGGTAAGCATGCCGTACTCCTTTAATTGGGAGGCAAAAGAAGGCAGATCTCCACAAGTTCAAGGTCAGCTGGTCTTCAGAGCTACTTCAGGACAGGCAAGGCTACACAGAGAAAACTGTCTCAGAATAAATAAGACGAGGAGAAGGAGGAAGAGGGGAGAGAGGAAGAAAGGAAAGGGAAAAGGAAGGAAAAGAGAGATATCTAGCATGTACAAAGTCTGGAGTTCTCCCTCCAGAACCACCTAAGCTTGGCATGGTAGTACAAGGCTGTACATCTAGACAGTAGAAATGTTCTTAGCTACATAGCAAGGTCAGGGCCAGCCTGAGACAACAGATCCTGTCTCAAAAATAAAACATAAAATTAGTGGCTTAAGAAATATCTCAGTGGAAAAAAGCACTTAATGCTTTTACAGAAGACTCCCATCACCCAAATGGCAATTCACAACTTCCTATAACTCAGTTCCCGGGGAATCAATGTCCACCTCTGACCTCTTGAGATCCCCTACACAAGTGGTTCATATACACTCAAGCCACCACCAGAGTGTAGTCCCTAGAATTCTTGGTGGGAAGAAAAAAAAAAAAAAAAAACTTCCAAAGGTCTCTGAATATACCCATACTCACATCACACACGCACAAACAAATAATTTTTAAAAATTAATTTTAAAAATAAAAAGAATAAAAGAAGTAAACTGGTTTCCCAGGAATATTTTTTGTTTTGTTTTGTTTTGTTTTGTTTTGTTTTGTTTTGTTTTGTTTTGTTGGTTTTTCAAGACAGGGTTTCTCTATGTAGACCTAGGTGTCCTGTAATTCAGTTTGTAGACCAGGCTGGCCTTGAACTCAGAAATCCGCTTGCCTCTGCCTCCCGAGTGCTGGGTTTAAAGGCGTGCGCCAACACACCCGGCTAGGAATATTTTATTCTTTTTGAATTTTTATTTTATGTGTAAGTATGTTGCCTACATGTACCACATGATTGTCTGGCATCCTTGGAGTTATAGATGACTGTATACTACCATGTAGGTACTGGGAACTAAACCCAGATCCTCTGCAATAACATCAAGTGGTTTTAATCATTAAACCTAACCTCTCCAGCCCACCAGGAATATTTTTAAGTAACTTTTAATGCCAGAGAATAAAGCATAAAATAAATTAAAGTTATTACAAAGTTAAGCCTATCAGTTCTAAGTTTGAGGCCAGTCAGTATATGCAGTGAATTCTAGGCCAGACAGGTATACACAGAAAGACCCCATGTCAAAGAGGAAGGAAGGAAGGCAGGCAGGCATGTTGATCCAAGCCTATACCAACTATTTTCTTTTGAATTCATTTTAGATTTTATTTTATTCTCCTACGTGCATGAGTGATGGAAGTGGCATGCAAGTGGAGATCAGAGGACAACTTTCAGGAGTTGGTTCTCTCTTTCCCACGGGATCCAGAACTCAACAGTCAGCAGCAGGTAAGTCAAGTGCTTTACCTACAGTCATACTTTCAGTTCCATTTTAAGTCTTTAAATATCAAATCACCTCACACAGTTCGAAACCAAGTACAACATATTTGCTCATTAAACAATTTAATAGTAACACCTTCATATTTAATGAGTTAAAGTAGAGGAAACCTATTCTGCTTCATTTCTATCAACTATATTGACTACTTCCTGAGTATGTCAAGACAGAATACATACTTTATGTCACTGTTTTCCCAAACCCAGGCATTGCCAGCTAAAATATGCATGCCCACTAGATATGTTGAAGCCAGATGCTATCTACAAAGTAGCAAAAGAAGAACGATGTTATCTTCATGTTGTAGGCATAGGTACATATCTTCACTCTCTTGTATTTTATGAAGCACATACATATATGCACACATATATATGTACATATGTATATGTTTATGTGTATGTATATAAATAATTAGAGAAAAAACAAAATTGGGCTACTCTGAAATTAAACTCACTATTATTGAAGTACTCAAAAATTGATTATTGTAAGTTAAAGAAATTATTATAAGTTAAGACAAGTCCACGAAATGTCAATAATACATTAAGAAAGGAACCACAGGGGACCTTTATTCCCCCACGAAAAGAAAAACATCCACATCTATATAGTCTGGATTTTCAACCAAGTAACTTGGTTTGTTGAAGCTCTATACACTTAAGTTACTTCACCATCCAGAGTAAGAATGAAACTAGGTTAAACATAATTTATGTGACAATAAGAATACAGCAAAATACTATTAGAAGAAACAAGCAGTTCAGCTTCATCCTAGGAGAGCAAACCTAATATTATTAGAGAACGCTGTCTTTGTCAAAGAGTGTTCCATTGAGGGTGAGGTACACTGGACTCACTCAGGTGTATTTGTAATTCTCATATTAATTTTATTCTGATTCTAATTTATACCTGTCATGGGTGTACTCAGTGTGCCTACAGCTCCTCTTCTCGTTACTTAACAAGTCATCTCACCACTAGACAGCATACTAATTACAGAGGACCAGGAGATGTGTTCAAGAAACAAAAAAGGAGACAAAAAAAGGTTTTCAAAAAAGGTCAAATAATGAACACAGTATAGTAACACACATGCCAACAACCCAGCATTCAAAGATGGAGGCAGAACAACCATGAAATTCAGGGTTCCAGGCTATTCTGGGATATATGAGAAATCTGTTTCAAAAAAAAAAAATAGATAGCTAGACAGACAGACAGACAGACAGCTAGAAAACTAGAGAGGAGAAGGTGATCTCCAGCTTCTCTCTGGGCTAATAAAGCCCAGTTCCTAGATAATACATGACATAGCATTTCATACTCATGCCAAATGACGGAAAAATAACACCTTCTGTTCAACTGAAGAAAGATTCCCCCATGTCTACCTCAAATTATAATCTGCAAGTTGAGACCAAAACTGAAAAAGCAAATTCTAAACAACTTTTACATTTACTTATTCTGTGTATGAGGAGGGGGGACATGGAGGCATGGGGAGTACATAGCACAAATGTAGAAGTCAGAGCATAACTACTGACAACAGCCACCTAACAAAAGGAATGACCTCTGGATACAAAATGCCACAAACAGTAAAAAACTGGATTACAGTCTCTAGTATGAATCAAGATATCTCGTCCTCGTACTCCAAACCTATATTTCTGAAGTTCTCTGTTCAGCTAACAGTCATTATCCACACCATTTGACCTTCATAACAGATATGCAAAGTCCAGGGAAAAACCTTTCCCAGTGAACGTATCACTAGCAACAGCCTCTGCCAGTGCCATGCACCTATATGATGAAATTACAGTCTTTGGGACCTCATGAACTCTCCTACGACCTTAAGCACACCATTTACCATTATTTTTTAAAACACATAATTTCGTATCTTTAAGAACAAGAATAGATGAACCTACTCAAAACTGGCTTCTCTTTTTAAGTGTTCAAAGCTACCGAGAGCTGTTCAGTAGATCAGCACACTATCCCTGGTAAGACTTCCCGTGGACACTTGTCTTTACAACCAAACTCATTTTTTACATAGATGCCAGTGTAGTTTTTTTTCAAGCAATGTCTCAGCATAGCAAAAGAACAGGACAAGGAAACATCTACTACTACATCTTCCTTCCCAATTTTAATAGTTAATATTGATTGTCAACTTGATAGAAGTCACCTAGGGGACAGATCTAGATTGTATTACAGAGACGTGAAGACCCACCCTAAGTGTGGGCTAAGATTCTGAACTGTATTAAAAAGTAGAAAACAAGTTGAACAACAGTATTTATCTCTTCCTCCTTCCACAGTGTAGATGTAATATGACCATCTAGCTGCCTCATGTCCCTACCACCATAATGTATTCTAAAACAGCCAACATAAATCATTCCTTCCTGAAATTGTTTTGTCAGACTAATCTATTCAATTCAAGACTACCCTCACTTCTTACTGCAGGTGGAATAAACCCCCTAATGCATTACCTCAGTAATCCTAGCACTTAGCAAAAAAAAAAAAAAAAAAAAAAAAAACTCTGTCTTAAAAAAATAAAATAATAATAATAATAATAATAATAATAATAGAGTGAGCTCCAAAAGTGATTCAGCAGCTGTGAGCCCTTACTGCTCAATCACGGGAACCAGAATTCAAATCCGAGTAACCATACTGGGTGGATGGCAATACCAGTAAATCTAGTTCTAAATGATTCAAAGCCCTTTTATATACTTCATAAGCAATCGCACACGTGTGCGTGTACACACACACACACACACACACACACACACCACATCTATTAGTGGAGGGGCAGGGAGGACAACCTAGAATGTTTTTCCTTAACTCCTACCTCCTACTCTTTTGGCACAGGTCTCTGTGGTGATCTGAATAGGAATGGCTCCCCAGACTCATGTTTGAAAGTTTGGCCCATTCGGTGTGGGTGTGTCCATGTTAGAATAGGTTGGTCTTAATGGAGGAAGTGTGTCACTGTGGGGGCGTGCATTAAGATGCTCAATTCCAGGCTCAATGGCTCACAGTTTTCTGCCTGCCTCTTGCTGAAGAAGATGTAGAACTCTCACCTCCTCCAGCACCATTTCTGCCTACTCACCATGCTTCTAGCCATGAAGATAATGAACTAAACCTCAGAAACTGTAAGCCAGCCCCAATTAAATGTTTTCCTTTATAAGAGTTGTCATGGCCAGGTGTGGTGGCGCATGCCTTTAATCCCAGCACTTGGGAGGCAGAGGCAGGTGGATTTCTGAGTTTGAGGCCAGCCTGGTCTAACAGAGTACTTTCAGGATAGCCAGGGCTAAATATAGAGAAACCCTGTCTCAAAAAACCAAAGAAAAAAAAAAGTAGTCATGGTCATGGTTTCTCTTCACAGCAATAAATCCTAACTAAGACAGTCTCTTTACCACCTTCTGTGACAGGCTGGCCATGAGTCTTCATTTGCCACTGACACTGGAGGGCTGGGATTACAAAATATATGCTATTGGCCGCAGTTTTTACATGATTTCTGGAGACTGTAAGTCTTCACAGTTTGGTAGCAAATATTTTACCTACTGAACCATGTCTCCAACCTGGATTCTTTCACCCTAATTATCTGTTTGGTTGGTTGGTTGGTTGGTTGGTTGGTTGGTTTGGTTTTTTTGGAAACAAGATTTCTGTGTAGCCTTGCCTGTCCTGGAACTCACTCTGAAGACAAGGCTGTCCTCAAACTCAAGAGATCCGCCTGCCTCTACCTCGCAAGTGCTAGAATTATAGACTCTGCCTGCATGCCCTCCATCATCACTGCTACACAGCAGACACTTCACACTTGAAGAAAGAAAGTAGGCTAGGATCTGGTAAAAGAGCTCGGTGGTAAACATGCTTGTTACAGCCTGGTATGACAATTCATACCTTTACTCCCAGAACTCAGGAAGCAGAGGCCAGCCTGGTCAACAGAAAAAGTTCCAGGATAGCCAGAGCTACATAGGAAACCCAGTCTTGAAAAAACAAAACAAAAACAAAACAAAACAAAACAAAATAAGAACAAAGAAATACTGATAAACAATATTGTCCCCTGGAACCACATCAAGGTAAAAACAGAAAACCAACTCTAAAGTTGTCCTCTGGCCTCAACAGATGAGTTGTGGCAATATATACATCTCCACATGTCATACATAGGCACCACCCATAAATAATATACAAATTTTTTTTTCAAAAATAGGTAAAAAGGCAAATTGATAGAGAATGCAGACTGTGATTGCCTAGGGCAACAGTGATACCAGGAAATTGGAAATGACCATTTAAAATATATAGTTTCTCTTTGTGATATCCACATATAATTTGATAGTAGTAACAGCTATAAAACTATTTGAATAAACAAACACCACTGAATTAGAAACTGTAGATTGAGGATATTGTATCTTGTTGTTTTAACACGAGACAAGCATAGTTGCTAGAGCCTATAATCCCAGCATTCAGGAAGTTGAAGAGAGAAGATGGCTATGATTCAAGACAGTGAAAGAACCTATCTCAAAACCAAAAAAAAGAAAGAGAGAGGGGAGGAGGGAGGGAGGAAAGAAGGGAGGGAGGAAGGAAGAGAAATTCTAGAACATAGTCTAGTATAAATAATCCAAACAAAAGAAAATTAAGCATTCCAGCTAGATAGCAGACACTGAAAGAACCAAAAACTAACAATGTAATTCCCGAAGTCAAAGGATACTTTTTAGGACAAGTCTGAATATAATCACCTTGGCAAGACCTGCTCGATGGGCTCCTTTGGATTCCATGTATGCGAGGTATTTGTTGAACTCCCGAAACTCCTCCATGGAAGGTCTGAAGGTCATTATCTTACAGCTGGGATTTAGGGGACTCTCCACCTCCACCACCTCCATGATGGCCACAGATGTTTCTGCAAAGAAAAGGTGGCCATCAATAATGGACTCCTCAAAAAGGACGCCTCAGGGCTTCCTAACATGCTCCTATTCTGGATACAGAATCACTGACCTGACTGTAAAACTGACCTCCATGAAACCTTTCCAAGTAAAACTGAATTTTCTAGAAGTACAGTCTACCACAGAGATAAGTTATTTCTCCACTGGTGAAAATGAGCCAGTTCAAGCCAAATTTGATTATCTTAAAGGCATGTTTATTGGGAAGCTGTTCTTAGGCAAGTTCACTGGCCCCAAGAGGAAAGAAAGGTGGAGAGAGAGCCCACAAAGAGAGTGGAGAGAAAGAGAGGGAAAAGAACAGAGAGAGAGACAGACAGACAGACAGACAAACAGAGAAACATAGAGACAGACACCAAGGAGAAGCCTCTGAAGGAGAAAAGCAGCGTAGCTGCTGGGCTGTAAAGTTCAGGGTTGGGGACAAGGTATGCTGAGGAGGGACTGCTGGGAAAACCTGGAGGTCAGGTGTTAATGGTCCTCAAATAAACACACAGATGTACTGGTCCACTATCTCACATATGCACATATATATATAAAGGCCTAGCATATATATGCTGAAGGATGTTCAATATCACTAGCACAGAGCTGAAGTGTCTTCCAGTTTTTTATAAGATGGTTTTCTATAATAATTAAAAACCAATCACATGACAAAACCACCAGAAACTAAACTAATCTACTGAAGACAGAAAACAGTACCAGAGGAGCTCTGATAAGAGCTGTGCAAAACTGAAGTTCTGAATTCAAACTCCAGCATCCATGTAAAAAGCCTAGCCAAGCATGGCCATGTTTTGTAACCCTAGCATTGTGGGAGGAGGCAGGGACAGAAGCATCACTGGGATTTGCTGCCCTCCAGCCTACTCCAGGTTCAAGAAAGAGAGTAAGATTGAACATATCATAGCTCATAGTCAAAGAAGTCAGTATACAAACTCAAATAGGGCAGGAACCAGAGGCAAGAGCTGATGCAGAGGCCATAGAGGAATGCTGCTGACTGGCTTGACCATCAAGGCTCATTCAGCCTGCTGTAAAGAACCCAGGGCAACCAGCTCAGGGACCGCAACATGCACAAAGGGCTGGGTCATCCACCACCAGTCATTAATTAAGAAAATGTCCAACAGGCTCGGTAACAGTCATGGAAGCATTCTCTTAATTGAGGTTCCCACCTCTCGAGTGACCTTAGCTTGTGTTAAGTTGACATAAAGGCATCCAGCACAGGGAATTATTTTTTATGTTTTACATGCCAAGTTTTCCTCTTGAGACTTCTGATATAGCCATGACTGGCCTTGAACTTGTTATGTAGTTGAGGGTGACCTTGAATTTCTGATCCATATGCCTGTATCTCCTTCATAGGAGGTTTGTAGTACTGGAAATCAAACTCAAACCCTCTAGGTAACTACTCTTACCAGCTAAGCTACATCCTTAACCAGATGCAATTTTTTGTAAGCCCTTGGTCGATTCAATTCATCAATACAAAAAAACTCAAATATAGAAAGCCAACTGTACTTCACCCAGTTTCTCAAACAAGTTAAGTAATCTGTGACTTCACATATTCCTTCCCTTGAAGCAGCCTCTGCACACTTCCTAGCTGTGAGTTCCCAACTGTCTGTGCAATACAGAACTCAACGAGCCATCCTGTGCTCTGTCTCCTTGTCTACACCCATACTATAGACAGCAAGGGGTTCCTCCCAATGCTGGCACAGCCCACTAGCCATTGAGTTATCAAGCACTGAAAAGAAAGACAGATTGGCACGTAGTCTTCCTCACATCTGCTATAATAATATTATATACAATAATCATTACAATAATATATGAGTAATAATAAAGAAGTATTGGCCAGGAATGCATATCTTTAATCCCAGCACTTAGGAGGCAGGTGGATTTCTATGAGTTTGCAGACAGCCTGGTCTACAGATCAAGTTCCAAGACGGCAAAAAAAAACCCCTGGAAGGAAGGAAGGAAGGAAGGAAGGAAGGAAGGAAGGGAGGGGGAGAGAGGGGGGGATCAAGAAAAGTAAAGAAAAGAGTATCAAGGGGCTAGAAGCAAGGAACAGAGGTTAAGAGCATTTGTTGTTCTTACATAGGACCCTGCCTGGCTCAATTTCCAGAATCAACATGGTGACTAACATACAGACTATGCATATACATATAATATTACACATAAAATATTAAAAAGACATTACATAGAATGTCACATTCGGGAAAAGGAATAAACTTGTCCTAAACAAAAGTTATTCAGAAAGCAGATTAGCCTAGCATGAAAAACACATCTATAATCTTGGTACTTGAGAGAAAGAGGCAAGAGGATTTTCACAAGTCAGAAGTCAGCATGGTCTACATACCAAACTCTGGGTGAGGCAGCTAGAGTCCTACCTCAAAAACAAAAAACAAAACAATAAACAAATCTAATTTGTTTCACTAGCAAAAAAAAAAAAAAAAAACCACAGCAGGAAACTAAGAAAACTACAAACTATCTGTGTGAAACACACCAGCTATATGAAATGAAACATTCCTTTTCTTCTGGCCAAAATACAAGTCACCTTGGTATTTGTCTGAGCAGAGTCAGCAGCCACTGAAGGAACTGGAAATGCAGCTAGCAATTCAACAGTGATTGAATTCCTAACTTTAGTTCCACAGACATTGAAAGGACAAAACAGTCCTGGCACTAACAATGACACATAAAATACAGTAAGTAAATGGTATCAATGCGAAATTAAAAAAAAAAAAAAAAGCAGTTTTTTGTTTTGTTTTTGTTTTTTAAGGGAATATGAAATAAATTTTTCTGGAGCATTTTAACATGACTGTTGCACAGGGAATACAGATTTAGATCACTCCAAACTCCATATTCCAACATGGAAGCAGTTTCATGAGTTTCAGTTACACTATGAGAACAGAACATGTTGCAGAACAAAGAGAAATATAAGTCAAGGCAAATTTAAAACACACAGAATATCAAAGGGGGCAGTCACAGCAAGACAGGGAAAGCTTTTCTATGCTATGCTATATGCTAGGCTACAGAAGGGTCTCTGATGACATTCTTAGCATTTGGTTGGTGGAAGCTGGTGGTCTACCATGTTAATAGAGTCCAAGAAGAAATGACCTACTACTCACAAGACTGCCAGGAAAAAAGAAAGGCTACTGCGTGCAGAAGAGGAAAACCAGCCCAAGATAAGGTAAAACTACCTCCTGGGCCTGCAACATTCCAACCTCTCCACAGTATTGAAATTCTAATCAGTCAGGCAAGCTCTGGAGACAAAGCTGCTTTTCAAGAGTTCTGATTTACAATAGTAACTACTAAAAAATGCAGGGCCAACTGAGGGGGTTCCGGTTTCAAAGCAGGCAATCGAAGGTGGTTCAGAGAAATAAAATCCAGGAGAAGCCTAAAGGAAGAGATATCTCTTAGGTTCAGTTCTGCTCTATTCTTCAAGAGATCTCCAAGAAGGCAGATATGGCTGAAAACAAGACAGAGAAGGTTGAGAGAGAGAGAGTAGAAAAAAGAAGTTTGGCGTTTATCTGAGTATGCCAGCAAGTAATTTTGGACCTTTACCCCTTAACATATCCAGTTCCTGAACTCAGTCATTTTCGTCACACCATTCAAAGAACTAAGCTCCCTAAGTATACCTCTTCTGAGGAAACTGAAGCAAAAAAGGAATCTTGCTCATATTTTCATTTCTTGTTGCTGTGAAGAAAGAGAGTAAGGAAGACAAGGAGGGGAGAAGGAGGAAGGGGGGATGAAAAGGGGGAAACACCAAGGAAGAGATTTATCCAAAGAAAATTTAGCCAGACAAAACAGAAGTGAATGTATATAGTGTGCAGTGAGATCCAATTAGTATTTGGTATGTTCTGAAGAAAATTTCACAACAGAAATGAAAAAGGAAGAAAAGTCAAGATTTCTAAACTGAGGCTGGAGATGTGTAGCTCAATTGTACATGCTTGCTTTGCATGCACTAGGATGGAGTTCAAACACAAGAGTGGGGGTGGGGGCAAGGGGAAGGAGGGGGTAGCCCCAAATCCTCACACTTGAGAAGCTGAGGCAGGAAGCACAGCTGGAGATGTAGACCAAAACCACGCCTGAAAATAAGGAAAAGGGAGGGGTCCAAGTGTGGTGGGGCACTCAGGAGACTGAGGCAGGAAAGTCACAAATGCTAGATCAACCTGAGCTATGTAGAATTCAGAACCAGTATGGATAATAGGACCCTGTCTTTGAAAAAAATAGAGACAAAGAGCCCAGCCTGCAAGTGCAGCTACCCTGGACACTTGGTCAAGGAGGATCACTGTACTTAAAGGCTGGGCTACATTATGAGTTCAGTAGCCTGGTAACAGTAAGATAAGACCGATCCTAAATTGCTTGCTTCCATGTTGGAACATAGAATTTGAGGTCACATAAGTCTGTGTTCCCAGGCCATGGTTACTCAAAATGGCTGGAGAATCTCTTATTCCCTTCTAAGATGAAAGCTGCAGTTTTAGCATTGCCTTCCTCCCATATCTAGCAAGTACTTAGCACGTTGTACATGTTACTGTTTTCTTTAAATGTATGTAGATGCAAAAACAAGCAGAGCAACTAATGGGTCACTATTCAAAAACTTAATAAACAATTCACCAAAAGAAGAGGAGGAGGAGTCTGGGTTACAGGCCAGACGTGCACGAAGGCACTGGACTCCAGCTGAGCTTTCAGAAAGGTGGCTGGGGCGGTGAAACTAAATAAACAGTAAAGTACAAATCAGAAGGGAGGAAGAACAAAGGATCAGCCCCACTCTGAGAGGTAAGCGAACAGAGGAAAGGAGTGGGAAATGATGGGCTGAACAAAGCCTCACAAACACAGGGTCAACTGCAGGCTGCTACCCCAAATGAAGAGCTGCTGGAAGTGGAGCAAGGAGGCTAACCTTCTTAAAGGGATTATTCTGACTGCGTGGGTGGATTAAGCTACCACGGAATATGAAATATTTTCAGTGTATCACTTAATTCCAAGAGACAGAGAGGGAAGTGTGTAGGGAAGCTTTGGGTGTGTGTGTGGGGGGGGGGGGTGAAAAGTAAAATGAGCTGCAATATGTAAATGGAAAATGTAAAAGTAAAAACTGAGTCTGTTTCACTCTAATTAAACCTCACACCTGAAGTAAATTATGAATTCTGTCAGCTCCCTGTCAAGACTTACTGTTAATGGTATCTTGTTTCATTTACCACTAATTTTTTAAATTTGTACTTTCGGATTCACAACACTATAGTTATAAAGACAAAAATACACATTGCATGTATACATATGGCTTCTATTTCCAGAACTCTAGTTTCTATCCCCAGAACTGCAAAAATAAATAAATAAATAAATAAATAAATAAGACAAGGGGCTGGAGAGATGGCTCAGCGATTAAGAGCACGTATGGGGGAGGGAGGAGGCAGGTTAAAAAAAAAAAAAGAGCACTGCTCTTCTGAAGGTCCTGAGTTCAAATCCCAGCAACCACATGGCACATGGTGGCTCACAACCATCTGTAATGAGATCTGATGCCCTCTTCTGGGGTGTCTGAAGACAGCTACAGTGTATTTACATATAATAAATAAATAAATCTTAAAAAAAAAAAAAGATGACAGTATACTATACTTCCCAAGAAGTTCAAATGAGACTCAATAGTGAAGAAAAAGGAATGGTAGCCCACACCATTAACCCCTGAATTCTGGGGGCAGATTTAGGAACTGCAGGCCAGCCTGCTATACACAGTGAGTTCCAAGCCAGCCAGAACTGCAAAGTGAGACCCATTTTCCCCAAAAAATAAACAAACAGCTGAATCTTGAGGTAGATTGATTCCCAGCTTCAGGAGGGACCTCCACACTAAATTCTAGACTGCCCCTACCAGTTTGCACCCCCACCATAATGAAGAATCCTTTCCCCACCACAGACTGCTGTCGTTTATTTTATTGATCGTGGCTATTCTGAGTTAAGATGAAATATCAAATTCTAATTTGCATTTCCCTGATGACTAAAGATATTGAACATTTAAGCATTTCAATCTTTGTTGAGTTTTAATTCTTTGTTTGTTTGTTTTGTGAGTTTGTTTTTTTTTTTTTTTATAATTCTCAGCCTAGTTCTGCACCCCATTTTTAATTGAGTTGTTTCCTGGATCCCAGTTCTCTTTCTTCTTTGTGCATTCAAGATACTATAGCCTGCCACTTTGCCCAAATTATGGTGCCCTTTTCCATATAAAAGCTTTTCAGTTTCATGAAGTCCCATTTATTAATTGTTGATCATAGTGCCTATCCTATCAACATTCTGTTCAGAAAACCCTTTCCTGTGACAGTGAGTTCAAGGCTATTCCTAATTCATTTCTATCGTATTCAGGGTATATGGTAGGACATTGAGGACTCTGATCCATTTAGAGTTGAGTTTTGTACAGAAAAATAGATATGGATGTATTTTCATTCCTCTACATGCAGCTATCCAGTCTAACTACATCATGTTAAAGATGCTTTCTTTTCTCCCTGGTGTAATTCTGGCTCCATCATCAAAATTCAGGTTTCCAAAGGTGTGTGGAATTATGTCTGCATCATCAACTTTATTCTATTTAGCAAGACAACTTTTTATGGCAATGCCATGCTGTTATTATTACTATAGCTCTGTAATACAAGTTGAAATCAGGGATGGTGCTACCTCTTTGCATTCATATTCAAAGAAATCTACATCTTACTAAAGTGATACTTGTACATCCATGCTCATTACTTTTCTATACATTATAGCCAGAAAAACAGCCTAGGTGCTAATCAACTATTAGAACAAGTCATGAAAATGTGATACATTTACACAATGGAATATTATTTGGTTGTTAACCAAAATGAAATTTGCCAGTAAATGGAAAACAGCTAGAAACCATCATCCCGGACAACCCAGACCCAAGGCGACAAATACTGCATGGTATCTCTTCTATGTGGATGTCAGTTTTTACTCTTTAGATATGTGAGCTATGATTTGAATAGTCACAGAAGTTTAAGTACCTAGTTGGGGGTGGGGAGACCATATCCCAAGGAAGGGAAAATAGAATATAGTTATGGAGAGACAAATGGAAAGACATAATAGGAAGATCAAATGGAGAAGGAAATGGAAGGGCAGAGCAGAAGAAAAAATATGGGGAGGTACACTAAAGGCCCTTTGGAAAACCATATGGAAACCTACTACTTTACACGTTCCTAAAACATATAATCTATGGAAGTAATCTAAATGGAATCATCACATACTGAGGGAGGCAATACCACAGCTAGATACCTGACACAAACCCCCAATGATGGGAATGGGTTACATCTTTTTGAGTCATTGGCCAAATGGCTCCCATAGGCATGTCTGCAAAATGTAATAAGCTATTGTTTACTTGCCACAACCAGATGATAAGGCCCTAATGCTGACGTATATCACCTATTTATATCATCAAACATGAAGAAATGGAGCTGGTATCCGAATAGAAACTTTAACAGTGCTGGAAGGCACTTTATACCATACCAGAGAAGGTGGTTAATCATCAGTATCACCCAGCTACAAACCCTATAACCTACAACAGTGACCTGCCTGCAAGGGATACTGGTATTTACTGCAGTAAAAAACCACTTTTTTATTGAACTTACCATGAGACAGAATCCATGACACTGATTAAGTGGCTATGGGTCTAGGAAAAACATCTCCTGTTACTTTGCTAAGGACACTGCAATAAATGACTGCCCTTAGCATGCTGCTATACCCACAGATCAGAGCCTCACTCAGCCAGCATCACAGAATCTTGCAGTAGACAGTAATTAAAACAGAGACCATCAGCTACACCATATGCAGAGTATGAGAGACTTTGGAGCACTCAGGTCTAAATGGGATATCTTCATCAAATTTCTCCAGTCCCAAACGGGCGTGGTGGTGCACGCCTTTAATCCCAGCACTTGAAAGGCAGAGACAGGCGGATTTCTGAGTTTGAGGCCAGCCTGATCTACAGAGTGAGTTCCAGGACAGCCAGGGCTACAGAGAGAAACCCTGTCTCGAAAAAACCAAAAAAAAAAAAAAAAAAATTTTTTTCTCCAGTCCCAGATCAAGGGACTGAAGACCAAGAAGGTGGAAAGACTACAAGGCCATAGCAATGGAGGACTCCAGAGAAAGAGGGCATCTTCCAGACACAACAATAATGCACATATGAACTCATTGAGCCTGTGGCAGCATAAAAAAAGATATGTACAGCTTCAAGCTAGATAAGGTCTCAGCTAAGAGGGATACGTGTACCTGTAGTCCCACCACTAACCAAGAAGCTATTTGTAATTGATACCACCTGCAAAAGTCAGTTCTATCCAGGGCAGGCCCTGGTGCCCAGAATTAGTTGACCAAGACGAAAGATATTCATATTCTATCCCCCCTTCTCTTTCTCTTCCTCTCCCCCCCACTCCCTTTGCCTGGGCCTGTGTCTGTGTGTATATATACACTTTTTGTTCTGTTTAATTGTGAAACTGATTTTTGTGTGTGTGTGTTTTGAGTTTTAGTTGGTTGGTTGAGTTTTGTGGGGAGTTTGAGAGAGAAAATGAAGTATGTAAAGAGGTAGAGAGAGGATCTGACAGGAGTATGTGGAGGGAAAACATCAGGATCAAAATCTATTGTTTGAAACAAGTATAAATAAACAAAAAATGGTATTTACAGGACCATGAAATATTAACATACAAAAAAAGGAGACAATTTTTTCTATTCCATCGCCTTAAACACTCAGCCAGAACTACTGCTTCAAAGAGAATTTTTTTAAAAAACCTGCATTACATATTGAACTTAATGACAGTACAGAATGTACTTGTTTTATCATTTAATATCTAGTAAATAATAACGGGTATCAAGGGTATAGCAGTAAGAATCCTTGCTACAGAATGTAGGACTGGAAATGTAGCTTGGTATAGAGTTTGCCTACCATGCGCCAAAGCCTTGAATTCAGTCCCCAGGTCTGAGTCAAACAAAGTAATTCCAACACTCAAGAAGTAGAGACAAAGATCACCAATTCACCAATCTATGTGGGCTACAAGAGACAGTCTCAAGACAAAAGGAAAGGAAAGAGAGTGGGGTGGGGGAGGGAGGAATTAAGTAAGTTTTTTAGTACCATAAAGCAAGCCTTAGCGTTGAATTTTATTGTATTACCAATTTCGTGGAGAACTGTAAACATTATGTGTAAACTCTAAACACTAAAATGGGAAGGTAGAAACCCTGTCTCGAAAAACCAAATAAATAAATAAATAAATAAATAAATGAATAAATAAAATAAAATAAAATGGGAAGGAGGTCCTAAAACTACTTAACTAGGCAGTGCATTCCAAAACAAAGCATGATAGGTTACCAGGCCAGCAAGCTTTAAGAAAACATTAGTGAACATGCTCAATAGTAAAAAAAAATTTTTAAATTTTAAAAACGAACTTTTTTTTCCTTTTTCTTTTTTTTTCTTTTTCAATCTTAGAGACCGAACTTAAGGTGTTCAGATACTAAGCATTGGCCCTACCACTTGAGCTATATATTCCAGGCGGTGGGAACGGACCGTAAATTTTAGAGAACAAATAACCAGTAGCAGTGCAGAAATATGACCAGCAGGAATCCCTGCACTGGTGATGCAGAGGCAGGTGGATTTCCTGGAGCACCAGGTTAGCTACCATACAGAGTTCTAAGTTGGGCAGGACTACATATAAGACCCTGACTCAAAAAACAACCAAAAATACCAAAAGTTTTAACCATCACACTTTTAAATTAGAATACTAATAACTTTTCCCATAGAAAGAGTTAGGCTCCACTCCCTTCCGCCCTTTTTAAACGCAAAACTCAAGTGGGTGAAATACAGCAAAGATTGGTGCTAACCTAAGCTTACCGAGCCTATCAAAAGCGTCTCCCGGGTTCCGAATTGCTTCATTTCTAACGTAAGCTTTCTAAGCAGTACTAGGTAAATCACCAAGTGTGAGTGACCGTACTGAGTCCAAGATTTAAAAAAAAAAAAAAAAAAAAAAGTTGGTCAAGTCTTCCAAGTCTTCTCTCAGAGCACCTGACTGACTACGTGCGAGCTTGCGGGCTCAGCCACACCGGCGGCTGCCTTCTGGGTCCCCAAGAAAATCCTCAGAACTGAGTCCAGCTGCTTTCACTGCTGAGCAGAGAACACCAACTTCCAGCCCGAGCTAGACCGCCTGCCTTCTTGGCATTCCCATCGCACAACACGCCCTCTCTCCCTGGCAGTTCACATGCCGCAACGAAGTCGCATCTATTAAGCGCCCACTGTCTACCCCGCATCATGGCTCCCCCCAGGAACCGCACAAAGAAATGGCCTCAAGACGGAGGAAAGAAAAAGGGAAAGATCATCTGCTAGGGCCAAGAACGAACCCGAGTGAGGGTCGGGCTACCTGCTACCTCGCGGATCCGGACATCCCGACCCAAGGGAGGCTCGGAGGACGCACAGGCCCGGCCTTCCTGGAGTCGGCCGCAGAGGGGTCGGTCGGCGCCCCAGACCACACAGGCGTGGCAGTCCGGAGCAACAGCACCTCCGATCGGCTCCCGGGAGGCAGGCGAGCGAGCTCCCGAATCCCGAGGGCCAGAATGGACTGTCAGGGCCGCCTCCTCCCTCCCAGCTGACTGCTTTGCACCGCGGAGCGCCCAGGCCCGTGCTGCCCTGCGAAGACCGGACCGAGGCCGCCACCCTTCCCGCTCCGTCCCGACCAAGAAGAGGTTACCTGCGCCGCTGGCGGAGGTCCAGACGCCACCCGAATGAAAGGGATGAAAAGTGCGGCCTCCCCTGAGGGTTTTGGGAATCTTTGGAAGACTTGTTCCGCACTGGGTGACAGCTGTTCGCTGCGCACGCGCACGGGGCGCCACCACGGAATCCCTCCGCCGCGCTCCCCTCCCTCCCGGCTCGGAGGTGGGCGGGAGGCGGCGCGGGCGCGCAGGCTGTGCGGGCTGCCTCTGCCTGCGTGTGGCGCACGCGCCCCCACGTGACCGCTGGGCCGGGCGCTCTCTGGGTCACGTGGGTCTCTAAACTGCTTAAAGGTGCCCGACTTGAAGCCGAGACTTCCGCCTCTTGCCTAGTCTACGCTTGCCGTGCTGTATTTCCTTTTGCCTTGGGGACAAGCTCGCCTCTTCTTTCTCAAAGGAGGAAAAACACTGACGAAGCAGAAGGAGCAGGTGCGCAACAGATCTTTGTCGGATCACTCACTAGGTTCCCACAGGGGCTGGACCTGAAATAAAATAGTACACGAACACGCCTGCAGGGACTCGGTGCGAGTCTATGGCAACCCTCGGTGCAAGAACGGCTGGCTGATTTTTACCTCGAGTGGAGGTGGTCAGGAAGGCCAGACTCACGATGACATTGTCCTGTGCCGGTACACCAACCAGTGGGCTGCACCTCTGAGCCTACTTCAGTCGGAGATCCCAAGTGAGCAGTGTTCCCAAATTCCTAGCAACCAAGCCTGCCCTTGAGCAAAAAGGTCTAATACTTAAAGACTAGAGAAATCTTGATTAGGGATCCTGAATTGAGTTACCTTCCTACACGTCTGTGTAAATCTGACTTCCAAGACCGCAGAGGAATCACACAGATCTCAAACTCTTACTTCCAGATAGGTGCCTAAACACTAAGCGTTTTGCAAAGGCTAAACAGGTTTTACTGTCCCACAGTTCCTATCTGGGTTTTTTTGTTGCATTTCTTCTAGTTACTGACCAGGCATATACAAAAGTGAGCACACAGGACCATCATTTTACGTGTTGTTAGAAAACAAGGATTTCTAATGAATGTGGTGCATACTTATAACCCAGGACTTGGAACAGAGATCAGAGGACTAGAAATTCAAGATCATTCTCAACACATCATAGACCTGAAGTTAGACTGGGCTACATGATATGCTGTCTCAAAAACTGATCACCTCTTTAAAAAAAAAAAGCTCAACATAACTATTTAAATGTACTTAAATGTGTTTTTTTTAATTTATTTCTTTTTTTTTTTTTTAGGGGGAGCACTGTAAAGACAGATGGGATATGGTTAATTAACTGAAAGATAATGAGATCTAACCACCATATTTCTTTGACTGGAAAAACACCGCTTGGGGGCTAGAGAGATGGCTCAGTGGTAAAGAGCATCGACTGCTCTTCTGAAGGTCCTGAGTTCAAATCCCAGCAACCACATGGTAGCTCACAACCATCCGTAATGAGATCTGACGCCCTCTTCTAGTGCATCTGAAGACAGCTACAGTGTACTTAGATATAATAATAAAAAAATAATAATAATAATAAAACACAGCTTAGGGTTTGGAAAAATACAATTCTAAACTTACTTAACTTATATATAGTCAACTGGTAATTTTTCAATGTGGATATTATAGAGATTGGCAACCATACTCCAAAGCAATTGAATATACTAAAACTATAGTTACATATCTTAAATTTTAGGGCGTTTTGTGAACTACAAAGATTGCACATCTATTATTAAATAATTGAAATAGTTCAATGAATAAGTACTCTTATTATCCTTGCTAAGCAGAGATTATCAAGGCCAACGTACTGGCACACACCTTTAATCCTAGCACTTGGGGGACAAGGAAGGCAGATCTCTAAATACAAGGCCAATTTGATTTACAAGTGTAGATCAGTGTGAGTTGCTGAAAGGCAGGGATATATGTGAGAAACCCTGTCTCAAAAGAAATGAAGGAGAGGGGAGTGAGATAGAAGTATATCCCCAGTTGCAGTCTGAGAGAGACAAAGACTTCATGATCTCTTTTATGGGCCCTAGACATTGCACACACACACACACACACACACACACACACACACACACCACACACTTTGCATACATATTAATGGGGTGAAAATAAAAGCAAGACTGCCTTGGAAACAAAAGAGAATAATGAGACTAATGAGTAAAAGTGTAGTCTGGGAAGGTGTGCTTAAAACATAACATAAGAAAATAGCTTTCCAGCCGGGCGTGGTGGTGCACACCTTTAATCCCAGCACTTGGGAGGCAGAGGCAGGCGGATTTCTGAGGCCAGCCTGGTCTACAGAGTGAGTTCCAGGACAGCCAGGGCTATACAGAGAAACCCTGTCTCAAAAAAAACAAAAAACAAAACAAAAAACAAAAAAAAAAAAAGAAAGAAAGAAAGAAAGAAAGAAAAGAAAAAGAAAGAAAGAAAGAAAGAAAGAAAGAAAAGAAAAGAAAAGAAAAGAAAAGAAAAGAGCTTTCCTCATCTCTGTATAACCGAAATATAAGTCAATGTCAAAAGTGCTGCGTCTGTGCACACACACACACACACCCTGGGGCGGGCGTGGGGAGTGGGGGGTTGGTAGTATGCTTTGCATCCTAGCATTAGGGATGCAGAAGCAGGGGGATCTCTTGAGTTCAAGGCCAGCCTAGCCTAGTCTACAGACGGAGTTTCAAGACAGCCAGGGGTGCAAAGATAAACATTGTTTCAAAAACAAAACAAAACAAAAAACAGAAGTTTTTTTCAAGACTTGTTGGGCATAGTGCCACAACCCTTTATGGTACCAGCTACTTGGCAGGTGGTTCACCTTGAGTTCAAAGCCAACCTGGCTATATATAGGTTAACTGGAGCTAAATAGTAAGACCCTGTCTTAAGAAAGAAGGAAAGTAATAAAGAATGGAAGGAAGAGAGAGAGAAGGAGGGAGGGAGAGAGGGAGGGAGGGGAAAGTCCAGGAGCTAGTCTAAATTAAAAGTAACTGAAGAGATATCCTGGGTTTAAGAAAGAAAAGGAAGGAAGGAAGGGAAGAAGGAAGGAGAGAGAACTGTAAATAGAGGGTGCACATATATGTGTCTATGTAAAGAAAAAAGTGTGACAAATGTTTGGGGTTTTGGGGTTTTTTTGGTTTGGTTTGGTGTGGTGTGGTGTGGTGTGGTTTGGTTTGGTTTGGTTTGGTTTGGTTTGGTTTGGTTTTTAGAGACAGGGTTTCTCTGTGTAGTGCTGGCTGTCCTGGAACTCACTCTGTAGACCAGGCTGGCCTTGAACTCAGAAATCCGCCTGCTTCTGCCTCCCAAGTGTTGGGATTAAAAGCATGCGCCACCATTGCCTAGTGACAAATGTTTTTATTAAAAAAAAAAAAAAAAAGCAAATCTAAGTAAAATATGCATGCCCAGTAATAAAGGAGGCAAAGAGAAAAACAAAAAACAGAGGAATAAAGAAGCTGTCGGCTATATTAGACTGGAAACCTAGTACCCTAGACTAAAAACCCTGGAGACCTGAACTCCCATTGCTTCACACTTATGTTGTTAATGTTAATGTTGTACAAATAGCACTTGTTTTAGTATAAAAAATTATATTGTCCTGTTTTTGCTGTTGTTGTTTGGAAGATTTGATTATTTGGTTTTTTGCTATTTGTTTGTTTGTTTGTTTGTTTGTTTTGAGACAGGGTTTCTTTGTAACAGCCCTGCCTGCCCTGGACCATACTTTGTAGGCCAGTCTGGCCTTGAACTCTCAGCGATCCACCTGCCTCTACCTACTAGTGCTGAGATTAAGATCACATCACCACACCTGCCTAGATTTTCCATTTTTTAGTCAGAAGGTTTACTTTCCTGACTTCATTTAGCATTTTTGAGACAATACTCAAAGGCCATATGGAACCTAAAGGAAGGAGGGTGACGAGACGGTGATGGTGGTGGTGATGGTGACGTGGCAGTGATGATGTCTCGGGGAGGGGGGGTTCTTTTTTGAAGCAGGATCTTCTCATGTAGCTGTATGGCTATAATTTTGTCAATTTGACTACATCTGGAATCAACTAAAACCCAAGCAGCTGAGCTGTGAGAGATTTCTCTTGCTTGGATCATTTGAAGTAGGTCACTTGACTCAGACTAAATCTGGTGTGCACTTTCTAATGGCAATCCTTCATAAAGGAAGAAAAGAGCTTTTTTTTTTTAAGATTTATTTATTTTAAGTATGTGAATACACTGTCGCTCTCTTCAGACACACTAGAAGAGGGCATCAGATCCCATTAGATGGTTGTGAGCCACCATGCTGGGGATTGAACTCTAGACCTCTGAAAGAGCAGGCAGTGCTCTTAACTGCTGAGCCATCTCTCCAGCCCAGAAGAAATCTTTTGCTTTTTGTCTGCTTGTCCACTTGCCGGTGCTGAGGCTTTATTCAGGATTTCAGCATAGCTTGAAGACCAGCTAAAATCTCCAGCCTTGTGGGCTGTCAACTATCAGGTTCTTGGCCTTCCTGTCAGGAGACATTTTTGGACTAGCCTGTAAGACACTCCAATAAATGACATAGAACACACACACATTTATTCATTCTATCAGTTCAGTGCCTTTAAAGAATCCTGACTAATATAGTAAACCAATGTGGCTTTGTACATGAGGTGAGCCTCTAGCATCAAAGTGCTAGGTAAACAGTCTTGAGTCACCATATCTAGTAATTCTTTTTTTGTTTTGTTTTGTTTTTCGAGACAGGGTTTCTCTGTGTAGCCCTGGCTGTCCTGGAACTCACTTTGTAGACCAGGCTGGCCTCAAACTCAGAAATCTGCCTGCCTCTGCCCCCCTAGTGCTGGGATTAAAGGCCACCACGTCCGGCTTACATCTAGTAATTCTTAAATTTTTTTTAACATTTATTTATTAATATATATAAGTACACTGTAGCTGTCTTCAGGTGCCCCAGAACAGGGTTTCAGATCTTATGGATGGATGTGAGCCACTGTTTGGTTGTGGGATCTGAGCCCTCTCCAGCCCCATAATTCTTAATTCTTAAAATGTCCCATTGCTTGTAAGTCCTGTCACTGAACTTCAGAATCACAGCCTGTTCTGAAACCAGATCTGACCACCTGTTCTTGTTTTGTTTTGGTTTGGTTTTTTTGGGTTTTTTTTTGTTGTTGTTTTGTTTTTTGTTTTTTGAGACAGGGTTTTTCTGTGTAGCCCCGGCTGTTCTGGAACTCACTTTGTAGACCAGGCTGGCCTCGAACTCAGAAATCCACCTGCCTCTGCCTCCCGAGTGCTGGGATTAAAGGCGTGAGCCACTACCTGTTCTTAATAAGCTGATTAAAGGGGGGGGGGGAGGAGTGGAAAACAAAAAAATAAATTTATTTGAAAACAACTAAAGTGGATTTATTTAATGTTCTTTGGGAATCGAGATTAAACAAGGATATCACAGAATTCCCTGAGATTAAAATTTAAATAGAGAACCAAGATGTGCACATCTAAGCACTTACCATCAAGACTAGTTCCCAACAGACATCATTGACAAATAGCTAAAACTATGAAATCTCTTTCCTGGAATGTATCCCCTAGGTGTGGTGCCTTTTCCTGATCCCAGTATGAGATTCCTGTTTCTTTCAGTTCCCTTCTTTCAATAGTTGAAAGTCTGATTGAGAGACGCGGCGTCTCTTTATAATATATTCATTTCTGCCTGACCTATGACTCTCCCTTGAAACACGACTTTCCTCTCTAAGATCACCGAAGACTTCAGGAAGTATCCTTAAGTGCTATCTTGGATGTCTCCAATGTGGATAGGACCTCAGGAGACCCAGGAAGCTGTACCCTTCTATTTTCCTGTCCCCCTCTCCCATACTGTCTAACCTTATCCATAGGTCTTCATCATTTAATGAATGGTCCACGTAGCCCTCTGAGTGCCCCAGAAGTTCTCTGTCTTTCTTCATGGCTCCTCTGCCATATTGCTATCCTTAGCCCCACCCAAGGTTCCAGACTTTCCCCTGAAAGCTTTCTCATGAACAATAGAGGCAGCCTTATTAAAATGGGGGAAAGTTCTTGTTTTCAGAGAGCTGGAAACCAGGAGATAGTTTTCTACTGTGCGCATTTCTTTTCGTTCTTTTCTTTTCTTTTTCAGGCAATTTTATTAGATATTTTCTTCATTTACATTTCAAATGCTATCCCCAAAGCCTCCTATACGCTCCCCCCACCCTGCTCCCCAACCCACCCACTCCTGCTTCCTGGCAGTTTGGGAGTACCTTGGGTACTTTCTCTGGCTCCTTCATTAGGGGCCCTGTGTTCCATCCAATAGATGACTGTGATCATCCACTTCTGTGTTTGCCAGGCATTGGCATAGCCTCCCAAGAGAGAGCTATGTCAGGGTCCTGTCAGCAAAATCTTTCTGGCATATGCAATAGTGTCTGGGTTTGGTGGTTATATATGGGATGGATCCCCGGGTCCTTCTGAAATTACTAAGGCTTTTGTTTGGTTTTATTTTGTTGAGCGCTTCGTGTAGTCCAGGCTACTCTCAAACTGTCTAACCCATCTAGGCTAATCTTGATCCTCTTGCCTCCACTTCACAAATTCTAGGATTACAAGTGTGAGCCACCACAACTGTTTTTGGTTTTATTTTGCTGTTGTTCTTGTTGTTGTTCCGTTGCTTCCAAATACTAATGTGCAGAGGGATGTCCTGGTGAATCACCAACGTTGTGTATTATACTAGCATTGGCTTCTTCATTCACTAGTCCATGAACTCATGCTTCTCACTGAAGAAACAACTGGGTACAGAGAAGAGCATATCCCCACAGACAGACTCCTCCCTCACGTCTCATACTTTTTCACAAAAGCCACTTGTGAATTAAGTCTGAGTTTGTTTATAAATTCCTTTTGGCTTCTTTGCAACAGAGTCTCCTGTAGTCTAGGTGACCTTGATCTTTCTATGTCGTTAAAGATATCCTTGCCAAGGGCTGGCGAAATGGCTCAGTGGTTAAGAGCACGGACTGCTCTTCCAGAGGTCCTGAGTTCAATTCCCAGCAACCACATGGTGGCTCACAACCATTTGTAATGGGATCTGATGCCCTCTTCTGGTGTGTCGGAAGATAGTGATAGTGTACTCACATAAAATAAATTAAAGAAAAAAGATATCCTTGACTTTACAAGTATATTCCATCATGCTCAGCTCAATTTATAAAAAAATACCTTGTTCCAAATTTTGCTACACTGAGATTCCAGAATCAAGTAGCCTGCCTACTCATACTACTCCCTAGAAGTGACCTAATGTTGACTGGAAAATGACAAGCTTTTTTTTTATTACATAGTTGTTGCAGAATATTTGATCACTGTGAACCCTAAGATTGTGTTATTTACTGGGGAAAAAAAAAGAAACCTGCTTTTAGCTACAGTGTGGGTCAGCCTCAGCTCACACCTTTAATTAAAGAGCTTTCTGCTTGAGCATTGTAAACAGGGTTAAATGAATTCAACCCTAGGTCAAATGTCAGAGGAAGCAACCAGCTGACAGGGAGTGGACATGTGATTACTAAGAAAAAGTCAGAGAGTAAGGGAGTTAGGAGGATGGAAAGAGAGATGCATAGGAAGTAGACTTGGGAAGATTCAGTTTGAAGGAGGTTTTTAGAGACTGTGAGAGAGGAGAGCTTGGTTTGGGGATGACAGCCGAGGAGGAAGATCATTTGAGTGCTTTCTCTGCCTCTCTGAGCTAGCAGGCTTCTAGCCCAGCATCTGGCACCTGAGTCTTTATTGGCAAAATTGAACCTTTGAGACTTTGTTAAAAACAACATATAGAAAGTCAAACTTGCAGTTCATGGTCATGAGTCACTTAGGTACCCACTAGACAAGAGAACTTGACACTGGAGAATTTATGTGTCATAAAAGTATCTTCTACTATCCTTTGCTTCAGGTTCTTATTATTTTATAACTGTAAATAATTGTTTTACTGGGCTAGTCAATGTCTGGACTGGAAGTTTTCAGTTTCTTGTCTCAAAGAACTGAAATTTCCGAGTAGCAAAGAAACTTTCTTCAAAAGTAAAGTGATAGAATGGATGAGAATAATTGTCAAGAATAACAGCAGGGGGCTGGAGAGATGGCTCAGTGGTAAAGAGCACTGACTGCTCTTCCAGAGGTCCTGAGTTCAATTCCCAGGTGGCTTACAATCATCTGTAATGAGATCCAATGCCCACTTCTGGTGCATCTGAAGACAGTAACAGTGTACTCACATACATAAAAGAAATAAATACTTCTTTTTAAAAAAGTTTTTAAAAAAATAACAGCAGGCCCTATGAATGAGAGAATATTTAAGGGTTCCCAGTTATCACTTGGAGTTTCTCTTTATGGGACCTAAACAAAGGAAGGGCTGGTTACTAAGAGGTGTAACACGCTCAGGTCTCCTTTTTGACTGACACGCTTAAATTATAAGACCCCTTTCTCTACTGTGCATGTCCCTTGTTATCAAGCATCTAATTGTAATCATTCATCGCCAATTATGCATAGGTATACGGTGATAAACATTCACTCAGAGGGCAATTTGTCTTATTACATACTCATCTAAAATTAGTTCATGTCATATCAGCCTCTACCATCAAGCCCATCTGAACTCAGGATACCTAGATAAAACTAAGAATACATTTAAACACTAGCAAGATTTTGCTGAAAGGACCCAGATAGAGCTCTCTCTTGTGAGACTATACCGGGGCCTAGCAAACACAGAAGTGGATGCTCACAGTCAGCTATTGGATGGATCACAGGGCCCCCAATGGAGGAGCTAGAGAAAGTACCCAAGGAGCTAAAGGGAACTGCAACCCTATAGGTGGAACAACATTATGAACTAACCAGTACCCCGGAGCTCTTGTCTCTAGCTGCATATGTATCAAAAGATGGCCTAGTCGGCCATCACTGGAAAGAGAGGCCCATTGGACTTGCAAACTTTATATGCCCCAGTACAGGGGAATGCCAGGGCCAAATAGTGGGAGTGGGTGGGTAGGGGAGTGGTGGGGAGGGTATATGGGGGACTTTTGGGATAGCATTGGAAATGTAAATGAAGAAAATACCTAATTAAAAAAAAAAGAATACATTTAAATAGACACTTTCCTAGTTTTGTGGTTGTTAGGGGAGGAGAAACTTATTCCATCGTCTAGCATAGTATGTGTATGTATGTGGCTGGACTGCAAGTGCGGGGTTGAGGTTACTGCGTACACTTTTAGGAGAGGGATGTGAATACATAGTACATGCAAGTGAGGGTCTTAGGCTGACGAATGCACTATTGAAGAGGGGGTTCTGCATATCTCCAACATTTTGTTTGTGTGCCCGCCTCAGTTGATCATAGTATATGCCTATAATCTTACCATTTGGACAGAGGGATTAGAAATACAAGACGTCTTTGGCTAAATAATGAGTGAGTCTGAGTTCACACCCTCAGTTCCATGAGTCTGGATTTCAAGTAAATAAATTAATAAAAATAAAACAGAACTTACGGATTGATGATGCACATACTTGATAATCCTTCATTCATTAACTCAGTAAATGGCTCAGTAGACATCCATTCACGGTCTGCCTCATGCACTTAATTAAGCAGCCTGGTACTGATAAAGAGACATTTAAGCAAGGTAGACCTCATCATAAATTGCCTCAGTGATGCCACTGGATCCCCTGCCCCCAACTGACAAAACTATTCCTATTGACCTAATTTCATTAGCTATATTTAACATAAGAGGATTGATTATCTGCCTAGCAGCTGTCCTGTTTTAATCCCCTTAATCCCTTTTCACTTTGGATGATGTGTTTTATTTTTGTTTCTTTGTTTTCCAGACAGGGTCTTTAATGTAGGTCTCATGTAAGCCAGACTGGCCTAGGATTCACTGTGTTGCTAAGCACAGTATTGGGTACAAGGGGTATGGGTAGTACACTGTTCCATTTAACCTTCTAGAGCCTATAGTCACTTACCTTGAACTCTCCAGCCTCCTCTACCACAATACTCTTACCATGAGGTCATCATGCATTTCTACAATTTTTTCTCCCTGAGACAGGGTTTCTCTGTGTAGCCCTGGCTGTCCTGGAACTCACTCTGTAGACCAGGCTGGCCTTGAACTCAGAAATCTGCCTGCCTCTACCTCCCAAGTGCTGGGATTAAAGGCATGCGCCACCACGCCCGGATTCATCATGCATTTCTAATCCCTGATGTTCTCAGTGGATTTTGCTTGTAGTTCTTTGGCACAAGGGCTTTTCTCTAGGCTTCCAGGCCAGCCCTTGGGGTTGGCTTCCTTGTTCCTGAGAGCTGCAGGCCAACTTTGTCACCCTTTCATTTCAGCCACACCTTGCCTTGAAAGGACTCCAGTTTGGGTGAACAGTCTCTACCCTCAGTTCACTTCATACCAAATACTCTTGGAGGATAATTACCCATCCTATTAACTGTTAGTACAGGCTTTTAAAGCCTTCCTGGAGTTTACTAGCACACTATTTTGCTTTCTATTGATTTTCTTGTCTAGGAACTCCAGATTGTCACAAATCTTACAAATTTCTTAGTCAGTTTTTCCAGCCTTTCATCCCATCTTGATAGATTTTGCACTTTATAAACCAAATTTATCTGTTGGCATGCATCATTTAGATTTACCAGAGCTTCTTCTAAAGTAATGATTATGGCCCACCATGGGAGCCCAGGAACACTACTAAAACCCCATATCATTAGTGAGGTCCCTGTTGAATCAATCCCCTTCCCCCTTTTAAAACTCTCCTATAAACATAGCTCCACCAAGCCCAGTAAACTTGTCATCAATACTGCCTAATTCTCTCCTTCCTTTATTGTCTTCTATTCTGTGGTACTCATGCAGACCTCAACTGTCAGTATCCAGTGTCTCTAATGGATTCTATAACCCTGTTCATCAGGGGTCTGATTTTGCTCACATTTCTCTGTTATGTAGCCATCTTGAGAATGGATGAATAGTTTTATTATGCAGTTTCTGTACTTTCACAGTTAAGATTGATCCCATTTCCCTACGTATCCCAAAACCTTATGAACCAGGCAGTGATAGATTCATTTATTGTTGTTTAAAACTCTCCCCAAATTCAAGCAGTTGAGAAATGAAATACACACTATCAGGGCTTCTTACATTGTGACATTTTTTAAGATTTCCCCCTTCTTGCTGGATAACATATTTTTTTCTTTCTCTCTGTTACAGGTTGGACCTTATGGGTATCTTCTGTCACCTTATCTTCATCTCTTCACGCTCATTCCCCATTCTTCTAATAGGTCCAAGTTTTCTGATCCCAGGAAGACTTTTTGTTGCTGCTGCTGTTCTCTTTTTTTCAAAAATGATTAATTTTATGTGTATTAGTGTTTTGCCTGAATGTATGCATGTGCATCTTATGTGTGTGTGCTGACTTTGGAGGCCAGAAGAGTGCGTTAGTCCCTGGAATTGGAGTTTTGAATGATTGTAAGCTACCATATGAGTGTTAGGAACAGAAGCTGTGTCTTCTGTAAAGGTAGTGAGTACTTTTTGTTTTGTTTTGTTTTGTTTTGTTTTGTTTTGTTTTTTGAGACAGGGTTTCTCTGTGTAGCCCTGGCTGTCCTGGAACTTAACTTTGTAGACCAGGCTGGCCTCGAACTCAGAAATCTGCCTGCCTCTGCCTCCTGAGTGCTGGGATTAAAGGAGTGCGACACCACACCCGGCTGGCAGCGAGTACTTTTAACCACTAAGTCCTCTCTCTCTCTTCCCAGTGACTTGTTGTCTCTTTACCATTAGGCGTTCCAACTGTAAGAAGTAGCAAGCCAACACCTTTATCATTGTTTTTTTACACTTTCCAATCAGAAGCTAATGTAGAGACTGCCAACCACATGTTCTCTTTCCATTGTAATTCATCCCTTGGCCAAGCAACTTCTTTCTTAAAAGATACCTGGTAGCTAAAGACAAGAGCTCCCGGGTACTGGTTAGTTCATATTGTTGTTCCACCTATAGGGTTGCAGTTCCCTATAGCTCCTTGGGTAATTTCTCTAGCTCCTCCATTAGGGGCGGTGTGACCCATCCAATAGCTGACTGTGATCATCCACTTCTGTGTTTGCTAGGCCCCGGCATAGTCTCACAAGAGAGAGCTATAACTGGGTCCTTTCAGCGAAATCTTGCTAGTGTATGCAATGGTGTCAGCATTTGGAAGCTGATTATGGGATGGATCCCTGCATATGGCAGTCACTAGATGGTCCATCCTTTCGTCACAGCTCCAAATTTTGTCTTTAGCTGCATATGTATCAAAAGATGGCCTAGTCGGCCATCACTGCAAAGAGAGGCCCATTGGACTTGCAAACTTTATATGCCCCAGTACAGGGGAATGCCAGGGCCAAAAAGGGGGAGTGGGTGGGTAGGGGATTGGGGGGGGTGGGTATGGGGGACCTTTGGGATAGCATTGAAAATGTAAATGAGGAAAATACCTAATTAAAAAAAAAAGATACCTGGTAAACCCACTCTTAATTTTAAAAAATTAAGATGATGAGGAAAGCTGTATGATAAAACCTGATGGCTTTTATTCTGAAAAGAAAGTAGCTTTGCTCAGGTACATATACATGTGTTATAGAATATTTGAACCTGTTTCTAGTTAGGTTGTGGCTCAGCCCTTAGTACACACCTTTATTCCCTCTGGCTGGAATACAGATACACCCTTAATCCCAAACAATGAGGGTAAAGTTAGTTTGTACGTGGAAGCACCCAAATTTGAAAGTGATGTCTAATTAAGAGGTAGAAACTATGATGAATCAGAGAGAGATTTGACAGAATAGGATATGCCCAACTCTCATGAGAAGAGAGAGGGAAGGAAAGGGACTTAAGGGAGAGAAAGACAGTCTAGGAGGAAAAGAGGACAGAACAGGATACAGGAGAGTTTGTGGAGAGCAGTGCAGTAGAGTTGAGAGGGAGAGTGGAGCAGCACCGAGAGGAAGAAGGAGACAGTTTTCCTGGGAGAGCTTTACAGAGACAGATTGAGGAGAGCACAAGCTAGACACAGGTCAAGACAGAATGAGCAAGAGAATGAGAAGGAGCCAGAAATTTAGAAAAGATTGTTAGAGGCCAAATAGAGCAATTCAGAGGCTGAGAGAAAAGCCAGATTGAATAAGTCAGATGGGAGAGAAGCCTGAGCCAGAGAAGCTGCATTGAACCAGTCAGAGTTCAGAAAGAACAAGCAAGTGTGAACAAGCAGCAAGCCTCAGAGGCTGAAAACATTCTAGGCCTAGATAAGATTGTACAGAGCCTAGAAGCTTCCAGGACTAGGCATAGGTTAGCAGTTGGAGGCAGTAAGCCTCCCAGATGACAATTATAGCAGAAAATAAAAGTTGCATTGACACACATACACATTTCTTAACTCTGTAATAGGCAGACCTATATGTGAATATTCACAGAAATAGATTCCGTAGCTCTGCCTTGGGAAGGTATACATGTGCAGGTTCACACACATGCATTTCCTAGCTCTGTCATAGGTCAATATAATATTTGCCTGTTCATACACATAAACTTCCTAGATGTGACATTGGCAGGTATATATGTGCAGGTTAACATACATGGTTCTGAGCTCAGTCATGGGCACACATTTACACATACATGTTCTTCATACCTGTCTCACAGGTAGGCCTGTATATATTACACACAAACACACACACACACACACACACACACACACACACACACACACACACAATATCTATCTATCTATCTATCTATCTATCTATCTATCTATCTATCTATCTATCTATCTATCTATATTTCTTAGTTATTTGATAGGTAGTCCTAACTGTTTAGGTTATACACATGTATTTCCTAACTCAGTCATAGGTAGGCTTACATGTGAAAGTTACACATACTCATTTTCTAGCTCTGGAATAGATGGACATATATTTGAAGGATATGCAAATGTATTCCCTAGCCCTGTTAGAGGTATGCCTTATATTCACCTTTAGACACATGTATTTCCTAGGTCTTTCACAGGTAGGTACATATGTACAGCTTCACACACACACACACATGTATTTTCTAGCTATATCAGAGGTAGGCTTATATGTACATATTCATAGACATGCATTTCCTATCTCCTTAAGAAGTAGGCCTATATGTGTACATACATTTTCACACATGTACTCTCCAGCTCTGTCATACATAGGTGGATAGGCTCAGGTTCATGAACATCTATTTTGTTATTCAGTAACAGTCCTTTATGTGACTGTCCACACACATAAATTTCCTAGCTTTCTCATAAGTAGGTGTATATGTACAGGTGGACACACATGCAGGTATGCAAGGCAAATATAAACACATATATGTATTTCCTAACTTTATGAAAGGAATGTCTATATGTGCAGGTTGACATATGAATTTCCTAGCTACTATAGGTACACTGCAAGTGTGACTACACACAAATAGATTTTTAGTTCTGTCATATGTACATGGTGGTGGTTTGAACATACTTGACCTGGGGAGTGGCAGTTTTGGGAAGGGTGGACTTGTAGTAGGAATGTTCTTGTTGGAGGAAGTGTGTCAATGTGGGGTGGGCTTGAGACCCTCCTCCTACTCACCTGGAAGACAGTAATCTCCTCCTGCTTGTCTTCAGAACAGGATGTAAAATTCTCAGCTCCTCCAGCACCATGTGTCTTAGTTAGGATTTTACTGCTGTGGACAGACACCATAACCAAGGCAACTCTTATAAGGACCACATTTAATAGGGGCTGGCTTACAGGTTGAAACCATTATCAAGGCAGAAGCATGGCAGTACACAGGCAGGCATGGTATAGGAGGACCTGAGAATTCTACATCGTCATCTGAAGGTCACTAGGAGAAGACTGACTTCCAGGCAGCTAGGAAGAAGGTCTTAAAGCCTATCCCCATTCCCACAGTGACATACTTCCCCCAATAGGACTATATCAACTCCAACAAGTCCAGATTTCCAAATATTTCCACTCCCTTGGTCAAGCATATTCAAACCACTATACCTTGCCTGCCTGGATTCTGCCATGCTTTCTGTCTTAATAATAATAGAATAAACCTCTAAACCTATGAACAATTAAATGTCCTTTATAAGAGTTGCCTTGGTCAAGGTGTCTCTTCACAGCAATGGAAACCCTATCTAAGACCTACACATACACATCATGCATCTTCACACACACACACACACACACACACACACACACACACACGCACACGCACACACACATCACACACATGTAATTCCAAGTTCTGTCATAGGTAGAGTTATATGTGCAGCTTCACACACATGTAGCTCTTTCATAGGTAGGCCTATAAGTACACATTCACACACATATCTTAGCTGGCTCTGTCACAAGTAGGTAGACCTCTATGCGCAAATGTAACTACCTATACAGTTCCTAGCTCTTTGTCATGTAGGCATATATACAGAGCTTATATTTTACACATATATTTTCTAACTCTATCACTCTTATCTATAGGTAAGGCTATATGTGTGGAATCACACACATGTACTTCCTAGACATTTCATAACCCTATATGTGCCAATTTACACATATGGCATACACATACTTATATACATACAAACATATATCCTAGCTCATCACAGACACTCTCATATGTACAGATTGCACATATCCTAGCTCTGTCATGTTTAGGCATATATGCATAGGTTCACACACATGTATTTCTTTGCTTAATCACATTTGGAGTTATATATTCCCGTTTACACACATGTCTCTCTAAGCTTTGACATAAGTAGGCTGATATATACAGGTTCACACACCTGTATTCCATAGCTCAGTCATAAGAAAGCCATTGGGCCTGGCATGGACTTTTGAAATCTCAAAGCCTAACCCCAGTGATATACAGTGATGTTTATAGACAGACATGTATCAGTGCTCCCCAATGTCATGGATTTGAGCATGTGCCCATGCTGAAAGGTAACAGTGCTTAGAATGTTCCACATATGAACACACATGTCCATACACATGTAACATTCAGAAACTTAATGCTGACATTTGATATTTCTTGAAATGTTACATGTGTGAACTTGTATGGTCACACCAACATGTGATGGCACTCAGAAAATCTCTTATGTGCACATACATGCCCATGCTGACATGTGACAGTATTCAGAAACATACTGTGTATAAACATGTCTGCCCATGCCTACATATTATGGAGCTCAGAAAGGTTCTACTTGTGAACACACAAGCACAGACTGACACATGACTATGATCAAAAATGATATGTGTCGCCGGGCGTGGTGGCGCATGCCTTTAATCCCAGCACTTGGGAGGCAGAGGCAGGTGGATTTCTGAGTTCGAGGCCAGCCTGGTCTGCAGAGTGAGTTCCAGGCTACACAGAGAACCCCTGTCTCAAAAAACCAAAAAAAAAAAAAAAGATATGTATGTGAACACATGTGCATATAATAATATGTAACCATGCCCCAAAACTTCACAGGTGTGAGCACACATGACCTGTGATAGAGCTTATAAACATCCCTCATATGAACACTTTGCTAACATGTGACTCTGGTCTGAAATGGCAAATATATGAACATAGGTGTACATGATAACATGTGATTGTATTTGGAAATATCTCACATGTAAACACAAGTGCCCACGATAACATGTGACAGCACTGGAAATGTCTAGAGTATGAACATATACTATATATACAATAACATGTGACCATGCTCATAAACATCAGACCTACATGTGAAACTACACATAAATGTCACTTGTATGAACACATATGGCCACAATGATGCGTGTCAACACTCAGAATGATCATGAAATGTGAATACGTGTGCCTGTGCCAACATATAATGGCACTCAACAATGTTCTGCATGTGTTCCCAACTCGCCACGAGTTTTCCATGCCTGCAGCCATGTGGTAGTTTGGGAAAGCCTGTTGGCTCACAGGCTGGGCATGTCTCTTTGTACAGCTGCTGTGTCATAGGGCCACCACTTGCTGAGGCACATCTGTTTACATACATCCTGTTCCCCAGTGTTGTCATGTGAGGGCCTAGACGTGACTATTCACATGTCTTTCATGTCCAACTGCTACTGTATTGAAGCATAGTCACATGTGTTCATGCAACTGTCATGTCCTAGTGGCAATAATTGGAGGGCTGGGCATAACTTTGAATGCCAGCAATGCCATGTGGTGACCTGGGCATTCCTGTTTATATGCCTGATATTTGCCAGCACTGCCGTATGGTGGCATACCTGTTTGCATGCCAGCAACATCCCAGCACTACCAAATGGCAGCCCAAGCACAAACCAGTTCTCATACTTGTAGTGTCATAGGGCCACCATGTGTGGCTTGGGGCTTGCGGTTTGCACACCTCCCATGTACTAACACCACCACACAGCAGCCTGATAATACCCGTTTGCACACCTACTGTGTCCCAGTGCCAACCATGTGGCTGCTTGGACATGTCTATTTGTTAGACTGCATTGCCGCAAGCCCACCGCATGACAGGCTGGGAATGCCTGTTGCATTCATGCCATGAACCAACATTGTGAAACAACAGCCTGGTTGTACATGTGTGGACATCTGCTGTGTCCCATGGCTTTCACACAGCTGACTGGGCATGACTGTTTTCATGCCTGCTCTGTCCCAGAGTCACCAAAAGTGGTGACTTGGCCATGCCTATTTGCAACCTTGCTAAATCCCAGAACCACTATGTGGTGGCCTAGGCACGCCTATGCAGTGTTCAAACACCATCATGTTGTAATGTTTGTATACCGGTTCCCATTCCTGTTGTTTCTTGGGGTTACATTGTGGCAGCCTGGTCATACTTATTTTCCTGCCTGCATGTCTTAGTGTGGTGAGCTGTGTATAACCTTTTTATATGTATGTGACCTAGTGCACATAAGCCTAGGCACACCTATTCACATGCCAGCCATGTCCCTGTGCTCACACCTGGTGGCGTGGTCTCACCTGTTTATTCATCTGTTGTGGTCCAATGCTGCAAAGTGGAGGCCTGGTTATACCTGTATGCACACCTGTCTTGTGCTAGGACTGCCACAAACAGCCTGTCCACGTTTGTGTGCACATCTACCATGTCCCTTCAATGCCAATTGTCAACCTGAATACACTTATTCATCACAGTGCTGTGTCCCAACGCCAACACAGCTGCCTGAGCACAGACATTTGTACACTTGATGGGCACCAGAACCACTGTGCAGTGGCACTGCTTACTGGCTTGTTTTTTATAGCTTACCCAGCCAGATATTGTGGAGGCATTTTCTCAATGGAGGCTCTTTCCTCTTTGATGACGCTAGCTTGTCATTACCCAGCACTATCATGCTGTGGCATGTGTGCACCCAGCATAGCCAAGCACATAGCATTATGTGCACACCTGCTCACAACCATATTGTGTCCCAGGGCTGCCAAGTGGAAGCACAAGCTTGCCTGTTCACATGTTTGCCCTGTCTCAGTGCTGGCACATGGTGGTGTGGGCGTGCCAGTAGTACACTTGTCCTGTCCCAGCCCCACCATGTGGACGGGATGGGCACACCTGCTTGCATGTGTGCTATGTCTCAGTATCACCATTTGGCAGCTCAGGAAAGACTCTTTCCAACTGGGACATGTCCAACTGAAACTACCTGGTGTCGCGGGCTTGACTGTTGATAAACCTGCCATATTCCAGGACTGTCAAATGGTGTGGCATGTCTTTTCAAATGCCTGTCGTGCCCTATCACTGCCACATGGAGGAACACTACAATGCCTGTTCACGTACCTGCTGTGTCCCAGTGCCGTGACTTTGGTGGCATGAACATAACTGTTAGCACACCTGCAGTGTCCCAGTGCCGTCACATGACGTGGGCTCACTTAGTTTCATACAAGCCATATCCCAGCATTACCATGTGGCAGCACAACAAAGTCCCTTTGTAATCATGTCATGTCCCAGTGCCTCCAAGTAGTGGCTCAGGCTGGCTTGTTTTTATCACTGCCAAGTCCTAGTGTCATCATGACACACCTGGGCATATGAGTTTTCGCATCTGATGTGTCTCAGGTCCACCACTTGGTGGGCTAGGCACACCTGTTTGCATGTATGGTCTGTCCCAGAGCCATGACATAGTGGTACAGGCCTGTTCTCAAGTAAACCCTGTCCCAGTGCCACCATAGAGCACCACTGGTATGTCTGCACATCTGCTGTTTCTAAGTATAGCCATGTGGTGGCACAGGCATGTCTGTTTTCATACCTCCCCTGCTCCAGCACAAACCCATGGTGACCAAGGTACACCTGTTTGCCTTCCTATGGTGTTCCAAAACCACCACCTGGCATGCCATTTTCCCATCTCTGCCATGTTCCAGCACTGCCACTTGGAGTTGCAAGCATGCTATGTTCACATATCTGATGTGTATCAGCACGTCTTTCTGAGCCATTGGTGTATTGCTGTAAAGAGACACCATGATCAAGGCAACTCTTATAAAAGGAAGCATTTAACTGGGGGCTTGCTTAACATTTCAGAGGGTCAGTCCATGATCATTATGGCAGGAAGCGTGGTAGCAGATTGGTCAGCAAGGTGCTGGAGAAGTAGGTGAGAGCTACATCTTGATTCTCAGGCAAAGAGATAAACAGTAGACCAGGCATGGACTGTTGAAACAGCAAAGCCTACCCCTTGTGATGCACTTCCTCCAATAAGGCCACACCAACTCTAACAAGGCCACACCTCTTTTTTTTTTTAACATCAAGTACGTTTTTTTTTTTTTTTAATTAGGTATTTATTTCATTTACATTTCCAATGCTATCCAAAAAGTACCCCACACGGTCCCCCACCCACTCCCCCACCCACCCACTCCCCCACCCACCCACTCCCCCTTTTTGGCCCTGGCGTTCCCCTGTACTGAGGCATATAAAGTTTGTGTGTCCAATGGGCCTCTCTTTCCAGTGATGGCCGACTAGGCCATCTTCTGATACATATGCAGCTAGAGACACAAGCTCCAGGGGGTACTGGTTAGTTCATTTTGTTGTTCCACCTATAGGGTTGCAGATCCCCTCAGCTCCTTGGGTACTTTCTCTAGCTCCTCCATTGGGGGCCTGTGATCCATCCAATAGCTGACTGTGAGCATCCACTTCTGTGTTTGCTAGGCCCCGGCATAGTCTCACAAGAGACAGCTATATCAGGGTCCTTTCAGCAAAATCTTGCTAGTATATGCAATGGTGTCAGCGTTTGGAAGCTGATCATGGGACCTCTTAATCCTTCCAATCCTCAGTTCTACTCCCTAGTTACTATGCATTCAAATATATGAGGTTGTAGAGGGCCATTTTCATTCAAACCATCACAGCTACCACGTAATATCTTGGGTTTGCCTCTTTGTTTTCTTCCATGTCCAAATGCTGCCTTGTGGCAGCCTAGGATAGGTCTCTTTGTACCTGTGGCACACCTGTTTGCATGCCTGCCATTTGCCAGTTCCATCACATGGAGGCCCGGGTAAACCTTTTTGCAACTGCGCCATGTCCCAGTACCACCAGGTGGCAGCATGGACTCAAATATTCACACATCTGACATTTCCTAGCTTCAGGGCGTGGTAGAGCTGGGCATGCCTGTTTGCACACCTGGTGTGTCCAAGGGCTTACAACTGGTGGCCTGTGCACACTTGTTTGAAAGTGTGCTGTGTTTGAGAGCCACAGTGTGTCTGTGCTGGTTCACCTATTCTGATACAACCCGTTCCTATCATTACCACGTAGTGGTGTGTACATGTCTATTTGTGTATTGGCTTCACCCTACATCACAATGTGGTGGTGTGTACATGTCTGTTGCACACCTGCTATGTCTTAGCACTGTGCCTAGCACACAATTGACATGCCTGCCATGTCTTAGCACTACCATAAGCCATTGCAGGAACATCTGCCTGCCATGTTTCAGCACCACCACACAGCATTATGTGTTCGCCTGTTTCCACACAAGTCATGTCCCAGCGCCACCAAGTGGTGGCATGGGCTGGCTTATGCCTGCTGAGTCCCAGCACCACCAAGTGGCCTGCCTGGGCATGTTCTGTCTCAGTGCCACCAGATGGTGGCCTGGGCACACTGTTTTGTATTCGTGCCCAGAGCCCACTTGGTATACAGGCTTGCCTTTTTTTTTTCAGAGATAATGCATTTATAAACACAGAAATGGTTACAACAAAGATGGCCGTGATGAGCAGGTATATATGTATGTATATATATATATATCCATGTCCGGCATCTGACCGTGGCACCTAGGGAGGCTAAGTCCAGTCCTGTGTGTACCCTGAATTCTCCCTTCTCTGCAAAAGCCCGTCTGGTATTGCAGAGAACACAGCTACCACAGCTCCCAGAGCTCCAAGGACTGGACTCCTTGGATAGCGAGACTGAGTATATAGGCCCTTGGTTGGCAGAGAAGGAAGGAGGCTGTTAAGGAAAAATAACTCATACTCTTAAGCCACCCTTGGTCTCCGGGGAATCTCTGGCACCTTGGCAACCATGAATCAGCTATTGCCCCCTTACAAATAAAAAGGTATAGTCATCACCCAATATAAAGTGAGCTCACAGGGGTCAGACCACGTGCAAAAATCTATTCTTTTACAGGTAAGCATAAAATGGAAGGCTGGTGGCATTTAGAGCTTCCTTCTCTGTTATCTGGGAGGGCCAGCCACTAGTCTTCCATCAACCTCAACTTTGAGGATGAAGAGAGAGAAAGGTAAGCGCCCCCACACTGGATAAGATGTGAGCTCCCAGCGGATCCTTCTCTCAAGCACCAAGCCCCGGTTTTAAAAGCTCTGCCTGGATGGGGGCTGCTGGGTAACACTATCAGCCCAGGATTCCTTGGCCAATCAGGAGCAGCTGGATGGGGGCTGCTGGGTAACACTATCAGCTCAGGATTCCTTGGCCAATCAGGAGCAGCTGGATGGGGGCTGTTGGGTAACACTATCAGCCCAGGATTCCTTGGCCAATCAGGAGCAGCTGGATGGGGGCTGCTGGGTAACACTATCAGCCCAGGATTCCTTGGCCAATCAGGAGCAGCTGGATGGGGGCTGCTGGGTAACACTATCAGCCCAGGATTCCTTGGCCAATCAGGAGCAGCTGGATGGGGGCTGCTGGGTAACACTATCAGCTCAGGACTCCTTGGCCAATCAGGAGCAGCTGGATGGGGGCTGCTGGGTAACACTATCAGCCCAGGACTCCTTGGCCAATCAGGAGCAGCTGGATGGGGGCTGCTGGGTAACACTATCAGCTCAGGACTCCTTGGCCAATCAGGAGCAGCTGAGGTTAAGGATGGTTATCTTGCGAAGAAAAGCCATGCCTGAGACCCAAGGAGCTGGAGACAGGACTTGTCAAGGAAGAAGAGAACTTTCCCACCAAGAAGAGTTGACAAAGGAGGGACCAGGACTTCTCCCCGTTCCGATGGATGGCAGTACGGATCTCTAAGAGCTGGCCAGGTGCTCCACCTGGATGGTGCTGGTGGTGACAGTGAGGCAGATGTCTTTATGATGCTCTGCCGGCTTCTAGGGGGTCAGGTCAAAGGAACACTGGGGTGGAGGGTTTGGGTTGCTGTCTCCACCACCCCCTCCCTGGGGAGCTGCCCCAGGGGACTGAAGTGTGGTGGTTGTGGAGGTGGCTGCTGCTGCTGCTGCTGCTGCTGCTGCTGCTGCTGCTGCTGCTGCTGCTGCTACACTTGTGAAGCATGGGCCTGGGCCTGAGCCTGGGCCCAGGCTGGGGCCTGGACCTGGGCTTGGGCCTGAGCCACTGCTGCTGCCGCTGCTGCTGCTTGCACTTGTTGAAGATCAGGAGGGTTGTGTTTGCGCATATGTTTCATAAGGTATGTTTCTGATGTATATGCCCGACTACAGATTGTGCAGGTATAAACCTTGGCAGGTTTCACTGTGTGTGTAGATAAGTGAGCCTCTAGAGAGGCTGCGTCTGTATATGCTCGGTGACAGTTGTGGCACTTGAAGGGTTTATCTTTGTTGTGCTGCTGTCTGTGAGACTGCAGATTGGAGAGTTGTGTGAAAGCCTTCTCACAGCCCGGGTGTGCACATTTGTATGGTCTATCGCCAGTGTGGATTCGGGTGTGCTGCTGCAGATGTGAGAGCTGGCGGAAGGATTTCTCACAGAAGTTACAACTATAGGGCTTGGCCCCTGAGTGGATCCGGATGTGCTGGGCCAGGTAGGAGCTGTTGGCGAAGGTCTTGGAGCAGTGCGGGCACTTGTGGGGCTTGGTCTCGGTGTGTGACTTGGAGTGGATCTGCATCTCCGACTTGGAGTAGAAGGTCAGGGAGCACATCCGGCACCTGTAGGTCTTGCCATCTTTCTGATGGTCATCGTCATCCCCAGGGGCAAGGACGTAAGGGCCATTCATCTCAGGAAGCCCTGATTCCAGCATTCACTTCTTCTTGCGGCCCAGAGGAGGTGTAGGAGGAGCCACAGTGCCACCACCACCACCACCTCCACCTCCTTCCTCAGTTAGGGTTGATGCTACCTTCTTGGAGAGGTCAGGGACCACCTGTAGGGCTTGGGAGCCCGGGGGAAGAGCTGAGACAATCATGGGAGCTGAAATAGGGAAAGTCTGAGCTGCGGAGCCTGTGGTCACAAGAGAGCCTGACGGGGATGTGATTACCAAACCAGGACCCCTTGATTGACTCCCTTCTCTTCTCCACCTCTGAGAACAGGAGACTCCCGCAGTCATGAGTCCTGTAGATGGTAAAGAAACCACGGTGATATTCTGGGTAACAGATGCCTGACTGTGTGGGGTCAGCTGTTCTGACTTGGTCTCTGTGTCCATGCTGATGCCAGAGGACAGGGACACTGAGGCGGGGACAGTTAGCAAAGTGGGATAGTGAGGTGGCGCCAGTCCACAGCCCTTCTCTGGCAACAGCTGATCCTTCATCTTGTTGATGAACATAGTGTTTTCAATCTGCCCTGAGACTGTGGGGATAGAAGGCCAGAAGTATGGGTTAGAATTGAAGTGAGGCTCTTCCATTCTACCCTCTCTCTCTCTCTTTCTTCCTCCTGTCGTCTTATTCCTTCTCCTTTCCAGGGCTCCTGAACTTTCCGGAAGTGGTGCTGCAGCTCATGCTCCCGGGAAGCCCGAGTCCTCCACGCCCACTCCCCCCAACCCCCAACAGCTTCAATGTGCAGTCGTTTCACGGAGAAGGCCGGAGAGCCGGAAACGAAAACGGGGGGGGGGGGGGGGGGAGGAGGGGAAGGAAAGTAGTGGGGGGAGGGCGGCAGCAGGAAAGGAAGGGGGGGGCAGGTCAGAGTCCCCAGGCTTGCCTTTTTGTGTGCCTACTGTACCCTACAGTTCAACCCGGCAGTTTGGACTCACCTCACCTCACCAGTCTCAGCACTGACGTGTGGTGGCCTGAGTAAGCCTGTTCACAACAGGGTGGCGTCTCAGCGCTATATTGTATCTGTATGAGTTTGCCTGTTTGCACCTGTGCAAAGCACAGAATCTTGATGGCACACCGATTTGCATGTATACCATGCCTTCTATGTGGGAGTCCTGGGACATGGCACTGCTATGTGTTGGCCTAGACCCACCTGCTTACAACTGTTCTATACCCCAGGGCCACCAAGTGAAGGTCTGATAATGCTAGTGCACATCCCTGCCATGTTTCAAGGTTGCTTTGTGGGAGTACGTACGGGCCAGCCTGCCCACATGCTTTCCCCTGTCTTATTGTTATCACATGGTACCTTAGACTCATCTCTTCACACACCTGATGTGCTCCAGCACCAAGACCAGACAGTGTAGGAACACATGCTTGTATGTCTGCCATAGTCCAGGGCCGTCATGTGGCACCTTGGGCCCACACACCTGCACATATACTGTACCCAGTTTTGCCATGAAGGCAGCACGGGCATGCCTGTTTTTGTACCTGCGATGTACCAGCACTGCCATGTGGCAGCCAGGAAATGCCCTTTCACAAATGTACCATGACTCATTGCTACCATACAGGCACAAGGGCTCATGGACAGCCTCTTCACAGGTTTGTTGTGTCTCAGTGACACCACATGGTGCCATAGGCACACCTGTTCCCACCCATGCCATTTGCCAGCAGAGCCCCTGTAATATCCAAAATGAATTCAAGACCACCTAGTACCTTCCCCCTTCGAAAAGGACTTTCCAAACTGTACTAGCAGGCCAAGTGCAGAGCCAGATAAGGAAGCTGACTGACTAAACAAATGTAAAAACATAGTTTTAGCGGTCAAAATGATTAAGCTTGTAACTACCAAAACAATATTAGCTGTTCTCAGAGAAATAACCATAGCAAGATTAGCAAGTCTCCTGCCCCCTGCCCCACACTGAATTCTGACAAAGACCACAGACCACCCTGACCTTGTTGCAAGAATTCCCCTGACATTAATAGCTGTGACGTTAATGTGCTATTACTTTGCTGACCAAATCATAATAACCCACCATGGGAGCAAGCATAGTGAGTCACTAGGCCAAAGGTTACTTAGTCACTATACAAACCAACCAAAGGGTTACTTGCTACACCAATGAGAACCTTGTTGCTCAAATCTGCCCCTTACAAAGGTATAAAAAGTGTGTTCTTTCTTTGTTCTGGGTCTCTCCTCTGGCCTGGGTGCTGAGAGGGGAGTCCCTAACATGTTGGATCAATAAAAATCCTCATACATTTTGTAGCGATGGCAGTGGTCTCTGTGTTCTTTGTGAGTGAGGGTCTTTTGACGAACTACACCATGTGGTGGTGCCAGCATGCCTGTTTGCTTGCCTACCATGTGCCAGCACTGTCACGTCGTAGTTTGAACATACCTGTTTTCACAGCTGACCTGTCTCGGTGCCATCACATGGTGAATTCAGCATGCAATATGGTAGTATAGTCTTGACTCTTCAAAAGCCTACCACGTCCCAATACTGTCATGTAACATTTTGGCCATGGATGTTTGCATGTATGCTGTATCCTGGCAACAACACATGGCAATGTGGCCACTTGCTTTTTCATGCCAGGAGAATCCTAGTGTTGCCACTGGTGTGTTTATAAAAAGATGAAGAGGTATTAGAATATGTTCTTTAAGGGAGTGGTGAGGTATGGGGGGAATGGGATGTCCCAGCGGGCCCATGACAAGACCTTCACCCCGAAGGATCAGCCACATGACAGTATAGTATAGAATAGGGTTTATTCAGGGTATGGGGAGGGTAGTTAAGAGGTTAGTAGAGGCAGAGAAAGACAGAGAGAGGGAGAGAGTAGAGAAGTAGAGGCTAGCCATGACCATGTGGAGAGATGGGGGAAAGGTATGGGGAGGGAGGGCACAAGGGGGCAAGAGGCAAGAGAGAGAGGCAAGAGAAGCAAGAGAGAGGAGGGGGCAAGCAGCCCCTTTTATAGTGGGCCAAGCCTACCTGGCTGTTGCCAGATAACTGTAGGGAGGAGCATACCTGGCTGTTGCCAGGTAATTGTGGGATGGAGTTTAGACAGAATGCTAACATTCAAGTGCTAGCCTATGTTTATTTATTTGCACACCTGCTATGTCCCAGGGCTGCCACATGGCAGCCTTGATTCACATGTTTATGTATGGTGTATACCAGCACCTCTTTTGGTGGCAAGGGCTTGCATGGTCACTAACAAGGCATGTGCCAGACATGTGATGGCAGAGACTCATCTTTTACATGTCTACCATATTTCAGCAATGCCATATGGTGCTCTGGGCATGCCTGTTTGGAACTGTACCAAGTAATTGTTTGCAGGTGTGCTATGTCCCAGTGCCACACTGTGGCACTGCAGGTAGCATGCTGCTATGTCCCATTGCTGCTGTGTGGTGACCTTGGCATGTCTCTTCACATGCTTGCCAAGTCCAAGTGCTGCAACATAGTAGCAAGGGTAAGCCTGTTTATGCACTTGCCATATTCCAGTGCCATGACATGGCAGCCTGGGAATGTTTGTTTATATACTTGTCATATTCCAGAGCCAACACATAGCAGTGAGGTTACACCTGTTAGGAGCCATGAAATGGTCCAGTGTTCCCATGTGGTGGCTTAAGCATGCCTCTTAATACACCTGCCATGTCTTGAAGTAGCCACAAGGCAGCCTGGGCAAGCCTGTTTGCATGCTTGCTGTATACAAGTTCCAGAACATGGTGCCCGGGCTTGCCTGTTTGAATGTCCCAGTACCAACATGTGAGCACCTGGGAATGGCTTTTTGCCTGCCTGCCGTGTCCTGGTATCACCCCATGACAGCATAGGCTACCTCCTAGTATGTGAGTTGTGTCCCAACTTAGCCATGAGGCACTGTGGGTAAGCCTGTTCACCACTGTGCCATGTCCTAGTGCTGACAAGTTGCAGGACTGACTTGAGTATTCCCATGTTTGTCATGTCCCAGTGTTGTCACAAGGTGACCCAAGCTCATCTGTGACAACACTGGCATTGGTTTGTACAACTGCTGTGTCCCAGCAACCTGGAACAAGTAGCAGCCTTAGGCACACCTCTTCACATGCCTACAAATCCCAACATGGTCATATGATGGCCTCGGTATGTCTGCATGCACACCTCTGTGCCCTAAAACTGCCATAGTGCAGCCTGGGCACACCTGGTTGCAGACAAGGTGTCTCCCGGAAATGGTAGCATGGAAATGTCTATTTGTATGTCTGAAGTGTCCAATTTCACTGCTTATCGCTTGAGGATGCATATTTGGATAACTGCTGTATGCCAGCACCATGTGGCCCCACTGGTATTCCCATTTTCATCCTTGTAATGTCTGGTTGAGAGCACATTGTGGTGTTCACATAGCTGTTCCTATGCCTGATATTTTCAGCACCACCACTTGGTGTCATGAGCACATCTGTTTGTAAACTCTCTGCATCCCAGAACCAGATAGAGTTCAAAGCATGCATTTACAGGGACCGAGGCTCCAAGATCAAACAATGATTTTTTTTTTTTAAGGGAAAAAGAGGGGAAGGGAAGGGAAGAGCAAGGAAAAAGAAGAGGACAGAGAGGAAGAGGAAGAAGAGAGGAGAAAAGAGAGGAGAGAAAGGAAAGGAGAAAAGAAAAGGAAAAGAGTAAAAGGAGATGCCAATGAGCATCAGAGCAGAAACTGTTTCCTCACACTAGCTTATGGGGAACTCTGTGTGTGTGTGTGTGTGTGTGTGTGTGAGTGTGTGTGAGTGAATGTGTGTGTGAGTGTGTGTGTATGTATGCGTGAGTGTGTGTGTATGTGTGTGAGTGTGTGTATGTGCGTGTGAGTGTGTGAGTGTGTGTGTGTGAGTGAATGTGTGTGTGAGTGTGTGTGTGTATGTATGCGTGAGTGTGTGTGAGTGTGAGTGTGCGTGTGTTCCCATTCTTCTACCATTAAATAGACTTCAATATTTTGTTGTTGTTTAACAAATGTTTGTGTGATCACTCACTATGGCCAGGCACTTTCTCAATACTGGTGATATGATGTTAATAATAAATTTTTGTTTTGTGATAAACGTTACAATCCAGCACACAAGACCTAGAGAGACAAATCTATTTGGTGGAACAAATAAATGAAATTTAAATAACTTAAATTATTCAGCTCACACTAACTTAATGACTAAGTACCATTAATAATAATAATAATAATAATAAATAATAGACCACATAGGGCTGGCATAACAGTTCAACAGGTAGAAGAATTATATCTCCTTTTATTTCGAGGTGCTGGAGGTTGAATCCTGGGCTTTGTGCATCCAGGAAGCACTCAAACACTGAGCTGTACTCCAGTCCCCCTAAATCTTTTAAGTTCAGCCCATTAACTGAAAAATGACTAACTACATGAAGGAATATATGCAGACTGCAGTTGTGGTTCTTTTGCTCCTAGTGAAGAAATCTACTATCATAGAAGAAGATGTGGAAAAAGATGATGAACACAGAAACAGCAACTATAAACACGAAGTTGCTTCAGGTAACTGGAGAGTTGAGGGTTCACCTGCAAAGCTGTAGAGTAATGTTCATCTGAAAAAAAAAAACTGTATTGTATTATTACTTGATATTATGCTCAAATTGTCTTTCATTTCTACTAATAGTTGAGAACAAGTTCTTCTGCTAGATAAAGAATCCAGTCAACAATTAGTTACTTTCTAAATGTATAACTATACAAAGATGTCATATTCTGAAAACGCAGCAAAACACACTATAATGCCAATTGTTGTTGTTGTTGTTTTTTTTTTTTTCAAGACGGGGTTTCTCCGTATAGCCCTGGCTGTCCTGGAACTCACTTTGTAGACCAGGCTGGCCTCAAACTCAGAAATCTGCCTGCCTCTGCCTCCAGAGGGCTGGGATTAAAGGCGTGCACCACACGCCCTGCTAATGTCAAACATTTTTATCTTCCAGAGAACTTGTACATAAAACATGTAGTTAAGGCTCTGTTTACTTTTCTAGAATTATTTATTATTGAGATCCTGGTATTAAGCATATATGATTGTAGGGCAGACAGTAAAAGGCCCATTCTCACAGTCATCTTAAGTGTGGTTTGCCATCCTGAGTGCTGTTGGTCCAGCACAGCTATCTCTATGCTGGTTTAATAATCCCCACTCGTTATTCTCACCAAGTAAGCTTATCTACATTAACCCCAAGTTCTCTACAACGTATTTTCCCCCAAAATGCCTAATTCTCAGCCATATCCCTTATGGACGCATGATTGCCACCTAGTGGTGAGATATGAGCTACACAGTGGGAAAAAGCTGCTTTTTTTTTCATCATTTCCTCAGTCCATACATATTACAAAAACAGCACTATATGCCATCCCAGACATAGAAGAACATGTCTGTAATCCCAATACTCAGTAGATTAGCCAGGAGAGTTACTGAAATTTCAAGGCCACCCTGAGCTGTCTAGCAAGATCTCAGTCTGAATAACACACACACACACACACACACACACACACACGTCCATCCACACTCACACACTGTTGCATATTGTCCAATCTACTAAAAAGGTGGCCTAAAAATTACTCGTATCTTTTTATCATGTAGCTTATATATCAGTGAGGATACAGACTGTATATTTCAGATTATAACATATGTAAAGAAAGTAACACAGTAATTAAGTAAAGAATGTCTTCTGAAAGACATGATAGTTAAGCTTGATAGTTTTATGTCAACTTGATACAAGCTAGAGTCATCAAAGAAGATAGACCCTCAATTGAGATAACGCCTCATAGAGTCAGGTTATAGGCAGACCTGTGGGGCATTTTCTTAGTTGATGATTGATGGGGGAGGGGCCAGCCCATTGTAGATGAGGTCACTCCTAGGCTGGTGGTCCTGGGTTCTATGTGAATACAGGCTAAGGGGCTGGAGAGATGGCTCAGTGGATAAGAGCACTGACTGCTCTTCCAGAGGTCCTGAGTTCAATTCCCAGCAACCACATGGTGGCTCACAACCATTTGTAATGAGATCTGATGTCTTCTTCTGGTGTGTATGAAGACAGCTACAGTGTTTGTGTGTGTGTGTGTGTGTGTGTGTGTGTGTGTATAATCTTTAAAAAAAAATACAGGTTAAGGAAGCCATTAAGCGTAAGCCAGTAAACAACATCCTTCCATAGCCTCTACATAAGCTTCTGCCTCCAGGTTCCTGCCCTGGTTGAGTTCCTACCGTGCGTGCCTGTGTGTGTGTGTGTGTGTGTGTGTGTGTGTGTGAGTGTGAGTGTATGTGTGTGTGTGAGTGTATGTGTGTGTGTGTTTAATTATTAGGAACAACACAGGTAACTGAAATGTAACCATTTAAGAACACTACAAGAAAATAGCACTTGTTTTAAACTTTAAAATAAAAATGTACCAAAATTTTCACTCACATTTGAGGTTCCTCACTGTAGTGGTTATTCCTGGTTGTCAACTTGACTATATTTGGAATGAATTACAATCCAGAATTGGAAGGCTCACCAGTGACCCTTATCTGGAGGCTTGGAGATCCTTATCTGGATCTTGGTATGAAGATCTTGAGCCATAGTGGCTATGGATTCCAGAAGATTGAATCTCCGAGTTTAAGGAACACACCTTTAATCTGGGCTACGCCTTTCATCTGGGATTAAAGGTGTGGTGGAACACACCTTTAATCTGGGCTACACCTTCTGCTGGAGACAATATAAAGACATTGGAAGAAGGGAGTCTAGCTCTTGCTCTTGCTCCTTCGCCTGCTTGCTGCGTGAGACTGAGTAACTGCTAGATCCTTGGACTTCCATTCACAGCTGCGACTGAATCATTGTTGGGAATTGGGCTGCCGACTGTAAGTCATCAATAAATTCCTTTACTATCTAGAGACTGTCCGTAAGTTCTGTGACTCTAGAGAACCCTGACTAATACACTCACTAATGTCCATTTGGTCTCACATGGATACTATAGAGCCATATTACTTTGTAACTACTGTAGTTTGTTGTGGCTGAGGATGCCATATGCATATTCTAATGCACTCCACACGAAGTGATAACACTGAAGGCACATCCAACAACTGAAAATGTGAACCCATCAAAAGCGAAGTACTTACTGCATCTTCCATAGAAATGCCTAAGTATGTTCCAGGGTCAGACTTATTCTCAAGCTATACATGTTTTGCATACTTGAGAGTCATCGTTTCTCGGAAAACACTACATGTACTCCTGTAAAATGCCAAAGACACACAGTATGTGTGGGACACATTATCTTTGCATGGAAACCATTTGCCTCAATAGTCACCCACACCAGGGCAGAAGACAATATGGTGTTTTAAATTGCCGCATTGAATCCAGAAACAAAATCACGTAGCCACAGCCATCAGACGACAAAAACATTGGAGAAAAGGGCTGTTTCTCTAACTAATGGTGCTAGAAAATTGGTTACACGCATGTCAAAAACTGAAAGGAGATTCCCAGCCCTTATCCTCACAAAAATTACCTGAAAATAGACCAAAGGCCTGAAACTCTGTAAGTACTAGAGGAAAACATAAAAGAAACCACAAAAACAGAAGAATAGGTAATGACTTTCTGAATAAGTCTCTAAGAGATCAGGAAATAATAGCAAAATTTTACAACTGTGATTGCATAGGATTGAAAGCTCTGCCCAATACAGTTTAGAGTCATCAGAATGAAGAGGTCACCTAAGACTGGAGAGAAACTCTGTCAGCTGTTTCCCTAACATCTTTGTACACAAAGAAGGCAAGAAATTCTGTTAAACACCAAAAGAATAATAGTGTCACTAATTGACTTGATAGTTCTTAAAAGAAGTACAAGTGGCCAATAAATACATGAAAAGGAAAACAATCCCATGATAAACCAAATTAAGCAGTATGTAGCTACAAATCTAGCTTTATAGGAGTCACTTGAAGAAAAACTTCAACCTTCTGAAGACTTTAACCACACACAAGAGAATACAAGAAATGGATAATCCCAGATCAGCAAATCAAAAGAGGTAGGAACCCCTGCCCCCAACAGAATAATAAACAAAATAATGAGAATCAATAAACACTGCTCACTGATTGCTGGGAACCTTCCCAGCATCAGAGTTGCCGAGGAAGGCACCAATGGGAATGCTGGCAATTGCAGTGGCAAAAGGTGTGATTGTAGCTTACTTTTCATAAAATTTGTCTTTTTGAAATCTTCGTTATTCTGGCTGGCTTCTGGTTATTAAAACTTGCTGTTTAACACTGTGTGGGGGTGTTTAAGTAAACAAATGATTGCTCTGGCTCTTTTTACTTTTTACTCAATTTCGTTAACTCCTTGAGAGCAAGGAAAAGAAATTTACACATGCAGAAAGAAAATTATTTATACAGGCAATATACACAGAATGCACACATTCACTGCACACATTCACACACACACACACACACACACACACACACACACACATATTTGGTGGATGGAACAAAAGCCCCCACAAGCAAGTTCCATTGAGCAAGCACCAGCACAGAAAGAACTCACCCATTCTGCATGAAAATAAGCTCCAACCTTTAGTGTTCAGAGGAAAAAACAAACAAACAAACAAACAAACAAACTTCATCCTCTTTATTGCTGAAGGAAAAAAAGTTCCATCTCTCTATTGGTGAAAGAAAAAGCCTTTTCGTTTTTATTGCCGAATGAAGTAAGCTGTATACTTTATTGTGTTCATTCTTAGATCTTATACTTTCTCAGGAAAATAGATCACATTGTTTTCCAAGCATCTTTACATTCCAAAAAAAGTTCATATCAAGTTCAAGACATTAATGCAAGTCAAAGTCAATAAATCGAATAAGAAGTTATAGCAAGAATGTTTACATATAGCCGGGTTGGGGAGCAACATGTCTTTAATCCCAGCACTTGGTAGGCAGAGGCAGGTGGATTTCTGAGTTCGAGGCCAGCCTGGTTTACAAAGGGAGTTCCAGGACAGTCAGGGGTACACAGAGAAACTCTGTCTCAAAAAACCAAAAATAAATAAATAAATAAATAAATAGATAGATAGATAAATAGATAAATAGATAAATAAATAGAATAAGAAGTTATAGCAAGAATGTTTACATATAGCCAGGTAGTGGTGGAACACATCTTTAATCCCAGTACTTGGTAGGCAGAGGCAGGTGGATTTCTGAGTTTGAGGTCAGCCTGGTCTACAAAGTGAGTTCCAGGACAGTCAGGGCTACACAGAAAAACCCTGTCTCAAATAAAACCCACCGCCCCAAAAGGTCCCCACCCCCCCAAAAGAGAAGAATATTTAAATATGTTTGCACCAGGACTAGTATCTAACTAGCTCTACAACTTAGAACAATTATTCTTATGTCATAAGTTAGCATGGTTTATCAAGGGGTATCTCATTAGTTTTGAAGTTTTGTATAGGTAAATCCAGTCAATATTTTATTGTCTGTCCTTGCACCTAAAATAAATAGTCTATACCCAGTTTATTACCTTTATCAGATAATGGCTTTACTGCTAACCCAGAAGGAAGTTTCCCCTGATCGTAAACTTGTTCCAAGTTTGCTTTCTATCCTAGTGCATTTAACCCATGACTCATGAAGGTTTACAGAGCCCTAATTGCAGTTTTCATAGAGGGCTTAAAATTACTTGTATAAATTTTGGAATTCTATAGAATCATTATTAGGATTCGTGAAATCATCAGTTTGTCTACACAGCATTGCTACAGGAGAGTACATCTTCGTTGATCTACAGAAAATCTGCCCAATAGGTTGGGGTAATGCAAAGAATCATTAGAATATGTAATAACAACAGTATCCCAGTTGGCTCCTGGAAACTGGTAACATAAATGGTCTCAATTACTCAATAAAAAGACACAGACTAATGAGCGAATTAGAGAACAAAACCCTTTCTTCTGTTGCATCTAAGAAACACACCTTATCGTTAGGGATAGACAGAATCTCAGAGTAAAAGGATGAAAAGAAATATTCCAGAATCCAAGAAACAAGCCATTGTAGTATTAAAATCTATTTTAATACCTGACAAAATCGATCTCAAACCAAAACTAATCAAAAGAGATAGGGAAGGATGCTACCTATTTATCAAAGGAAAAGGCTACTAGGAGGACACCACAATTCTAAACTTTCATGCATCAAGCACAAGAACACTAAAATCAAGCACTTGAGTTGATAAAAGAAATGCTAATACAGTTAAAATCAGATATTGCAGCTGGGCGTGGTGGCGCACGCCTTTAATCCCAGCACTTGGGAGGCAGAGGCAGGCGGATTTCTGAGTTCGAGGCCAGCCTGGTCTACAAAGTGAGTTCCAGGACAGCCAGATCTATACAGAGAAACCCTGTCTCGAAAACAAACAAACAAACAAACAAACAAAACAAAACAAAAACCAAAAAACAGATATTGACCCTTATACAGTGATAGCAGGTTATTCACTTTTGCCAATGGACTGGTCTTCCAAATAAAAACTAAACAGAGAACTGCTAGAGCTAATTAACTTTACAAATGAAATGAACCTAAGAGATACTTACAGAAAATTTCTCCCAAAAACAAAAGAGTATACTTTTTTCTCAGCACCTCAAGGAACTTTCTCCAAAACATACCTGGGTGCAAAACAAATTTCAACACATATTGACCACCACAGATTAAAGCTGGGTATCAACAACCAAAATAATGGAAAGCTTACCAATTTACAGAAACTCACTTTTGAATGTAAAATGGGTCAAGACAGAAATTAAAAAAAATAACACTTTTAAGAACTGAATGTAAATAAAAAACATGATATACCAAATGCTTTGAGACAAAATGAAGGTGACTCTAAAAAGCAAGTTCATAGTACTAAATACCTACATTAAAAAAGAGAGAGAGTGACAGAACCCCACCTACCATCACGCAGCACAGCACGTGAGGAGGAAGATAGCCAGGGATCTGCTGAGAGTAGTGCCATAGAACGAGGGTGAGGAGAGATGCCCAGAGACCTGCCAGCTGCTGCATGTCTCAGGTGTGCCATAGACACACAGAGACCTGCCTGCTTTCATGCCATTTAGTATGGAAAGGGGAAGATGTCCCAGACCTGCCAACACTATGTCACACCGGCAGGCTGTGGAAATCTGGTATGCTTGTCACCACATCCGAAGCACTGACAGAGACGATCACCCAGAGCACCACCAGCCTCATGGACAGGCTGCAGTGAGAGCCACTAGAATATGCAAGTCTGTGGTAGACAGAAGGGAGAGAAGAAGTGGAACAGTTTGCACATTATGAAGAGAAATGGAACTGAAGACTGGAGGGTACAGAGGAGTAGCCTGTTGTGATTAGCTAGTCCTGCCACTTAATGCCATGGTGAAGTTCTAACCCCCACTGTCTTAGTTAGGGTTTTACTGCTGTGAACAGACACCATGACCAAGGCAAATCTTATGAAAAACAACATTTAATTGGGGCTGGTTTACAGTTTCAGAGGTTCAGTCCATTATCATCAAGGTAGGAGCATGGCAGCATCCAGGCAGGCATGGCGCAGGCAGACCTGAGAGTTCTAAGTCTTCATCCAAAGGCTGCTGCTGGAAGACTGACTTCCATGCTACTAGGGTGAGGATCTTATGCCCATACCCACAGTGACACACCCATTCCAACCAGGTCACACCTATTCCAACAAGGCCACACCTCCAGATGGTGTCACTCCCTGGCCCAAAGATATACAAACCATCACACCGGTTGAAGATAACATCTGGGTCAATGGCTATGCAGGGACAGGTGTTGATGTTCATGGCTCATATTGCCACTGGAGAACATAGAGGTGTCCCTAGTCTGGGCAGCTTCCAGGAACCAATTGGATATTTAGGGATTGTGAAAACCTGGGCCTGACCCACATTATCTGTGGTAGTACTTGAGAAAATGGGCCTTGCATCTGGCCTAGGAAGCACATTAGATCTGGCTCTAGTGGAAGGGGGCACTAGTGAGTCAGCCCCAGTCAGGTGGGATCATGGGAGATCACGAGCACTGAGGAGATGCCCTTCCCGCATCACTCCTTGCTATTTCCAGCAGTTGGGAAAACTGGTTCTGAGACCGAGAGAGCCAGAGAGCTGTCCTTGTCCACTTTGAGCCCTGCACCTTGCACTGACAGTACAGCAGAGCTGGCACTGGTGGTGGGAGCACTGGTGAGCTGGCCCCCAGGGTGAGGTATTACTGGCCCTGCCACTCCCCTGCTGTGAGGTGGCATGAACTTGGAGATGATACCCTCCCATCTTTATTTTTCACCACCTGTGGCAGTTGGGAGAGCCGACCATGAGGTCAGGAGAGTGGGAGAGCTGGCACTGCCCCTCACTGCCTGCAGCACTTAGGGGAGAAGGCTCTGTGCCTTGCTTGGGCAGCACAGTAGAGCTGGCCCTAGTGGTGGGGTGTGGGTGAATTTGTCCCGAGGGTGTGAGAGTAGGAGAGCTGGTCCCACCATTCAACTGCCCTGGGGTAGCTTATGTGTAGAGGAGATGACCTCTTTCCCTCCTTTCATCTTTCTTCTCTCTCCTGCACTCCTCACCACTTGTGGTAGTCAGGAAAGCTGACCCTGAGATTCAAGCCATGAGTGAGAGCCCTGAGGGTGTGAGAGTGAAAGAGCTGACCCAGTTCCTCATCATATCCAGCACTTGGGAGAGTGATAGAGAAGCACAATGAAGTTGGCTCTGGAGATATGGTTGCTGGTGAGTCTGCTCCAAAGTCAGCCTTGGGTGACCTAGCTAGAGTGATGCTGGAGAGCTCAATCTGGTGGGACTGATAATGGAGAGCTGGTGGGTTGACCAGCTCACTTGCCACCCAGGCCCAGATTGAGGTCTTTGGGTTTGCCAACACCATTATCTGTGAACAGGCAGAGTGTAAAATGGCCGGTCTTCATGACACAGGGCAACAACAGGATAACCTAGAGGAGTCCTAGTGAGCATACAATATTGATGGTGACATAGATGCCAGAGACCTTGAACAAGACTAGTGACTCATTACAATACACATCTGCAAGTGAAGATGTGTGGACAGAGGTGTATACTGTGGAACACACTACAGCTCCAAGGGCTTAAGAGCCAGAGAACTAACCCTGTGTCCTGCTAATATTTTCTATGCTTTGTTTTGTTTATTTGTTTGTATGTTCTCTATTTTGGGTACGAGGTTGCAAGAGCAGAGGGCAAACATGAGAGGACAGGAAGATGAGACTGGGTGCATAATGTGAAACTAACAAAGAATCATGTGAGTCCTGCTTAGTTGATTCAGTGGACCAAGTTTCCTGGTGTTTTTCATGCCCTCTGACTCCTATAGTCTTCCTCTGCTTCTTTCATAGGGTTCCCTTAGCTCTGAGGGGAGAAACATGATGGAGACCTATAACTTAGACTTTCACAGTAATGGTTGATTATGGGTCTCTGCAACCACCCACATCTGCTGCTAGAGGAAACTTCTCTGAATAAGGCACGATCTTTGAGTATATCATTAGGAATCATTTCATTGACTTTTATTGCTGGTTGTGTTTGATTTTATCTCAGGTCTCTGGGCTGTCCAGTCTCCTATTCTTGGCTATCCATGCGGTGTAGGGTAAGGCTCCCTCTTTTGGCATGAGCCTCAAGTTTTGGTCATTGGTTGGCCATTCCAACCAGTTCTGGCCCAACATTATTCCAACTCATCTTGCAGGTAGGGCAAATTCGTAGGTGGAGGGTTTTGTGGGTGGGTTGGTGTCCAGATTTCTCTTTGGATAGCCTCACAGCCTGCAGAGTACCTTTTTACATCAAAAAGACTAGAACATGGGGGTAAAGTTTCCATACAGGTACCAGTTCTACATATCTATGTTCACTGAGCTGCATGGATGTTGTTTTTGGCAAAGGGACCCCCACTGTCAGTTTTCAAAAAACAGTCCTCTGTCCTAGCATCAGTCTGGGTTGTTTAGAAATCTCCATAGGACCCTCTCAGCCAATAACGCTACCAAATATAATCCAGTCCTTCTACTGGAAGCCTTGACTGGCTACACAAGATGGCCAGTTCAGATTTATATGCTCCACTATTAACAGTTTTCAGTAGGGTCACCCTTATAGATTCTAGAAATTTTCCACCCCACTAGGGATCCACATGGTTCCCCAAATGCATACCCCTGATTTCATCTGTCTTTTCCCGCACTCACTGTCTTCTTCCCTCCCCCAAACCTGATTCCTCCCACCCCTGGCCTCACCTGTGCCCAGGCTACCCACAAAATCTATTCTATCAACAAGTAATGAATGGTGCTTCATGAATCTGATGTTTCTGTAAAAGAAAATGACACCATCAATTAGGCAAAGCAGCAGCTTACAGATGGGAAAAGATTTTCACCAACTTCACATCTGATAGTGGTCTAATAGCCAAGCCTCTTCTTAGAACTGGGAACAAAACACCCATGGAAGGAGTTACAGAGACAAAGTTTGGAGGTGAGACGAAAGGATGGACCATCTAGAGACTTCCATACCCGGGGATCCATCCCATAATCAGCCTCCAAACACTGACACCATTGCATACACCAGCAAGATTTTCCTGAAAGGACCCTGATATAGCTGTCTCTTGTGAGGCTATGCCGGGGCCTGGCAAACACAGAAGTGGATGCTCACAGTCAGCTATTGTATGGAACACAGGGCCCCCAATGGAGGAGCTAGAGAAAGTACCCAAGGAGCTAAAGGGGTCTGAAACCCTATAGGTGAAACAATAACATGAAATAACCAGTACCCCCGGAGCTCATGTCTCTAGCTTCATATGTATTAGAAGATGGCCTAGTCGGCCATCATTGGGAAGAGAGGCCCCTTGGTCTTGCAAACTTGATATGCCTCAGTACAAGGGAACGCCAGGGCCAAGAAGTGGGAGTGGGTTGGTAGGGGAGTCGGGGGGTGGATGGTCTGGGGGACTTTTGGGACAGCATTTGAAATGTTAATGAAGAAAATACCTAATTAAAAAAATAAATTAAAAATAAACAAACAAACAAATAAATAAAAAAGAAGTCAAGAAACTAGGTATCAAAAACAAATAATTGAATGAAAACTGGAGTACAGATCTAAACAGAATTCTCAACAAAGAATTTCAAGTGGCTGAGAAACAGATTAAGAGATGTTTAACATCATTAGCTGTCAGAGAAATGCAAATTAAAACTACTTTGAGATTCCATCTTACACTTGTCAGAATAGCTAAGATCAAAACCACAAGAGACAACTCACGCTGAGCAAGGGGAATACTCCTACACTGGTGGTGGTAATGCAAACTTCTAGAGCCACTTTCAAAATCAATATGGCAGTTTCTCACAAAATTGACCCATCTATACCACCCTTGGGTATATACCCAACGGATGTTCCTACCTATTACTATTACAAAGATACTTGCTCAACTATGTTCATTATGGCTTTATTCATATTAGTCAGAAAGCGGACACAACATAGATGTCTCTCAACTGCAGACTAAATAAAGAAAATGTGTTACATTTACATAATGGGGAATTACTCAACTGTTAAAAAAATTGCATCATAAAATTTGCAGTTCACTGGTTGCAACTAGAAAAACAAAAACATGCTGAGGGCGGTAACCCTGAAAAGACAAATATGTATTCAAGTATAAATGGATATTAGCTGTTAAGTAAATCATAATCAAGCCACAATCCACAAAATTTAGAGAAGTTAGGTAAAAATAAAATCTCTATGGAGATACACGAATCTCCCTGGGGAGGGCATGAAGGATTTTTAAAAAATTGTTTATGAGGCTTCCAACTCTTGGATTTATTTTTAATTATTTATTATTATTATTATTTTCCTATTTTATCTGTTATGTTATAGCAGTTCTTTATAGAATATACATACAAGTCCTGTGGCATATGTGTATAAATATTTTCTTTATAGTTCTACCTTGATTATTTATTAAACAACTTTAATATATAACCAAATTTCAAATATCTAATTTAAGAATATAAGCCTTGGCCTAGATAAATGGCCCAGTAGTTAAAAGCTGCATTACTTTGGTGAAAGACCAAAATTTAGTTCCCAACATGGATGTGGAGCTGCTCACAATAACGTGCAACAACAGTTTCAGTAGCTCTGTTAGATAACTTCTGGCCTCTCTGGATGCTCCATAAACATGCACATAACCCTTCCTCAACACATATCAGCATAATTATAAAATAAAACAACAACTCTTTAAGGAATAAATATAAAACTTATTTTGTATAAATTTATTACATGTTTATATTTATATATTGAGATTAATTTTTAACACTAGAGTATGTTATTTAGAAATACGTTTTTCAGTGTTTTAGCTTTAACAATGAACTAATATTTTCATTTGAAAACTGTAGCTTTGGGCTGGTGAGATGGCTCAGTGGGTAAGAGCACTGACTGCTCTTCCGAAGGTCCTGAGTTCAAATCCCAGCAACCACATGGTGGCTCACAACCATCCGTAATGAGATCTGATGCCCTCTTCTGGTGCGTTTGAAGACAGCTACAGTGTACTTACATATAATAAATAAATAAATCTTAAAAAAGAAAAAGAAAACTGTAGCTTTATTTTTTTTTTGTTGTTAGAAAAAAATGATCTTTATTCTTTTTTGGCTTTTCACTTTTCTGTGATGGTTGTTATAATACACACCTTAGTTCTCTGTCCAGGAACGAAGGGCATATTTATTTATTCATCACTTACTACAGGTATACATCTGTCATATGTCAGGATTTATTGGACTGTTACCTATGAAGGCTTCTCAAACCCCATGCCAGAGTCCATTATTTGGATGGTTCCTCCCAATGACATTTGTGTCACAATTGCACCAGTGGGGATGTGTTTCCAGGCTAGATATTAGCTTTCAGGGTTCACATTTAGGTAAGTATAGAGATTACTTTTCTCCCCTCTTAGTGTGCATAGCACATTCTAACACTATGAAAGTTAGCCAGTAGGGATAAATCTTCCAGTTCAAGTACCAGATTGATTCTTTCATGTTCTACAACTGTGTAGTGTCTTACCATCAAGTTCTGAAGTATAACGCAGATCATAGGTTATATTCAGTACTGGTTTGATATTTATGGAATTTAACTGGTCAACAACTCCCAAAGTCAGGTTCTGACACTGGGTTTATTTATTTATTTATTTTACATATATGAGTACATTGTAGCTGTCTTCAGACACACCAGAAGAGGGCGTCAGATTCCATTACAGATGGTTGAGATGATGTGGTTGCTGGGAATTGAACTCAGGACCTCTGGAAGAGCAGTTGGTGTTCTTAACCACTGAGCCATCTCTCCAGCCCGACACTGGGCTTTTTTATTTGTTAGCCTATAGTCGAGGTGTTATTGTTACTTTATAAGGTAATTCCCTTTAAACTTGTTTCACTCATATATAAATCCACAGTAGTAGATTTCCATGTCTTTTTCAAGAGGTCTTTAGTATTATTTATCAGTACCCCTTTCCACTTCTCTGTCATTCCCTCCAATCTTGTACTTCATTTAATCTTTCCTGTTCCATTACACCCATTTATCACATTATATCAGTACATTCTATCTCCCTTGCTTTAAAAGCTGCTCCATCATGGACTCTTGTATATGCCCTGGTCTCTGTGTTATATCACTCAGAAGGAATGTTTTTAGCTCCATCTATTTACCTGTGCATTACATAATTTTGTTTTTCTTACTAGTTGAAGGAAATTCAATTATGCAAATATACTCCATTTTCATTAACCGTTCATCAGTTGATGAACATTTTAGACTGGTTCTATCTCTTGAATATTGTGAATAGAGCAGTAATGATCATGGGTGGGCAGTTATCTTTATATTAGGAGAGAGAATACTTTGAATATATGCCCAAGAGTGCTATTGGTGAGTCATGTGCTAGATCTAACTCTAGGTTTTTGTTTTTGTTGTTGTTGTTGTTTGTTTGTTTTTTTTTTTTTTGAGAGAGAAACATCAACATGAATTTCCACAGTGGATTCACCAGTTGGCACCCTTCCCACCCAACAGTGGGGGAGTGTTCACTGTGCTCCCCTTTGCTTGCATCATCTATGCAGTATTTGCCATCATTTACCTCCCCCCCCCCCCCCCCCCGCCCAATGTTAGCCATTCTGGCTGGGATAATATAAAATTTCAAAGTTGTTTTAATTTGTATTTCCCTGATGGCTAATGATATTGAACATTTAAAAATGGTTCTTAGCCATTTGCACTTCATAAAAGACCTATGATAGTTCTATGTCTTGTTTTTAATTTGGGTTGTCTGTTTTCTTTTCTTTCTTCTTCTTCTTTTTTTTTTTTTTTTTTTTTTTTTTTTTTTTTTTTTTTTTTTTGGTATTTTCTAGACAGGGTTTCTCTGTGTAGCCCTGGCTGTCCTGGAACTCACTTTGTAGACCATGCTGGCCTCGAACTCAGAAATCTGCTTGCCTCTGCCTCCCAAGTGCTGGGACTAAAGGTGTGCGCCACCACTGCCCAGCGGTTTTCTGTTTTCTTGATGTTTGGGTATTGTGATACTCTTTTCTTTCATATTCTAAATACTCACCCAGTGTTAAATGTGTACTTGATAAAGATTTTCCCTTTCTGTGGACTTCTTTTTTAACACAAGTGATGGTGTTCTTGGCTGTACAGAAGTCTTTCAGCTTCATAACATTCCATTTATTAATTACTAGGGTCCTTTGAATAAAGTCCTTCTATTGTCCACGAGTTCAAGCATATTCTTTACTTTAGTTCTTCCATACTTTTACCAGATTCATCGTATTGGGCCTAATGTTGAACTTCTTGATCCATTTGGAGTTGAGTTTTGTGCAGGATAAAAGAAGATCTAGTTTAATTCTTCTATACATGGCTATTCAAATTGATTGACATCATTGGCTGAAGATGCTTTTTAAAAATTTGGTTATTATTTCAAATGTGGTAGACAAAAGTCAGTTCATGAGGAGTTAGCAATGATTTTTAATGAGGTTGGCAAAATAGCAGCTACAGCCACTGGGTGGTCTCTAACCTTGTTTCCAGAGAGTGTTTTTTGGTTTTGTTTCATGGTTTTCATGTATATTCTTTTGAAAAAAATATTGGGGGGGGGGAGAAAGTTGATAATTCTCCTATGTTAGAGAAGATTGCAGGCTAAGCTTGTAGAGAGTTTGCAAATAGAGGTAGAGGTGCATAGGAAGAAAAAAGCGCCAGTGGAAGGTGAACAATAGGGTTCAGGCTTGATGTCTGCGATTGAGAAAGTACTGCATAATGGGAAGCAAAATGAGCTGGATGGTAAACAGCTACCTCACCCTACTGCATACACTTCCACTGCCAGAGGCCTACAGAGCCCTCATAAACCTAGGGACCAGGAAGAGCAGGTGATGGTACAGGTACAATTGGATAGTGTTGAACTGAGTGCATCACCAGAGGATTTGCTTAAGCCTACACAGGCATCTTCAGCCTTCCCAGTCTTTGTGCAACATATAACTTGGTAATGATGGTATTCCTGCCTATAATGAGTTGAATTGGCATCTGGTAGAAATGCTAGATCTAAAGCATTTTAAAGAGACTGTGGAATTGTATGGCTTGTACTCTCCATTTGATTAGGAAATGGCAAATACTTGGGCTATGCAGAATAGGCTTATCCCCTAAGATTGGAAAGGATTGTTGTCAGCTGTTCTAGAAGCTGGACAACAATTCATGGTGGAGGTAGAAAGCCACAAAAATAGAACAATGGAATATAGCAAGGGAGATAAATGTTACTAAAGACAAACTGGTTAGTGAAGGGCATTATACTGACTTACAAGTACAAATCTGATCTGATGATGGTATAATGGAATAATGTCATGTTGAAGCTTTAAGAGGTTAGGATATGATTGAAGAGCCAGGGGGAAAATCTGCCTCATTTATGAAGGTAATACAGGAGCCTACAGAAACATTCACCAATTTCTTACATAGATTGGGTTCAGCTGTAAAGAGAGCCATATCAGATCCTGAAACTAGACAGCTATTGATAGAAATATAGGCCTTTGAAAATGTGAATAATGAATGTAAGAGAGCAATCAGACCATGAAAGCACCAGGTGATCAATAGGCAAATAGATAAAAGAGAGAACTGGCATTGTTTTTTAGAAGCATCATGCTAATATCATAGGGCAAGCCATATATGAAAGTCTTAGAAATCAAAGTGCCCAGTGTTTTAATTATGCTGAATTTGGCAAGTTCCAAAGCTAGAAGATTCCCAGGTCAAAATAGCAGCACATTCTAGAGAATATGGTGTTTGTAGAAGAGAGTAGGTATGTTCTGGCTGCTATGAACCACAAAGTTTTTTCCAGGTATTGTAGCAGCTGTGGAAAGTAAACTTTGGTTAAAGAATTGCAGGTCCAAGAGGGATATATGAGGCAGCCTCTTGCCCTCAGAAAAGGAACAGAGGGGGCTGTCACCTGGAGGCCCTGCAGTAAACAATATGAACTATCTTTCTTTGATCAGCCAGAAAGTACCAAGCAGGCAAGAAAATAAAAATTAAGTATTTCTGATCTTATACATGCAACAGAAGGGAGTACAGCTTTGGATCTGACCATAGATAACACCTTTTACCCTACCCATCCCGAACTGAATGTTATAAGTTAACCACTGATGTGGATGGTCCATGACTCTCAGGAGCAGTGGGGATAATCTTGGGAAGAAGTGGGTTAACTTCTCAAGGATTTATTGTGCATCCTGGTATCACAGGTGGGGATAGCAAGGAAGAAATTAGGATCATGGCATATTAGGAGATAAAACTTATGCAGGGGATAGAATTGCTCAACTGCTGTTGTTTCCTTAAATCAAGGGCAAGGTTGCTCCAGTAGAAATGATAGGAACTTATGGGAGTACTGGAAAACCCGTGTTTCTGGCAAACAGTGGTTTATGATCAGAGAGCCAAATTAATGGTGCAAATGAATGGTATTGACTTTGAAAGTTTATGGTTAATAACAAAACTTATAAAGTTTAGATCTGACCAGGGAAGACCTCTTATCAGCTGAGACTTGAATGTCTTCACAAAGCAAATAAGTCCAGGTGATTTACTCTCACAGACTGCCTGAGTTAGTCACTTCTTCAAAATATGCATGCACATCAACTTCAAAAGCCCAAATTATCAATCACACAGAGACAGACAACACATAGACTGATAGACAACACAAACTAGACCATCAACACATAGGCTGGATGGACAACAGATTGCCTGGACACACAACACATAGGGCAACAAATGTATAGCTAGGATTTTTTTTTCAGACTAATCATATTTTTTCCTTGGGCCCCAAACAGGAATTCATCATCCCAATTCAGCAAGCAGCAATTGTAAGAAGACAGTCATTCAGATCCCTTAAGTTGGAGTAGACCATTTTGGTTGTTTGATGTGTTATGGTTGTTATCATCTAGGGTGGTAAGTTTAAATTATTGTATATTGATAGAAATTTAAGGTTGTTTTTATTTGAATTATTGTATGTCAACAGAGGTTTAAGGTTATTTTCTTTCTTTTTTTAAAAATTTATTTATGACTTCTTCCCCTTCTCTGTCCTTGCCCCCACCCCCACCCCAATTCAGAGGTTTCTCTCTAATAAAAGCCTCTCATGTGAAAAAAAATATTTCTTTATTTTATTTTATTTTTTCTATTAGGCATTTTCTTCATTTACATTTCCAATGCTATCCCAAAAGTCCGCCATGCCCTCTCCCCCTCCCAGACTCCCCTACCCACCCACTCCTGCTTCTTGACCCTGGCGTTCCCCTGTACTGAGGCATATAAAGTTTGCAAGACCAAGGGGCCTCTCTTTCCACTGATGGCTGACTAGGTCATCTTCTGATACATATGCAGTTAGAGACATGAGCTCTGGGGGGTAGTGGTTAGTTCATATTGTTGTTCCACCTATAGGGTTGCAGATCCCTTTAGCTCCTTGGGTGCTTTCTCTAGCTCCTCAATTGGGGGCCCTGTGTCCATCCAATAACTGACTGTGAGCATCCACTTCTGTGTTTGCTAGGCCCTGGCATAGCCTCACAAGAGACAGCTATATCAGGCTCCTTTCAGCAAAATCTTGCTAGTGTATGCAATGGTGTCAGCGTTTGGAGGCTGATTATGGGGTGGATCCCTGGATATGGCAGTCTCTACATGGTCCATCCTTTCGTCTCAGCTCCAAACTTTGTCTCTGTAACTCCTTCCATGGGAAAGGATAAACAGGCTGAGAAAGTAATTAGGGAAACAACACCCTTCTCAATAGCCACAATTAATAAGGTTATTTTCTTAGACTATATTGTATATAAGCTGTTTAATTAAAATATGTAAAGTTCTAGTTTCGTGGTTATAATTATTTTTATTGTAAGTAGACTGTTAATGTTAGGTAAAAAGACAACTTTTAAACAAAAAGGGGGATATGACGTAGAACTTTCTGGACATGTCATGCGATGCAGACTCATGTGGTGTTTTGCCAAAAGAGTACACATAGAGGGACCCATGGGTCTAGCTGCATATGAAGCAGAGGATAGCCTTATTAGTGATAAATGGGAGGAGAGGTCCTTTGTCCTGTGAAGACTGGATACCACAGTGTAGGGAAATGCCAGGACGGGGAAGGGGGAGTGGGTGGGTTAGTGAACAGGAGGTGGGGGGATGGGATAGGGGGTTTTCAGAGGGAAAACTAGGAAAGGGGATAACATTTGAAATGTAAATAAAGAAAATATCTAATAAATAAATAAGTAAACAAACAAACAAATAAATAAGAAGACTACCAGAGAAGAAATTAATACATCAGCCAAAAATGTTTAAAAAAAAAGTAGGTTTAAAGAGAGACTGTTTGAGAGTTTGTGTCTGAATGTTTGTGCATGTATGAGTGAAGGGTAGGACTCTCATTAGGGCTAGGGGTTAGTTAGTGTAAGGGATCAGGTTTATAGTCAGGTTTATTTTTAGGGTATGCTATACGGCTAACTTTAGGGTAATGGTTAGGATTCAAAATAGGGACATGATTATTGTTAGAGAAAAGACTAGGGAAATGAGGATAGGCACTATTAGTGCTAGGGTCAGGGTCAGGGTTAGGGTAAGATTTAAGTCTAGGATTAAGTTTAGGGTTAAGTTTAGAGGTATTGTTAAGCCTGGGTTAGGGTTAGATTAAATATTAAGGTTAGGAAAAGAGTTAAGGTTGTAGTTAGGGATACATTTAGGGTTATGAATTGGGTTAGAGTTATGATAAGACTTGTGATTTGTGTGTCTGTGTGTGTGTATGTGTGTGTGATAGAGAGGGAGAGAAAGAGAGAGAGGGAGAGAGAGAGAGAGAGAGAGAGAGAGAGAGAGAGATATTGTGGATAACTGTATGTATGTGATTCTTTGATACTGTGCATGTCTGTGGGGTGTGTGTGTGTGCGTGTGGTCATGTTTAGTGTTTGTTTTAAGAATAATGTTAGAGAAAGGGTCTTAGAAACTTAGCATTAGATTACTGCTAAAATTTAGCCTGTGGTTAGGTTTAGGGCTAAGTTTAAATTTAAGATTGTGTTTAGAGTTAGAAATGGGGTTTGGGTTAGGATTATGGTTAGAGTTAAGGCTATGAATAGTTTATGTTAGAGTTGGAAATAGAATTAAGTTAAGTTTAGAGCCTAGAGTTAATATTAAGGGTTGGATTATGTTTTGGTTAGTTTTGGAATTAGAGTTAGGGCTAGGTTATTTTTATGATCAAGATAGGTTTGGGGGGGGGGCTGGAGAGATAGCTCACCGGTTAAGAGCACTGACTGCTCTTCCAGAGGTCCTGAGTTCAATTCCCAGCAACCACATGGTGGCTCTCAACTATCTATAATGGGTTGACCCAATGCCCTCTTCTGGTGTGTCTGAGGAGAGCAACAGTGTACTCACATAAAATAAATAAATCTTAAAAAAAATAGGTTTAGGGTAAGTGTTATTATTGGCATTAAGGTTAGACGTTGGTGTAGGTTAGGGTACGGTTAGGGTTAGGCTTTGATTTATGCTTAGTGTTAAGGTTAGTATACTGTTATGGTTAGAATAGTTTTTGGATTATGGTTATTATTTGAATTAGTATTAAGTTGGGGTATTGTGAGGTTATAAGTAGATTCATTTTAAAATTAGGGTAAAAGCTTTTGATAGAGAAAATTTCAAATGTAGGGTTATCATTAGTATTAGGAATAAGTGTTAGGATTATGATTTTAATATGGACTTAGAGGTGGGGTTGGTGTCATGGATATGCTCATTTTGTAGTTAGGGTTAGTGCTAGGTCTAACCCTAGTGCTTAGGATAATAAAGGGTTCTTGTTACAGATAGAGGCAGGGTTAATATTAAAATTTTGCCTTTATTAGGATTTATGGTTAGAATTAGGGATAGTGTTAAAGTTATGATTAACAGTAGGAATAAGAATATGGTTATTTCTAGGATTAGGAATAGGCTATGGTTAGATTTAGGATTAGGATTAGGTTTAAGACAAGGCTAGTCTAAAAGTTAGATTTAGCGTTGGCATAAGGATATATTTATGTTTAAGTGTAGGGCCATACTAATTGTTAAGAACATCACGATGATTAGGTAAGAGCTTCTTATAATTCAATTGCAAAGTTTAATTTAAAATTTTCTTCTTTGTAATTTATAATTGAGAGTCAAAATATATGATATACATCATCATATTGAATTTCAACTCGATTCTTGTTTTCTTTTGGCTTTTTAGTGCTGAAAATAAATTCTGTACCCAGGGTTTCACCCATATTATATAAGCTCTTTATCACTAAACAGAGCTCCTATCCTCTGAGTGTTGATAAATGGGAGAGCTATGAGTGTAAAGAAGTAATTCTACTCTGTTTCAATTAGTCAAGGATACAAAGAAACACCCTAGAAAAACAGCTAAAAGAGGGCATCTAGTGCATACAGAGTGCCTTGAACAGTGATAGGTGATTTCTGTTGCTAAGACATGCTTTTTCAACATATCCTGTTTTACTGTCAAAAGTTTTTTTTTTTTTAATATGGGTGAAGTATACAGTAACCACTTTACTAAGAAGCACTGTAGTTACATGACCATCATTGTAATTATAGCCTGTATTGCTGTTTACAGAACTTTATCCTCAAACCATGTTATGAAACTTCAGTTGTCTGAACCTCTGTTGATTCATACTGAAAAAATTACAGGAAACTTAAACAAGAACATTGAAATTTTAACTGCTTCTGAAAAATGCATCTGTCATACTTCATGTAAACTAATGTTTTCTTAATTCTTTCCTACTCTGAAGAATATTCTCCTTTGAAATTTAATGATCAGAAAAATAATTCTGTTACAGATGGTGATGAATATTAGCTGGAGAAACTCCTAGAATTTGCAAGGTGTTTTTCAAAATGTAGTACCTACAGAAAATATCTCTTTATCTTATTTTCTGTAACCATGAAAATGACTTGGGCACCCTTTCTAAAAGGATATTTGTGGTAACTAAGGGTGTTGAGTAGGTAAATATAGTTCCAATAAATACTTTATTAATTCCTAACTTATTCCTAGTTCCTTCTCCCATTCTTGAAGGCTGTGAGGACCCATGTTGGTGACAAACATCCTCTGATGCCTAAGGCTTAGTCAAGATCAACCTTCTGTACACTTTTGCTTTTGTGACATTGAAAGTTAAGAGTCCTAAGTATCACCCACCACTGTGACACCATTCCAATTCCCAGTAGATAAAAGACACAATGGCCAGAAGATGGTTCAAAGCAGCTTTACTAATGGATGGGTCAATGCACCTGAAGTCTGAGGCTAAGTGAAGATTCTTCCTTCCTCTCTGAAGTGATGACAGCTGAGCCTTCTTGGTTGGCTCACAAATTTATCCACCCAGTGAGAGAGAGAGAGAGAGGTTGGAATGTGGAGAACTGGTATTGGATGTGTCCTCCATGTGCAGGTTCTGTTGAGTCTGTTTATGGCATAGAGACTGGAAGTCCAAAAGCAGGTCCAAGACAGACAGGAAAAGAGAGAGAAGTAGGAGGATAAGTAAGAAGGGACCATCAGCACATTATCTCCCTCAAGTAGAGAAAGTCAGCCCAAAGATGCCCAAGTCCCATCAACTACAACCATCCCTGAAGACACATCATTTGCACGTTAGGTTAGGAATGTTGTGAGAGAATCTTCTTCTATTTGACTCAGCAGAAAATATAAGGTAAAAATGAAAAGTAGATGTGGGTCAGAAACTCAATGTAATACTCAGTAAGTGGTTAAGTACTATATCTTTGGAGCCCTTAGGCACAATGGACAGTTACTCAACCTGCCTCTGAGAAAATGCCCTATGTACCCAATTTCCCCATATTTACTTTGGAACTCTAGAGTATAGACACTTTATTGCCAACATATCTTAGGAAATTGCTGATTTCATAAGGTTGATTCAAGACTTAGGGCTGATTATCAAAAATGACTTCCTCTTTATTCAGCCAAGGAAGAATATTTCTCTGTCCTCCTATGACCACATCACTAAGTGAAGCTAAATATAATTTGAACAGGAAAAGGCATTAATTGTTTCTAAGCCTTGGGCTAGATATGAATCTCTAAATGTCAGTGGGTGTTAATACATTCACAGACAGTGAAAAGAGCTACTGGAAGCAGGAGTGTAAGTTCTTAAGTCATCTGACCATTAAGCACTAAGCTCTGAACTCTTTTTTTTTTTTTTTTTTTTTTTTTTTTTTTTTTTTTGGTTTTTCAAGACAGGGTTTCTCTGTTTAGCCCTGGCTGTCCTGGAATTCACTTTGTAGACCAGGCTGGCCTTGAACTCAGAAATACACCTTCCTCTGCCTCCCAAGTGTTGGGATTAAAGGCATGCACCACCATGCCCGGCTAGCTCTGAACTCTTTTTCTGTCCTCGACTCTAGACTCTGTTTTTCTAAGGACAGCCGAGTAAGAAAAACTCAACAAACACATTCAGGAAACAACTACAAGGGGGCTGTTTCTGTGTCACATTATACAGTATTCTTTCTGCAGTTCTGTGTAGAGAGTTGTTGAATTCACGCCAGAACTCATCTGAAGATTTGTTGCAGCTATGAGGCTCAGCAAAAGTACAACAGTAAAGTCTTTTCAAGTTAGTGACAGAGAGATGAGTTTTACATCAAGCACAACGGAGTGAAGAGTTTCATTCAATTGTTTCTGGAACAGGAACTCTTTTTTTCTAGACAGTGGTGAAACTCCTAATTTCTAGCACTCTAAGACTAATCACCTTTCCTATTTTTCTACTTATGTTCTATGTCTTTCTTTTTATTATTTTATGTACAATATATGTTGATCATATTCTTTATCTTCCTTTAGCTTTTTACAAATCTTCACCTCCCTGTGTTTTTTCTCTCCATTCTCTCTCTCTCTCTCTCTCACACACACACACAAACACACACACACAAAACAAAATAAAGGTCAAAGCAAACAAACAAATAAACAAACAAAACAAAGAAAAACCAAAAACAAAAATTAAATAAAAACCATGAGTTCATTTTGTGTTGATCAATGACTCCTGGGTGTGGGGCCTTCTCTGGAGTTTGGTTCATTTACCTCGTGACACTCCACTGTAGAAAACTGGTTTTCCATTTCCTAGCTGGTGTCAAATACCTTCTTGATTCGGGCTAGGACTCTTTGTGTCCACTTCTCAGCTTTAAGATCTTGTTTAGTTTGAATCTCTGCAGGACTCGTGCATGCCTGCCAGCCTCTATGAGTTTAAGTGAGTATTGAGCCTGTTGTGTTTTGAAGATACTGTTTCCTTGGAGTCATACAAGATACTGTTTCCTTGGAGTCATACACCACCCCTGGCTCTTGACACATCATTTTCTGTATATATCCCTGAGCCTTGAGATGAAGGGATTGATAATGAAATCTCATTTAAGGCTGAATGCACCAAAATCTCTTACTATATGCACATTGTTCAGTTGTGGGTCTCTGAGTCAATCACCATGAGTTACAAGAGGAAGTTTCTCTAACAAGGATTGACTAGTGCATTGACTAGGGTACAATAGTATGCCATTAGGAGTCATTTTATTTCTATGTTTATTTAATAGAAGGCTTTCTTTCACTTAGGACCTGTGACCTATCTAGTTTCAGGATGTTGACCACTTAGCAGTATCAGGTATGGGTTCTATCTTCTGAAATGGACCCTAAATCCAATTTTAAAAGATGTTTGGTTTCTCCCACAACATTTGTGCCACTATCATACCAGTATACTATTCTAGATTATGGGTTTGTAGCTGGGAAATATTGATGATTAACTTTCATTGTCAATATTGCACAAAGTACATTTTGCACTGTGATGCTAGTCAGTAGTGTGAAACTTCTAGTTGGGCACCAGCTCAATTCCTTTGTGTTCAATGACATATAAGTAAGTGGTTTTGGAAGGTAACAAACAGTCTTGGCAATAAACTGTGATGTTTTGGGGGTGTCTATGTGAACCCCTTGTCCAATGAAACTATAAGATGTAACCAATCTCAAGCACTGGGGGTTTAATTTGCTGGCATAACATGTCTAGTTGAGGTATTCTCTCTCTAATTAATGGTGATTCCATTTAAATTCATTTCATATGTGTATTCGTTTTAGGAAGCATTGACAGTTGTAGGTTTCTGTATGGCTTTTCAAAAGGTTTCCCACATATTTGTTCTCCCTCCCCATATTCTCTCCTTTATCCTGCCATCCTATTCTCTCCCTCATTTAATTCTTTTTCTAGCCCCCCTTTACCTCTTTATAACACAGTGTTCTTTTTTCTTTTATTTGGGAGATCTTCTCCTCTAGTGGTCTTGTACTACCTGCCTAGCCTTTATGTTTATTTTTGATTTAAACAAAAATAGCTGAAGTTTAAAAGCTAACATTCATATATAAAAGAATACATGCAACATTTTTCTTTTTGGGTCTGGGTTACCTCACTGAGGATGATATTTTCTAGCTCTATTTATTTAATTACCAAACCCTGAAAATTTCACAATTTCTTCTTGTTTAACAGCTAAGTAATATTGTGTTATTTTAATGTACTACATTTTTATTATTCATTCATCAGTTAATGGACTTATAGGCTGTTTCCATTTCTTGGCTATTAGGAATAAAGCAGTGATAAATGTGGAGAAGTAAGCATCGCATTTCTGTAGTATGATGTAGAAACCTTTGGATGTATGCCCAATAGTATAGTTGGAGCTTTTGGTATATCAATTTTTGGCTTTTTGAAGAACAGCCACACTGATGCCCATTGTAGCTGTACCAGTTTGAACTCTTCCCAGAAATGAACATGTTCTCCTTTCTACATATTCTTGTCAGCATATACTGTCATCTGCTTTATTGACATTGGCCACTCTGACTGCAGTAAGATGAAATCTCTTATATTTTGCTGTGAGCCCAACCTTTAATAGCTGTATCATCTCTCCAGCTCAAAATGAAATCTTAAAGTGCTTTTATTTTGCATTTTTCTGATGACTAAGAACGATGAACTTTTATTTAAGTACTTCTCAGTCTTTCATCTTTTGAGGACTCCCTGTTTAACTTTACACTTCATTTTTAATTGGGATATTTGTTTTCTTAATGTTTAGATTTCTTGATCACATGCATAATTGGTGAAGATTTCCCACCACTATATATGCTGACATTTTTGCATGCATGATGGTATCCTTTGCTACACACAATTTATTTATTTATTTATTTATTTATTTATAACTTCATGAGGCTCTATGTATTAATTTTTGGTCTTAGTGCCTATACCACTATTATTTTGCTAAGAAAGTCCTTTCCTGTGTCAATGAATTCAAGTATATTCTCCACTTTATCTTCTGTCATATTCTGGTTACCTGGTCTTATGTTTAGGTCTTTATCCACTTGGAGTTGAGTTTAGTGTAAGAAGATAGACATGAACTTATGTTTTATTCTTCTACATACAGTCATCCAATATGACCAGTGCCATTTGTTGAAGATCCTGTCTTTTAATTTTTTTTCTCCCAGCGTATATTTCTGGCTGCCTTGTCAAAAAAACTGGATATGTATATAACTTGTTGTTATATCTTTGATCAGATCCCATTGTTTAATGTGCATGTTCCTGTTTTTATGCCTATACCATGCTGTTTTTACTACTATGTCATTGTAATACAACTTCAGATCTGTGATGGTGATAGCTTCAGCAGTTCTTTTCTATTTAGTTTTTTTATTCAGGATTTTTGTTTTACTTTGCTTTGTTTTTGAGACAGGGTTTCTCTGTGTAGCCCTGGCTGTCCTGGAACTCACTCTGTAGACCAGGCTGGCCTCAAACTCAGAAATCCACCTGCCTCTGCCTCCCAAGTGCTGGGATTAAAGGCATGCACCAACACTGCCCGGCTATTCAGGTTCATTTAGCTATCCTGTGGGTTTGTTTTTTTGTTTTCGTTTTTTGTTTTTGTCTTCCACATGAAGTTGAAGATTGATTTTTCAATTTCTGTGAAGAATTGTGTTGGGACATTTTTATTATTTAATTTTTAGGTACTGTTTCCCTGATGCCTTTCTCAGTATATTTGTCATTTGTATATAGGAGGTTTACTGATCTATATGTGTTAATTTTGTATCCCACTACTTTGCTGAAGGGGTTTATTAGCTGTAGGAATTTTCTGGTGAAGAAAATCCTCTTCTTCCCTTCCTCTTTATATCCCCTTGATCTCCTTCAGTTGTCTTAGTGCTCTTGCTAAGACTTCAAATATTATACTGAATATGTATAAAAAGAGTGGGCATCCTTGTCATTTTCCTGACTCTACTGGAAATGCTTTGAATTTCTCTCTCATTCCAGATCATGTTGTCTATAAACTTGTACATTACGCTGTGATGTCTTTTGTATGCCTCCTCTCCAAAGAGTTTGATCAATAAGGGATGTTGCATTGTATCAAAGGCCGTTTCTGCATCTAATGAGATGATCATACGGTTTTTGTCTTTCTGTCTGTTTATATGTTGGGTTACATTTATTGATTTACATATGGTGAACTATCCATACGTCTCTGAATGAACCCAACTTGATCATTGCGTATAATCTTTTCATGTGTTCCCTAATTTTGTTTGCAAGTATTTTAAAAAAATTTCTGCACCTATAATGTGACAATTTGACTAAAAATAACCCCAATATACTCACCTATTTGAATGCTTAGTTCGTAACTGATGGAACTATTTTGATAATTTTCTTAGTCTATTGCAGTTCTAATAGTGTGAAGAAACACCAGGACAATGTCAACTATTAGAAAATATTTAATTGGCAGACTTAAAAATTTAACAGGTTGTCCAATATCATTATGGAGATAGGGAGTGAGGAAGGGAATGAGGGAGGGAGGAAGGAGAGAGAGAGAGAGAGAGAGAGAGAGAACTGGGCCTAACATGGGCATTTGAAACCTCAAAACCCATCTCTCCTTAACACACTTACCCCCAAAAGGCTACACCCCTACACCCACTTCAACAATGCCACACTTTCTAACCCTTGTCATCCTTTCAAATATTTCCCCCCTAGTAACTAAGCATCCATCTATATAATCCTATGTGAGCCATTCTTATTCAAACTACCACAGGAAGTCTTACAAGATGTGGCATTGTTTGGGGAGGTCTGTCACTGGGCATGGTCTTTGAGGCTTCAAATGTTTATGTCAGGCTCTCTCTCTCTCTCTCTCTCTCTCTCTCTCTCTCTCTCTCTCTCTGTCTGCAAATTGCAGATAAGATGTAAGCTCTCAGCTACTGCTCCAACACCATGCGTAACTGTGTGCTGCCTACTTCCTTCCATGAAAATGATCATAAACTCATTCTCTGAATTAGCCATCAAGCCACCAATTAAACGTTGTGTTTTATAAGTTGCCTTGGTCATGGTGTCTCTTCATAGAAAAGTTAGAAACTCTCCTAGAAATAAAATTAGAACAAAAAACAGAAACAAAAAAACATATCTTCATAAGAAATATTATTGTATAATTTTCTTTTTGTTTTATTGAGACTTTGTGTTTTCAGTATCAGTGATTAGGGTAGCTTCATAAAAAGAATTTGAAAATATTCCTTCAGTTTCTATTTTGTGGAATAATTTGAGAACCACTGACATTAGTTCTTTGAATGTTTACAGTAGACAGAATCTATACTGAATACTTCTGGCTCTGAGCTTTTTAGGTTGGGAGATTTTAATTACTACTTGCATTTTTACTATGGTTTTGGGATTATTGAAATCATTTATTTTACCCTGATTTAACTTTTGTAGGTCATATAACTTAAGAAAATTAAAATATGTCATTGATCTTCTAAATTTCCTTGGTGACTACTGTAATGTCTTAATTTTCATCTCTAATTTTATGAAATTGTATCTTTTTTGTCCATTTTTTGATAATTGGGCTAAGGATTTGTCAATCTTGCTGATTGTTTTTGTTTGCTTGTTTTTTGTTTTGTGAAGCAATTCTTTGTTTCATTGATTTTTTTGTATTGTTTTATTTACTTATTTGTTTCTATTTTATGATTTCATCCCTGAAATTGATTATTTCTTCCCATCTACTCTTTTTGGGTATCATTTCTTCTTGTTTTTATAGAGATTTTAGATGTGTGATTGAATTAGTAATGTAAGATTTCTTCAATAGTTTGATGTAGGGATTTACTGTTAAGAGCTCTCTCTTAAGTTGGGCAGTGTTGGTGCATGCCTTTAATCCCAGCACTTGGGAGGCAGAGGCAGGTGGATTTCTGAGTTTGAGGCCAGTCTGGTCTACAAAGTGAGTTCCAGGACAGCCAGGGCTATACAGAGAAACCCTGTCTTGAAAAACCAAACCAAACCAAACCAAACCAAACCAAACCAAACCAAACCAAACCCCAAAACAACAAACAAACAAATAAAAAAAGAGCTTGTGTCTTAGAATTGCCTTCTTTGTGTCCCTTAGGTTTTGTTATAGTGTGTTTTCATTTTCACTCAGTTTGTAAAGTTTTTAATTTTCTTCTAGATTTCTGCCTAGACCTATTTTTCATTTAGAAGAGTTACTCACTTTCCATGAGTTTGTATACTTTCTGCTATTGTTGTAGATAGCCAGCTTTAGTTCATAGATGTCAGTTACAATAATGGGTGGTATTTCAAGTTTATTTTTTATATTTTTTTAAAATTTGCTTTGTATCTTAATATGTGCAAAGTTTTGGAGAAAGTTCCATGAGTTCTGATAAACAAGTTTTTTTTTTTTTAATTTTTTATTATTTATTTATTTAGTTCTTGAGTAGAATTTTCTGTAGATGTCTGCAACAATCATTTGGTTCATGCTGTTAATTTACTCTGGCATTTTTATGTACATTTTTATGTTCACTAAAAACACATGGTTAATGTATCTTTTAATTGGGGAAGTGAGAACATTAATATTGGGTTATTAGTTAACAATATTTATGGATTTCTATTATTTTGTTTATATGGTATGGACATTGCCCCTCTCTTTTGATTGTTCTGGAATCAGTTATTACTTGTGTCACCTTGGATGCAGTCAGCTTTCAGACCAACATTTTCCTTCTAGTGATTTCTGTAGAGCTGTATCAGTAGACATAGCTTAAAAATGTGCTTTCACCGTGGAATGTTTTTCTTTCTCTGTTGGTTGTAATTGATAGTTTTGTTGGGTATAATAGTCTAGACTGTCTGGATATAGCTTAAAAATGTGCTTTCACCATGGAATGTTTTCTTTCTCTGTTGGTTGTAATTGATAGTTTTGTTGGGTATAATAGTCTTAAACCTTAGCACATATTAAGACTGTCATCTGTGGTAACTCAGAGTTTACATAATATTCACCTGGCCCTTATGATTTTCAGAGTCTTCACTGAAAAATCAGTGTTATTCTAATGGCTCTTCCTTTATATATATGTTACATGGTCTTTTCCCCTTGCAGCTTTCAATATCCTTGGTTCTGTACATTTAGTTTTGAGTAGTATGTGTCATAGGAATTTTTTTCTGTTCTTTTTTATTTAATGTTCTCTATGCTTTTTGTACTTTGATTTCTTTCTTTAGATTGGGAATGTTTCTTTTATTATTTTGACTAATGCATTATTTGTGGCTTTGACTTGGGTTTTTCACATTTCTGTGTATTTATTATTTTAAATTTTAGTCTTTTCATATTGTACTCCATTTCTTGGTTGTTCAATGGTTGGATTTTCAAAAAGATTTAACATTTTTTAAAAATGAGCTATCCATTTATTCTCTGTTCTTTAATCTATTGGTGAGGCTTACTTGTGAACTTTTTCTTTAGCATCCCAAGTTATTCATCTCAAGGTTTATTTCAGTTTGCATTTTCTTTAATGATCCTATTTCCTTCTATTTTCATGTCTGGAATTATTTTCATTTTTTCCATCCAGGTGCTTGTATTTTCATGGTCTTCATTAAGGGATTTATTTATATCATCTTTAAGATCCTTGAACATGTGCATACTTGCTATTTTGAAGTCCTTGTCTTATGTTTCAACTAAATTTCTTCCCTCAGGGCATATTTAATACATATTTTCTTTACTACTTATGGTTTTTGCTGGGAACCAGGCATCTGGGATTATGACATTTAGAGTGATTTTAGTGTCTTGCCTTTGCTGTGTCTTCTTTTCTTTGGTTGATGTTACCCAATCGGAAACTTAGTCAAATATCGTGTTGTGAGGTCCCTGATTCCTACCCTAGTATAATGGTTATGAGGGTCTTGATAGGAGTTCCACATGTCTATGGAGAGTCACAATGCAATGTATTTGATCTCTAAGGAATGGCTAAAAAAATGTGCCAGGGAAGAACTGGGGATATATTAGAATCTGGACTTGGCCAAGTCCTAAAGAAACAGTAGTAGTTTGGGAGAAGGGGCTGAGATAAGTAGACAGTGGCAAGCTTAAGAACAAGTCTAGAGAGTCCTAAAAGGAGAATAGGAAGGAGGAAGAGTCTATAATCTGTTTTTTAGTTTAATAATTTTTCAGCAAGATGAATGTAGTGGCTCTGGGTCTCTGGTAGAAACATGTTCTGTGTGTCAGCTAAAAGTCAGAGAAATGGAGACTGCTTAGAAGAAATGGCTGAAAAAGATAATGGTGATGGGCTAAGGAAGGCTTGGATCATGGTTCTGCACAAAAACAGATGCATCCCAAGCACATATATTCTCATCTTAATACTGTAATTTGACCAATGAGTTCTTTGATATTGGAATGTGTTTTTAGTGCTTATATCTCTGCTTGTGCCTTAGTAACTTCAGTAGAATATTAGGTAATCTTCTCCATTACCTATCACACATCCTCCTATAATTTCCAACCATTACTTTACATAAAATAAAACTGAATGATTGAAAAAAATTGCCCCAGATTATTTTATTAGAGATTCCTACTACCATATTAACAGACAAGCAATCTGGATGTTGACATAGAAATGCTAATTTCACTATACAAAGATACAGCTCCAATAACCATATTATAGCCCCCATAAAGAAATCAACTCATTGTAAATCTTTTCAGCGTTATGTTCATAATATTAGACAAACTACAAAATATACTGTAAATACATAACACATATGTTCCAAACTCAGATAGAAATATATGATCCTTTACCTATATCATTCTCATTATAAAGCTCATATTAGCACTAAAGATAAGTGTGTGTACACTTACTTGCTCTCTCTCTTTCTCTCTCTCTGGGTATACACAAATTCACAAATGTACATAAAACACTTTCATAAAATAATCACTTGGGAGTCTATATTTCATGATAACTGAGAGAGAAAAGAATAATAAGGTTCCATAAATTCCTCACTTGGGACAAAATAAGAACAAGTAAGTATGTGTGAAAGGCATATGAGCTATATCTATATAAACACACATATACACATCTTTTATAAATATACATATATCAATAATATGGAATATTGACATACTTGTGTGCTTGCTTTGAAGCCTCAATCTCACTATTTTATATTTTATGTGTTGACAAATTCCCCTCTTCATTTGACTCAAACAACTGATGAAGCTTTCTAATAAATATGGATATTTCTTAAAGGCTTTACTTTTATAGTGAATAAATGACATTATAAGATTCCAGTGTTACATTTGGATGTCAAACTCATAAAAGAACAAGTGATTTTTTATCTTACTGTCAATGTGAGTATCTTGAAAAGTATGCAGAAAATCAGGGAAAATGTTGTGATATATGATTCTCTGTTGCACCACAGAAACCATAAATCAAAATAAAGTCTGTCTCCTCTCCTTAATTTATGTTGGGTACTGTGGTCACAGAATGCAGAAGTAACCAATAAGCTGCCCCTTGACATTTTCCAAGGAACAAAATAAAACCCAGTGAGCTATTCACACTTAGTAGTGAACAAAGTTGCTGTGGCATATACATGATGTATGTTTGTGGTGCATATGAGTGTTGCATATGCTTACAGAACCAGAGCAGGACACTGGATGCCTCCCTCTGTCATTTTCCAGATTATGGCCTTGATAGGGTCTCTCACTGATCCAAAAGGCCACTGTGTCAGTTAGGCTGGCTGGCCTGGGCTTCACTGAGATTGCCTATTTCCACTCCCCTAGGGTTACTGGAATACATAGTTATGTTGAGTGTTTTACACAGATGCTGAGGATTCAAGTTCAAGCCCTCATATGTGTGAAGTAAGCACCCTTACCCACTGTTGGCTTCCCTCTTTACTTTGAGGTCACCACAGGAAGCTGTAGATACTATTTCCATTACCAACCATCTCAGACCCAGTAGGACCTAAACTTATCTTTCTATAGACAGTCACCAACATGACACCTTCATTTCTTGGTCTTTTCAAGTATACTATCCTAGTTTGCTTTGTTTCATGGTTTATTTCATGGGCGAATATCCAACCCCGAGGAAACAGGACCAATGCTTGTCTCACACTTCTATCAGGCAAGCTGCCTGCAGGTAGGGGACTATAACTCTATACTCACCCATCTCCTTTAAGCTTTTGATATGGGATTATATCCAGCATTTGATACAGTTCATAAAGAAGTTACACAGAATTTCTCTGATCCATTCTGTTTTTTCCCTCCCAAGACTCCTCTCCTCTCCTCTCCTCTCCTCTCCTCTCCTCTCCTCTCCTCTCTCCCTCTTCCCCCTCTCCCTTTCCCTCTCCCTCTCCCTCCCCTCTCCTCCCCTCCCCCCTCTCCTCTCCTCTCCTCTCCTCTCCTCTCCTCTCCTCTCCTCTCCTCTCCTCTCCTCCCCTCCTTTCCCCTTCCCTCCTCTTCTTTCCTCTCCTCTGCCCTCCCCTCCTCTGCTCACGTATGCTACACCTCTTTTCTATCTTCAATAGAGAACAACTAAGTCACAGTATACCCTGTCACCACAGTCATAAGTTAAGTTGCTAGTATGATAATAAAACTCTTACAAAAGTTATAGAAATAAATATTTATGACTCTGAGTTAGGAAATAGCTTCAAATATGATGCCAGCATTCACAAACAACAGAAGAAAATAAAAAGAACTTGATTCAGAAATTTTGTTGGCAGCTGAGAAGGCTTGGCAGCATGAGGAAGCATGAGTACCTGAGTCCAAATTTCCAGTGCCCATGTAGAAAGTCAGGTGTGGTTGCACATCTGTAATGCCAGTGATGCTGATGCTTAGGAAAGTAGTTTGGGACTTGCTAAGTTAGCTTGAGGTTCAGTTAGAGACCCTGCCTCAAGGAAATAAGGGTGTGAAAGTGTAATGGGAATCAAGTCTCCATTTCAGCTAAGGCTTCACATCTACAGCTTTACATCTTCTCTTAGGGATTGCCTTCTCTGTCATTTGCTGCCTGACCTCCAGATCTTCTGCTGAAATAGAGGTAAAATCTTCATAACTTCTTAACTCATGAATTTTGCATGTTTGAAAAACGAGCATTATTTGGATGATACGATAGTCTGCCAATCTTCCTTTGGACCTTGACTGGAGTTGCCTCTGAGTTCCTGAGTGACTAAACCTTGAGAAAAGGAGGATCCACCAGATCTTTCTGCTCAGAATCTTTTCTCTTTGATACCCAGGAGCCTGCTATAGGTGTACTTTAATGTGGCAATACTTAAGGTGCCCTCAAGGTTTTTTTTTTTTTTAATGTTTCAATGAAAACTCATTGGTTTCTTTTTAAAGACCCTAATTTCTTTCACAAGCATGCACTTGTCTATACTTTATTCTTTTTGGCCAAACTGCTAGTTTTTAAAATATATATTTGTGAAGCTAGAGAGATGGCTCAATGGTTAAGAGTACCAGGTATTGTTCCAGAGGACCTGAGTTCAATTCCTAGTCTCAACATGGTGTTTCAAGGCCATCTATAAAAGGATCTGATACCCTCTTCTGACAGGTAATTGTACCTGCAGCAGAGCACTTACTGAGAAAATAAATACATAAAATAAACAAAAAACAAATAAAAACAAATCGAAGAAATATTTTTAAAATCCCAGTGTTAGGCTTTATGGGTTATTCTTTTAATTGAAGAGTCCTTATTCTCTCTTTCCCTAAAAATATTCCTATACTCCTTTTTTTCTTAGTTATAACACAGTGTTGGTAAGTGGCCAGCAATGGAAAGCACCAGATATTTTTCTGTCTTGGGTTCACTGACATGAAGGATTGTGTCTCAGGATTTATCATTTCTTTTGTCTTTTTTTATCTTCCTTTGTTGATTTTACCCAAACAGAATTGATGTATTATCTGATGATTCATTGTTTCAATTAAAGTCCCAATTACACAAGAGTCCAGAACTTAAAGAGATTCATAAAGGAAATTCACTCTCTCTCTCATCATCCTCTCTCTCTCATCATTCTCTTTCTCTCTCCATCTCTGTCTCTGCCTTTCTGTTTGTCTGTCTGTCTTTTCTCACCCACTTTCATTGTCTCTCTCTCTCTCTCTCTCTCTTTCTCTCTCTCTCTCTCTCTCTCTCTCTCTCTCTCTCTCTCTCTCACACACACACACACACACACACACACCACCTTGAAATTTTACCCAGAGAATTACAATGAAAAGCATGAGGGGTCCCAAAAATTCACCTTAAAATTTTGTCCATTTTTATTAACTAAACATGATTTTGTGAACTCAGAGAGTGAGTGCACATCACTTTACAATGAGTGCCATATATCAGCATCACTTCCATAAAGGCAACCACATGCTTAGCATCACTTGCCTAGCAGTCTCAGCAGAACTCTTCTTTGCTACCTTCTATTTGCCAAACTCCTGCTTGCTTTTACTCAGATTAGTCAACAATAACAATTAACTAGTTGATCTTCTTTACAATTTTACTATTACAATTAGTTTTAATTTCTTTTAAAAACACTCTGCTTTCCCAGTCCAAATATATGGACTGAACACAAATTAAATTATAATAAGATTATCATGTCCAAAACTCTGAAAACTAGACCGGACAATGTCAACTCAATGTTCTTCATGCTTACATCTTCTAGTTTAATCATCTGTTTTTGAGAACTTGCTATAGTTTTTTTACTATCATTTTTTTTCCAAAGTCATATGCAGGTAATAAATTATGGATTAGTTAGCCAAAAAATATCTTTAAAAAAATCAAGTGCCAAAACATTAAAAAATTCCATGTGCATTGGTTTTACAGTAGGTATACTCAAATAATTCCAGAAAGCTTCTGTTTTGCTAAAAATTTACCAAAATAGTTAGAACGCGTAAAAATATTTTTTTTTAAAAAAACTGAAAGAAAAACTCAGCATCAACTTATTTGTATAGGCATCAGTAAGAGGTCATTATTTTCACCAAAGGTTATATTAAAAAGATTCACTTTGTATTTTTACTAAAATTCTAATTTGATTATAGTTCACAAAAAAGAAACAAGAATACCTAATTCCAATGTATTAAATTATTATGGTATGATATGGAGATTTTTTTTCTTCCTGACTGCATTTTTGAAGAATAACTCAATGTATTGTATTTGATTTAAATCGACTAAATTCAATGAAGTACAGAAAACTTATTTCAAGGTTTGAGCAGTCAGTTAAGAGAGTTAAGAGTCAAGAGTTAAGACTACCTCTTGACAACTGAAGGCCAATCAAAACCTAGCATCTACTGAAAATGCTACTACTAGTATTGAAGATAGCCCTTCGTCTTATCAGATATTCATTTTATGAACAACCCAGCATGTAGAGGACGATGTTGACCTTCCCAGCCACCCACTCCTTCAGAGGACAATAGTATTCATAGTGAAACTGCTCAAACTCTGGTGTCTGACGGATTTCGCATAAGAAGGAGAGATCAATACCTGACTCCAAAAGGAGGAGGAGCAGGGGAAATACAAACAGCAGCAGTCCCAGGCCCACCACAAGGAGCCTGGAGAAACTCTTGACCAGGGGGTTGACCCAGATATGGCCGGTCAGGATTGAATAGCTCCATGACAAAGCTTGGCGAGCTTCCTTCAGCTCCTCCTCTTCAGCAATCAAAAAAGCATTTTCATCTGCTTCAAGTTCCTCAAATGAATCCGTGTCTTCTCTTTCTAACTCAAGCCTGGATGGACAGTCAAAGAGCATGTTGATTTCATCATCATCCACTGGGGTAGGAAGCAGGCTGGCGCTGGGATTGTACGCTAGTTCAGAGATGGTCAAGGGGTCTTCTTTTACTCTATCTTCCTCTTCATCTGGAGGATCTGCACACTGTGCTCCCTTCACTGGTGAGCTGGCAATTAGGGGCTCAGACACATCCATTTTAGGCAGTGGGACACCTGGAAAGAAACATCATTTTATAAAGCTTAAATTGCACATATTCTTCTTTCACAGAAGTCTGTATGTAGAATCAAAGTTCAAAGAATATGTGAAATTGTTCAGTAGCATTCTCTTATTAGAAAAAGAATAATCTTGTTAGCAACATGCTATATCATAAGTGCTCAGCTCAATACAATAAACAACACTGATTAAAGAAGTATATACAAAATTTCAGCATATTATTCTGGTCTGCAAACCTTTAACTAATGCCAGGTCTTTAACATGTGAAAATGATCCAGGAGTACATGAAAATTACAAATAGGTCTTTCAGAGTTAACACTATGGCACAATTGAGTATTATGTAAATTTGCCTAACAGCGACAATTGAGTAACCATTCTGAGGTGTTGCTCTCTACTCTTCCTTCCAGGCACAGTTTTGGGATTTCTGTTATTAGTATTTTGGATTATCATCTAATTCACAAGTCCAAAGAATGGAAAGTTCTGATATTCAGAATATTTAAAGCAAAGCAAAATGAAAGATTTCAGTCCGTCAACGTTGGGATTTTAGATTTTGAGGTTAGTAATACTCAAGCATTAAATTAAACTCAAATGTTCCAAAATCAGAAGAAAAAGAAATGAAATCTTGTATACTTTGGTTCAAAGCCTTTGGAGTAGATAATCCTCACCTGTAATTGCAACCATGTGGTGTGTACAAACGGATTTTTTCTCTTTTTTCACATTTTAATACATAATGTTTTACCTTCAAGTAGAGTATTTTCATTACTATTATTTAAAAATTATGCCAAAATTTCCAAGAAACTTTAGTTATCTACTGGTAAAAATTTTGGAAGAATGAAGACTATTTTTTGTTTGTTTGTTTTTGTTTTGTTTTTTTCGAGACAGGGTTTCTCTGTAGAGCCCTGGCTGTCCTGGAACTCACTTTGTAGACCAGGCTGGCCTCGAACTCAGAAATCTGCCTGCCTCTGCCTCCCGAGTGCTGGGATTAAAGGTGTGTGCCACCATGCCCGGCTGAATAAAATTTTTAAGAGTTGCTTTTACATCTACAGCTTATTACTCCAATTCATATCAGTTTATTTCTATAGCTACATGTTCAGAAGGCAAATTAATTAAAGTGCTTGAGATTTTAAAAAATGTTTATTGAAAAATACATCTTTCTTTTCTTTTTTTCCCCCCCTTTGGGATTCAGTTTACTAGGAATAATTTCACTTTATAGGCCCCACTATTTGTCTTCTAATTGCACTGACTTCAGTGATAGCTAATGTTAACTGCCCTCTAGATAAGGCAAATTCCCAGAGGAGGCAGTGACAAAAGAGAGAAGTTGCTTCACAAAGCTAAGGAAGGCCAAGGTCTACTCCACATCTGAAAGTAGTTTCTAAGCATGCAGGTCAGACTTGAATCTCATTTTTTCTTTTTCTTTTTTCTTTTTTTCCTTTTTTTAATTGGGTATTTATTTCATTTACATTTTCAATGCTATCCCAAAAGTCCCCAACACGCTCCCGGACCCACTCCCCCACCCACCCACTCCCACTTCTTGGTTCTGTCGTTCCCCTGTACTGAGGCATATAAAGTTTGCACGACTAATGGGCCTCTACTTCCACTAATGGCCATCTCGGCCATTTTCTGATTCATATGCAGCTAGAGACACGAGCTCTGGGGAGTACTGGGTAGTTCATATTGTTGTTCCACCTATAGGATTGCAGATCCCTTTAGCTCCATGGGTACTTTCTCTAGCTCCTCCATTGGGGGCCCTGTGATCCATCCAATAGCTGACTGTGAGCATCCACTTCTGTGTTTACTAGGCCCCGGCATAGTCTCACAAGAGACAGCTCTATCTGGGTCCTTTCAGCAAAATCTTGCTAGTGTATGCAATGGTGTCAGCGTTTGGAAACTGATTATGGGATGGATCCCTGGATATGGCAGTCTCTAGATGGTCCATCCTTTTGTCACAGCTCCAAACTTTGTCTCTGTAACTCCTTCCATGGGTGTTTTGTTCCCATTTCTAGGAAGGGGCAAAGTGTCCACACTTTGGTCTTCGTTCTTCTTGAGTTTCATGCGTTTAGCAAATTGTATCTTATATCTTGGGTATCCTAAGATCCACCTATCAGTGAGTACATATTGTGTGAGTTTCTTTGTGATTGGGTATTAATTTTTTTTACATATGTGGTATCTAGCCACTTTTTATTTATGTAAAAACTGTGTTAATTATGAGTCTTGGGTGAATAGTTGGAAATGATATAAACATCAAAGAAGTGTTTTCTACAGTGGAACATAGATAATAGAACATAAAATGTGCAAGCAGGTAAATCAATATATCAAATGTAAAATAGAATACCATTCATAATTCCCCCACATTTTTATCATTCAAAAAAATCACCCAATATCTTCTGGGAGCTCCATCCTAAGAGCAGAAAATAGTTTAAATGGAAAATATCATGCAAGTAACACATATACAGATGTTGGTGTCTGTATTAATCATCACCTACTGCAAATGAAATTTTCCTAATGAGGATTGAGAGATACATTCATCTTTAGGTATAATTATATATCAGTAGCTACTAGTTTAGTTCTATGTCTATTTAACATAATAATAGGTTCTCCTTTATGGCCTAGTTTTTTCATTCATTCATTTATTTATTCTCTTTATATCCTGATTGCAGCTTGCCCTGTCTCCTCTCTTTCCAGTCCCACATTCACAAGCCCCAACTTCTATTAAGCTCTCCCTTTCTCCTCAGACAAGGTACCACTATGTCCTGGGATAACAAATCCCAGCAGGGCTAGGCACATCTTCTCCCAATGATGCCCAGTATACCCATCCAGTTAGGGGAAGGGGATCCAATGCCAGGCAGCAGGTTAGAGACAGGCTCGTTACAATTGTTAGGGGACCCACATGAAGACCAAGTTACTTGTCTGCTACAAATGTGTAGGCAGCCTAGATCCAGCACCTGCATGCTCTTTGGTTGGCGGTTCAGTCTCTGTGAGGCCCCATGGGCCCAGGTTAGTTGACTCTGTAGTTAGTTTTTCTTGTGCTGCCCTTGACCTCTTCGTCTCAATCCTGTCCTTAACTCTTTCACAAGACTCCTGATCTCTGCCTGATGTTTGGCTGTGGCTCTCTGTGTCTGTTTCTATCAGATTATTAAGAACACAAGGAATATGGGAAGAAAAGCCAGAACTGAATAAAAAACAAAACAGTAGCTCTGTGAATTGACTGTCTTCCCATGAATGATCAATTCAACAGTAATAGTCCCTAATAAGGAAGATGTAAGTGAACATGGTTCACAAGAATAATTATAAACATTTTCAAAGAGTTCAAAGGACTTAAAGAAGAGACAAACATTTGAATAAACTTAAATAGGATAGGAATCAATTGATTGAAGCCCCAGAAAATACAAATAACTGAATGCAATAAGGAGGACACCGTATGATACAAAAAATAGAATTTAAGATAGAGAAATATTGAGGAAACCCAAAACTAAAATGAAGCTGGAAATGAAACATTTAGCAAGTGAAATACATAGTTGAGTGAAAAACCTCAACAACATAATCAATAATGAAGCTAGAATACCAGGGTTTTATGAGTAGTCATATAAATTGGTTCATAAAAATTGAAAATTAAAAAAGAATCAAGGTCTTTGGAACACAATAATAAGACCTAATCAAAAATAATGGGCATAGAAAAAGGAGAATTCTACGTCAAAAGTGTATAAAACAAAGTCACACACAGAAAAATTAACTATCTAGATGTTACTTCATTAAGCATAGATTTTGGAGAGGAATTGTGCTTTATCTTATCAATATTAAAAATTCTTCTAGTTTGCCTACCACTTTCAGGCATCACTAACTACAACACATATGTTGACAATGGACAAAGAATATTGCTCTCACCAGTTTTTCACTACATTGTATAAACATCTTGATTCTTTCTGTATCTTTTAATGTTACTAAAGAACCCTCACATAAATTAATCAGTTTTTCTTACAATATGCCTCGACAACAACAACAACAACAACAACAACAATGAAAAGGAAAAGTAGTAATCCATACACTTTTCTTTAAAACTTTTTTTCCCACTCCATAAGCTGGTAAACCACTCTGGAAATCAGTTTGGAGGTTCCTCAGAAAATTGGACATAGTTCTACCAGAAGATCCAGCAATACCACTCCTGGGCATATTCCCAGAAGGACACATACTCCACTATGTTCATAACAGCCTTACTTATAATAGCAAGAAGCTGGAAAGAACCCAGATGTCCCTCAACAGAGGAATGGATACAGAAAATTTGATACATTTATACAATGGAGTACTACTCAGCTATTAAAAAACAATGTGTTTATGAAATTCTTAGTCAAATGGATGGATCTGGAGGATATCATCTTGAGTGAGGTAACCCAATCACAAAAGAACACACATAATATCCACTCACTGATAAGTGGATGTTAGCCCAGAAGCTCAGAATCCTTCTTAGAAGGGGGAACAAAATACCCATGGAAGGAGTTACAGAGACAAAGTTCAGAGCAGAGTCTGAAGGAGTGACCATCCAAAGACTTCCCCATCTGGGCATCCATCCCATACACAACCACCAAACCCAGACAGTATTGTGGATGCCAACAAGAGCTTGCTGACAGGAGCCTGATATAGCTGTCTCCTGAGAGGCTCTACCAGACAAATACAGAAATGGATGCTCACAGTCATCCATTGGACGGAGCTCCCCAATGAAGGAGCTAGAGAAAGTACCCAAGGAGCGGAAGGGTTTTGCAGCCTCATAAGAGGAACAACAATATGAACTAGACAGTACTCCCAGAGCTCTCTGGGACTAAACCATCAGTCAAAGAAAACACATGGTGGGACTTGTGGCTCTAGCTGCATATGTAGCCTGGTGGATATCAATAGGAAGAGAGGCCCTTGGTCCTATGAAGGTCCTATGCCCCAGTATAGGGGACTGCCAGGGCCAGAAAGCAGGAGTGGGTGAGTTGGGGAGCATGGGAAGTGGGGAGAGGATAGGTGATTTTCGGAGGGGAAACTAGGAAAGGGGATAACATTTGAAATGTAAATAAAGAAAATATATAATAATGATAATAATAATAATAATAATAATAAAACAAAATCATTTATCTTAATTAAAAAATAATCTTCCACAATGTAGAATTTTTCCTTTCTCAGAGCTGGAGACATTTTTATATTGAGACATTGTGGAAATTTTGCTGTGATTTTTAAAAAAGTAAATAAGAGGCTATTTTTACATTTGTCATGAAATCAATTGACAGGAAATGAGAAATTAATGTTTCATCCATTTCATATATGAGCTGCTGATGCAGTGAGAACTGGAGGACTGATTGTAAAATACAGTAGGAAATGCAGAGGTATGCCAAGGTATTGAAAAATCCTTAATTAAATAATATTTAGCTGTCTTCTTAATAAGAGAAAATTTATATTATTTACAGGCATATGTTCAAATGTATTTAATAACTACCATATTTTTCAAACTCTACTCTCTGCACTTGGAATATAACATAGTTTAAGCCACAATCCACCATAAAACTGATACCATGTATATAAACAAATAGTAAGAATATGCATACATTTAGTTTGCCTTATAAGGCTTAATGCCATCTGTATGTTCTAATTCAAGAAACTATAATCTAGTTATAAAAAATCATAAAATATCTCATAATATATTAAGTATGTTATAATTTTATTTTGGAGTATAGTCATGGCTCTCTAGACCTGCTATCCATAAGTGGAGCACTCATGCTTTAAATAATGTAAAGATGAGAAATGCTTGCATCTTCTCTTATTGTGAAGAAATTCAGAGGAACACACCACTATGACTTCTTCTCCCTTTTCTGAATATAGAGTAAAACATTTATTTAGCTTAATATTACTTAGCATAACAAGGTGTCATCTTGTTCTGGGGGGATATGCCTTCTCCTTTTCACTTAGCTTTTGCTTCTCTACTTCTTTGCCATCCTTCTTGTTCTTCCATCCTTCCTATAAAAATGGATGCCATATTCATCCTTAGCTGTTCTCTAAAGATTTAGTCAGAGTGCATAACTGGAATCAATCCTATTTCTTTAGGCACAGGATGACAGCCAAGAACAGCTCATACTAGAATTTTGAAATATGCACATACCAGAATTTTGATCTGTGACCTTCAGTCTTATCTCAGCAGACAGAAGAACACAATTCTACTGCAGTGAAGGCTTTATCAAAAGACAGCATCATGTTTCCAGAATGGAGAAACAACTCAACTTGATTTTATTTAAAAATACGTACTGAGCTTTTATTATATTTTAGAACATTGACCCCAAATAAAAAGTTTGGAATAACCAATATATAACTCTATACTTTTATGCTTTTAAACAATAAAATGTATTAGAACTAATTTAAATAATGAAAGCTAGGTATCCAAAATAGCATCAGTTTAACATACAGCTACATGAAGTAATTAGTTAACCTTCTTCAATGAAACCACAAATGTTAGATTTATGTGTGTTGCACATGTATAGAAAGTTCCAGTTCAGACAAGCCATGCTGCTGATGGTGCTTAGCAGCTATAATAGGCAAGCATGATGGACTGCATAGCTCTCACCAAGGTGGTGAGCTTTTTGCATGCTCCACCTTCATCCCCATCACCATGCTGACATTTCCTCCACTATACATAAAACTTGGAAGAAGAATTAAATTGGATGAGTTAATAAAATTTGTTCATTGGCAAGGGCATGATTCACTTTCAATTTAATTAACATCAGGTGAGTAAAGTCTAGCCCCAAGAATAACAACAAATACTGCTTTCATCTCTAGTCAAATGGATTTTAAGTTAAAGAGTTAAACACAACATTCTAACTGTTAGCCATTGGAAAGCACTACCCTTGTACATCCACAGCATAACTGTGATTGAATTTTATAGTGGGATTTTAAAGGATCAAACTTATTTCAATTTTCATCATATGCTTTTGACAACTCTTCTTGTTAGCTTGACACAACTTAGAATCTCAAGTTGTGACACCATGACTTCCCCACAATTATGGATTGTAAACTGGAACTGTAAGATAAGATAAACCCTTCCATTCCTAGATTGCCCTTTTCAGGATATTTTATCATAACAATAGAGAAAGTACCCAAGGAGCTAAAGGGGTCTCCAACCCTTTAGGAGGAACAATGATATGAACTAGCAAGTACCCCCCAGAGCTTGTGTCTCTAGTTATATATGTAGCAGAGGATGGCCTAGTAGGCCATCAATGGGAGGAGAGGCCCTTGGTCTTGAGAAGATTATATGCCCAATACAGGGGAATGCCAGGGCCAGGAAGCAGGAGTGGGTGGGTTGGGGAGCAGAGCGGGGAAGGGGTTATAGGGGACTTTCAGGATAGCATTTGAAATGTAAATGAAGAAAATATCTAATTAAAAAAAAGAAATGAGACTAGAAAAATTCTGCAGCTGAAAAAATTTTAACTGGTTAATAAATATGTTCACCTGTGTCATACACACACACACACACACACACACACACACACACACACACAACTAGTATAATTCAAAGACTCTGATTACAGAGAAAAAAATGGAAAGTTTTGCATGCATGTATTTTTCTACTTTATCTGGTAAATTAATGACAAAAGATAATTTTGTTATTAAAATATTTTTTTTCTTTTTTGATGGCACAGGGGTTTGTTCAAAATCACCATTTGGAATTCTTCATTGTTTTACTACATTATGAGAATATAAATAGAATGCAATTTTAGAAAGAATTCTATAAAATTATATGAAATTTATGGGTATGGTATGGCTTAACCCTGAAATCACACTTTTTCTGGCTTTTGTCTAAGAAGGAAACTTGTCACTGTTTTGGAGCCATTATTATAAACACTTCTAGCCAATTTCTATCTCCTGTCTCCTAAATACCAGAAGGGACGTCTGGTTTTTCAGTATCTCTCTTCCTGTGAATGGGAACCTGTGCTAGGAAACTATATATGAGGATGCAGATAAAACTGAGAGGTACCTGAACATCTTATGGACATGGCAACTGAACTGACTCTATCTCCCTTCTCTGTGACTTCATGTAATAAAGCCTGGTAAAGAACATAAATGGCACATTTCCAGGAATCTACTTCACTCCTACTAGACAGGCATACTGCCTTCCTTCTCTCTCTCTCTCTCTCTCTCTCTCTCTCTCTCTCTCTCTCTCTCTCTCTCTCTCTTTCTCTCTCTCTCTCTCTTTTCTCTCTCTCTCTTTCTCTGTCTCTCTCTGTCTCTCTGTCTCTCTGTCTCTCTGTCTCTCTCTCTCTCACACACACACTCAAAATCTTTATTCAATGTATGAGTGCTCTGTTGCATATATATCTGCCTGTCTGAAGAGGGCATCAGACCCCCCTCCCCCCTATAGATGTTTGTGAGCCACCATGTGGTTGCTGGGAATTGAATTCATAACCTCTGGAAGAGCAGCAAGTGCTCTTAACCACTGAGCCATCTCACCAGCTCTGCCTTCTTTCTCTTAAGCTCTATAAAACTCCTTTAGAAATCTATCCTCTCCCGTATAGGTGGAACAACAATATGAACTAACCAGTACCCCGGAGCTCGTGTCTCTAGCTGCATATGTATCAGAAGATGGCCTAGTCAGCCATCAGTGGAAAGAGAGGTCCATTGGTCATGCAAACTTTATATGCCTCAGTACAGGGGAATGCCAGGGCCAAGAAGTAGGAGTGGGTGGGTGGGGGAGTGGGTGTAGGAGCGTGTGGGGGACTTTTGGGATAGCATTGGAAATGTAAATGAAATAAATACCTAAAAAAAAAAAAAGAAATCTATCCTCTCTTTGGTCTATCAATTCATTTTTTAAATTCATAAGTTAAATATCTAGAGGCAATGGCATGAAATGGCTTTGATAGTCACTAAATTTCCAGGACCCAAACCTTGTCTTTCCTAAGTTACAGACCTGGTCATTCTGAAGGCTGCCCAACTTTCCCCAAATCATTGGTTTGATAGGATAAGAACTGAAGGAGAGTGAATACAGAAACCAATGCTATATTTGTTCTTTGCTTTAAATTTACCATTCCTACACACACACACACACACACACAGACACACAGACACACAGACACACACAGACACACACACACACACAGACACACACACACACACACACACACACACACACACACCTTTCTGCCTTCCAAATTCAGATAGAAACTTTCGTATATTTCTTGTTTCCCTTTGCACCTTCCTTTAACTTAAGCCTCATCCTTCTTTTTTTTCCCCTTTCTACTTTTTGTGAGTCCAGGATGAAGTATGCTCTGGAACACCTTTGCTGCACCATGGTCTTTGAATTTGTTCCTAAGTAAAGAAACAGCAAATGACCAGCTTCCAAAGGGTGCTCTAGCACTTTGAGATGGCTGGACCATGTGTATACATGGCAGCCCACCCTTGTGTCTGGAGCCATTGCACAGATCCACCAGGATCAAAAAAATAAATCGCTATGTGTTGGGCAAACTACAACCAGAAGTGGGAAGGAGGCTGTTGTAGTTGTGTAGAAATTACCTAACTGTTGTGGACATCTGGAATGCTCTAGGGGCTAGTGCTGAGGACTCTGGTTCTGCAGTGTCCTAGTGCCTGCTCTTCGGCAGAGACAGAGTGCTATTTGCAGTCTCAAAACTGCTCCACACTCTTTGTTTACTTTTTTTCTGCCACATGGTGTTCTGGTTGTCCCCTGTGTTTGCTATCACTTTCCAGTTGCTGTGACATGGATAGGGTCAGGGAAAAGAGTTTCTGCATACTACCTCTAAGTTCATTTAGACATCTTTTCCCACTGTGTTCTGTATTTACTCAACGTCAAGGAACGTGATAAATAAAAGTGTGGCTTTTAAAAAAATCAAGGTGCTCTCTTTAAGTGAGAAAATCACCCTTAGCACTCTCATGCTTTCCTCTTATCTAGACTGAGGAACATCAAACGAATTAGCCGATTAAAACTTTGAAGAAAAAGAGGTCCAGAGTGAATGTCTATTAGAGGTGCAACACAGTCAAGATCCCTACACATTAGATAATCTTCAGAAATTGACTTCTTTTCCAGTTATCAAGGTTGAACATTTAAAAATTTATAGTAGATCCAGTATCAGAATCAGAGTGAAGTTGATGAGGATGCTTAAAGCTGATTAGAGTGATGTTAGTAGTCTGCTAGGCTTCCATTTCTCATGATGGCACATGAAAGAAAAGAGGATACAAGAATCAAGGTCTTATCACAGACAGCAGCTAGCTAGCTTGAGAGGCAAGGAGAGTAAAGGGAAACATGCTGGATGATGCTTTGGAAAAGAAGGCAAAGAAGATAAGAACTCTGTAATATATCTTTTTTTTTTTTTGTCCTACAGATAGGTAGCTGTTTATCTCTAACAAAGATTCCTTCAGACTGAATCCTTGTGTACTAGTAGCTCCTCAATCCACCTATGTTAGAAAAGAAATGCCTGATATTGTTTTGTACTTTAAAATGGCCTGAATACAAATCAAACAAAAGAGAAAAATGGCCTGGAGATGGAAGTAGTACTTTTATATCATTTTATAATAATATATGTTTTGCAAGAGACAAAAAAAAAAGCAAATAGTTTGAGGTTCCTTATGTAGTATTTACTCAACCCAGATATACACAGGAGTGATATATTGACCTAGCATTCCAACATGCCTCCACTTTAGGGGAATTCCCAAGATGTTAGTGGCCTCTTACAGGGTTAATCACTCTTTTTTTTCCCATTAGATATTTTATTTACATTTCAAAAGTTATCCCATTTCCTGATTTACCCTCCAGAAACCCTCTATTCCATTCCCCCGTGACCCCGCTTCTATGAAGATGCTCCCCAACCCACCCACCTACTCCTGCCTGCCCGCCCTCCCATTCCCCTACACTGGGGCATCTAGCCTTCACAGGACCAAGGGCCTCTCCTCCCATTATGCCTGACAAGGCCATCCTCTGCTACATATGCAGATGGAGCCATGGGTCATTCCATGTGTACTCTTTGGTAGGTGGTTTAGTCCCTGGGAGTTCTGGGATGGTCTGGTTGGTTGACATTGTTGTTCTTCCTATGGGGTTGCAAATCCTTTCAGCTCCTTCAGTTCTTTCTCTGACTCCTCCATTGGGGACCCCATGCTCAATCCAATGGTTGGCTGTGAGCATCTACCTCTGTATTTGTTAGGCTCTGGCAGAGCCTCTCAGGAGACAGCGATATCAGGTTCCTGTCAACAAGCACTCTTTAGGTTTATCACTTTTTTAATGATAGGAAAAGGCCTTGGCCTCAGGATCTCAGGGTTCCCTCAAGTATATCCTTCCTTTCTCCCATTGCAGGAGACAGGTACTGACCAGACATGGACACCACACCCAGTGTATACTTTCTGTTACTCCAAGATCTGAGACACAAAAAAGGTAATCTTGTAAAAATTTCAGAAGACCCTGAGAAATATATTTAGGTCTTCCAGGGACTCACTTCACCCTCTGACATATAATATTTAAAAAACAATGAACACCACCAGAAAAAGATAGCCTTTGTGACTATAGTAACAGGCTTAGAACCTAGCAAAAAGGAAAAACGGTTGTTTCCTGTTTTTATTGTAGATTTGTACAGGGTTATTTCATCATCAAGGGGATTATTGGAATCAATTGCATCAGGATATTAACTAGGCTAGAGCTAACTTTCCCGCCTTAAATTGGTTGTTAGATGGGATGCCATTAAATGTATTGTTAATTCATGGTGGAGTCAAAATGGACACATTAGGACTGATAAAGCCTTAGAGAAGTATCTTAAGCCTTCTCTTTCTAGTAGTCCTGGCTTCATGACTACAAGAAATCATGCATATTAGGATGCATATTTTCCAACTGGGATTCATATAATGACATTAAGTGATTCCGAGGCACTAACCTTTGGCTCAGACCACCCTAAGAATAGATCAACAGACATACTTGGGGATTTTCTTAGTTGGAAGGGTGACAAATAAAACCTCTAGAGCACCCTACCAAACTTAGATTATGATATTGCTGGACTTGAAGTGCTATCTAGTGATAAGGTTATATACCTTTCATTTTTATTTCATTTATATGTCTAAAGGTCATCACGTGACAATAAAAAAAAACTTACTAAATATACTCGAAAGGATTTAAAACCACATGGCTTTAGATATGCCTACAACAACTTAAGCCAGTACTTGTGCTATCATACAGATTCAATTCCTAATAATTTTGCTCATGTTTCATCTGATCTATAAAATCTACAAGAAACAGATTCAGAACATGTCAGACATCATCATGAAATAGAGTGGAAGTCTCTGGAGATAGATTTCTTTTGTTCATGGTGGAAAGGGTTTATCCTGTATTATAGTGTTAGTAGTAATTCTATTAATCTCTAGATCTTTTATACTAAGAGCTGTTTTAATTTTTATCTCCTAGCATTTAGAGCCAATCTACATGCAGATGGTCCTTTGACAATCTAATTCATCTAAGTCTCCTTGATCATTCTTCAAGGCTTGAACAGGAATCCTAAAATTCTCCTGTGTTCAAATTATTTGATGCTCCTTTATCTGACTCATTGCTTTTATTCTTCCTCCCTCAGACCGCTATGAAGGCACCAAAGACTTCCCTATCTTGCCATGCTTAGTTATGACACAGATAGAACCACTGCTATAGTGTCAATTTTCTCAGATACACTCAATAGAGTGGTATCCCAACTGCTACATCTAATGAACCAATTTATTTCTCAATAGAGATTGGTCATGCTATAAATTCTTTAATAATAATTATGTTTGCCTTTTGTGGGGGAATTCATAAAAATAGGATATAGAAACTGATTAGTGAGGTTTAGTGTAGGAGATCCCCCCCCTCAAATAGAATCACCAATTTTTCCATAGCTATAGCTTGCAATGTCCTTGAACCTGTTAGGAATTCTGTCCTTACAGAGGTAAGAGATGGCCAAAAGGTCTTTCTTCTTAACTCTGTTCCCTTAAATGAGCACCCCACTTTGGAAACTATATGAGGATGAGCATCTACATCCAGACTCTAGGACACTGATAGACAGACAGGGAAAGCTACCATAGCTCGATACTAAATATGGCGAATGTCCAGCATCTTCCTCAACACCTAGATGTGAGCCAAAAACCTGAAGGGCTTTTTCTTCAGCTAGCAGGATTCTTCCTTTTCCAGATGATGAGTCCAGGCTGCTCAGATATATTCAAGGCAGGTCCTGAACATGTTTAACAGAAGCTGTGGGCCCATTAGCTGTCCAGTGTTTAAGTGACCAATCTAAACTGGGAAGGGGGACCTGACCTATACCACCATAAACGTGTATTCTTGACACTATTGACCTACCAGTTTTCCTTTCTTTGTTTATGCAGATAAACCCATAATAAATGGAAATAAGATCCATCTCAGGCTGCTAAAACCACTTATAACCCTCTGCCTTCCATGTAAAAAAGTGATTTTTGGATTACTCTCTCATCTGTAATGTATGGTCTCTACATACCGACCCCATGTGTGGTGTGTGTGTGCTTTTTAAATTATCACAAATATTGTTATCTGTTGTTGCTTGCTGTGTCTGAGATTCCTCTTGCCTTTTACTTCTTTAATTGGCTTAGGAAATGAATCAGATTAAGACCTCCTAGATGGAAACAAGGACATTATCAAACACAGGAGAAACATGTGTACCTCAGATGATCCAACTAAACTGACTAGTTCATTTTGTCCTCATGTCCATCCATTTATACTCATAGATCAGTGTGTTGCTCAATCCTCATCATAGAAGTTTCTCCTTGAGGTAGACGATAATTACTATGACTCACAACTGGACAATGAAACGGAGTGAGGGACTTTGGAGCACCCAGTCCTAAATAGGATGTCTTTATCAAACAACTCCCCTTGAGACTCAGGGATCTATATGGAAAAAAAGTTAGAAAGATTGTAAGAGGTAGAAATGAATGACTCCAAGGAAACACTATCCTCCAGGCACAACAGGACTCATACACAGATGAACTCACAGAAATTATGAGAGTAAGCATAGGACCTGTGTGGTTTAACCTAAGAATCTGAGCACTGAGAGGAAGAAGTGGACACAGGGTTTCACCCCTTACTAGGAAGGTTTTTTTTTACAACTGATAACTATTGGCAAAGAAAAACAAGTTTTTTTCTAATTCCAGTGGAGTGTCACTGGGTACGTCGACTGTACTCCAGGGCCAGACCCATTCCCAGGAGTGGTTGATTCACACACACACACACACACACACACACACACACACACACACACACATAGTCTTTCCATAGATAATTTATCAGCTTCATTTCATGTCCTGGAATACTTCTTTGAGTGAAATTAAGATTTGTAATGGTCATGGTTATCCAAGTTTGAGTGAGGAAAAGTGAGAAAGATGTGACTAACTTGTGGAGAAAAGACAAATTACATGTGGGATTGTGACTCTAGATTTCTATACAGATGGAACCTAGAATGAAAAACAAACCTAAGACCCAAACAGGCTGAACAGTGTGCATGAGGTCATTATTGCTTTGGGACATCCATCAACCAGGATATAAAAGGGACCCTATTAGTAGACTTTTTAGGGTCAGAGTCTGGACTGTCACAGTCTCAATAAGCCACACTCAAGCCACATATCCTCAATAGGCCAATTATACAAACAAATAATAGTAAAAACTACAGGGGTAAATATTCAATGATGCCACATTGGGAAGAGAAACAAGGAGACCCAGTACACATGCCCGCAGGTCCACTATTGTGTCTCTAACATAAGGTTTGCATTTAACTAGAGGACCATAGATTGAAGCATCTAAGTAGTCTTAGTGTATGGTGCCACACATCATCATTGCTTTATCTCCACTCTTTTGGGCAAAATGATGAACAAGTTGACAGCACTATACAAAAATCTCTTTCAGAGAAATAAACTTTCCCTCTGCTGGAAACAGCCTTCAGATGTATGTTTCTTTCTCCCAACATGGGATTCCTGGATAAATGTCAACTGCATAGTCTATTATTTAAATAGTCTGGTAGACAATAGAAATAAAACTTCCTTTCTATGGAAGAAATTATTAGCTTGAGGTTGAGATTAAACTGACAGGGACATCTGCCCTCTTGACACTGTCTGATATCTAGAGTTTCTGAGAGCAACCATATCTCACATAAAAATCTTAAGGAGAAACTTGTTTCAAGTCAGGCTTTCAAAATTTTAATTTATATTCATTAAAATTACTTTGATATGAGTAGTGTGACTTTGCCTCTCTTGGTGTCTTGAAGAACCAGTGTGGTGAGGTTCTTCCTTGAAGTAAGTCTTTATAAAGTGAGAATATATAAAGAAGACAAATGAAAAAGAAGTCAGAAGTAAAAATAAAAGGAGGGTGACGATGAAGAGGAAGAGAAATGGCAGCAGCAATTTTATCCTTAGAGGTGATGCACAAACATTTACTATCACTTAAGAATACAAAAGCTTTTTAGTTGAAGTAGAAACTACTTAGCCTTCATCAAAACTATCATGCAGGGTGGGAGTGTAGCTCAGTTGATGGAGTGCTTGCCTATCATGTATTGGTTAGATCCCAATCACTGCATAAAATACTATGGTGGTGCATGCCAGTCATTCCAGTGTTCAGGAGCTGGAGGCATGTTCAAAGCCATCCCTGGTACATATAGCATCCGAAAGTAACCTCAGATACATGAGATCTTGTCTCAAAGCTAAACCAAGCCAAACTGATCAAACAGATTAGAGAGCTGTCACAATCCATGTAGAAACAAAAGGCGTGGGAATTAAGAGACCAGGAAAGGAGGATCCATGTAGATGGACTTGGGGAGGATTGTTCATAATCATCAATTCAATTTTAAGTAGTACAAAAACCATTCTTTCCATCAGGACGTTCTGCAATGAAGAATGTTCTTAGTTTCAGATGGATATAGTGACCACCAGCCACTGATGGCTACTGAGTACTAGAATCTAGCTATCATTATTGGGAGTTCGGGTTCTAATTTTAATGAATTATAACTGAGTTTCAATAGTCACTAAAAGCAATTGCCTTGCTTAACTGTACATGTGTTGTACCGTTACATTTTTCTTTTTTCTTTTTCTTTTCTTTTTTATTGGATATTTTATTTATTTGCATTTCAAATGTTTTCCCCTTTCCAGGTTTCCCCTTCAGAAACCCCCTATCTTATCCCCCTCCCTCGCCTCTATGAGAATGCTCCCCACCCACATCTTCACAATATGGCATTCCCTTACACTGGGGAATCAAATACTCTCAGGCCCAAGGGCTGCTCCTCTCACTGATGCCCAACAAAGCCATTCTCTGCCACATATGTGGCTGGAGCCATGGGTCCCTCTATGTGTATTCTTTGGTTGGTGGTCCAGTTGCCAAGAGTTCTGGGGGGTCTGGCCGGTTGAAACCATTGCTTCCCCTATGTGGCTGCAAACCGCCTTAGCTCTTTCAGTCCCTTTTCCAACTGCTACCATTACATTTTTCATAAATAATTTTAGAAATATTTTGAATTCACAAAATGTCCACATTCCTTGGCAAGGTAGCTTTTGGAATGAAGTGGTGAACTTACCCTCACCCACAGGAACTTCTTCTTCCTGTTCAGTGGGGGAAGGAAGCAGGGGCTGCAAAGGTTCCATGTTGATGATGAGCTGTTTGTTCAAGGAGTGAAAGCTGCGACTCTGAGTAATGTTGACTCTAAAAACAGACATAAGCCAAATAAATGTAGTGTCTGCTACAAAGACTGGCCCCTCTTTCTCAGTGGCTACCTAACATGAGAACTACCTCTGGACACAGAAAGAGATTGATGCCAATAATAAAAATGTCCTGACATTTTAGATACCTAGCTCTCCTTGTCATTAAATTTCTGACAAGAGTCTATATTGGATATTCAAGTCTGTAAATTAAAGTTCCCCATATGTCATCAGACAAATATATGTTTGGTGACAGACAACACACAACTTTTAAGTGGACACAGGTAACACACTGTGAAGTCTGCTAGCACTGAATCAGACAGGTAGAATGGTAAGTGCCAGTAGCTCAGAGCTATTGAACCACCACCCGAAATCCTGCTCAGACAGAGGACACAGATGATCTGCAACTGTGAGCTGTCTTCATGTTGTCAGATGTCTGGTGTTTAAGATTTCCATTCATGCCCTCCTTATCAGACAGCCATGAAACCCAGTTCTGGTTCTCCTTTGGAAAGGCATTTACACAACAGGAGCTATGACAAGTAGCAGATGTCCAGGAATCTGTTGGTATTTTATTAAAACTATTGTTTGGCAGCTGGAAGTCTATTTTCATTGCCTGTTACAGGCAAACCAGCTGTGAACACTAGCATAGAGGGAAGTGAAGACCTGAAGGTAGCCATTAAATGCTTAACTTTCTCCAGTTTGCTGTCAAAAACACATCAGCCAGTCTTTTGAAATGGAGTCAAATGTCTCTTCTTGGAAGCCGTCCCTGTTTGTTCCCTTTCTCCCTTCCTTTTCACATACTACTCTCTCTTCTTTGACAATTCATTATGTTCATTACTTTGGTCAGTGTGCAATTTCTATTGTACTAACCAGTCCCAGTGTGATGAGAGTACTGACCATTCTTAAGTACCTCACAGTGTCACAATCTACACCGTTTTATAGGCTTTTCAGGTCCTAATCTGAAGTAAACTGAGTACAATTATAGCTTGATATAACCTGGAATTTCAGACTGCCAAGAATTTTCTCAGAGTGGTCATTTCTGTTAGGACTTTCATAAAAAGACGAAGATTAGGATGTCTGTTAGCATCTCAAATTGGAAACACACAGCTGACACTGGATCTATGGGGAAATTCTTGGGACTTGCTTCACCATAGAGTCATTTCTTCCTTTATCATTCTAGAAATAGATGTTGGAACTGCTGCTTATGTACTACATGATGTGCTTGTTGTGTTGGTAGGTAGCTTTCCCATTAAGGAAATCACTGTCCAGAAACCAGATTTTCACTTTTCTTAAAAACAAAACAAAACAAACAGACAAAAAAAAAAAAAAAAAAAACTGAGACACATTGTGAGTTACATTCTGTGTTATCTATTTTCCTCCCAATAGTCTTCATTTGGAGATGTTAAACATTTTGATATTCCATTCATGACTGAATTGTCCAACAACTGCTTGGTTCTGGGTCAGACTGAGGTTTCCAGGGTTGGGTTTCCAAGTATAAGTCCATTTTAGTACTGGATAAAAGGGGGACAACTTGGCCCCTATATACAGATTCATGCTGCTTTATTGTAGTAGAGATCTATGGCTGATGGACATGCCCAGCATTACGTGGATGACTCTTGAGGGTACTATAAACCTCAGATTTTAAATAACATGACAGAGAAGGTCACAATTTTTCTAGTAAGTACAAGACTCAGATAAACCCAAAGGAATTTTCTGCAAAATTCTAGGGCTCCAAACCATAGGATTACTGGATAACTTGAGAGAAAGAAAGAACAAAGAAAGTTATGGGATAAATGGATATCTCCCACCTATTGTAAAATTCTATGGTCTAAATTTTATTTTTTGTTTTAATTTCCACTTATTAAAATATTTTCAGAAAAAAGAGAATATATATAATTTCTATTGTGGTGGTACATAAGAGGTAGGGTATATGGATATGATTCAGTCATGAGAGCCCTCATGAATATTCTAGAGTTCTTATCATTGTACTCTGAGGGCCAGTGGGGTGGCTCAGTAGGTAAGGACACTTGCCACTATACCTGATGGCCTGATTATTTTTAATCCCATAGCCCCATGGAGAAAGGAAGGAGCTACTTCTTTAGTTGTGCTCTTACATTGCATTACATCCTATGACTGCACACGTGCACTTGCCTCCCACATTCTCTAACTACATGAAAACCAAGTAGAACTCCAGGGCAGTCTGTTTTCCCCTTCCTTCAGTGTCAGACAAGGGACACATTTCTGCGTATGGAGAAACCCTCACAAGACATCAACTCTTTCAGTGTTTCAGTCATGGGCTTTCCATCCTTTAGAACTGTGAGCAATAAAATAGTGTTGTGTACAAACTACCCAGTCTGTGGTATTTTGAGAACTGTGAGGAATAAAATAGTGTTGTGTACACACTAACCAGTCTGTGGTATTTTGCTGTAGAAACTTAAGTACACTGTATCTTCTATTTCCTTTAGACTAAAAACTGTTCCTGTTTATCTATTTGAAAAGGCTACAAAAAGGAACACTGACATGATTGTCATTTGAAGCAACTGCTCATTGGAACAATGGCTAAGGATGAGTACATAGTAGAATAAAACCTAAATAGCCAGTTCATTTTACATACTGGCTTATAGACACTGCTCATCTTTTCAGTTTTCACAGAGTGCCTATAAGTCAGGTAGGATAAATATTATATTCATACTGGTAAGGGAAATTCAGATTCAGTGATATCATATAAATTGATTAAAAGGAGTCATGCTCTCTTCTATAAAGGTCCTAGGCTATCTGACAAAACTCTAGAACCAGGCACAGATAGTTTCACTTCTAATTGTTGCTCAGACATGTGATCATCACCTCTGTGCAGGGTTCAAAATACTCACTAAAAATATAAGTTAGTGCATTGCCCTTGGTTGTCTCCTAAAACTTGAAGGGAAGATCTCAGTGCATCAGACAAACATTTGTGTGTGTGTTTGTATGTATCCACAACATTATATTCATGTAGATTTTTGTAAATACACACTAATACACACACACCCACATATATATGCAATATATACATATAAACACACACACATATGGCATGAAAGGAGTTGGAGTGGACAGAGTGGTGAAAAATTAAATGATTTAATATACCCAACTATGAAATGCTCAGAAAATAAAATTAAATAAAAACAAAAGGGCAAACTCAGGAATCAAATCCTTGTCTAGTACTTTTGTTTATGCCACACTTTCACCATTAGTGAATGTACAGCATCACAAAGAGATTTGTTTTACAAGTAATAGTTCAAGCTTGGGGCCATACAAGAAGGTCCTACTGTGTGAAACACTTTTCTGAGAATTGCCAAGGTTCGAATTGTTTTCACCTCTGTCCTTCCTGTTCATATCCTGAGGTGTTTTAGCCAATTTTTGGATGTTATATCAAATATAGAATGATTATAGTGTAAAATATAAAGAAAAATGCATTATTTAGATTACAGGTCTAGATACTGGAAAAGCCCTGAAAGCATTGTGTAGTCATTGTCTTAGCTCTTGGTGAAAGCCATATGTTGGCTTACCTCATGGCAGACAAGGTGGAAAGACAAAGTGGAATGTTCAAAAAGGCAAATGTGAGGCAGCAGCATCCTAAAGAAAATTAACAATTTGGTTCTAAGAGAAGAACACAGTATCATCAAGAGAGACTCCATCCATGAGGGCGGTGCGTCCATGATTCAAACACATTTCCTTTAGCCTTACTCTTAATATTCTCACCTCCTCACAACTACTCTATCAGAATCAAGAATCTGGAATAGAAACCATGGTGTCCCCCAAACCTTGTCATGAAGGAACTGATTCCTATGCCACTCTAGAACATGTGCTGTTTCTACACTTACAGATCTCATCTAGTGACTCTGTACAAAATGACTTCCTGGGTTCACAAGCTACTCCTGTTCAATTGAATAAAACTGTTGTTAAGAAATCTGTTGCAGGAAGAAAGTTTGTAGAATTCATGTGGACTTTAGAGTACTGATTTTTTTTTCTTAGCATGATAAAAGCTTGTATTGAAAGATGAGCAAAGTGAAATTACAGCACCAGATCGTGAACTGATGACAGGCAAATGCAGGACATGAAAATGGTTACAAGACAGGATGAGTACAATGACATTTAAGACAGTCATTCACCACTCTATAATCAAATGAAGTAATGTTGGCATACCATTCAAATGAATTTCAATACAAATGTATCCTCCAGACTCTACCTCCCCATTTTTACAGTGTTCTGGTTTGAAACACAGGCCTTACAAGGCTGAGCAAAACATCTGACCCAATGTCTAGATCTAGCTGCCCTGTTCTAAGTTAATAATAATAATGAGATCATTGCTCTTATATGTATGTGTATACCACTTTACATCTTAAAATACTTTTTAAAGCCCCTAAGAAAATTTAGAAGTAGGTCAAGGCAATATAATAGTCTCATTTCACAGATGGGTAAACCAATAAACTAGGAAATTCAGTGACTTACCCAGGCCACAGAGCTGGCAGATAATGTAGCAAAGATTAAAATCTATTCATTTGTGTATCAGAACATTCTTGTATCTTGCAGGTTCTGGGTGTTGTGTATATCCCCTGGTGGAGGATGCTATGCTCCGAGCTGCAGCTCTCCTTCTGCTGTGGCCCTTGGCTAGGTTCAGGGATTCTTTCCCAGCAACCAGCCCAGGAGAGCTTTCCCCAGCATCTTCCCATGCCATCAGTAAAGGCCAGTGAACTAATGTCAGAATGAGCTTTTCTTTCTGAAGGAAAGAATAATCCTAAAATATTCTCAGTCTGTTGGTTTCTGTCGCTTTATACATACATTTCTTTCAGAAGCAAGAATCTATTAGCCTGTCATTTTTTTTTTTGAGAAGTAGAGTCTCAGGTATGAAATTATCATTATCATCCATAATGAAATAAATTATCATTGCCATTATAGACTAACATTTTTTCCTGAAGAATCCCCACAAAATGTAACCTTATTACTACATTTTAATTTTTGATTGCTACATCAAAGAAGCATATATATACATGTATATTCATATACACACATATATGTATATATGTTTATATATGTATATATATTAAGATAATGGTAGAAAACAAATGTTTTTCCATGTAATATGAATTCTAAGTAAGTAGAAATTAAATGGAAGTGTCACTGATTACTACTTCTCTGACCAATGTGCTGCCTTGGAGATGTTAAGGACTTTCAGACTAGCATCTTGGACAAAACACATGTCTAAGGAAAATGATTAAATCTCAGATCAGTTAAATAGAAGGAACAAATATATCATTAAGGCTATTTTCTATCCAAAGTTTCTGAAAAAGTGAAAATGGTATATTTTATTATCCCCGTCTTCATTTCTGCTATGCCAGACTTTTACAGCTTATGAAAAGGGAGAGTGTTCTAAATTGTCTTCTGATCTTTGAAAAGTCTGCCACACATTTAGATATTGCATCAAGGCACTGTCAATCAATAGTTTTTACCCTCTCCAACTCTGCAGGTTTCTCCTATTCTTTAAAGCTGGACTCACCTCAGGACTACCCAAAAGCAGAGATGAATCATAAGTTGTTTATATCTGCATCAGTTCTGAAGAGTTTAGCTATACTCAGCTTTTCGGGAGACTGGTGTTATCAGGATGCCCTTGAATGTCTGGCTTAGCCTACTTTCTGAGAGGACACAACTGTCTCCTCCCTATAACTACCAAAATAAAGTAGAGTACCACTGAACTCACCCAAGATTCTTGAAAATGGAGGAACCTCAGCAAATCTGAACATAAAGGAAATGCATTTGGGTTCCAAAGTTGAAGAAGGAAAGGCAGGTGACAACTATCCTGTGTGAAATTCCCTAAATAATTTATCAGAAGTGGAGGCATTATGGGGAAGTATGGGGGTATGAAAGAAGGTTTTGGAGATAGGACTTGAAAGGTCAGTGGAAGGTGAAGGTGAATAAGAATAGAGTAGAATGATTATATATATATATATATATATATATATATATATATATATATATATATATATGCCAAAATGAAAGTCATTATGTCATATGATAACATAAAAACAAAATTATAAAATAATTTAGGTTATGATGATTTTTATTTTAGAGGATGTGGTATTATGAGAGCATTCACCTTAAGACAAAGTTTGAATTTTAGGATATATATTTGTTTTTGTAAATTGTAGTCACATAAAGTCAGTCTGTCAGAGAAAAGACTTAATTCCTAAGAACAAACTATAGATTGTTACTTTAAAAAAGATGTGCAAGATGTAGACAGGAGATTGAGAATTTTAAGGTTGTCTTGGGTTACAGAAGACCTTGTCTCAAAAAAATGTGTAGTATGAATCTAATAATGGTCATGCCTCTCATTCCATGGTTTGGCATTTGTACTATAGAGGCCATATAAGTGTTATAAAATTACCAAGTGGAAAAGCAAGCTGGCAAAAAGGACTGAAATAATCCCTCACTTCTCCATAAGGCCAAGTAAATCAACCCTTTGATCAGGTATAGAGGCACCCTAAAGTCTCTGAGGTAACTTGCCGTTCATTATATGAAAACACACACTCATGAGTGGAAACTGGGGAGCCCAATGAGACATGAAATGCATGAGGTTGTGTGTAGAACTGCATGTAGCTCAACATGTGTGTGAAAGCTTATGGTATACAAAAGATGATCCAAGTGATTCAAACCCCGCAATCGTTTATATAATGTTGGCTTTTGGAGCTGCTATTCCCTTTCCTTTCCCCATCCTCCTTCTTTCTTGCATCTTCATGTCACTGGTTAATAAATTGTCACTGCTCTACTATAACTGCATGCCTCTGGACAATTCACTTCCCAGATACAGAAGAACCTATCCATCAGCTGTTCAGTCGTAGAGAAAGACCCTGAGAAGCAAGCCTGACCATGTCTTATGAGCAAGGTATAGTTAGGGCTGGTCTATGAGTGAAGTGTGACAGGGTGATGGAACACACAGAAGTAGCAGGAGCCATCCAATAGCATATGCCTTGCTCACTCATGTAGCATTCTAACTCAATATCTATCTGCATACTATGTGATGTAGGAGGGATCCAAGCTGCCTTGAGGCCACAGCCCTGACAAAGGTGAGGGAGATTTCCAGAGGAATGAATCACTTGACTTCATGCTGCATGCCTCTATACATAGAGACATACAAGAGATATCAAAAGTTAGGGTAATAGTTACTTTTTTTTTTTTTTTTTTTTTGTAGTTGTTGAAGGATAAACCTAGAGTCTCATGTGTGGTAATCTAGCTTTTTTTAAATTTATTTTTTATTAGGTATTTTCCTCATTTACATTTCCAATGCTATCCCAAAAGGCCCACATACCCCCCCTACTCCCCTACCCACTCACTCCCACTTTTTGGCCCTGGCATTCCCCTGTACTGGGGCATATATTCCAGTGATGGCCGACTAGGCCATCTTTTGATACATATACAGCTAGAGTCAAGAGCTCTGGGGTACTGGTTAGTTCATAATGTTGTTCCACCTATAGGGCTGCAGATCCCTTTAGCTCCTTGGGTACTTTCTCTAGCTCCTCCATTGGGGGTCCTGTGATCCATCCAATAGCTGACTGTGAGCATCCACTTCTGTGTTTGCTAGGCCCTGGCCTAGTCTCACAAGAGATAGCTATATCAGGGTCCTTTCAGCAAACTCTTGCTAGTGTAGGCAATGGTGTCAGTGTTTGGAGGCTGATTATGGGATGGATCCCTGGATATGGCAGTCTCTAGATGATCCATTCTTTTGTCTCAGCTCCAAACTTTGTCTCTGTAACTCCTTCCATGGGTGTTTTGTTCCCAATTTTAAGAAGGGGCAAAGTGTCCACACATTGGTCTTCATTCTTCTTGAGTTCCATGTGTTTTGCAAATTGTAACTTATATCTTGGGTATTCTAAGTTTCTGGGCTAATATCCACTTATCAGTGAGTACATATCATTTGAGTTCTTTTGTGATTGGGTTACCTCACTCAGGATAATGCCCTCCAGGTCCAACCATTTGCCTAGGAATTTCGTAAATTCATTCTTTTTAATAGCTGAGTAGTACTCCATTGTGTAAATGTACCACATTTTTTGTATCCTCTGTTGAGGGGCATCTGGGTTCTTTCCAGCTTCTGGCTATTATAAATAAGGCTGCTATGAACATAGTGGAGCATGTGTCTTTCTTACTAGTTGGAACATCTTCTGGATATATGCCCAGGAGAGGTATTGCCAGTTCCTCTGGTAGTACTATGTCCAAATTTCTGAGGAACCGCCAGACTGATTTCCAGAGTGGTTGTACAAGCCTGCAATCCCACCAACAAATGGAGGAAATGTTCAGCATCCTTAATCATCAGGGAAATGCAAATCAAAACAACCCTGAGATTCCACCTCACACCAGTCAGAATGGCTAAGATCAACAATTCAGGTGACAGTAGATGCTGGCGAGGATGTGGAGAAAGAGGTAATCTAGCTTTTAAGTGCCTTTGTCTGTCATTGAAGCACCATTCCCACAAACCAAAATAGATCACCCTACTCACCTATGCACTTCAGGAGGATCCCTCTGGATTTTGGAGCTTGCCTCTACCACCTCTTTAGCAACTTTACCACTATAAAATACACAAATACAATGTATGTAAGTAAGCACTCCAAATAATGGGAAAGCATGTGTACATATTCCCAAGGTGGCTTTAAGATTCTATCCATTCCCTTCTTCCATGGGAAAAAATGTATCTGGAGGTTTAGCGTGCCTGTCAGGAGGATAACTTTGTGAAATGGGAAACAGACTAACTGAAGGTAATAGCATAAATCTACAAACAAAAATTCAAAGGTAAATGAATTCCCCACCTCAACCCATTACTGCAACAGACCCATTGTTACCCACCTGTATCGAAATCTACTTCCTTTAAAAAATATCTTGCTGCTTGACACAGTCTTGATCTGACTGGACTTTGCATACCTTCAAGGAAAAGCACAACAGAGGTGATAGTGAAATATTCAAGCAGGACACGCAGTACAACTGTGGTCATTACCAACTTTAACTTCTAGAAAGAAATTAATTTTACATGATGACCAAGCTTACACACACATGATCTGGAGGGGTTTCTCAAAAAATAGAAATTTTATGTACATTATCGTTTGATATGTTCAGCAGTGATCAATGTTATTTCCTTTTGTTGTTTGCGAGCACTGGTCATAAGCCACACATTTGATATTATACTCCATTTCTAGTTCAGGCCTGCAAGAAAGTTTCAGGTATGTTGATGACTAGAAGGAATTGTGTAGAACTGCATGTAATAGGGTAACTCAATTGTCATCAGAGAGATTTATTCCAACATTTGATGGAAGTAGATGCACATATCCACAACCAAATATTAGGTGGAGCTTGGGAAACCTCAAGAAAGAGTGGGGGGAAGAACTCTAGGAGCCAGAGAGGTCAATGGCATGAGAAGAACATGGGCCACAGAATTAACTAAGTGGGAGTCATAGGGGTTCACAAGGGTCTGAAGCAGTCATCACAGTGCCTGAATGGCTTGGTACTAGGTCCTCTGCATACACGTGGAGTTTTAGCTTAGAGTGTTTGTGTGACCCCTATCAGTGGGAATGAGGTATGTTTCTGACTATTGCCTGCTCTGAGGACCCTTTTCCTCCTACTGGGTTGCCTCATCTGACTTTAATGAGGTTTTGTGCTTTGGATATTGCACTGTGGTATATGCAGTGTTCAGTTGCTATTCCTGGGAGGCTTGCTCTTTTCTGAAGGGAAATGGTGGCTTAGTCAATCTGGTGGAGAAGAAAGGGCACCAGACTGGGAGGAGTGGAGAGAGGGAAGACTGTAGGAGGGTTGTAGTAGATGAGAAAATAATACATATTTTAAAAAGGAGAAAAATACTTCTTAGTTTTTTGAATTTTTTTTGAGCCCTCTCTGGTTTGATAGCACAGTTTTAATTGGGCTGTTCATTTTCTTTTTGTTTGTTTTTTTTCAGCTCTTTGGATATTCTAGACACTAATCCACTATCATACGTGTGTGGTAAATAATTATGTCCCTCATTTATACTGTAATGTATTTAAATGTAATGTAACATTACATTTAATAGACTATAAAGAGGTATACAAAACAAAATAAGTATATAGTCACTGGTAAGGCATAAAGGGCTTCATGGGTACTTTATAAACCTATAATCAAAGAAACACAAGAGTCTTACTTATAAAAGGCTTGGTTTTCTACCCCACATTTCCATAAATGTTTGCAGGCAGCTGGTGTTGATGTATGGAATGCCAAAACAGCATTTTTCTATTAAAAAATAACAAGAAATGGCATATTAAACACACTTTATGTTATTTATGCTTTTCAATAGATATTTATATCCTACTGTATATTTTTTTTTATTGTACATGGGTGTTACTTTAGGCATATGGGTCTGTATACATTCCTGTATGGAGGCAAGAGATTGATGTTGAATATCTTCCTTTACCACTCTTTAACATATTTTTTGAGACAGTTTCTTACTGAACCTGGCGTGCACAATTCTAGAGTGGCAGACCAGCAAACTCTACAGATAGCTCTCCTTCACACCCAGCTGGGGGCAAGGGTATTTAAACTAAAATCATTGTTGTTGCACAGTAAGCACTTTACCCATTGAGCCTTCTCTCTAGGAACCCCTCCAATATTACTACGTTCATTAAAGCTGAAATGGTATGGGTTTTTCCTTACTCATTAGATATTCACTAATCTATTTAAGTGTGATAAAAAGCTGATTGATTCATAATTTCTTACCAATACTCCAGGTATCACCCAACTCTCTATCATTTTTTGATTAATTTAAAAATTACTAAACTGGAAGAATATTTGAGTCAAATGTCAAAGGTCAAGAAAATCAGCAAACTTCAGGTCTAGCTTTAAGTTTCAATATTTTGGTAATAGCCTGCCACCAAGTCCACTCCCTGGTGAACCCCAAAAGTATTGGGGGAAAAAACCACTTGGGATTATATAATGTTGTCATAACACTTTATCTACTGTTGATTTATGTCAAGTTTTATAAGTATTTTTTTGTTTCATTTATTCATAACTTAGACAAAGACTTATAGAGTTTATGTTTTATATTTAATGAATAAAGTCTACCCCAATCTGTCTTTGTAACATAGCTCTATCCAGTTAACATTGCTCAGTTTATTTTTATGGGTGGATTGCCATAAAAATTCTCTAGCTCTACACTGTTTTCAGCAATTAACTTCCATTATTCCCACTCTTCAAAGCCACTCTCTTTGGGGGCAGCTTTGATTCTTGGACCTTTCTTATGCACATACACACTTGCACATGCACACATAACTAATTAGAAAATCAGTATCTGACCTCTTTCTGGGAACCAATCACGTAAAATGTCTTCCCTTCAAACTTCAATTTGCAGACATCTGACCTAAGAAAAGAAAGTCTCTGGTTGAAAAACAAAAACAAAACCAAAACAAAACAAAAAAACCAACCAAACAAAAACCTTATAGCTAAACAAGATGCCTGGCTTTTCCATATAAATCTATCTAACTCACAAATGCCAAGGAAACTACAATGAATCAAAATATATTTTTTTATCATCAATAATGGTCTGTTGAGAATGGAAGCCTCTAAGTCAATTATGTAGCAATTTTCTTCCCAAGAGTTGATATACTGCTATCTCAGAATAATTTCACTTGTATACAATACATCTTTTATTTAACAGGTTCTGTTTATTAAGTAATAATGTTTATTTGTAAACATTAGCAACTGAAACATCAATTGGTAAACACATTTTGCAAAGTTAAAAGAATGTTAGTAAGATAATATGAATTCAAAGAATCTATTTTTTTCCCATTACTCTCCAACCACCTCTAGGAAGAACATATACCACATTACAGATTTTTCAAGAGAATCATTCCTGTCCACATTGAAATTCTCAAAAAAAAGGTATGGTCAAAGACAACTTTGATTTTATCTCAAAAGGCTCTTTGATATAAACCTGCTTTGAGTGTAGATCCATGCTCATTTCCTTGATGAGTGAAAAGAAAAAAAAATTTATTTTATTTTTAGAATAGCTATATTGCATGTATATTTTTTCCATGAGAAAATAAACAGTGGTACTTCATTCATCTGTTTCAATGTAGGGAGAGAAATTTGAAATGATAACACAGCTGAATTAAAAAAAAACCACACACACACACACACAACTGTGATTTACATGAGAAGAAACTTTGATTTAGCAAGAGATGCATGGTTACAACAAAAAAATGTGTTTAAGAAGAAGCCAAGAAGGATGGAATCCACATGAACTCAATACCAGTAACATAGGCAACCTGAAGAAATAAAAAACAGAACCAAATACTCCAGGCTATTCACCTCAATATGTCAAATGACCCCTCCGCAAAATGGTGTTCAAGTGGAAAAGACAGGATATCAATCTGCATTTAGGTGCAGCTGCTTCTATTTAAAACATTTCAGGTCTCAAGAAATTTTGGAAACCTGAGTATATAATGTCCTCCAAGACTTTTGCAGTCCTGGGATGGAATGAGGGCAGTCTTCAAGTTACCCATGCTTCCCAAACTAATTTGGAATATCTATGGTATCTACCCTGGAATGGATTGAAGTAAACACATTGGAGCTTCTTTGTCGGATGCTGAAAATCTAGAGAAGAAAACCAAATAGTAATGTCATATAACAATTTGTAGTTATTAAATTATACCAGATTTTCAAAGCACTCTTATAAACATTGCATTTATTTCTCCTCCAACTCCTTCACCCTTTCTAAGACAATCATATACAACCAATATCCATTCTATGGATGAATACATTGAGACTCAAAAAATTTAAGAGTAAGTTCTTAGATTCCTAACTGTGGAAGAAGAGGACAAATTGGTACAATGGAGGATTGAAAGTATGACTGACTGAAAAATCAATGATACAATAGAAACAGATGTATAAAAGTTGGGGTCTTAGACAGATGCACTTAGCACCTAAAACGAGTAGAATGCATAGAAACAGACACTTATCTAGGACTAATTGGCTAATTTGGGTCTTTTGTTGTTCCATATCAATTTGAGGATTTTCTTTCTATTTATGTGAAGAATAAGATGAGGATGTTGATTGTGATTTCATTGAATCAGTAAATTGTTTTGGTAGGAAGGTCTTTTTTTCACAATGTTAATTCTACCAAGCTATATGCTTGGGAGCTCTTCAAATTCTAGTATGTTAATCATTTTCTTTCTTCACACATTTAAATTTTTCATTGTAGAGTTTTTTTTACCTCTTTTGTTATGTATATTATAAATATTTTATTTTATTTGAGAAACTGGGAAGAGGAGTGTGTCCATGATTTCTTTCTCAGCATGCTTGCTATTTGATATGTATAAAGACTGGTAAATTTTGTAAGTCAATTATGAGTCATAATACTTTGCTGAAATTATTGATAGTTTCTACAACTTTCCTAGTCATATTTTGGGGACATTGTGTGTATAGGATAATATAATCTTCAACTGAAAATAATTTGACTTAATATTTTCCCATTTGTATCCCTTCTCTTGCCTTATTGCTCCAGCTAAAGCTTCAATCACATTATGGATAAGCAGTAGGTATAGTGGGCAGTCCTCTCCCATTCCTGATTTTAATGAGGCTTATTAACATTTTCTATTTATTTAGGATGATATTGGCCATAGGTTTGTCATGCATAACCTTTATTATGTTGGAATGTGTTTCCTACAGTCCTACTTGTTCTAGGGATTTTATTATGAAGGCATGTTGAATCTTATCAAAGACTTTTTCTCTTTTTGTTTCTATTGAGATGATCATATGATTCCTGTAGTTTTTGTCCATTTATTTGGTTTATTACATTTATTTCATATATATGTTGAACTCGTATTACTGGGATAATGCCAACTTGATCATGAGACATACTCCTTTTGATATGTGCCTGCATTCAATCTGTAAGTATTTTATTGGGGGTTTTTGAGTCAATGTTTATCAGTGACACTGGTACACACACACACACACACACACACACACACACACACACGAGTGAACATTTGTGGTTACTTGTTTTTGCTATTAGAGTAATAAGGGTTTTTGTAGGAGGGTTTTGGAAATACTCTATGTTTCTATTTTTTTTGAATAATTTAAGAACTATTTAGGTGGGGGTGCATCTTCATTGAAGCAGGGGAAGGGGGATGGGATAAGGGGTTTCTAGAAGGGAAACTGGGGAAGGGGATAACACTTGAAATGTAAATTAAAAAAATCCAATAAAAGAAAAAAAAAAGAACTATTGGCTATAGACCTTCTTTGGAAGCCTACTAGAATTCTGCTTTTACTTTACAGGTGATGAATCTAGCAATCATAAAGCAACCAGGTAAATGGTTACTACTTGTTTTACTTTTATTTTTATTGATATGAAAAATACTCTGACCAAAAGGAACCTAAGGGAAGAAAAGTTTATTGCAGTTTATAACTCCAACACAGATCCATCATTAAAAGAAATTAAGGCATGAAGTCAAGGTAGGAACTTGAACTCTATTCCATACAACAAGTACTGACCAAGAAATGTATTTATCAAATACTCAGTACCACAGGGATCATAGCTTTCTTACAGTTTCAGACTACCTGCCTAGGAGATGGTGCTGTCCACAGTCACTTGACCCCAGCTATATCAATTAAAAATCATGGCAATTTCCCACAGAAATGTCCACAGGACAATTTGATCTTTTCAGTTTCTGTGATAAACAGCATGGCCAAAAAAAATAAATAAAAAGTCAGCCTGCAGAGGCAAAATGATTAGTTCCATTCTACATTTATAGATAAGAGCTTAGGGAACCCAGTGTGGCAGGAACTCAAGGCAAGAACCTGGAGGCAGAAACTAAAGCAGAGACCACAGAGGAATGCTGCTTACTGGTTTACTCCACTGGTTTGCTCAGTTATTTTTCTTATATAGTTCCAGTCCATCATTCAGATGTGGTGCCATTAAGAATAAGCTGGGCCTTTCTACATTAATTAATAATCAAGAAAAATGCCCCATAGACATGATCAGAGGCCAGTTTGAGACAAACAATTCCTCAAGTCATTTTATTTTTTCATTTTAAGTATGCCTAGAATTTTGGGTCAATTGACAAAAGCCATATAGTAGAATCTACCCCTTGTTATCTTGACAACAAACATATTATTGTTAAGCAATACTTTTGTTCCCAAGATCTCATGTTCACATCACAATATAAAACACAATCCCACATTTAATAAAATAAATCTATATGGTCTTTAAAAACTACAGTAGTTTAATATTTCTTAAAAAAAATCTCTAGGGAACAGGAACAATCATATCAATTTAAAATCGAAGTGTGAAAATAGCTCATTGTCCAATGTCTGGGACTCACTTCCGATCTTTTGGATCCAAAGGGCTTGAACAACCCCATCACTGCAACTCCATAATCAACGGTACACAGAGAGACTCAGCGTCATCCTCTCTAGGTGTACCACTGTTCTTGGTGCTCATCCCGTGGTGATGCACCTGACACTACATCTACATTAGTAGACTCCTAGATTCTCTCCAGGCACCCTGGTCCTAACACATAATACCAATTTTCAGCTTTTTTTCTATGACCCTTTCTTTCAGTCCTGGGATTTCTACTGCAATTGAGGCTGCACCCTTAAAAATGGCTAGTCCTAGATGTTCTTCTGGAACTCTGAACTTGCCATATAGTGTCAAGCCTTAGCTGTTCTTCATGACATTTTTATTACTTCAAAAGCAGTGTGATGTGGGAGACTCTTACATATTAGCATGTTTGGCTCTCAGGTTGAGGTGGAGTTTTGGTTCTTTCTGGACCATAGCATCTGTGTGCTGATTCTAAGGAAATACTTCCCAGAAGATTTCACCTAGTGATGGTGGTCTTATTCATAACAACTGATTTTTCTGTCCCAGATAACATTATTAATTGTTCAACCTTAGCAAACAAGGCTTCTTTTTTCACAAAGTCTGAATACAAAGTATCACACAAACAACCCTGATAGAAGGTTTTCTTGCTTGTAAAACTTCACAAGCCAAGCCCTCGTTTTTTACATGGCTTTCAGCATTATATTCCAATTTTCCACAGAATAGCCCATTAAGCTCTAAACACTCAATCTCTTTTGTGGCCCAAAGCTCCAAAATCCTGCAACAATCTTCTCTAAAACCTAACATGTTAAGGTGTGTCACAGCAAGACCAATATTTTAAATATATAGTATGCTTATTTTGAGCAGGGACTGAAGCACAGACCCTGAAGGAATATTACTTGCCTTTTCCAATAGCTTGTTCTGCTGCTTTTCTTTTCTTTCTTTCTTTTCTAAAGATTTATTTGTTTATTTTATGTATATGAGTGCACTGCAGCTGTACAGATGGTTGTGAGCCTTCATGTGGTTGTTAGGAATTGAACTTTTTTAGGACCTCTGCTCGCTCAGGTGAATCCCACTCACTCAGTCTCAAAGATTTATTTATTATTATACATAAGTACATTGTAGCTATCTTCAGACGCACCAGAAGAGGGCATCAGATCTCATTCTGGGTGGTTGTGAGCCACTATGTGGTTGCTGGGATTTGAACTCAGGACCTTTGGAAGAGCAGTCAGTGCTCTTACCCGCTGAGCAATCTCACCAGCCTTCTGCTACTTTTCTTATGCAGCCCAATACTGCCTGCTCAGGTGTGTTACAAACCACTGTGGGTATAGGCCATGTTGTGTCATTTAGCTATCAAGAAAATGATCCACAGGTATGCCTGTGATTTAATGCAGTTTTAATGAAGTTCCTCAGTTGAGATTCAGTCTTCTCAGGTAAATCTGGGCTTTGTGTCTAGTTGACAAAAGCTAACAAGCACACTGGGCACTTTTAAGTTGTATTAAGTTGACAGTTAAAGCTAACTACCTAGGAAACTACCTGAAAGTTTCAGAAAGAAAAATAATGCTAAAGAGAAAGAGGAAGATTAAGAAAAAGGTAAGTCATTTTTTTTTTTTGAAGGATGCACTTACCATTTTCTCAAATGGATTCTTTTATTTCCCTGGAATACGACGAAACCTGCAGCAGTGAATCCTAAAAATGCTGTAGCACCTCTTGAATCCTAAGAAATAAAAATAAAGAAGTATTTGGATTGAGAGCATAATGATAAATGACATGCTCTTTGTCCTTCATCGTGGGCTAATTTGAATCAAGGCCAGCAACTACAGCCATAAATTAAGTGTTTAAGATGAAATTCTAAAGAACATTACTTCTAAATTCTGGACAAAATCTGGGGTTACCTATTGTTTCTCTTCCAGAAATTGACATCTTATCCTAGCAGGAACACTCTAGTTTCCAGGGTTCTGAGTTGCTTATGCTCTGCATACTTCTCTGTACTGTTGTTGGTTGGTTGCCATTAGCCCTCTAATACAATGAAACCACCGCTTTGAGCACTTTGCCCACCTGATTCAACCATATGCAGACTTTCTGACATTATCAGTATAAAAACCACCAGATAAAGCCTACTCATCTCCCGACCAAACCTGAAATTCTAAGCAACTCATAGAGAACATGAGGTCAATGTGTAACAGAAAAATGCAGTCATTTTTTCCAAACAAGAAAATAAAAAGAGGTTATTACATTTCTGGAAAGAATCTGTGCCACAAAAAGAAATAAACATTTATATCATTACAAGAGGCAACTGAGAAATATCATAAAACAACTGTATAGGCAGAAAGAGATGATGCATGTGTCAACATGGACAAGTAGAAGCACCTAGAACACCAGTGTCACTTGGCACCCTTACCTCCAGTCTCACAGTGCCTGAAGTAATCGGGGTGGGGTAAGCTCTGGGAAAGCAGATAGTTGTGAAGTTCCTAAGTGCTTATGATGAGTAGACTGAGCTGAATAGTATAGATCTAGTACTCAGCTAATAAGCTGTCTTGTTCTGGGGAAATGTATATTCTCAAAGAATAACTCCAAAACCTATTTTTTAATATCCTGATTGACATGAATGCTTAGTCTAGAATTAGTGCTACTATTTTGTTGATACATAGTTAAAATGCAGAGAAGGAAATATTGACTACATGAATAATTTTTTGAGATTGTGAACACAATACCACCTTACAAAATTGATAAGAGAAAAAAATCTGTGTTTTGGGAGATAGCTAAACTGGCAAAGTACCATCCAAGTATAAAGGTCTGAGTTGATATCCTCAAATTCACACTTAAAATTATCTAGACATAAAAATGTGTACATAACTTTTGGTATAGCATTGGAAATGTAAATGAGTTAAATACCTAATAAAAAATGGAAAAAAAAATAAAATATCAATGAGGTAGTAAAAAAAAAATGTGTACATAAAATCCCTAGCCTTGGCTATGGAATGAGGGAAGATTATTTAAAAATACCAGCCTAGCCAAATCAATAAACTCCCAGTTCAGTGAGGAAACACTATCTAATAAAATTAAGGTACAGAGAGATTAATGAGAGACACCCCAGGCTGTCCATGGGCTTCCACATGTAAGCCCATATAAGTAGAGACTCGCAAATACAAGTTTGTGTTTGTGTTTGTGTGTGTGTGTGTGTGTGTGTACATGTGAAAGAGAGGAGAGAGAGAGAGAGAGGGAGAGAGAGAGAGAGAGAAGGGAGAGAGAGAGAGAGAGAGAGAGAGAGTATCTGTAGGTGATTCTGATAAAAGTTGACAAATAATATGAAAAAAGAAAATAATTAACAAATACTTTCAGTTAATATAACTGAAAAGATTTCTTTCCTGTTCACCTTTTTCTGTTTTTAAGACTCCATTGAAAACTTAACATAATTTTATTTTATGTGGGCATAACATGTTACATTAACATGTTGTCCAAGGATATCCAAGAGACTCCAAAATGTACAGCCCATTGCTTTGTCCTTGGGTACCCCTCAGAGATGGAAGGTCAGATCATGTTGATAAAGACACTATGTACTTCAGAAACAAGGCCCAAAGATGTCTGAACTAGAACCAACCTAAAATCTCTCTATGGGGACTAAATTTCCTAGTACCAGAAGATGTCATGCAAGCTTCCAAAGAGTGAGGCAACCACCAATCTTACCCAGCTATAATGCCTACGAATCATATCAATGACCAGCATAGCATGATAACCCTAAGGGTACAGTAGTAGTATGAATATCTTGGTAACAACTAATAGCTCTCTAATTGGACTGACAACCTGCACAAGTATGCCTCATACTGGAAACCTAGCTAAGTACTCAAAGTCATGGTTATCAGAAAAGAATTTACAACCATGAATTTAATAAATCAGCATAATCCCTAACAACCTTGTGTAAAAATTTGTCCTTATACTGTTAGTTAAGTGTATCTTTAACCCACCATTAAGGAAACTTCTATTTGCAACAGATGGAGGAGGCCATTTTAGAAGAATACAACCAATCAAGAGACAGAGATGTAGAGCCCAGTATCAGTGGATATATCTACATATCATTCCCCTACCTAAGACTAAGAAAGTGGGGGTAAGGGAGATTACTTTAAGAAGATCAGGATGTTTGCTCTGAGATTGTCTCCTAGGAATATCAGAAGCTACACCCATAAAGTGTTACCAATATGATGATACAAATGTGATTGGAACAAGGATGATACCAAGAAACATGCAAAACTAGCCAGAGAGAAAATTACTAGACCCCACACAAATAATAATTGTCAACTGAGGAAACTAGGAACAGAGAAGTGTCCTCCAATGAAAAACACATAGATTGGATGTCAAGTGCCAACAGGTCATCTCTGAAAACTTACATAATACAGATTATTACATGGAATAAATTCATTATACATATATGCATAGGTATTTTGGGAATATCTATATCTATATATATCTATGTAATAACAATTATTAAAAGAATAGAAGCCACACATTTGAAGGAGTGTGGAGGGGCATATTGAGAGTGAAGAAAGAAAAGGGAGCATTGTTTTAATTAAATTAAAATCTAAAAAAAAAAAAAAAAAAGAGAATTTCCTTTCTTGTGTCTCATAGGTTTCAGTTTTTTTTTTTAAATTTTCATTTAATTCTAAAAAGGTTTAAGTTTCATTGTTGTTTCCAATTTCAATCAGTAATGAGACTTAGTATTTTGTTCCTAATATGTTTTCAATTTAGTCTAAAAGTTTAGTTAGCCACTGAAAAGAAAGTTGTTTTTTGTTCTTTTTTATTTTTGTTGTTTTTATTTTTTTAGTGTTTGATTGGAATATTCAATAGATGTTTGGAATGACCACTTGATTTACAATATCTTACAAGAGCATCTCTATGTTTTTTGTTTTGTTTTGTTGTGATTTTTGTTTTTGTTTTGTTTAGACGATTGGACTATTGAAGAGAGAGGGGGTACTGAAGCTAGTAGCTTCCATTACTGTGTTTGGGTCAATATATGAAATTATCTGTAGTAGTGTTCCTTTTACGAACTTGGGTGCCATTGTGTCTGATACATTGATGTTGAGACTTGTTAACATCCTCTCTCTCTCTCTCTCTCTCTCTCTCTCTCTCTCTTTCTCTCTCTCTCCATATGGATAAATTTGTCAAGGATGGTGAGGAATGTTTCTTGGATGTAGCAGAAAGCTACTTTGGCTCGCAAGAGAGCTAAAAGATGGGGGCAGGTGAGATGGCTCAGAGGGTAAGGGCACTGACTGATCTTCTGAAGGTCCTGAGTTCAAATCCCAGCAACCACATGGTGGCTCACAACCACCCATAATGGAATCTGATGCCCTCTTCTGGTGCATCTGAAGACAGCTACAGTATACTTACTTATAATAACAAATAAATAAAAATTAAAAAAAAAAAAGAGAGAGAGAGCTAAGACTTGCTCCAACCTTGATATTGGAGATCACAGCCTTAGTAGGTGTGATTTCTAGTTTTGCCTTATCCTCTCCATCCTTGGTTAAAGAGATTCACACAGCACACCATGAAGATAAATTATCCAAAAATATATCAATATAACCCATGCTTCAGGAGACTATTGTCAGGGGACTCCAGGATAGGTTTCATGCTTTAGAGGAAGCAGCTCTATTTGTGGGAAATCAAATAAAAAATATTAAGATCTAGCTCTCAGTGCAATGACATTCACTGTTTAATTGGGTCTTTAAAATCTCCTTGGAGTATAATACCTCTGAACATGACTGGTTCTAAAATTAAGTTTTGTTTAAAGGGGCTTTGGAACAACTCTTGTTTGACTTTGGATACAGATTCCCTACATCTTAAGAACACGGATATTAGTGGGATCAACTATTATTGAGGAAGTGTCTGCAGCTTTTGTCTTTGCTGTGCATGAGAACACTGGTTTGTCTTCCTGGATGACCTTGCTGATAAATGGAGAAATTGTAGTTGGTTTATTTCTGCTGGTTTTGTTTCTCCTTCTAGTCTGCATCAATCAAGTCACACATTCAGTAACCACACTCATGGTCAATGTTTATACTTTCAAATTAAAACAGAAAGGAGGAGATGCTGAGTCCTACAGGGCCATGAACAAAGGAAGGTGTGACATGGGTCCTGCCCCTGGAGAAGAGTCAGCAGGGCATCGTCTCCAGTGATGTGGATGGTTGCTAGCATAAGGCTTGGTTGTATATTTTACTTTATGTTTGTCCCTGGGGGAAAGGAAATATCTTCTCTGCCAAGGCTAATGACTCCATGACAATCAGAGACAGCAGGAGTCTGGGAATCGAGGGTGTGTATAATGTTCTTAGCAAAATAATAAACATGGTGACCTGCAAGATAGCTCTTTAAGGCTGTGGGAAAAACTCTAAAAATATGAATTCAAAAATGTATAAACAAGATTTCAACTGTGCAAAATATAAGGATCCAATATGAATTATATGAAGGACTTCAAAAACCTAAAGAAACAGAGGCAGTTACACTATGAACCAGCTTATCAGAAAGATATTAAGAAAGGAGATAAAGAGATTTGGAGAGTGGTGATTGCAGGGCAAGACCCCACCCAGGTCAGCTTATTGTTTGTGATTACAAGGGCAGGCAAATTGGTGAGTTCAAGGTCAGGTTGGGACAGAGTGAGGTTAGGTCCAGGCATGGTGGTAATGGCAATCTCAGAGCAAGATCCCACCCAGACAGCTTATTGCCTCTGCTTACAAAGGCGGGCAGATCTCTGAATTCATTTGCCATATTAAAAAAAACATGTACTTGCTCTACTTTTCTAAGAATCAAGTGGTCATAAAATGTTCATTCATATGATAACCAAAAGGGAATCTGGGGTGGATGATTAAATTGATATATAAATAGAAGACTAGGCTTTGGTTCATGAGAGTTATCTTGGAAAGTCAGCAGGAGTAGCACACAAGGCAGTAGGCTCATACCCCATCATTGACTTCAAGTTGCTCTTTTTGTCATTCCCAAACACCACTTCCTCAGAACCCTTCTCCAAGCCATGGTTGGTGTTTGATAGAAAGATGGATATACTGTTTTGAAATTTAATCTGTTAATCTGTCTGCTTATTGGGTTATTGGGCCCACTAATATTCACAGTTACTAATTACAATTTTTATTAATTTTTGGTATTTTGTTATTATATTGTAGGTATTTTTCCCTCTTTTGACTGACTTCTGGGGTTGTTTATTACTTGTATCATCTTGAATCTAGTCAATACCTTCAAACTGAACTTTTTCTTCTAGTGTTGTCTGTAGAGCTGGATTGGTAGATAGAAATTGCTTGAATTTGTATTTGTCATGGACCATTGTAACTGACAATTTTGCTAGGTAAAGTAGTCTGTTCTGTTATCTGTGGTCTCTTAAAGTTTGTAGAACATCCATCTAGGCTCTCCTGGCTTACAGAGTCTTCAATGAAATGTCAGGTGTTTTTACAATGGATCTGCCTTTAAATGCCTCTCTTTCTCTTCTCTTCTCTTCTCTTCTCTTCTCTTCTCTTCTCTTCTCTTCTCTTCTCTTCTCTTCTCTTCTTCTCCCCTCCTCTCCCCCTCCCCTCCCTCCCTCCCTCCCTCCCCCCCTCTCTCTCTTTCTCTCTTTCTTTCTTTCTTTCTTTCTTTCTTTCTTTCTTTCTTTCTTTCTTTCTTTCTTCCCTTCTTCCTTTCTTTTTCATTTTGTTTTTAACATTTATTTATTTTATGTATGTAAGCACACAGTTACTCTCTTCAGACACCCCAGAGGAGGGCATCAGATTCCATTACAGATGGTTGTGAGCCACCATGTGATTGTTGGGAATTGAACTCAAGACCTCTGGAAGAACAGTCAGCATGCTTAAAACTGAGCAATCTCTCCAGCCCCCCCTCTCTGCTCTTTCTTTCTTTCTTTCTTTCTTACAGATTCTAATATCCTTTTTTTGTTGTTGTTCTGTACATTTACTGTTTTGATTATTATTGTCATGGCGAGTTTATTTTCTGGTGTTATCTCTTTTGGTGTGCTAGATGCTTCTTGTACTTTGATAGGAATCTTTCTTCAGCTTGGGGTAATTTTTCTCAAAAATTGTATGAAAAGTCTTTCTTTGCCTCTGCCCTGGATTTGTTTCCCTTCCTCTGTATTTGTCAGTTATATTGTTCTAGATTTTCTGGATGTTTTATACCAAGATTATTTTTATTTTCTAGATTTCACATTTTCTTTGACTGACTTATCAATTTCTTCCACCTTGTCTTCAGATTTGAGATTCTTTCTTCTGTATCTTTTCATCTAGTGGTAAGTATTACCTCTGAGCTTCATGTTTGATTTACCACATTTTTTTACTTCCTCTCTTTTCTTCTCTTCTCTTCTCTTCTCTTCTCTTCTCTTCTCTTCTCTTCTCTTCTCTTCTCTTCTCTTCTCTTCTTTTTTTGGTTGTATGTATGTGTGTGTTTTTATTTCTTTGTTAAATTCTAATTCATTTCTTGGGTTTCTATAGTTGTTATTTTATTCATCTGTGTGTTTTCAAAATTTTTATTAAGGCATTTATATAATTGCTATTTTGAGGTCCATGTCATTCCATGTCATATACTTTAGCTGAATTGCTTTTTCTGGTCCCTACACAATAAGGTTGGTGGCTTCCAGAAGAGGCACATTATTTTGTCTGTTCATGTTCTCTGTTTTGGTGTTGAGATCTAGCCATCTGGAAATATAATATTGAAGTGGTCCTAACAGATATGCCTGGTTTGATCTTTTTGGACGAATGTTATGTTCTATATATGTTGTTTTCCACTCAATGGAAAGAAAGAAATGGCTGTGGAATTCATGGTAGAGAATATTTCTGTGGCTAGGTAAGTATCACAAAGAAATGGAGATGGGCTGGTAGGAAAAGGTGAAAGGGCTGTAGCAATGAACTAGGAGTAGCCTGGGTCTGCATTAACAGGCTAAGTTTCCATGGAATGAAGGTGGGATTGAGGAGGAGCTCCTGTGTGCAGGTTGCTGTAGTAATAAATCTGGAGAATCCAGAATGGAAGACAGGAATTATAATAAAGTTTGCCTACCTGCGTATAGCCTACCCTAGCCACTGGGTCCTACACAGTACAGAATAATACTGTGGGTAGGTGGGCACAAAAAAGATGGACTTGAAAGGAAGGTTGTTAAGAATGGATTCTGTTGGTGGGATTACAAGCTTGTACAACCACTCTGGAAACCAGTCTGGTGGTTCCTTAGAAAATTGGACATAGTACTACCGGAGGATCCAGCAATACCTCTTCTGGGCATAGATCCAGAAGATGTCCCAACCGGTATGAAGGACACATGCTCCACTATGTTCATAGCAGCCTTATTTATAATAGCCAGAAGCTGGAAAGAACCCAGATGCCCCTCAACAGAGGAATGGATACAGAAAATGTGGTACATTTACACAATGGAGTACTACTCAGCTATTAAAAAGAATGAATTTATGAAATTCCTAGGCAAATGGATGGACCTGGAGGGCATAATTCTGAGCGAGGTAACCCAATCACAAAGGAACTCACACAATATGTACTCACTGATAAGTGGATACTAGCCCAAAACTTAAAGAGATCTGCAACCTTGGAGGTGCAACAACATTATGAACTAACCAGTACCCCGGAGCTCTTGACTCTAGCTACATATGTATCAAAAGATGGCCTAGTCGGCCATCACTGGAAAGAGAGGCCCATCAGACACACAAACTTTATATGCCCCAGTACAGGGGAACACCAGGGCCAAAAAAATGAGAATGGGTGGGTAGGGAAGTGGGGGGGGGGAGGGTATGGGGGACTTTTGGGATAGCATTGAAAATGTCATTGAGGAAAATACATAATAAAAAAAAAAGAATGGATTCAAGACTATATACTTTTTATTGGGAAGGACATTAAAAATAAACTTGTTTGAATATGCTCACTTTATGATGGAAATCATTAATTAGATGAATAAATGAGTACATATTTTAGAAAATGTGGATACTCTACTACAGTTGGTGAACATTTACAGGTCTCTGGCACAGATGCCAATCATGTCCAAAACATGGCACCATAGTCTAATTCTTATTGTTGTGGTATGACTGTTTAAGTCTCTTAAGTATTTTCTGCAGGCCTACATGCCAATAATTTCTTTTTGGGCAAAATGATGATTATATGGTGACCTGTTGTGTGAGACAGTTACCTTGCATGGGTGAGGATCCACTCCATAAGTTTCCAATGTATGAGCTTTTAAGAGTAAGTTGAATTCAGCAATTGCTGGGCTCTGACCTCTGAAATGGCACACACAAAACAAATTAGAGAATTCAAGTGAAATTCAATCAATATAACGAGTAGTTCCTTTAATTAATCAAATGTTACTTTCTAAATTAAATATATAATAAAGATCCTTACATTAATAGCACTGGGTATATCTATCAGTATTTCTCATCATGTAGAATTCTTTATGAATGTCATATTTTGTAGCTAATTGTACAAAAATATACTGCTGTATATTTTCCACAATTTCGTAATATAGAGTTAGTAAATGAGTGACCAGTAAGGATGTACCCCAAATTAAATATTAATATAAAACAAAACTCAAAATCTCTTCTTTACTACATATTTTAAAAGACTATTCAGGATGAATATTTCTCATTCAGATAAAAAAGTTGCTAATCTTGTTCTTTTGTCCACAATTCCAAACAGAACAAAAAATATAGATAATTGTACAAAGAGCCCTGGATCACCACAGGAAATTTCAAATATTAATTTCAGAACTGTCCCCTATTTTGATAAACAAGCTGCAGAGAAATGGGGTTAGCAAAACATATTCAGGAAAAACTGGCTTGTTCACTGAGACTATGTTCTATTTGAAAGATCCAGCTCTGACTCATATGAACAACTCACATATACTACAGAGAATCCAAGCCACCCCTATCACTAAGTGTGATGGTTTAGTGTATAATGTGCTTGTTGTTAAAGAATGAGAACTTGAGTTTGAATTCATAAAACTCATGTAAAAGACAGACATAATAGTATGCACCTATTGCAACATGGGTGGCAGAGAGAGAAGAATCCCTGGAAAATCTCCCAGACCAGCTAGTATGATGTATATAGCAGTGAAAAATAGGACTGTTCCTCAAATAAGGTGGAAAGCAAGTAAGATACCCAATCTTGTCTCTACAGTGTTCTGTGCCACTCTGCAAACATGCACCTATACTCACAAAGATTCTCTCTCTCTCTCTCTCTCTCTCTCTCTCTCTCTCTCTCTCTCACACACACACACACACACACACACACACACACCACACAGAGACAGAGACAGAGAGACAGAGAGAGAGACAGAGAGCTTGGCCCCTGAATGACTTGCTTCTTGCTATGCTGATTTGCACTCCCAAACATGCTCTCAGCATATCGCCATCTCTAGTGTGACGACAAAGCAAGAGCTAAACATGATCATGCCATGCTCTTGAATCTATAATAGTGGGAGTCAAATAGATATATTTTTAAATATAGCACCCAGCCTCTAGTGTTTTGTAGTAACAAAAGGAAATAGGCTAAAATGGAAAATGATTAACTTTCCCTTTCCTACATGGTAATTTTGTCAATATGTCTCCACCCTTTTATGTCTCATGGATATATAATTTCTAATCACCAAACTTAATATCAGATGACAGCGAGTTCCTGTGCTGCCCAACTGCAGAGGATATTAAACTTATGGGTCTCTACTAATCAGAGGTTGCTATCCAAGGTATGACTAGGCAAGTCATAGCATGAGAGAGAATATCAGCAATGTGGTCAACCAAAAAAGTACTAGTATCTAAAATACCTTTAAAACTCTTAATGATGCACAAAGAACATTTAAAAAAATACAGATAACCAAGAAAAAAATGGACCAACATCTTGACAGACACTAAACATATAGGCTGTATACAGTCAACAACTATATAAAAATATGCTAAGCCTCTTTACAGTAAACAAAGCATAACTTAAAACTGTAAGGCACCATTAACATATCTGGGCATACTAAATCTAAAAAGACTGACAGAAAGCAATGTGAATGTACATCTATTAACAGTAGAATAGATATAAGATGTAATACTGCACGGCCATAAAAATAAATAAGTCAAAAGAACCGACATACAGAAATGGGTTAATATCACAAAAGAACCAATGAACCTAGACACACTGATAAATACTGAATGCCTCTGTTTCCATAAGCTTAAAAAGGAAGAAAACTGAAGATAAAACTAAATTATTAAACTTCATATGCATCATAGTCTCAGATTTTAAATTTAAATTTAATATGGTTTGAGTTGATTTTTATATAGTTTAGGCTAGTTTTATGTCAAGATGATACAAACTAGTGTCATCAGAGAGGAAGAAGCTTCGATTAAGAAAGTACCTCCACAAAATCAGGCTGTAGGTAAGCCTGTGGGAAATTTCTTAATTAGTGATCAATGGTGGAGGGCTCAGACCATCTGAGTGGGGCCATCCATGGGCTGATGGCTGTATGTTCTATAAGAAAATACACTGAGGTTTGGACCAGTGTCTGGAGAAGACCTGGTGTGCTGGCTCTGCACCTACTCCTACAACACCCAGAAGAAGCTCAACTCCCAAATGCTCTAACATGCCCAGGACCATAGGGACACAGGATCCCCCCTTCCAGTCAGAGGCACGGGTTCCTTCTTGTTTGACCTGCACCTGAAGCAGACCTGGAGTGCTGGCTCTGTACCCACTTCTACAATACCCAGAGGAAGCCCAACTCCCAGGTGCTCTATCACAGCCAGGAACACAGGTGAGGTAACAAGATCTGCCCCAACACCCAGAGATACTGGGATCCTCAGGGATCCAGGTACACAGGAACCTCTGCCTGGCCAGTGGCACAGGTTCCTTTCAGTTTGAATCTGCTACCAGAGCAGACCTGGGAAGCTGGCTCTACACCCACTCCTACAACAACTAGAAGGAAGCTGACTCCCAAGTGCTCTAACATGCCCAGGATCACAGAATCACTGGATCACAGGTGCCCTGACATGCCCAGGATCACAAGAACACAGGATCACAGAGGAAGCTCGATTCGCAGGAGATGGAACAGACCCAGGATCACTGGAGCTCTGACACACTCAAGATCACAGTTGAAACCACAATATGTTTCCCCAAACCCGCCATAACTGAGAACTTCACAGGAACCAGGGAAACACAAATCCCAGCCCAGCCAGAGGCACCTGTGCCCTGAGCAAAGCCAGGGCTCTGACTCCCCACCCAATTCTGTGGTACTCAGAGAAAGCTTGACACAACAGGATCTGAGGAGCTTGGTCACACCAGGTTTTCAGGATCCCCGAGACAGTTGGACTACAAGGAGCTTTGACACACCTGTGATCTCAGGATCCCAGGTTCCCAGGATCCCAGGATCAAAGAGACAGCTGGACTCCAAGCAGTTATGACACAACCAGGATCACAGGAGGGACAGGCTCCAGTCAGAAACAGCAAGGGCAAATAGCACCAGAGATAACCAGATGGAGAGAGGCAACCGCAAGAACATAAGCAACAGAAACCAAGGCTACTTGGCATAATCAGAACCCAGGTCTCCCACCACAGCAAGTCCTGGATACCCTGACACATAGGAAAAGCAAGACTCTGATTTAAAATTACATCTCATGATGATGATAGACGACTTTAAGAAGAACATAAATCACACCCTTAACGAAAAACAAGAGAACACAGGTAAACATGTAGAAGCCCTTAAAGAGGAAATACAAAAATCCCTTAAAAATTACAGGAAAACATAACCAAACAGGTAAAGGAACTGAACAAAACCATCCAGGATCAAAAAATGAAAATTAAAAAAATAAAGAAATCACAAAGGGAGACAACCCTGGAGATAGAAAACCTAGGAAAGAGGTCAGGAGTTATAAATGCAAGCATCACCAACAAAATACAAAAGACAGAAGAGAAAATCTCAGGGGCAGAAGATACCATAGAAAACATTGACACAATAGTCAAGGAAAATGCAAAATTGAAAAAGCTCCTAACCCAAAACATCTAGGAAATCCAGGACACAATAAGAAGACTAAACCTAAGGATAATAGGTATAGAAGAGAGGGAAGATTCCCAGCTTAAATGGACAGTAATTATCTTCAACAAAATAATAGAAGAAAACTTTCCTGTCATAAAGAAAGAGATGCTCATAAATATACAAGAAACCTATAGAACTCCAAATAGACTGGACTAGAAAATAATCCTCCCATTAAATAATAATCAAAAGAAGAAAATGCACAAAACAAAGAAAATATTAAAAGCAGTAAGGGAAAAATGTCAAGTAACATATAAATGCAGACCTATCAGAATGACCCCAGACATTTCACCAGAGACTATAAACTCCAGAAGATCCTGGAGAGATGTCATAAGACCCTAAGAGAACACAAATGCCAGCCAAGGTTACTATACCCAACAAAACTGTCAATTAACATAGAAGAAGAAATAAAAATATTCCATGACAAAAACAAATTTACACACTATCTTTCCACAAATCCAGGCCTACAAAGGATAATACATGGAAAACTTCAACACAAGGAGGGAAACTACACCTTAGAAAAAGCAAGAAAATAATCTTCTTTCAGCAAACTCAGGAGAAGATAGCCACACAAACATAATTTTATATCTAACAACAAAAATAACAGGAAGAAACAATCACTATTCCTTATTATCTCTTAAAATCATAGGGCTCAATTCCCCCCAAAAAAGCCATAGACCAAAAGACTGGATATGTAAACAGCACCCAGCATTTTGCTGCACATAGGAAACACACCTCAGTAACAAAGACAGACACTACCTCGGAGTAAAAGGCTGGAAAAATTTTCCAAGCAATTGGTCCCAAGAAACAAGCTTGAGTGGCCATTCTAATATCAAACAAAATTGACTTTCAACCAAAAATTATCAAAAAAGGTAAGGAAGGAAACTTCATACTTGTCAAAGGAAAAATCTACCAAGAAAAATTCTCAATTATTAACATCTATGCTCCAAATGTAAGGGTACTCACATTCATAAAAGAAATGTTACTAAAGCTCAAAGCACATATTGAACCTTACACAATAATAGTTTGAGACTTCAACACCACATCTTCAACAATGGACAGATCATGGAAACAGAAACGAAACAGAGGCACACTGAGACTAACAGAAGTTATGAACCAAATGTATTTAACAGATTTGTATAGAACATTTCATCCTAACACAAAAGAATATACCTCCTCAGCACCACTCTGTACTTTCTCCAAAATTGACCATATAAATGGTGACAAAAAAGGCCTCAACAGATACAAGAACATTGAAATTATCCCATGCATCTTATCTGATCACCATGGACTAAGGGTGGTCTTGTCTTGTCTCATCTGTTTCCTTTCCTTTTTCCTTTCCTTTTTCCTTTCCTTTTTCCTTTCCTTTTTCCTTTCCTTTCTCCTTTCCTTTCTCCTTTCCTTTCTCCTTTCCTTTCTCCTTTCCTTTCCTTTCCTTTCCTTTCCTTTCCTTTCCTTTCCTTTCCTTTCCTTTCCTTTCCTTTCCTTTCCTTTCCTTTCCTTTCCTTCCCCCTTCCCTTCCCTTCCCTTCCTTTCTCCTTTCCTTTCTCCTTTCCTTTCTCCTTTCCTTTCTCCTTTCCTTTCTCCTTTCCTTTCTCCTTTCCTTTCTCCTTTCCTTTCTCCTTTCCTTTCTCCTTTCCTTTCTCCTTTCCTTTCTCCTTTCCTTTCTCCTTTCCTTTCTCCTTTCCTTTCTCCTTTCCTTTCTCCTTTCCTTTCTCCTTTCCTTTCTCCTTTCCTTTCTCCTTTCCTTTCTCCTTTCCTTTCTCCTTTCCTTTCTCCTTTCCTTTCTCCTTTCCTTTCTCCTTTCCTTTCTCCTTTCCTTTCTCCTTTCCTTTCCTTTCCTTTCCTTTCCTTTCCTTTCCTTTCCTTTCCTTTCCTTTCCTTTCCTTTCCTTTCCTTTCCTTTCCTTTCCTTCCCTTCCCTTCCCTTCCCTTCCCTTCCCTTCCCTTCCCTTCCCTTCCCTTCCCTTCCTCTCTCTCTCTCTCTCTCTCTCTCTCTCTCTCTCTCTTTCTTTCTTTTTTCTTTATTTACATTTTAAATGTTATCCCTTTCCTAGTTTAACCTCTGAAAACTCCTCCTCCCCACCTCCTGCCCCTCCCCCTGCTCACCAACCTACTCACTCTTGCTTCCTGACCTTGGCATCTTCCTATACAGGGGCATATAACCTTCACAGGGCCAAGGGCCTCTCCTCCCATTGATGACCAACTAGGCCAACCTCTGCTAATATATGCAGCTAGAGCCATGAGTCCAACCATGTGTTTTCTTCGGTTGGTGGTTTAGTCCTAGGGAGCTATGGATGTACTGGTTAGTTCATATTGTTGCTCCTCCTATGGGGCTGCAAACCTCTTCAGCTCTGTGGGTCCTTTCTCTAACTCCTTCATTGGGGACCTTGTGCTCTGTCCAATGGATGTCTGTGATCATCTACTTCTGTATTTTTCAGGCACTGGCAGAGCCTCTCAGGAGACAGGTATATCAGCCTCCGGTCAACAAGCCCTTTTTGGCATTCACAATAGTGTCTGGTTTTGGTGGTTGTTTATGGGATGGATCCTCAGGTTGGGCAGTCTCAGGATGGTCATTCCTTCAGTGTCTGCTTCACACTTTGTCTCTTTAACTCCTATGGGTATTTTGTTCCCCCTTCTAAGAAGGATCAAAGTATCCACACTTTGGTCTTCCTTCTTCTGAGTTTCATGTGTTTTGTTAATTGTATCTTGAGTATTCTGAGCTTTTGAGCTAATATGCTCTTATCAGTGAGTGCATATCTTTTGTGATTGGGTTATGTCTCTCAGTATGATATTCTCCAGATACATCCATTTGCCTAAGAATTTCATAAATTCATTGTTTTTAATAGTTAAGTAATACTCCATTGTGTAAATGTACCACATATTCTGTATCCATTCCTCTGTTGAGGGACATCTGGGATCTTTCCAGCTTCTAGCTATTATAAGTCAGGCTGCTATGAACATAGTGGAGCATGTGTTTTTATTACCAGTTGGAACATAGTCTGGGTATATGCCCAGGAGAGGTATTGGTGGATACTCTGGTAATACTATGTCCAATTTTCTGAGGAACCACCAGACTGATTTCCAGAGTGGTTATACATGCTTGCAATCCCAGCAGCAATGCAGGAGTGTTACTCTTCCTCCACATCCTCACCAGCATCTGCTGTGAATTATTTTCTTTAATTTATATCTTGGAATTTTTTCTTTCTCCTTTAAATCTTACAAATTTTTGTGTGTGTGAGTGCATAGCACTCTAGAATGGTGTACTAGATTTCTTTCTACTGTTGTGGTAAAACATTTTGATAGAGGAAACTTAAGAACTGGACTTATTTGGGCTCATGTTTCGAGAGGAATAAATGTTTACCACTCTCATAGTGGGCAAGGGTGGCATCTGACAGACTTAGTGAGTAGAGCAGTAAGTGGATAGTTCCCTTCTTAAAACACCAACAGAAGGCAGAGAGAGAAATGGAAATGGCACCAGTCTTATAAATTTTCAAAGCCTCTCAGTAGTTAGATACCTCCTTCAACAAGTCAGAGGTCCTAAATGCTCCTAAACATTATGACCAACTGGAAACTATGACTTCAATTATACAAGCTATTCACATTCGAACAACTGCAATAGGCATCCGTTGCCTTCTGGTCCTGACATTGTTCCTACCCTTTTTCATTGCCACTGTAACTCCCAGATGACTATCTCTTTCCAAGACCTCCCCAACACAGAAGTAATGCATGGGCATTAGTGTCTGGTAGCCAAAGGTTCAAGTCCTGACATCAATGTTAACTAAAAGAAATAATTTTTTTTATCCTCTTCAAGATGTATCTTTATTTTCTTCACACAAATAGTGCCTGCCTCCTACAATTTGGAACAATGAATTGGAACACCACTCAGAAAACTGTTTCAATTATATTTGGCACTCTGCAAATGCTCAACAAACATTTATCAATATATTTACCAAGAATTTAAAGCCCTGTGAATTCTTTTCACAGGAGATCTCCCTTTCTTACCCATCCATGTATTGAATGTAAAACTTACACATCTAAGTTATCATTTGGTTCCTAATAAGACTAATTCTATATTACAGTTCCATCAACTGGAATACTCTGATTCATTGTTCCCTCTAGTACATTTATTTCCAAAATATATAGAGACTAGTGAATATCCTATATATATTTCCAACACATTTCCTTTAGAAGAAATTTCTCTAGAGTAAGCATAGAAGTGATTATGTTTTTGGAATAGACACAGTGCTGTGATGTGTAAGTATTTTTAAAATAAAGGTTATTTTTTTAAAGCTGAAATATGCTGCCACTTTAAGTAACCAAACATTTACTGTGAAAATCAAAATAAGAAACAAAAAGAAAAAGGGGAATAGTACCTCAGGTATACTTTCTATATTACTAGAGACCCAGACCACAAGGAGAGAGAGAGAGAGAGAGAGAGAGAGAGAGAGAGAGAGAGAGAGGCATTATGTGCTTCTTCATCATAATGATAATAGCACTAGCTATCCATGCTATTATCACGTGATATTTCTATGATTTCTATAAGATCTAAATTCCACCTAATTGTAGACTAACATACCTAAGTTACTGGATCTCCAAGTTGAGAATGTTCCTAAGCATGCTTAATTTTGATCCATTTATTTATGCTTGAATTCAAATCCCAGAAATTTATAAGTTACTTAACCTCCCTGGATTCTGTCCTACACACATAAGGGGAAAACAACCATAGTATCTTCTTCCTACATTGTTGTGAAGATTAATTGAGTCTGTGTGTGCAATGCATATAATAGCACAGTGTCTGGTATTCAGTGGTATTCTATTCAATTTGGTTCTTTGATAAGCATTACAGTAATGTTATTATTCTGAAGTGTTGGAGACAAGCAAAGGAGTAACATACATTGAGATTCACCATCTTGAAATCAGAAAATGGAATCTTTTCAATGAATTTCATTATACGTAGAGTTAACACTTCTAGCAAGGTCCACCAGAAAGGAAAAAAAGCAAAATTCAAATTTAAAAAGATAGCTTATTAGTCTCAGATTTACTTTCAAAACTTAAGAAGGGTCAGGAATGTATTTGCATAATAAAATATATAACTTTCTAACTTCTGATCAGTTATAGATGGCTATCTTGGAAAAGTCTTATACTATTGAGATGCTAAAGTCATCAATTTTGGAACCCAGAAACATTTCTCTGTAAGCTCAAGCTGCCTATTCACATTTCAAATACTTTGGCTTCACATAATTTCCACCTTCTACCTAGTAAGGATGCTGTTCATCTTTAGATGTTTGCTCTAATTACCTTAGTTCGTTGTTATGAATTTCCATGATTTTTCTTTCCAATTTCTGTGACTGCTTGGGAAAAATCTCAAACTCACTGATATAATTCTCAGGATGCTCATCAGGATAGTAATCACCAAACTCAGCTGTAACCATCAAAAATTGGAGGAAAAGAGAGAAATTAAAAAACAACACAATGAGAGGACACACACACTGTCTTCCACCATTCAAAAACAACACAATGAGAGCACACACTGTCTTCTACCAATCAAAAGAAAATAGACTAAACTTACACAATATAATTCATTTGTACTTATGGGGAAACCACCAGCCTAATTTTCCAGAGACATATTCATATTCATATCTGGCTATGTGAGTGTGGGTGCTGGTTAATCTTTCCTTTGCCTCATTTTCCATGTCATAAAATGTTTTAAATCATTGTTGTTCTTCATTAGGGCCCTATTGGCACTTAGGACACTGAATAATTTTATTCTTTCAGATTTCCTAAGATTCACAGGACTTTTCAGACACTAAATGTTACTAGTTAAATCACCCTTATTATTAATAATAACATCCTCCAGAAATAGTCAAAAGATATAAAATTTCATTCATGTACAAGAGATACATTCAATAGATGTGCTATGCTACATTGTGAGTATACTTATTAGAGGAATATATACTATTTTTAAAACTCAGTGGAGCCGGGCGTGGTGGCGCACGCCTTTAATCCCAGCACTTGGGAGGCAGAGGCAGGCGGATTTCTGAGTTCGAGGCCAGCCTGGTCTACAAAGTGAGTTCCAGGACAGCCAGGGCTACACAGAGAAACCCTGTCTCGAAAAAATAAATAAATAAATAAATAAATAAATAAATGGCAGACTCTGAATTGGTCAGTCTAAATTCTTTAAAAAAAAATAAATAAAACTCAGTGGAATAGATTTTGAATGTTCACATAAAATTATATATGGAGGGCATAACACACACACACACACACATACACACACACACACACACACCTTGAATTTGGAAACCATAAAATCCAAACATTAAAACCCCATGGTACATATTATACAAGGCTCTATGGTTGACCTTTTAGGGTTCTTTGGGAGCTTCCTCTCTGATTTCCATAATGGTTGCAGCAGTTTGTGCTCTCACTAGCAGTGAGTTAAAAGTTCCCCTTTCCCCAGCACTGGTCATTACCACTTTTATTTATTTATTTTTAAATTATAGATATTCTGATCATGATGTTAAGATGACATCTCAAAGTATCTGTAATTTAAATTTCCCTGATGGATAAGGATGAGAGCTTCCCCCTGGTGATTGTAATGTTTATTAAGGGTTGAAAAACATGATTAAGGTCTAGTTTATGACACAGCATTGCCAGCCACTTGCATTTCATCTTTTCCAAACTCCGTATTTAGTTCCATTCCATATTTTTAAATTGGTTTATTATTTTTCACTATGTTTAAATTTTTGCAGTTCTTGGTATAGTGTAGATATGAACACTTGATTAAGTATGTAGTTGTTAAACATATTTTTCTCCTGTTGTTTAGACTGCCTCTTTTTGTTGTTGTTTTTTTGTTTTTTTGTTTTTTTTTTCGAGACAGGGTTTCTCTGTGTAGCCCTGGCTGTCCTGGAACTAATGGTGTCCACTGTAATAGAGAAGAGATTTAGTTTAAAAGATTTTCTTGTGCTTGTGAATGTAAATTCAAATATATTTCATATTTTCTCCTCTGTTGGATCTTTTTTTTTCTTCTTTTCACTCCCAGGTACCTTTATTACTGACAAATTGTCAGGAAGAAAGAACAAAAGTCCAGATCCTTGATAAGCTGGGCCTTTGACACTCAGGAAAGTTTTGTTTGTGCAGTTTTATTACTATAGCTTTGTGGTACAATTTGAGATCAGGAATGGTGAGACCTCCAGCAGTTCTTTTATTATTCAGGATTGTTTTCATTACCTTGGGATTTTTGTCTCCTATGAAACTGAAAATTGTCATTTTAAGTTCTGAAAGGAATTGTGTTGGAAGTTTGATGGGAATTGTGTTGAATCTGTAGATTGCTTTTAGTAGGATAGCCGTTTTCACACTATTAAAGTTAGTGCTCTCTGAGGCATGTGAGGTCTTTCTGTCTTCTAATACTTCCTTCAGTTCCTCTCTTCAATGTCTTTACGTGCTTATCTTAAAGTTTTTCAATTGCTTGATTAGATTTACCCCAAGATATTTTATAATTTTAAGGACATTGTGAAAATGGGTTTCTCTGATTGTTTTCTCAGTCCATCTGCCATTTATATATAGGAAATAGAGGAAAGCTACTGATTTTTGTGACTTACTGTTGTATCCTGTTAGTTTTCTAAAAGTGTTTTTCAGTGTTTTCTGGTGGAATTTTTAGGATCATTCATATGCACTATCATATCATGTGACAACAAAGATACTTTTACTTTTACCCTTACTTTCTGTACTTTGATGTCTTCCAGTTGTCTTATTGCTCTAGCTAAGATTCCAAGTACTACATTGTATAGGGATGGAGAGAATGAACAACTTTGTCTTGTCAATTTTAGTGGAAATACTTTGAGTTTCTCTCCATTTAAGTTGGTGATCACTTTGGGCTTTCTAAATCATGCCTTTATTACATTGAGTTGTGATCTGTATCCCTCAACTCTCCAGGACTTTCATCATAAAAGGTTGTTGAATTGGTCAAAGATCTTTGTAGTATTTAATGAGATGATCGTGTGGTTTTTGGCTTTCAGTTTGTTTACATGATGGATTATATTTACGTATGTTGAATTATTCCTGCATCTCTGGGATAAAACTTACTGGCTCAGGTTTATGATCTTTTTGATGTGTTCTTGGACTTATTTTGCAAGTATTTTATTGAGAATTTTTAGCATTTATGTCCATAAGGGAGAATGTTCCTCAACAGCAGATAGGATTCAGAAAATGTGGTACATTTACACAATGGAGTACTACTTAGCTATTAAAAACACTGGATTTATGAAATTCTTAGGCTATTTTAAGGCAGTGATAGAACTAGAAAATATCATCAAAAGAAACACACATGGCATTCACTCACTGATAAGTGGATATTAGCCCAGAAGCTTGGAATATCCAAGATACAATTCACAGACCACATGAAGCTCAAGAAGAAGGAAGACCAAAGTGTGGATACTTCAGTCATTCTTAGAAAGGGGAACAAAATATCCAGGGGAGGAGTTACAGAGACAAAGTGTGGAGCAGAGACTGAAGGAAACACCACCCAGAGACTGCCCTACCTGGGCATCCATCCCATATATAGTCACCAAACCCAGACACTATTGTGGATGCCAACAAGTGCATGCTGACAGGAGCCTGATATAGCTGTCTTGTGAGGGGCTCTACCCGTGCCTGAAAATTACAGAGGTAGATGCTCTCAGCCAACCATTGGTCTGAGCACAGGGTCCCAATGGTTGAACTAGAGAAAGGATTCAAGGAGCTGAAGGGGTTTGCAGCCCCATATGTGAAACAACAATATAAACCAACCAATACCCCCAGAGCTCCCAGGTCTAAATCACCAACCAGAGAATACACATGGCTCCAGCTGCATATGTATCAGAGGATGCCCTTGTTGGTCATCAATGGGAGAAGAGACCCTTGGTCTTGTGAAGGCTCGATGCCCCAGTATAGGGGAATGCCAGGGACAGGAAACATGAGTGAGTGGGTTGGTGAGCAGGGGAGAGGGGATAGGATAGGGGGTTTTTGGATGGGAAACCAGGAAAGGGGATAACATTTGAAATATAAATAAATAAAATATCTAATAAAACAAAAAAAAATAAATAAAAATAAACAAAGACTCACAAAGTCCAAAATTGCATGCTTAATCCAACATATGAATGTTAGCTTTTAAGTTTGGTATGTATGTTTCATCTGGGATATCCATAGATTTAGCCAAATAATATGGGACTCTGTGGGGGGCAGAGATCTCTCAAGGATTGGAATATAGAATATAGTTCATAAAAGGGACATAGGACAAAATGAAATAGGAAGGATTAAGTAGGATGGGGCTTGGAGGGTAGAGTAGTGAGAACATGGGAAAGGTCAATAAACAGTAAAAATAATTTTGAAAACTCCACAGGGCAACATATTACTACTGAATCTTCTATATATATATATATATTTGAATTGTCCTATCATGGGGAAGATTACAACTAAACACCATATGCTGTGAAATAAAACTCTCAGTACCAGAAATGGGTTACTTCTAGCTTGAGTTATTGGCTAAAGGTGTCTCACAGACTTCCCCATAAACATTATAAGGTATTACCAAGGCCATTAGTTATCTCCAGAAGTAAGCGGCAAGAACATACTGCTGAAGATATAATTTACTTGGTTAAATAGGCAAAATTTGATTAACTTGATTTTATTAAAATTAAAATATTTCCCTTTATTAAATGGCATTTTAGTCAAAGTCAAAACAGAGTCAAATTTAAGAAGTATATCTGCAAAATCTGATGGGCTTCTATATAGAATCCCCACAAATGGTTAAGAAAAGGGATAGGATGTTCAGTAGAGAAATGCTTAATATATATGAAGACACCACTACAAAACCCAAAACGGATAGGAAGAGATGTTCAAACTTATAATAAAGCAGACATATGTAAAAAAAGCTGACACTTTTTGTCTAAAAACTTCTAAAAAAGTGGAAGATGGCAGTGATATGAGAAGATAGATATATGTATGTACTTTTATAGATTATTGGCATGTAGTTTTAGAAAGCAATATGGGAGTATTTAGGTAAGTATTATGATTAAGAAATCCCTCCTCTAGGCATACATACTGGACACATATCAGAGTTATCTGCAGGAATGGATATGATTAATGGTATCTCTTGTTTGCTTTTATAGCATCAACCATGATTATGAAAATTGATAAGCAATTTGGGTGTTCAATGTCAGAGCTCATGAGTAAAACACAGAGTTGTACATTATAAAACATTGTTTTTGGCTAGAAACAATTATCTCAAACAGTATTTGGGCATAAAATAAAGAAATTAAATGAGTTCTATTGTCCTATTTAATTTATGAAGTGTAACAAGGTACAGCATTAGGTCATAGTAATATTCAACAGGTTATGGAACTGTAGGCAAAACAATCCATTTGTCCTAGGGTAAGAATTAGAGATTAGCGAAAAAAAGGAAAAGTCAGTAAATAAACATGTGAACTGAAGTATGGGCTATGGAATGATGGATAACTCAAATTAATTTCCAGAAGTACACTTAACAGGCACCTCCACTTTAGGCATTACCAGCAGCTGGCCATGGTCCCCAGCAGTTGAAGGTGGTGTAAGCCATCACCTCCATTTACCATAAATGCATAGACAATATGTCACTACTATAAAACTGGATACCCTCCAGTACCCATGTCTTCATTAGTTTTTTTGTGAATCTGATACAGGCTGGAGACAGTTGGGAAGAGGAACTCTCAATTGAGAAAAATCTCTCTGTAAGATTTGCTGGTAGGCAAGTCCTTAGTGAATTTTCTCCACTAATGACTGATGTGGAAGGACTCAGCTCACTGGGGAGGCGGGCAATGCCATGTCTAGGTAAGTGGTATCAAAAAGCAGGCTGAGTAATCTCAGAGGAGCAAGCAAGTAAGAAGTACTCCTCAGTGGTTTCTGCTTCATTACATGTCTTGAGTCCCTCTTATGTTTCTTGAAACTGACATCCAAGTGTAAGTCAAATAAACACTTTGGTCCCCATATAGCTCATAGTCCTGGTGTTTTATCATAACAACAAAAAGCCTATCTAAGAAATTGATACCAGGTCATGCGTAATGCTGTTGAGACCTGACCATGTGATTTTGGGAAAAGTTGTAGTGGCATTTGACTGTTAGGTTGGAAAAACAACCGAGTGCTCAGAGCTCAGTGGGTTTTTCGGAGGAAAATAAGAATGTTGCAAGCAATGTAGATGACAAAGGTCTATCTGGTGGAGTTTCAGAGGCCTTTTTTTAAGCAAATACAGCCATTTGAATGGAATTTTGAATTAAAAATCTGAGTAATCAGCTGTGATTGAGAAAGGCCATCATCATTCAGGTAAATTATTTTGGGAAAATTTCCCTCAGGTTCAGCACACAGAATTGGGTCATAGGCAATCAACATTGAACTTCCTGCTGGTTGCACCCAGATGGTACTTGTTTTGAAGACTTGAAAATATCATGGAGTTAAGACTGAGGGTCGGCACTGTGAAAGGACAGGAGAGGCTATAGGTGAAAGCACAGTTCAGTTGCAGTAGAAGCTCCAGGATTGAAGAAGGCATAGAAGGAAATTAAGGCTTGACATCCTGTGTCATAGATATAGTCCCAGAAGAGAGTTGAAGAGAAACTATTGCTGAAGGTACAGCCCAATCCTAGCAGAGACTCCAGGGTTTTGGAGATGTCAGTATCATGGGATGACCACCACGGACAGTGGAATCTGTGATGCAGAGCCAGCTTGAGTATAGCTTGAGTATAGGAGACCATCTATGTGTGCTGTAGATGGCAGCACTGTAGAAAGATAATTCCAAAGCATTTGTAGCTCAGAAGATAAGGAATGGGTCCTTGTCAGTAACCACTGAGCTGTTTATACTGTTGAGCTTTGATTTGGTTTTAATGTATCCCAAATGTTCCTTCTTGTGTTAAAGTATTTCAGTATTATTATATATTTCCTTCATTTACATTTCCAATGCTATCCCAAAAGTCCCCCATACCCTCCCCCCCACTTCCCTACCCACCCACTGTCACTTTTTGGCCCTGGTGTTCCCCTGTACTGGGGCATATAAAGTTTGCAAGACCAAGGGGCCTCTCTTCCCAATGATGGCCGACTAGGCCATTAATAAAGACTTTTAACTTTAAAAGACACTTTGAATGTTTTAAAGAAACAACTTTTAAAATTAATTAATTAACTAATTAATTAATTATTTTGCTTAACATCCTAATAGCAGCCTCTCCTCCCAGTGCCTCCCTCCACAGATCCTTCCTCCCTCCCCCTCATGTTGTCCTCGGAGAAGGGGAAGACTCCTGGGGAAACTGAACTTTTAAAGTACTTGAATTTTTAAAGTTTGAAAAAGTACTCCATTTTATAAGGAAAGTTCTGAAGCTTAAAGAACTCATGATATTCCTGTCTGACAAAATAATTAGGAAAATTGAATAAAGATTCAGTGAATAGACTTGTGAATTTAATGGTCTCTTCATCTTCTTCTATGGCTAGAAAAGTTGAAGAATTTACAGAAAATATATGCACACAGAAAATATGATTTCAGTGACCATAATTATTTAAAATCCACTTCTTTGATATAGTTTCCCCCTTGGTACGTGTATTAGGTCTCACATTTAGCAGGTGTAACTCAGAATATAGGATACCCATGTCAATATGGAAAGTCTTGTAAAATGATAGTCTGTCTCCTTGGAAAAAAAAAAAAACCTCTATACTCTACTTTTGGGGGTTTTGTACATCTTAACACGTGAATATAAGCACTATGAACACTAGAGCTTAACCATCTGCCAGGAAGAGTGGCTTGGAAAATGAACAGAGAAATATGTTGCAAACTATCTAGACATATCTAGATTCCCCCATAGACAAAGACAAAATAGTTACAGGTAGCAGAGATAAGAGGCACAGAATATAGTTCCATAACCCATGCAGTGTAGGGATGAGTGTGCTGGGGCTAGACTCACCTTGAACGATACAAGCACCCAGATAGGCAGCATCAGAAAAGGAACACAGCAGTCGACCATGAAAAATGTCTCTTTTAATTTGCAAATATAATAGGTACCTGCAACACAAATGGAGAAATAATCATCCCAAGTTTTAGCTGAAGCTTTGAAGTAAGAATGTTTATGCACTGTTTGATGAACCACTAATGTCATGCCTAGTTCAATGCAGTATCTTGGACATGCCAAACTTCCCTTTAACACATGTAGAAAGAAGTAGAGAAGTTTCCGAATTTAAAAACCAGAAGTGTATATGAATTTCCAAATATAAATGGTTTTGGCTTTTCAATAAAACAAGAATAACCAAGAAACACACTGCCCAGCAGTCATCACTCCTAAACAAGAAACTAAAACTTATCATCAATATTCTAAGTTCTTTTTGAAACATGTAATCAGAAACTGGGTTCAATTAGTTTAAGAAGATACACTCATTGTTCCCGAAGAACAGAGAGCATTGCAGTTACTGCTCAATGAAAACCAACCATCAGCAACAAAATTGCTTATGAGGTCAGAAATCCAGGGGACTAACACTTGTATTGGGCTCTTGTTTCATTGTATCTGGTCTGTACTTAAGCTCAGATACCTGCTTCACATGTGGCTGGTAAAGTGAGCTGGGGGAACAGAGTGAAAAATGGGGTAAATTATGTTAGCATCAACTACTATGAAACTCTGCCTGTGTTGTGTTGTAGAAAAGCAGAAAAAAAATGTGTCCACTTTGTGAGAAAACTCAGGAGATTGTATTTACACGTGAAACTTTTACAATCATAAGCGTTATCATGACACTTTAAAAATTATAGTTTTTAAAGCCAAACCAAACCAAACCAAAAACCAAACAACAAAACCTCAGAGGCATTCCGGTATCACTGTCCTTTGGGTTGATCCATTTGCTTTTCAGGTTCCATGCTCTTCGTTAACCAAATTAATCCTTCCTCTCCAGGCTCAGATCTTAAGATCTATTTCGTTTCTTATCCAAAGTAACATACTCCATTCATGCCAATTTTAACATTTACCTACAGGAGACCTTCTTCCCGTCCATGTATGCCCTTAGCAGAACCTTTAATAACACTTTTCAACCTGTCAGTTACAACTTTTAGATAATTAACTTTGGACATCAGTTTTACTGGGCCATGGGATAACCAGATATGCAGTTAAATATGATTTCTGGGTTTCTTTAAGGGTGTGAATGGACATGACTTATACTTGAGTTAATGAAACAGCAAAACAGGTGACTACATTATTTGAGGTTGAAGTCATGCAATGTATTATAGGACTGAATGGGACAGAAATGCAGAGAGAGAATGAGTTTATTCGATATGACAATGTGAGCTAAATTTTTAAAAAAATTTCTTATCCTTAAGTCTTCAGAGCAGGACTAGAATCCAATGGCCCTATGCAGCCTCTAACATGAAGGTTGTGGGGGCTTTTAAGTCTCCATAATTATGCAAGTTAATTACTTATAATAAACATTATACAAACATACATACATAGTCACTTATGTATATATATATATGTATATGTATATATATACACACACATCTACAGATACACACACACACACACACACACACACAGACACAAATCCTTCTGTATGTTTCTCTGGAAAAACTCTAATATCTCTATTACTCAGTAATTTGCATTTTACTCAGTATTGCTCATTTTAAAGATAAGGAAAAAGACATGGAAAACCAGAAAGGGAAATTTGTGTGCTAATATCATAAACATGTGAGCACCCAGTGTTGGAGGTTACTTCACTGAAAGATCAATGGATCTTTATCTCACAAACTTTATACTATGCATTGTGCTAGCCATCAAGGTAGTAGGGACACATGACAAGTACAAAAGACAACCTCTTTATTTTAGTACATAATTGTATTAAAGAGAGAATGTTCCTTGTAAGTTTATTACCCAGTTTGAATTGACAGCATAGATCCATGCACTGAAGCCTGCAAACTCTAATGAGCACACTTATTAACCCAAGATATTAAAAGTTAAATTAAAGTGTTATGCTGATTCAGTAGCCAGGTAGGATATTTGTGTATTCAGTAGCTACCTGGTGATGCTATGTCATGAGCCTTCCTTCCTTCCTTTCTTCCTTCCTTCCTTTCTTTCTTTCTTTCTTTCTTTCTTTCTTTCTTTCTTTCTTTCTTTCTTTCTTTCTTTCTTTCTTTCTTTCTCTCTTTCTCTCTTTCTCTCTTTCTCTCTTTCTCTCTTTCTCTCTTTCTCTCTTTCTCTCTTTCTCTCTTTCTCTCTTTCTCTCTTTCTCTCTTTCTCTCTCTCTTTCTCTCTCTCTCTCTCTCTCTCTCTCTCTCTCTCTCTCTCTCTCCTCTCCTCTCCTCTCCTCTCCTCTCCTCTCCTCTCCTCTCCTCTCCTCTCTCCCTCCCTTTCCCTTTCCCTTTCCCTTTCCCTTTCCCTTTCCCTTTCCCTTTCCCTTTCCCTTTCCCTTTCCCTTTCCCTTTCCCTTTCCCTTTCCCTTTCCCTTTCCCTTTCCCTTTCCCTTTCCCTTTCCCTTTCCCTTTCCCTTTCCCTTTCCCTTTCTTTCTTTCTTTCTTTCTTTCTTTCTTTCTTTCTTTCTTTCTATCTTTCTTTCTTTTGTTCTTTCTTTCTTTCTTTCTTTCTTTCTTTCTTTCTTTCTTTCTTTCTTTCTTCCTTCCTTCCTTCCTTCCTTCCTTTCTTTCTTTCTTTCTTTCTTTCTTTCTTTCTTTCTTTCTTTCTTTCTTTCTTTCTTTCTTTCTTATTCACTTTATTTACATTTCAAATGTTGTACCCTTTCCTGGTTTTCCCTCAAAAAAAAAAAAAACCCCTATCCCCACCTCCCTCCCCCTGCTCACCAACCCACCCACATCTGCTTCCTGGCCCTGGCATTCCCCTACACTGGGACTTAGAGCCTTCACAGAACTAAGGGCCTCTCCTCTCATTGATGACTGACTAGGCCATTCTCTGATGAGATATACTTTAAATAATTAGTTTCTTAATTTTGAGTGAACATGAGAATCACCTGGGAGGCACTCATCATTAACTACCACATGAATGCAAATTAAAGGTACTTTGAGATTCAATTTTATCCGAGTCAGAATGGATAAGATACAAAAAACAAATGATGTTAGGTTTGATGAGGGAAATGGGGAACACTTATTCACTGGTGAAGGGGGCAAACTGGCACAGTCACTGCAGAAATCTGTGGAGGTTCCTAAAAGAACTGTAAAAACATCTAATACATGATACACTATACCTCTTTTGGATATATACTGCAAGACCTTATATACTGCTACATAGATACTTTTTAAATATGTCCATTGCCATACTGTTCAGAGTAGCCAGGGATGGAAATAGCCTTGATGTTTATAAACAGATGAATGGAATGGACAATAAAAATAATATATTTACACAATTGAGTATTAATTAGCTATTATGCAATTCACAAGTAAATGGATATAGCTGTCTCCAAAAGAAAAACATCACATTTTCCCTCTTATATGTAGACATTAGCCTAGAACCTTTAGCTATGTTTTTTATTTTGTTAATGGGAGTGATCTACAGAAGTTAGATAATTAAAGTGCTCATAGAAAGGGGCTTTTAAGGAGTGTGGTAAAATCATTGGTAAAAAAAAAATTAAAGGAGAATTATGGAACAAGAAGGGATAAATAGGCATGAGGAAGTGGAAGGCAGAGTATAAAACTTTCCCAAAATATCATATGGAAAACTACTATCATAGAAGCTTTACATCATACATCTATACACACAAATAAAAAGAGTTAAAATGTAGTTATCCTATAATAAGGCAACACAGCCCTTAATGACATGGCAGGTTAACAAATACAAAGTTCATTCTCAGGAGTAGGTTACATATCTTGAATTTGTTGACTCCCAAACATTGCAGGCTGTTGCCAGTGTTCTTGGATATGCTTCAGAATGTGGTGGTAAGAGTCTGCTGGTGATGACACCACAAACATGAGTCTTAAAACATGGAAAAAAATCAAACTGGTAGTGATCTGGAAACTTCTCTACTAATTATCTTTTAAAATGCTGGGTAGAGCTGTGTATATACCAGAGGTCAGAATATACGTTAATTATAGCCACTTGTGCACCATTTAAGACTGACTGGCCTAGCAAGACATGCCCATTGTTGAGATAGTGGCTTAAACAACGTAAAGAAAGTAACCATTTTATGATTGGATTTATTGTTTGCTACACAAGATGAACCTATACTAGGTATTGTTACGGGATTTAGAAACTATGACTGGACAGGTTATAGGCCCTAGGAGAGAAACCACTACCCTTACACTGCTAAATATATATTATACGAAACCAGCTCCTTTTGATTTATCATTACAGCCATGGTTTAAAGCACCTCTCAGCTTTCATCAGAAAAGATGCTTCTTTTTTCAGTAGACGAGGATCACCACCATGAACCTCAACTGGAAAAGGTATAAAGAGAAAGACTGTAGACTATTCAATTCTAAGTGGATTGTGTAATCACTCCTCTCTCTTCCATACAAGACAGAGAATGTGAGAGCCAGATTTGGTGGATGACTACCAAGAAACACCATCTTTAGGACACAGCAGGAAAGCTATACATATGAACTAAAGGTCATTGTGACAAGATCCATAAGATTTATTAAGTCTAAACCCATGCCAATTCCAGTATGGAAAGGGAGATCTGATATGAGAAGCAATCACCAAGCAAAGAGCTATTGACAATTGTTATCTGCTGGGAAAGGGTTAGTATTATTTTTTCTAAGAAGGCAGCCCCTGATAATTCACCATACTCTAGTAAAAGTCCGTACATCCAAGCATGTTTGGACAGCACACCTGGTCTCAATTGGGGGAAAAAAGATATAGAATTGGGTGGGAGGGAAGTGGAGAAGCTCTGGGAATAGTTAGAGAAGGAAGGTTGACACGATGGAAATTCATTTACAAAATTTTCAAAGAATTAAAAAATATAATTAAAGAAAGTACAAATTCTATATGTTTCTAAATGATAATCTGGACCCAACTAATCAGCATCTGGGCTACCATCAAAATTTGCACATAAATGTTCTTGGTGGTATTATGCATTATAACCAAAAAATATTAATAATTCAAATGCTCACTAACTGATGAACAAATAAAACTAATGTGTTTTATAGATGCAATAAAATATCATTGAAGCATGAAAATATGATACTGATAGAAATTAGAGTTATTTATTATAGTTTTATATTATTTTATTATTTTGTGAGACTTTCTCAATAACAACAGATTCATCATTTATTTAAGATTGGGACATATGCTCAAAGTTTCCTTACCAATTCTTTATTCAGTATCAAGTGGTCAGCACTGAAAATATATATGCAATTAACGCTATATGGATGGAATGTACTATATTTAGGAGTATATACATACATCTATATAGATACATGCATGCATACATAAAAATCAGTAAAGAACATGAAGTCATGAGTCTGAGTGAGAGCAGCAAGAAGGGGTATATAGAATGGCTTAGGTGAAGAAAAGAGAAGGGAGAAATGTCATTCAGTACAATCTCAAAAGCCAAATTAAAGATAAAAAACCTACAAGATAAATGACAAAAATGACTTCATTAAATTTTTATTCACTTATAAAATTGTGTACAATTTTAATTGAAATACAATTATATTTAATTATGCACTCTATATTATTATTCACTTTCCCTTTTCCATCTCCTTCTTGCCCCTCCCTCCAAGCCCCCCCATGGCCCTTTCATTCTCACCATGATAGTATTTTCCTTTGATTATCTTTGTTATATACATACACATATTCATGCATACAATAATAACATGTATGAATGTATGTATGTATGTATGTATGTATGTATTTATTTATTTATCCATGTATTTTCCTAAGTATGCTGTAAGTACATTCAAGGAGTTTTTCTTTTTCTCTTCTTTTCTTTTTAATTTTTTTATTAGATATTTTCTTCATTTACATTTCAGATGCTATCCTGAAAGTCCCCTATACCTTACCCCCACCCTGCTCCCCAACATACCCACTCCTGCTTCCTGGCCCTGGCATTCTCCTGTACTGGGGCATATGATCTTCGCAAGACCAAGGGCCTCTCCTCTCAGATGGCCTACGAGGCCATCCTCTGCTACATATGCAACTAGAGTCACAAACTCTGGAGGGGGGCGGGTACTGGTTAGTTCATATTGTTGTTCCTCCTATAGGGTTGCAGACCTCTTTAGCTCCTTGGGTACTTTCTCTAGCTCCTTCATTGGGGCCCTATGTTCCATCCAATAGATTACTGTGAGCGTGCACTTCTGTATTTTCCAGGCACTGGCATAGCCTCACAAGAGACAGCTATATCAGGGTCCTGTCAGCAAAATCTTGCTGGCATTTGCAATAGTGTTTGGGTTTGGTGGTTGCTTATGGGATGGATCCCTGGGTGGGGCAGTCTCTGGATGGTCCTTCCTTCCATCTCAGCTTGAAACTTTGTCTCTGTAACTCCTTCCATGTGTATTCAGAAAATGTGGCACATTTACACAATGGAGTACTACTCAGCAGTTAAAAACAATGAATTTATGAAATTCTTAGTCAAATGGATGGATCTGGAGGATATCATCTTGAGTGAGGTAACCCAATCACAGAAGAAAACATGTGATATGCACTCACTGATAAGTGGATATTAGCCTAGAAACTTAGAATACCCAAGATACAATTTGCAAAACACATGAAATTCAAGGAGAAGGAAGACAAAAGTGTGGATACTTCGTTCCTTCTTACTTTTTTTTAAAGATTTATTTATTATAAATAAGTACACTATAGCTGTCTTCAGACACTCCAGAAGAGGAAGTCAGATCTCATTACTGATGGTTTTGAGCCCCCATGTGGTTGCTGGGATTTGAGCTCTGGACCTTCGGAAGAGCAGTCAGTCGGAGCCATCTCTCCAGCCCTCAAGGAGTTTTTCAATAAAAAAAAATTGCCTTGGAGTTTAGATGTGTCCTTAGGTGTGTCTTTTTATTGTTATTGGTGGTGGTAGTATTTGTGTGTGTGTGCGCGTGCGCGCGTGTGTGTGTGTGTGTGTGTATTCTTTCTATTTTTCAATTGTTATTTGAGGTTTGGGGTGATGTCAAAGGATGTTATTTTGTTGTTGTACTTTTATTTTTCTCTAATTTACTGTATTTTTTTCACTTAGGTAGAAAATTTGAGCTCAGAAAAAATTAATCAAATAAATTAAAAATAAGTTTCAAAATTTCCAGCCAAATCAAGTCAGAGCTGCGTACTCTTCCACGATTTCACTGACATGAGATATCTGGGTATATGAATTTATAGACATAGAAAGTAGATTAATAGTTGTCAGGGACAACTTTAGAGATGCAGATCATGACTATTGTTGATATTGTGTGTGTGCTTAATGTGGTAGTGAAATACTTTGGAATTCAATAGTGGCAATAGTTTTCTAACCTTATGAATATGCTTGTGAAATTTATGCATTTGTTAATTATATTCAATGAGAAGAAAAAATACTTAACACTAATATATCTATTACCTATTTTTCTTCACATTTCACACAGGCACACACTTTTCTTTACATACACACATACATATATACACTTATATACATTTACACATGCATATACATATACAAAATCTGCCAAAAAGGACATGTATTTGCCTTTCTGTAGGATCCAGACCTAAGCAGATTATTGTCAATTATAATTACACACGACAATTTGGATGTTACCAAATTAGAGCCTCATCAAGATCTAGGTGCATGACAGCTTTTTCAGTTCTCAATCCAGGAAGTGGTCACCTGGAGTTCTACTCAGCAACTTGTACGAAGTTTTTCAGAGAAAAAATAAACTCTAAGATTAAGTGAATATAAATGAGAGAGAGAGAGAGAGAGAGAGAGAGAGAGAGAGAGAGAGAGAGGGAGAGAGAGAGAGAGAGAGAGAGAGAGAGAGAGAGAGAGAGAGAGAGAGAGAGAAAGAGAAGAAAGTTGGAGAGTTCATCTGCTTGGTAGTTGTCATGTAGCAAGTGGAAAGCAAAATAGCTAATTGTCCTCTCTGTCCAGTAATCTTGTTCTTCCAGAAAGTCTTAGACCCAAAAGGACAGACTAGGACTGCTCTCTGCATTTGCCCATACCCAAAAGACAGTCATCTTCTGCTTTTGTTAGCATTCCATTGTCAAATGTTTTAGAGAGCTCCCCTTTTATAACCATTGCTTTCTTGTACAGATAATACTTTCTCAACAAGGTTCTCTATAAAGTATCCCAAATTCAACAAGAATATGAGGAACACAATGCTGACTCCACAGCCTACTTCCTGGAGGTGTTCTCAAATCGATAACAGGAATGTCTAGCCTATAAGATAGCAAAGGCTCTACCTGAATGCAAGCGGTGGAGTAAATATGCAAAAAGGAAAAATACCTTGTGAGCTCTTCTTTAATCTTCAAGGGTTCATGTGGGTAGAATTTCACTCTAAAGCACATGGTGTATGGTGGATGAGCTGAAACGTCATAAAGAAAAGGCATGAGATAAGCGGCAAAAGATCACAGAGGCAAACACACATAGGAACCTCAGCACATGAAAGAACCAACCAGAAGGGAAGGGAAGGAGGTTGTAGGAAAGAAGCCAATAGAATGCTCAAGATGGTGACAAAAACAAAAAACATGTTTAACAGGATATCCAGAGCAAATGTACAATACAACCCAAAGCAAGAAGAAGCTCATCACTCTACATCACAACTCACCTTCCCTTCCAACTCTCCAGATCACAGATCAAGGAAGATTTTCTCCTCTGACACTTTCCACTCTCACGTAAAAGCCAATCTGCCCAAAGCTGTGTTTAGGTTTGAGATACATGAAAGAATTTTGACTGTGTGAGGTAGAAAATTGCCATTGTATATGTGTTTTTAAACAAAAAAGATGAAGTCTTTGAAGCACAATTGTGATTTTTAAGAAGTAGACGATATACATGCTTGTAGTTTTTTTTATTATTATCTATATATGAGGTTAGATGAAATTATATTCTCTAATTCTTCCTTCAAGATAAGTAGAAGTTAATCATCACCAAACAGCTGACAGTATCTCAACTATTCAGATTGTAAATCAAATCTGTGTCATAGAAAGACGCACCAGTTGTAATTCTGACTATATAATGAAGAATATTCATATGGAAAATAATTATCACTGTGTTTTTATAATTGGGCTGGTTATATGGATTGGCAAGTAAAGAAGCTGGCTCCTAAGTGTGATGACCTGAGTGCAGTCCCTGAGACTAGCATGGTGCAGTGGAGAACCAACTGCTGCAAGTAGTTGTCTGATCATCACATGTCCTATACCCTATAAAAATAATTATAATTACAAAATAATTTAATAGAAAATATTGGCATCATGAGAACAACACCTTTATGTTAGAAAAAAAAAACCCTGAACACACACACACACACACACACACACACAGACACACAAAGAGACAGACACACACAGAGACAGACACACACGACTACAGACTCATAGTCACACAGGAGTCTGTATGCTGTTCTCATGCCAACAAATTTCCTGAGTCATTACACCAACACTGCTTTGTGTTCCTATATTTAAGAAAGATAGAAAGGTCTTGAAACATTGAAGCATATCTGTAGTCCAGTACTCAAGAAACAGAGGCAGGAAAATCACCATTATGAGACCAGGCTAGATCTATGTGAATGAGAGCAAGAGTTTTATGTGAATGAGAGGTACATAGTGAAACCCCGTATTTAAAATAATAAATTTGAATTAAAGAAAAGAAAGACTAGAGGTGACTCAGTGAGAAGAGCACTTACTATGAAAGCAAGAGCACCTGGGATCAAGTTCCTAGTACGCAGACAAGTCAGCATGGCTGGGAAAATCTGTAACCTTGCACTGATGGGCATACACTGGAGGTTCGTGAGGTTTCTGCCTAGTCAGCATAGCCGAATGGCATGCTTCAGGTTTAGAAAGTGAGTATAACCCCGAATCCCCCAAAAGGTAGAAAACAGTGAAAGAAGACAATGTTCTCCTCTGGAATCCAAAGGCATGCAGATATACATGCATATACACTTACTCTACATGCCATAAACACAAATAAATCCTGTATGAGGTAGTATATTTTCTTAAGAACTAGAAAAAATGGACACTTTTCATCTGACAATAATGCAGCTTAAAAAAGTACAAGTGAAGAACCTCTGGTGGAATCACCATGCCTGACCTAAAGCTGTACTACAGAGCAATTGTGATAAAAACTGCATGGTACTGGTATAGTGACAGACAAGTAGACCAGTGGAACAGAATTGAAGACCCAGAGATGAACCCACACACCTATGGTCACTTGATCTTTGACAAGGGAGCTAAAACCACCAAGTGGAAAAAAGACAGCATTTTCAACAAATGGTGCTGGCACAACTGGTGGTTATCATGTAGAAGATTTCGAATTGATCCAGTTCTATCTCCTTGTACTAAGGTCAAATCTAAGTGGATTAAGGATCTCCACATAAAACCAGAGACACTGAAACTTATAGAGGAGAAAGTAGGGAAAAGTCTCAAAGATATGGGTACAGGGGAAAAATTCCTGAATAGAACAGCAATGGCTTGTGCTGTAAGATCAAGAATCGATAAATGGGACCTCATAAAATTGCAAAGCTTCTGCAAGGCAAAAGACACCATCAATAAGACAAAAAGACCACCAACAGATTGGGAAAGGATCTTTACCTATCTCAAATCGGATAGGAGACTAATATCCAGTGTACATAAAGAACTCAAGAAGGTGGGCTCCAGAAAATTGAATAACCCCATTAAAAAATGGGGCTCAGAGCTGAACAAAGAATTCTCACCTGAGGAATACCGAATGGCAGAGAATCACCTGAAAAAATGTTCAACATCCTTAATCATCAGGGAAATGCAAATCAAAACAACCCTGAGATTCCACCTCACACCAGTCAGAATGGCTAAGATAAAAAATTCAGGTGACACCAGATACTGGCGAAGATGTGGAGAAAGAGGAACACTCCTCCATTGTTGGTGGGATTGCAAGCTTGTACAACCACTCTGGAAATCAGTCCGGCGGTTCCTCAGAAAATTGAACATAGTACTATCGGAGGATCCCGCAATACCTATCCTGGGCATATATCCAGAAGATGTCCCAACCAGTAAGAAGGACACATGCTCCACTATGTTCATAGCAGCCTTATTTATAATAGCCAGAAGATGGAAAGAACCCAGATGCCCCTCAACAGGGGAATGGATACAGAAAATGTGGTACATTTACACAATGGAGTATTACTCCGCTATTAAAAAGAATGAATTTATGAAATTCCTAGGCAAATGGATGGACTTGGAGGGCATCATCCTGAGTGAGTTAACCCAATCACAAAAGAACTCAAATGAAATATCCACTGATAAGTGGATATTAACCTAGAAACTTAGTATAGCGAGATATAAGGTACAATATGTAAAACATATGAAACTGAAGAAGAACGAAGACCAAAGTGTGGACACTTTGCTCATTCTTAGAATTGGAAACAATCACCCATGGAAGGAGTTACAGAGAAAAAGTTTGGAGCTGAGACAAAAGGATGGTCCATCTAGAGACTGCCATATCCAGGGATCCATCCCATAATTAGCCTCCAAGCGATGACACCATTGCATACACTAGCAAGCCTTTGTTGCAAGGACGGTGATATAGCTGTCCCTTGTGAGACTAGGCCGGGGCCTAGCAAACACAGAAGTGGATGCTCACAGTCAACTATTGGATGGATCACAGGGCCCCCCAATGGAGGAGCTAGAGAAAGTATCCAAGGAGCTAAAGAGATCTGCAACCCTATCGGAGGAACAACATTATGAACTAACCAGTACCCCGGAGCTCTTGTCTCTAGCTGCATATGTATCAAAAGATGGCCTAGTCGGCCATCACTGGAAAGAGAGGCCCTTTAGACTTGCAAACTTTATATGCCCCAGTACTGGGGCACACCAGGGCCAAAAAAATGGGAATGGGTGGGTATGGAAATGGGGGGAGGGTATGGGGAACTTTTGGGATAGCATTGGAAATGTAATTGAGGAAAATACGTAATAAAAAAATTTAAAAAAAAGAAAAAGTAATTTTGGAAAAATAATGGTAAATATATCATATATATACAGTATATATGCAGCTGAACAATAACAGGCTAAGGACTGAACACTGTGAACTTGCTATCATTAGGTTCATCACATATTAAAGCATTACAAAATCATAAAAAAAGTACAAGTGAGCCTCAAGTCATTCAGCTTTAATACCTAGAACATAAAATATTTTATCATTTTACATTACCACTATTTAATTATTTGAAAACATGTTTAAATTAAGAAACTCTTTATTATAAAACATTTGCTATTGTATTTTAATTTCATTTTTGTGGTTATAATAACATAATTTCTCCCTTCCTATTCTTCTATCCAAACACTTTATTAGCAGAAAACTATTTTTACTGAAAAAGAACAATTGAACCAAAGACTTAAGAGGATAATTTTCTCTATTTCTTCTTTATTTTTCTTTTATTAATATTTTCTAAAAATTTAGATATATATGTAGAATGTTATCCAATGAGCAGAATGATAGATAGGTCAACCATCCTCCTTCAGATTGTCTCGGTTCCTGATCTTTCACTGTTCAAGATATTACCAATTGCCACTTCTCCTCTCCCTACCAGCACTTTTTTTTTTACATCTTTCTACAGATTTTATGACCATATTAATATATATTATATATGGAGTAATCATTTATTTGTTCTGTCAAAATTGAATCAAACTACGCATGTTTATTTTTATCGTTGTAAAGCTGCATTTTCCCTCCCTCTAGTAGGGTATATATAATATTTATACAACTTCCCATAAACAGCAATAACTCATATTATGTGTAAATCCAAATTTACTCAGATATTTGCCTTCAATTTTCATTTAGGTTATTTTAAAATTTCAATTTTTTCAATTATCATATAACCTATCATATGTTAGTAGTATTGAACCAATATCATTTGTCTCATGTAGATGACAAAATAGAGTTTCAGCAATTCACCTTACTAGAGAAATAAAATGAGATGGAAAATATAGCTATTTAACATTTTTTTTTCATTAAACAAGGAGATAAAGGGGAGCCATTTATATTTTCAAAAGTCCTGGGCACTGGCTTAGGGTGAGAAGGTACCACTTGAGCTCTGACATCTGTCCATACCAGCTGTATCAGTGATGAAAATAATCTTTCTAGGTGCCAACTGGCATCTGGCACTTACTGCTTGGAACATGTCCAAATACTTCAATTTCCATATAAATAAATACTTGTGTTAAATACTGTCCTTGAGCAAGTCATCTAACTGTTTTGCTTCCTGTTTTGAAAGATGGGACAATGTTAGCCAATATGTTGACCTCAGAAGTGTTTGGATTGATCTAGTGGGCTTTTGGCACATTTACATGGGGCATTAGCTAAATGGAAGGTTTCCTTGTTAGGAAAATACTCAGATAAGTAGGGACAAAAACAGGAGGTAGAAATGGGAGTTAATAGAAGGGAAAGAATAAATTTTGCTCATTCCAATACCTGAAAAACATGTGCTAAGTCATGTAAACAGTGTGTGTGTGTGTGTGTGTGTGTGTGTGTGTGTGTGTGTGGCATGGGGGAGTGGTGGTGGTGGGTATTACCACTGAGAAGAAGCAGCGAAGATAAGAATCTGAAACACCCGTTTTAAATGCCAGGATCGGGCAACTGGTCTGGGAAATGCATGCAGGAGTATCTATGGGCTGACAGGCTGATGCATAGACTAGTGACATGTCAAGTGTCTCCTTAAAGCAGATCATTGTCCATTTTTGCTCTAATTTCCCATCTTTTGGAAGTCATTCTTTTCAGGAATGATTAGGACTTTTTGTTATGTACTTTTTGGTTTCTTAAAAAATGCATACAATGTAGTTTGATTGTATTCTTGAAACCATTCCACTGAAACATGGAAGAAGACAGGGCTTTCGACTCTTTCTCAGTAAAGAGTTTCAATACTGTGTTCAAAGTACTATCTAAACCAATAAAGCAAATAAGAGGAATTAAGGGATCACAAACAGGAAAAATATAAGCTAAGCTATCTCTATTTGCAGAAGACATGAATTTTTCATAAGATACCCAGATTTCTATAAGGTAACATGTAGAAGTGATAAACAAATTCAGCCATGTGTGAGGATATAGCATGAATTTGCATAAATCAGTAGTTTTTCTACACAAAAGTAGTAAACATACTTAGAAGGAAGTCATCAACACTTCCACTAAGAATACCATCAGAAATTATCTAGAAATAACCTTAGCTAAAGAGGCAAAACTTTCAAGCTCTGAGGAAAGACAAGAAAGACACCAGGAAATTGAAAAATATCCCATGCTAATGGATTGGTAGAGCCCCTATCATGAGAAGATACAGCTCATCCCCCTACTATATGCCAAAACCTTATGCTGAAAAAACAAAGGCATCTTCCCTCAGAAAACCATGTACCCACAAGGATAAGAATGAAATTAAACTGGAGTTTTATCACCTTGCACAAAAACTAACTCTAAATAAAACACATAAATGTGAGACGTGAAAGTGCTAGAAGTGGCACAGGGAGTGTCTGTAGGAGATAGATGCAGGACAGAACTTTCTGAATAAGACTCAATTTGCTCAAGATCTAAGGTTACCAGTTGACAAGTGGAATTTAATAACATTAAAAAGCTTCTGCACATCTAAGGAAACAACCAAATGAGTCCAGTGGGTGAAGAGAAATTCCACAGAATTGGAATCCTTGTCTTCTATGCATCACACTGAGCATTATACCCAGAGTATATAATGAACTCAAAAAACAAGGAGTCAAACAAAACAAATTCCCAAACAAATCAATTAAAAAATAGGTCTGGTAATAGAATAGAGGGTTTTCAAAGCAGAAAAAATTAACTAAGAAAAATCTCAAAAAATATTCGCTGTCCCTAGGAATTATGAAAACACTTATCAAAAGAATGTTGAGAATTCATGTTCCTCTAATCACCATGGTAAATAAAGATCAGCAAAACAAAAGCAACAAAACAACAACAAAACAACAACAAAAACAAACAAACAAACAAACAAAGACCAAACAAACAAGTACTCAGAGGGAGGTGGGCAAAAGCAAACACTCATTTTCTGCTTGCCGGGCTGCAAACAACTTCATCCACTCTAAGTATCAGTATGAAGAATCCTGAAAAAGTTAAAAAAAAAAAGTACCCCACCACATAACCCAAGTAGATATTTCGTTGGCATATGCCCAACGAGCTTAATATTCCACTGCACAGATACTTGCTCAGCCATATTCATTGCTGTGGGGAATGAAAAGTATATCATCTCCATCAATCGAATGGATAGTGAAAAAGTGATACATATGCACATTGGCATATTATTAAGCTGGATAGAAAAATGCCATAATGGTCTTTGCAAGTAATTGATGGACTGAGGAAGGATCATATTGGGTAAGATAAATCACACCTACAAAGACAATTGCCACATGGTCTCTTTCCTCTGAGGCTCCTAGCTACAAATTTTTAGATTTAAGTATGTATCCTGAAATAATTACAGAAACAGACCACTGAAAAATGGACCATTGTTTGCATCTGTGTGTGTGTGTGTGCAACACATGATATAGAGGGGACTAGAAGAGAATACTGCTTTATCTTAGTTTTGCTTTTCTTTAGTGATTCTATTTTTACTTTCAGATATTATACGGCAAAGGTATAAGTAAACTGATATGTGAAATGGAAAAGAAATCAAAATATTACTTTTGGTCTTTTTGTAGGACTTCCTTTCTTGACATTCTGGCTTTCACTGTCTCCACTAAAAAGTCAGATATTATTCCAATGGGCTTGTCTTCATATATTACTTCATGTTTTTCAGCTTTTAATATTCTTTTTTTGTTCAGTACATTCATAATTTTGATTATCTTGTGTTGTAGCATTTGCTAGTCTGGACTACTTGGTCTTCTGTTTCATCTTGCACATTGATAGGCATTTATGTTATTAGATTGGGAAACTCATATTCAATGATTGTGTTACAAATATGCTCTGTACCTTTGACCCAGGTTTCTTCTACTTTCTCCATTCCTATTATTCATAGGTTTGGTCTTTTTTGGAAGCAGCAAGAAGTCATTGGAATATCACAAGAAGTTCTTTAGCAAGTTACTCTCAGTGCAGTAACAAGTGAAGATTTACACAGGGCAAGGACAATCAATGCTAGAGCGTTGTCAGCGAAAACTAGTGAGGTGTAGCAAGACCAAGGCCAGAACCTCCACAGTCTGTGGGTCATATTTATATTCCTTCTACTATTTATGTGTCCTATCACATCTTTGCTTCAGCAAAACAGCCTCTCACCTGTGTCTGTTTCTACAAAACATCCTTTTACCTGTCTTCCCCAGCAAACCTGGGGCATAAAATACAACTGAGTTTCCAAAGAAACCAAAAATTTCCACTTCAATAAATTGAGAATATATGGGAGAGATGCCTCTTCATTTTAAAGACCTTTAACAGTTTTCTCTCACTAACAAGAAACACATGGACAATATCCTTGAATGGCTGCTATGATGCAGATTCAAGAGTTAGAAATCTGATCTTGAGAACCTTAAGAAAGACATGATACCATACTGCAACACCATCTAGTCTCAAAAACAGCTGCGGGAAGAAGTTATGCCAACAGCTGTAAGCATAAATCACAAAATTATCCTTTAGCTGGATTTATGTCATAAGAATCAAAGGGAAGTGATCTGAAGGTCTTTATATTCATTTATCATGCTAGGGAGTATATAAAAAAAGGAGTAGAATCAAGGAGATCTTGAATTAGCCCTATCATCACTCAAACTCTTCTTTATAAACAGAAAACAGTGGGCAATAGGACTCAAATGAACTTTCTTCTTCCACCCCACATAACTACATCCTAATATCATATTATCCCATTTACTCGCAGCTTATTTGAGAAATGGACTCCAGCTTTATGGGGGCAAATGAATGGAATGTAACATTCTCCCAAAGGGAAATACTTGGGCTCTAAGTGATAATTGGGGACCTTGTTGCCACGTCAATTCTGGGGCTTCAGCAAAGGAACAAGAAATCAGCAAGCGTCTCTGAGGATTCATAACACTTTAAAAGTAAGGTTCAGAATGTGCAAGCAGGGAAATGCAAATCAAAGCAATGTTGAAATTAAATCCTACCTCTGGCAGAATGGCTATGAACAAAAGTATCAAGAACAATTGCTGGGCAGGGTGTGGGCAAAAGGGAAATCTGAGATGCTGTAGAATTACACACTTGTGCACTCACTCTGGAATCTCACCAAGCGTGTAGAATCCTCAAATTCAAGCAAGCAAACAATCAAAGAAACCTACCACAGAACCCAGATACACCACTCCTTGACATATTTCTAAAGAATTTGCCATCGTACATCAGATACTTAGCTTTTTTTTTTATTGCTGCCTTATTCACAACAGCACAAAAATGAAAACAACCAAATATCTTTAAACTGATGAATGGATAAGGAAAATACTGTACATAAACATCACAGAATATTATAATAAACTATAAAGGAAAATAAAATCATGAACTTTGCAGATAAATGGACAGTCCTAAAAAAAATAAAACTGAGTGAGGTAACTCAGATTGAGAAAACCAAACATCTCTTGTTCGTTCTCACTGGAGGCTCCTAGCTCTAAATTTTCAGACATAAACATATATTGTGGAGTAACCGCTAAAACAAGGAATGTAAAAAGAGACAATGTTGGGGGTGAATAGTTGAAATACAGTAAAGAGAGAAATAGAAGATATGAGTGGTCTGATTAGGGGAATAGGTAATACAGGAATGGTTTCACTAAGGATGGTGGAAGAATATAAACACAGAAGAAGGAAGAGGGAGGGTAAAACAACAGTAAGAATGTTTGAAAGAATCACAAGGCATCATAATATTGGCTATCTATCTAAAAAATTAAAAATATAAGGTCTCTCTGTCTCTGTCTCTGTCTCTGTCTCTCTGTCTCTGTCTCTCTCTCTCTCTCTCTCTCTCTCTGTGTGTGTGTGTGTGTGTGTGTGTGTGTATGTGTAGTTTTCCCAATTGGGCTAACAATACAGCTTCCCAGAGCCAAAAAACACCTAACAAAGATTCCAATACTAAGCAAGCCAAGTACTTTTTTGAGTTGTTGGTAAGGGTCATCTAAGAAATTCCCAAAATATTTGATATATTTGAGGCTATTGCTATTGCTTTTGGTTGCTCTCTCCCACCAGAGTTTGAAGAAAAGTCCATAATGCTGATGACATAACGCACTTCAGATACAGCACCCAAATACCCCTCACCTAAAACTGACCTCAAAGTTTCCTCCATCAGAACTAGCTTTCATGGTGCCAAAAGCATTATGGAACCTTCCATAGGTGGAAAGCAACCAACAGTGCAACACAACTATGGTGCCTACGAACCATAACACTCACCAGAATGAGAGAAATCATGCTTGGTAATGAAAACCTAGCTAACAACTCAGTGCTATTAAAGTGAAAGATCTTTACAAGTTTACAACTGCTAATTTATTAACAAGCATAATCCCTAAATACACTAAGTATTTGTTCTTATACCCACAGATAAGTGTAGTCCTCATCCATCATTAATAAAATATCTCTTTGAAACAAATGGAATTGATTACAGAAAACATAATTGATCAAAAGGTCAATCTGTGGAGCCCAGTCTTAATGGATATATCTCCAAAACAACAGCTGTACACAGGGAGCATTGTATGGAAAGGTCATAAGTGACATAGGAACAGGAGGTTTGCTCTGAGATTGTGTTCCTAATAGTATCATATAACTGCCTAAATATCAACTGAACAAAACAACAACAATACATATGCCAAAGTGGATGGGGGAAAGTCCATGATGTCTCAACCCTACCTAAAGGACTATAGCCAAGTAAGGAATACTGACAGTGAGAGAAGTAATCTCTAGGAATTAGTACACCAACTACTAAATGGTCAGTCCTGAAAATATACATATAAGTAACATTAATTAGTCTAAGTTATATTTTGGAATATATATGTACATACACATATACATATACATAGTTATATATACATATAACAATAAGATTTTTTTAAAGGAGTCTGTGAATTTGAATGAGAGCAAGGAGGAACATGTAGAATGGTTTGGAGGGAGTTTGGGTAGGGAAAAGATATAAATAATTATAATCTCTAAATTAAAAAAAAACCTTTTTCATGAGAAAAAGTTTATACCTCGAAAAGTCTGTGTTAAAAAACAGAAAAAGTTTAATTGAATTTATTATATAAATTAATAATTTTGAAAACTCAAAAGCAAAACAAACTGAAACCGTCACACTGTAAAAAATGTGAAAAATCAGAGAAGAAATTAATGAAATAGAAACAACAATAACATCAATGATGATGACAACAACCACAGTAAGAAAAATCCTTCTGGCAAAATAAAACTCAATTTGTAGACAGATTCACAGCAGAATTCTATAAGCTTTTCATAGAAAATCTACCATCAGTCAATCCTAATTATTTAAAGAAATAAAAAAAAAATAGAAGCAGAGAAAACAATGACCCTAATATCAAAACCATTAAAGACACAACGAAATGTATAGTCCAATATCCCTGATGAACATAGTTGCAAAATGCCCCCAAGCAATGGAAACTAAATATATGCAAACTAAAAAGGGCATATATCAAAAATATTATCCAACATGGTCATGTTGGCTTCTTCTCTCTGAGACAGCCATGTCTTTTCTTTAAAAAAAAAACATATATTGATTAGTAAAGAATTGTAGTGAATCATTGACATACAGACTGAAATTGCATGCCATCTCTATAAATGCAAAAATCCCTTTGACAATATCCCACATGACTTCATGATAAAAGTCTCACAGAATATAGTACTGTATAAAATACATTTCAATAAAATAAAGGCTACATGTGAGAATTCCATAGCCTACAGCATCTTAAGTGGAGGCAAAACATTTCCCTTTTAAAATTGGGAAAAAGAAAAAGCTGTACATTATCTCTGTCCTTTTTGATATAGTGCACAAATCATTAACTGAAGCAATACAGCAAGAGAAAGAAATCAAAGTGATATAAACTAGAAAAAAATATAGTCAAACTATTTTTTCATCTTATTAAATACATAAGAGAATCTGTAGATCTGACCAAAAATTATAAAAATAATCAATAATTTCAGCAAAGTATAAGGATACAATAATCTGAACTTTTTCTACATACTGACAAACACCACGACAAGGATATTATAGACACACTCCCATTAACAATAGCACCAAAGAAATTAAAACATCTAGAAATAAAGAAAGTGAAAGAACTCTACACAGAAAACTTTTGAATCACTGAGGAGAGCTAGAGAAAGATGCTAGATAAATGAAAAGATCTCCCATATGCACTGATTGTAGAATTAATATTGAGAAATATGACCTTTCATCAAAAAGTTATTCACAGATTCTATGGAAATCCCCATAACATTCTTCACTGGAATAAAGAAAGACACCGTAAAATTAACATGGACCCACAAAAGATCTGACATAGCTAAAGTGATGCTGACTGGGGATAAAACCATTGCTGGAGGGATTTTCATTCCGGATCTTGCGACATATTACAGAGCCATTTTATTAAAAACTCTAAATATGTTAAAAACCTTAGTATGAAAGCAAAACCATATCCAGGGATCCATCTCATAATCAGCCTCCAAACGCTGACAACATTGCATACACCAGCAAGAGTTTGCTGAAAGGACCCAGATATAGCTGTCTCCTGTGAGACTATTCCAGGGTCTAGCAAACACAGAAGTGGATGCTCACAGTCAGCTATTGGATGGATCACAGGGCCCCCAATGGAGGAGCTAGAGAAAGTACCCAAGGAGCTAAAGGGATCTGCAACCCTATAGGTGGAACAACAATATGAACTACCCAGTACCCCAGAGCTCTTGACTCTAGCTGTTATGTATCAGAAGATGGCCTAGTCGGCCATCACTGGAAAGAGAGGCCCATTGGACATGCAAACTGTATATGGCCCAGTACAGGGGAATGCCAGGGTCAAGAAGTGGGAGTGGGTGGGGGACTTTTGGGATAGCATTGGAAATGTAAATGAAATAAATACCTAATTAAAAAAAAAGAATACTCAAAAAAAAAGAGAGAAAAGAAAGAAAAGAGATAGGTATAGGAAAGTATGTTTAGAATAAGATTTCATCCATTTGCCCAAAGAAGTGAGATCAACAAATAAACAGTAAGATGTCATAATACTAAAAAGGTTTTGCACAGCTAACGAAACAATCAATTTAGTAAAGTAAAAGCCACAGAGTAGGAGAATACTTTTGTCATGTGTACATCGGATACAGGGTTAATATCAAAGTGTAAATACTATTTAAAAATAGTATTCAAAAATAGGCTATGGATTTGAGCAGAGAGCTTTTAAAGAAGATTTAAAAAAATAGGTAGGAATCATATCAAAACATTCTGGTCATTCTTGGGAATTAGGAAAATGCAAATAAAAATAACTGGAATTTTATCTTACCTATCTTTAGAATAAGCAACAACAAATGCTGATAAGGATGTAGAGAAAGATAACTCATATTTGCTGTTAATGGGATTGCAGACTAGTATGACAACTCAGAAAAACAGTGTGACCATTTCTCAAAAAGCTGAGAATAAATCTATTGTATAACCCACCTATACTTTTCCTTAGCATATGCTGAAAAGACTTGACATCCTACCCCGTAGATACATAATTGGCTAGGTTCATTGGTTCTCTATTCACAGTAGCTATATAGTAAAAATAACCTAAATGCCCTCAAACTAATTAATGGGTAATGACAGTGTGGTACATATACACAATTGGGAAGTATTAAGCTGTAAAAAAAATGAAATAAGAAAAGCAAAATAAAATCATGAGTTTGCAGGCAAATGGATGGAACTAGAAAATACCATGCTCAAACCCAAAAGGACATGCATGGTATGTACTCACTAATAAGTGAATATTAGCCAAAACAAAAAACAAACAAACAAAAAGAAAAAGACCATATAAAGTACCCAAAATACAGTCCACAAAACTCAAAAGCTCAACAAACTGAAGTACTCAAGTGATGATGCCTGATTCAATTCTACTTGGAAGGGAGAAGAAAGCAATCACAACTGGGGAGGGAGATAGGGACCTGGGAGGAAAAGTGGATGGGGGGGCTGGTGGGAGTTGGGGGGGGGCGAGACGGGAACCTAATCTGGTATTGGGTGGGGGAAAAGGACTGAAGTCCTGAGGGTCAGCAAAAAGAATAGAAACAGGCAACCTCAGGAGATAGGTGGTTGAGGGACCCCTCCCCCCAGAATGCACCAGAGACCTGGAAGGTGAGAGACTCCCAGGACCTTAGATAAAATGCCCAACAGTAGGGAGAGGGAACTTATAGAGTGCATCTCCAGCAGGAAGAGAGGACATCAAGTGAGGGATGGGGTTGCCATCCCACAGTCATATTTGTGATCTATAATTGTTCCGGTCTGAAAGAATTACAAGGATGGAAATGGAGAGGAGCCTGAGGAAAAGAATGTCCAGAGACAGGCCCAAAGTAGGATCCAGCTTAAGGGGAGGTTGCAAGGCCTGACAGTGTTAATGAGGTTATGGAGTACTCACAAAAAGGAATCTATCATGACTGCCCTCTGAAAGACCCAATAAGCAGCTGAAAGAGTCAGATGCAGATATTTGCATCCTACCAATGGACAGAAGCAGCTTACCCCTGTTGTTGAATTAGGGAAGGCTGAAAGAACTTGAGGAGAAGGGTGATCCTCTAGGAAGACCAGCAGTTTCAATTAATCCAGATCCCTGAGATCTCTCAAACACTGGACCACCAAACAGGCAGCATCCACCAGCTGACATGAGGCCCCCAATACACATACAGTAGAGGATTTCCGGGTCTGTGTTCATTCAGAGATGATGCACCTAACCCTCACGAGACTGGAGGCCCCAGGGAGTTTAGAGGGTAGGCAGAGTGGGTGTGTGTGTGTATCCACGTGAAGATGGGGTGGGGTGGGGAGGAGGTATGGGATGTGGAGCAGTCAGAGGGCGGATTGGGGAGGGGAATGGAAGATGGAGAGTAAAAATAAATTAAAAATAAAGTAAAATTAAAAAAAAAACCAAACCAGAAAAGACACTGCCTAGTCTTGCAGTAAATTGATGTGTAGGGGTAGGGAGTGAGGAAGGTGGGGGGTGTTATGTTAGTGGGGTTGCTGACACTCAGATGGGAGCTTCTCCTTCTCAAAAGAGAAAGGAATGGTGGAATGGGGATAGGACTTGCATGAGGGTCTAGTGGTAGGATCAGAAGGGGTGATATTGTATTAGAAAGTGAATAAATAAATAATACACTTGAAAAAATGAAAAAAGATATTCCATGATAAAATGAAAAAAATATCTATCTACAAATCTAGCTCTACAGAAGGTGCTAGAAGAAAAAAAAAATCTAAACCAACTAGGTTAATAAAACCCATAAAAACACAAGAAATAAATAATCTCCCATTAGCAAAAACAAAATAAAGAGATCACAGAGAGAGAGACACACACACGTACATACACTCTCTCTCTAGCACCACCAGCACCACCACCAGCACCAAAATAGGAATTAAGAATCATTTGTCATCTCTTTCAATACAGTACTCTAAATTCCTCAGTAAGAAAACACAGATTAACAGACTGGATATGAAAACAGGACCCATCTTTTTCGTGTATAAAAGAAACACACCTTGACATCAAAATAAACATTACTTCACGGGAAAGGGAAAAGATATTCCAAGCATATAGTCTTATCAAGCAAGTTGGTGTAGTTATTCTAATATTTAACAAGATAGACTTTGAATCAGTTAATAAAAGAAATGGAGAAGGATAATACACATTCATCAAATGCAAAATCCATAATGATGACCTGTCAATTCTTAACACCTATGCCTAAACATAAGGGCACTAATTTTTGTTTAAAAAATATTACTAGAGCTTAAACCACATATCAACCCTCACACATGGAGAGTGGAAGACTTCAAAATTCCATTCTCATCAATTGAAAGGTCATCCAAACAGACACTGAGAGTAATGCCTGACCTAACTAGCGTTAAGTGACGTTATGAAACAAGTGAACATAACAGATATTTATAGAACATTCCACTCTAACATAAATGAATATACATAGTTCTCAGCACCTCAACCAATTTTCTTCAAAATTTATCACATATTTTGACACAAATCAAGTCATAATAGATTCAAGAAAGTAGAAATACAGGACACTCCCTGTGTCCTATTAGACCACAATTGATTAAAGCTGGATATCGACAACAAACAATAGAAAGCTTACAAACTTATGGAAACTGAACAACACGATGCAATGAAAAATGAGTCAAGGCAAAAATAGGGAAAGAAGTTAAGGAATTTCTAGAATTCAGTGAAAATGAATATACAATATACTCAAACTTATGGAATACAATTAAAGTGGTGCTAAGAGTAAAGTTCATAGCACTCAGTACCTACATTAAAAAAATGTGAAGATCACATACTAGCAACCTAATAGCACACCTAAAATGCTTAGAACAATAAGATGTAAGCACACCCAATAGTATATGGTAAGAAGTTATCAAATTGAGGGCTGAAATCAATAAAATAGAAACAAAGAGAACAATACAAATAATCATTGAAACAAAGAGTTAGTTATTTGAGAAAATCAAAGATAGACAAACCTTTATCCAAACTAACTAAAAGACCGGAGAGAATATCCAAGTTAACAAAATCATAATCAAAACAAGGGACATAACAAGAGACACTGAGTAAATACAGAGAAAGATAAGAACATACTTTAAAAACCTCTCCTTCATCCCAGCAGGTTTGTTCTAACTGGGACACAGGTGAAACCTTTGCCCCAATATCTCCACGTGTTGGGATGCCACAGAGCCCAACTTGAGCTCCATCTCCCTTCTGGTCCTAACCGCCACATGTATTGGTGACTGGCATGCTGCTTCCCACTCCTAACTGCTCCGCCCGTCTCCCAGGAGACCTTCTCTAACCAGGGACAGAGGGGAGACTCCCACAGAAATACCCCCACCTGCTGGGACTCCATCATGCCCAGCAGACCTGTGTTCTGTTCTGCCCTATCAAGAGCTCCATCTTCCTTCCTGTTTGTAGCTCCATGTACACTCTCGAATTGTCACCTCTCCACCCCAGCCTCTGCCTGCTTTCCAGGAGACCTGCTACAACCTGAGACATGCAGGCCAGCCAACACCAGAGACAAACAGATGGCAAATGGCAAGCACAGGGGCATAATCAATAGAAGCCAATAAAATGTGTGGTACTATCAGAAACCAGTTCTCCTACTTCTGTAAGCCCTGGAGATCCTACCACCCATGAAGAACATGATTACATGACCTTAAAATCCTACCTCTTGAAGATAATAGAGGTCTTTAAAGAGGATATAAATAAATCTCTTTTAAAAACTCAGGAAAACATAAACAGGTGAAGGCAATAAACAAAATGATCTAAGACCTAAAAATGGAAATAGAAGCAATAAAGAAAACACAAATGGCAGCAATCCTGGACATGAAACACCTAGGGAAGAGAACAGGAACTACATATGTGAACATCATCAACAGAATGCAAAAAGTGGAAGAGACATTCTTAGGTATAGAAGATACTATAGAAGAAATTGATACATCGGTCAAAGAAAATGTCAGAACACCCAGGAAATTTGGAATACAATGAAAAGACCAAACCTAAGAATAATAGGAATTTCTATTCCTATTGAATATTCCCAGCTGAGTGGGCCAGAGAATATCTTCACCAAAATCATAGAAGAAAACTTCCCTAACCTAAAGAAAGATAGCTATAAATGTACAAGAAGGCTACAGAACACCAAATAGATTGGGCCAGAAAAGAAAGTTCTACCACATAATAATCAAAACACTAAATGTACAAAACAAAGAAAGAATATTAAAAGCTACAAGGGAAAAAGACCAAGTAATATATAAAGGTAGACATATCAGAGTTATACCTGAATTCTAAACAGAGACGCTAAAGACCAGAAGATCCAGGACAGATGTCTTACAGACCCCGTGAGACCACAGATTTCAGCCCAGACTACTATACTCAGCAAAACTCTCAATCACTATAGATGGAGAAACCAAGATTTCCATGATAAAACCAAATTTAAACGCCATCTTCCTACTATTCTAGCCCAGTAGAGGATAGTAGAAGAAAAACTCCAACACAAAGAAGGTAAATATACCCAAGAAAACACAAGAAATTAATCAACTCACAGCAAACCCAACAGAAATGAAACACACACACACACACACACACACACACACACACACACACAACACCACCACCACCATCACCTTCAAGAACAAAATAACAGGGACTAACAATTATCTCTTAAAATCAATGGACTCAATTCACCAATAACACGACACAGGCTAACAAACTGGATAGGTAAACAGGATCCATCATTCTGCTGCATTGCACCCACTCAGAAGTGAAGGGGAGGGAATGGTGGAGGAACTCTGTGAGGTGGGATAAGGAGGGAGCAGAATTTGGCATGTAAATAAACAAATAAATAAATAAAACCCTATATTCTATGAACTTGGGAATTCTAAAAGATGTGGATAATTTTCTTGCTAGGTACCACTTACCAATGTTAAATCAGTATCAGATAAACAATATAAATAGATCTATAAAACCTAGTAAAATAGAAGCAGTCATTAAAGTATTCCAACTAACAAAAGCCCAGGGCCGGAAGGTTGTAGTGAAGAACTCACCGGACTTTCAAATAAGAGCTAAAAATTATTTCACAAAATAGAAACTGAAAGAATATACCCAACTCATTTTATGAGGCCACAGAAACCACATGAAGACTCAACAAAGAGAATGTCCTTCAGGAACATTGATGCAATGATACTCAATAAAATACAAACCAAATCCGAGAACACATCAAAAAGGTCATGATCAAATAGACTTTGTCCCAGAGATTCAGGGATGGTTCAACATATGAAAATCAGTCAATGCAACTAACCATATAAAGAAAATGAAAGGAAAAACTACATAATCATCTCATGAGATGCTAAAATTTCTTTGACAAAATCCAACACCCCTACATGATAAAAACCTAGAACTGACTACAGGTGAAAGATACATACCTAAACATAATAAAGCCATTTACAGTGAGCTTATAGCCACTATTAAATTAATTGGAGAAAAACTCAAAGCAATTTCACTAAAATCAGGAACAAGACAAGGCTGTCCACTCTCTCTGTATCTATTCAATATAGTAACTGGTGGTTTATTTAGGGCAATAAGACAACTGAAAGAGATCAGGAGGTTATAAATATGAAACAAAGAAGTCATAGTATTATTTGCAGATGACATGATAGTCTACGTAAGTGACCCTAAAGATTTTTCTAGGAAACTCATGTAGCTGATGAATAAACACTTTCAGCAAAGTGTCTGGATACAAGATTAACTAAAACAACAACAACAACAACAAGCCAATAGCCCTCCTATATATAATTGACAAATGGAGTGGGGGGAAAATCAGCAAAACAACACCTGTCACAACAGCCTCAAATAATATGAAATATCTTAGAATAAATCTAATAAAGCAAGTGAAATACTTGAATAATAAAAGCTCCAAGTCTTTGAAAAAAAGAAATTGAAGAAATATCAGAAGATGGAAAGATCTTTTATGCTCATGTTTTGGTGGGAATAACAGTGAAAGTGCCATTCTCCTAAAAGCAATCTGCACATTCGGTGGAATCCTAACTAAAATTCCAACACAATTCTTTACAGAACTTGGAAGGACAATTCTCAAGTTCTTATGGAAAAACAAAAATACTCAGATAGCTAAAACAATCTTGTACTGTAAAAGAACTTTTGGAGGTATTACTATTCCCGATTTCAAGTTGTACTATAGAACTATGATAATAATTAAAAAACAATCACATGGTATTGGCAGAAAAAACACACATGATCATAAGCTCAGGCTGTCTCCACTCCACACCTGCTGCCGTGCTTAAGTGGTCATCTTACAATTTAGCATTATTAATATTCTCAGCTGTATATTCCCCAATGACCTTTTTATCCTTCATCTGTGATTGTGGACTGCCACATGGTTCTAAGCCTCCATTTCTCCCCTTTATTTTTTCAATACTGAGTTTCCATGGCAACCATTGTCCTAACTTTACCATGACCTGTCTCAAAGTGCCAAGCCTCAGCTTCTCTCCATGATTCTTTTAATCATGAGATCTTTATTGCAACTATAGCTGTACCTTCACCAATGGCCTCTCCTGTTACCATGTCACAACTGCACCCCATGTTTTCCCTCAGTCTGGCAACTCTCATGCCACCAAAATTAGTAACACGAAGGAGACTGTCACACCTTACCAAGATCATCTGCCAGCATGAGATGCACCATCTGGAACATAAAAGTCTATTTGCTGACCTTGAGGACAAACTCTAGAGTTCATCTCAACGTTTTTGATTTCTTCTTAATCATAGCTAATTTCTCAGTTCCATCTAAGCAGCCTCCAATACCCTAGTAAAGCAAATATTCCACATCCGTGGCCCTAGCTTTTTCTTAAACACAAGTGATTCTTCAGCCGTTGCTAACCTGGAAACCACAGGTGTTTCATTCAAAATATCACATGAAGTGATCTTTAAGAGACTCTCAAATTCCCCCCTGAAGTTAACAAAGCACGTCTCCCTTCATGTGCATTACTGTCACCATTGTCTTCTATGTTCCCACAGCAATCTATTAAGCTCTCTGTGCCTCAAATTTCTAAATAATTCCACAATCCTATAAACAAACACCCTCCCCCCCAAATACCAAAAACAAAACAAACCAACAAACAAAAAAAACCATGGCTAAGTCTTCGAAGCATTATCATGTGATCCTTGTCCTGATTTTTTGCTTTAGTTAGATTTCTATTCCTATGACAAAACATCATGATCAAAGCAACTTGGGGAGGAAAGGGTTTCTTTCAGCTTACAGCTTATAGTCTGTCTTGAAGGGAAATCAGGACAGGAACTCAAGGTAGAAACTAAAGTAGAGGCCACGGATGCAATCTACTTACGGCTTGATCTCTAAAACTTGCCTGGTTTCATTTCTTATACACCTTAGGGGCACCTGCTGAAGGTAGTACCACTCTAGCACTCAGAGTTAGCTGGGTCTTCCCTCATCAATCATTCATCATCATCATCAACAACATCATCATCATCATAAAAAAACAATCTCTCACAGATTTTGTTATAGCCCAGTCTGAGACATTTTCCTCAAATGTGATTCCGCCTTCCTGGATGATCCTAGTTTGTGTTAATTTGGAAAATAACAACAAACAACAACAACAATAATAACAAAAACCAACCAGCACATTTTTTAATAGAAGGCTATGGCTCTCTGAGGTACCTGTTAGAAATTGTGTGTGTGTGTGTGTGTGTGTGTGTGTGTGTGTGTGCGTGTGTGTGCTGGATATATTCCAAAAGAGGTGACTTAGACAAAGAATCATGTCCCAGAAGAATAAAATTCAATACCTTCCTCACAATGCCTATAGTGAGTGACAGAGGATTCTAGAAAAAAAAGCTTTGTTCACAACATCAGGGTTTTAAAGTAATTACCAGAAAGAAAACATTTTTACTTTTTATATTTTTTGAGTTGGGGGAACAGGAAAAAAAATTAGTACTATCCAGTGAAGTTGTTAGTGTAATTTCAGTTTCCTAACACACTCACTCTCACATCCCCACTTGAGACTTTATACAACTCAAAAAACTATACTACCAATTGCTACAAAATAGAGGCAAGTATTTATGGCTAACATTTAACCACACAATTTCAAAGTTCCTATTTCAACAAGAAATAGGAGAGTCAGCAAGGGAGATAGAAAGAAGTAATGTAGACAGTTGAATTTATGAGTGTTATTGGAACCCAGGTCAGAGAAAAAGGGGAGAAGATTCATAGTTCTCAGAGAAAGAAGCTGCCATTCACCCATATATTTCTCACTACCCTTATCTGCAGAGATGTGCAGCTTTGTTAGGAAATACAATTTATTCTTGAATATTCTGTAGCAGAAGTAAAACCATAGCTTGATACTTACATTTCATTTGCTTGAAGATGGACTTGTTAGGCTCAAGCCAGTGCTAGGGAGAAAACAAAACAAAACAAGGATTGGTGGTATGAATGGAAACTCCTGAAATTAAAGCTGTGTCTGCAGAGACTGATGGATTAGAAGTGCAATTCTGTGGGGAGACTGGAATGTTCTAAGTCCAGAGGCTAATTACCTTACACTGGGCTAATTAGCCTAGTTCTAGCCCTCCAGAACAGCAATTTCTTGCCCACCTCTGTGTCTGAGCTAACATCTGGTGCATAATAGGAACCTTTTAGAATCTATTAACTTGGCTGACAACTATCGTTCTCTAATCCAAAAGCGAAGAATGCCATCAGATAACATCTTGGGCCTATAAGAAAGCTTCCCTCACTTCGCTGTACCTGATTCTGACATATTTTTGAAGGGTTAATGACCTAAAAACCTAAGAATGACAGAGAAACTGGGAAGGGACATTTGACTGATAACTTCTGTAGATGTTTCTGTTGAAATCAACAGTCCAACCGGTTGGGCACAACTAGAATTCATAGCCCCTAAATATTCCCAGACAAATAATTAATAATAAATAGCCTACAGTTAACATCTACAAGTTCCATATCCTCAGCTTCCTCATATAAGACTGTTTCAAAGATGTCTTGAGGGCTTAATCTCCATTTCAGCCCAGTGGTTGTTGTCCTCGTTCTAGTTATAGGACAGACTGCTTCTGTTGATGTCAGACTTGTGCTTTTGTTTCTTTCCAGTTGTCACAGTCCATTCCAATCTAATATTTTGGGAAACAATGAGGGGTTTCAATGGATCCTCCCCAGCTGAATGCTTTCTTTCTCTCTCCCTCTTGCTCCTATCTCCCCAGCACTACAAACTCACTACAGGCTAAGATGCCAATGGAACAACTCCTTTGGCCTCCCGCTATGTGAACAGTCCAAATTCCAGTGTCGTAATAATTTTCTGGTTTGAGAGACTTTATTGATTCAAGGGTTAGACTCAGTTTTTGGATTCTTTTCTTCCTTTCAACTATTGATCTAATTCTCATCTGCGGAGTAGAAGCTTTTTATCATTTGACCACACTGAATCAATCCCACATCAAAACAACAAGGTAAGGTTCAGGTTCAGCATAAGGGTGCTCTGGACAGACACCATATCTGGGCCTATATGTTTCTCTGGCTTTGCCTGTCAGGTAACTAGAATTTTGAACCTCAGGGGTTCTTACAGATTCCCGATTTGGCTTTGTCTACCAACTTGCAAAAAACGGGAATACTCATTCCAGCCCTTAACCATTCATTTGCAGTCACTTTATGATTGTAGGTGATATCTTATTCCTGGAAAGAATGCTCACAGTTATCTTGCCCTCAATGAGGTCCAAGATCTTCATTCTCAGACACTTTGGGTTGTCTGAAAACAAACCTCAAGATGTTACTGTACTAAGGTCTTGGATAATACTTTCTAGTTTCAGAGTCTCACTGACTCAGACAACTGTGTGACAGAATGACAAAAGTTGGGAAGTGTTCCACTTTCAAGTCTGTTTTCTGTCTCCACTTTGACCATTTGCTATATTCCACCATTTCTATAGTTTTACCAGTGTAAACTTCTAAACCTAATTCCTCAAACTTTCCCAGATGCTCATCTAGCTGATGCGCTCCTCCCTATCAAAGTAGAGCAGGCACAACTGTCAAATTGTCTTGTGCTATTTAATCTGAGAAGCTGGCCCTTGACTATGGAACTGGCCCTCGCACTTCAAACTCCAAGCATGTTTTTCTTGGAATGGTCTCTAAATCTCTGTCCTGGGTCAGGCTGGTCCTTTGATTCTGTGACTCAGAAAAGGAAATGAGCCAGCCTAACAAACAAAGATTCCTAAATCCTAACAGGGACACGATGCTGTCAGTGAAGATCCACTACAATAGGCTCTGCTGGGTGTTAATGCTTGCTATTTCTGCCTGGGATCTCCAGACTCATTATATTCTGAGATCAGAGATCCCACAACTCCAGATCTCCTTTGTTCCTCACATTTTTACTTTTGCTTCTGCCCAATCTAACAATGTGCTTGCTGATGATATCTGTGTTAAGATTCGCTTTCACATGAGGATTGTAGAAAACACAATTGGAACAAACAAAACAATGTTCATATATTGGTTTATTAATACATATCTTTATATGTATACACACACACACACACACACACACACACACACACACACTGGCCACATGTAATTATGGTTTGTCATCATGGACTCAGCATGAAATTGACTTATAAATTATAAACTAAAGTTTTTAACTTGGCTGCACTTCATTTTCTTTTCATAGTACAACTCAAATTTATGAAAGTAATAATAATAATAATAATGGAAAATGATAATAACTTAGCACCAAATTAACTTATGAATATGGTCCTAAATCTTTCATTTGAACAATTGCCATGAGGACATAAATTTTAAAATATTTATTTTTCTCTAATGCATTAATTCTGACCATAGTTTCTCCTCCCTTCATTCCTTCCAGTTCCTTCCACCACCACTTCCCCTTTCCCCAGAATCACTCTTCCTCTGTTTCCATTCAGAAAAGAGCAGTCTTCCAAGGTATATATATATATATAAACAAGTTACAATAAGACTAGGCACAAACCCTCATATCAAGGTTGGATGAGTCAAATCCATAGAAGAAAAGGGTCTTAAGAGCAGGTAAGAGAGTCAGAGCCTTGCCCTCCCTCTCATTGTTAAAAGTCCCAGGACAAGACTTACTTAATTATAGTATGTCCCAGGACAAGACATAATTATAGTATTCTGGTCAGAGTGCCTTGATCCTCATCTGAATTTTGGTTCTGACAACTATCTTTTTCAAAGAGCTAGTACAGAGCTTCTGTCCTATCTTCTGAGGTACATAAGTATAATCTTCATATCTTCATCTATGCTGACATAAGAAGATGTTAAATGTTAATACTCTTCCACAAAAAAAGGGAGCTTAATAGTCCATCTCAGTCAATTTTATATGGACAAAAGGTTAAAACAAGAGCCCAGCCGGGCGTGGTGGCGCATGCCTTTAATCTCAGCACTCAGGAGACAGAGGCAGGTGGATTTCTGAGTTCAAGGCCAGCCTAGTCTACAAAGTGAGTTCCAGGATAGCCAGGGCTGTACAGAGAAACCCTGTCTTGACCCACCCCCCTCAAAAAGACGAGGTGACACCTATCAACATGATTATAAAATGTTCTTATCCATACAAAGTAAAGAGTTTTCAGTCTAATTGTTTCAGGGACACCCACACTGCTACCAGTAACTCCTTAACAACTCCTTGTAAGCAAGTTCAAAAACTCACTGGTTTCCCAGGATGAATGTTGATAAAATTAAACTTTGGTGTGTCATTGGGACCATACCATCCCCTAGGGAGTATATTATCACAGCAGATAGTATTTCATTTGTTAATGTTATTATGTCTTGCAATATTAAGAAAACAATTCATATATCAAAGTTTCTAAGATCTAAGATCAACAATTACAAAAAACTGCCTAGAATGCTATGTTGAGTCAATCAAAGTTTATTTAGACATATTCAGCTACTAAAATATTAAACAGTTATTATAAGTACCAGATTGCTGTAACTGACTTTCTGAGTGTTTAGTATCCACACTTGAGGGCTAATCTAATGTGGTCAGAGAAATTACAAGGGAGAATATTTTCACCTCTAAGATCATTGAGGTCTCAAGGGACTGTGGGTCATTTCTAGAAATGTTTACTCTCTTATATAGGGAGGCCATGAGGTAATTGTAACCAGTATCCACTCTACAAAATGGAGGCTCAACACACGAGAAAGACTTCCTTAGTGCTTCTAGAGGAAGCCATAGACAGGCTTGGCAAAGGCTTTGGTATATTCTCATGTAGATGAACAACTAGTGAAGAAAGGTTCAAGGACTCAGACCTTCTTCACAATTCCAAGTGACTCCTCAGGACTGGATCCTCAATTGCTCTTAACAGTACAAAAACAAAAATTAATTTTGCCTGTCTACATGGTGTTAAACATCCTGCAGGAAAGAATAACCAAGATTAAAATGATAAGTAGGTTTCATATATATAATATATATGTATAATATATATATATTCAAGTCCTAACTATTTTCTTGAGTATGACCTAGGAATTGTAGTAGTTCTAATGATCTTACCCTTCATATGTTACAGATATATCCTTCTCACATAAATCACTTCAAGAATACATATCATCAGATTGCTGTCTTATGTTCTGGATCTTTGCCATCTGTTAAGTTTTATTATTGTACCTTCTCTGAAGCACTTTAACTGTTGCCCTTTCTACATGGTCCCTTTGTCATGTCAGGTAGAAGGAGTTAAGAGTGATTTGTGCCCTGAAACCTCTAAAAGAATATCTGGTCATGTCAAAAAGGAGACTAATAGGCTGCCCAATTCACTCCCTCTTCTGGACATTTTTTTTTTTTTTTTTTTTGGTTTCAGAAACAAATCATCTTCCCTGAAGCCTTCCCTGTATCAGTTATCACCTCTGTCACATTACCTATCAGAAAACCTTGAAGAAATTTCAGATCAGCTTAACATCTATCAGGTCCAACTGAATTCTTTGGTTGCTATGGCACTTGAAGAATGAAAGAGAGCTAGATCTGACTAAAGAAAAAAAAATCCAGCTGGGCGGTGGTGGCACAAGCCTTTAATACCAGCACACAGAGTGCAGATGCAGTCAGATCTCTGTGAGTTCAAGGCCAGCCTGGTCAACAGAGTGAGGCTCTAGGGCTGTTATACAGAGAAACAGGTCATCCAGGAACCCAATAGCTTTGAAATTGCTAATTTCATTATTTGATCCTACATTCTCAGTTGCTTCACCAAGTTCCTCCAACAAAGATTACAAATTTTCATTACTCAGAGGGTCAAAGAATACTTCGGGCCAGAAGGATATTAACACTATCCAACATAAGGACAACCTCTACAGATCATGTTAACCCCTTTACCCTCCAACTGTTGATCTCTGCCCCCACTCAGTTGGAACATCTTCCAAACAATAACTCCATTTCCAAATGAAGATCATCTTATAAAATTTCTTGTCTTGAAACTTCTTCAGTGCAACTTTTTATCCCTTTAGAGTTGGGATATGTTGGAATAAACATAGTTTTGCTCAGAAGTACTTAGTTCTGCTCCCACTGGAACTCTGCATATCAGAAAAACTGCAGACAGCCCAGACTCAACACCTGAAACTTCTCTACTCTCAATTCCCTGACATAAGCCTACTCAATGTCACCCTGAGGGTTCAAGCTCTTTTCCTGCAGAAAGAGTATTGCCTTTCATTGTTTCAATGAAAAGACAGTCTGCTTCTGTGGAGGTTGGAGTTGTTTTCATGAAACTGCTTCCACTTTGAAATAGGAATTTGGGATAACCTAAATTTGCTTTCCTAGGCCATGGTCACTCAAAACAGCTCCAGAGTAGACTATTTCTTATTCTTGCTTGAAATTGTTGGTTTTTGCATCAACAATATACACATGAATGAAACTCTCATAAAAAGCTATACCTTCAAACTGAAACCTTCTACAAGGCTGATTAGAACTTTAGTGATTGAGCCAGTATGTCCAAAACCTAGTTAAAATTTATCTAGGGCCATCTTTCCACTACTAAATGGTCATTCCTTTCCCATTTCATTGTTGGATCTAACATCTAGTGGCTAACAGGTAAAAGGCTTTATAAATTCTTTAGCTTAACAAAACATTATTTTCTACCAGTCAAAGGATTACATCTGAAGACGGTAGCAGAGTACTCCTTGTTTTGCTTTAACCCAGCCTTTCTGATGTTTCCCTTAATGTATTGAAAAGTGTTTTGATTTATGACTATTTTGTTCTGTTACTATAAATACTCAATTGAACTTCTTTGCTGTTGAAACACAGGATTTGAGCAAGCTAAATCTATGCACTTGGGTCATGGTCATTCATATTTTGTTTAGCCCTTTTGTGGTGAGAGTTGTGTTTCCATTTCAAAAACATCTTGAGTTCAGGAAAGCCCTTTTATGAGCACCTGCCCACATTCTATTAGAAAGAAAAAAAAGCAGAGAAAATTTACCAAGGTTAACACTTCACTCTACCCTCTTTTGTTCCAGTGCAGAGGTTCCTTTTGCTTCCATTCTTTCTGAGGCCACTTAAGTTTAGCTGGAATTTGATCTCCTTGATGAAGAATCCTGTGGAAAACTAACTTTGTTCTAGAAATCTTGGAACAAGATGTCCCTGATAACTTATCTTAGCTCAGTTAAATTGCTTGCTTGTTCAAAACCTCCCAGTGCAGCTGTCCACTGATTTACCAAGAGGCGGATTTTGTCTTTAAAAGCCCCTTGTTCTAAATAGTCAGGATTCATTGGGATCTCAAACTACTGAGCGTAGTCCAAGATGGCTGGGAAATAAAGCCTTGCAACTCTTGACAAATTGTGTCTGAGTGGTCAGTTTTTGGTGAACTCCCCATAGTACTTTCTGTCTTCCAATAAACATCTATGTCTGCATTATCTTTATTGTTTAATGTAAATTCATGTTCATAAATGTAAATAAAAGCATTGATTGAATACCAGGTGCCCTTCAAGAATATCTTCTTATATAGGGTGTCTTATTCAGTTCTCACAACTACTTATTTTCTATTCAGAAATCTGTGGCTAAGATTTGCCTCATGTTACTAGCTAAACCATAATGGAGAGAGAGAGAGAGAGAGAGAGAGAGAGAGAGAGAGAGAGAGAGAGAGAGAGAGAGAGAGAGAGAGAGAGAATGAGAGAGAGAGAGAATGAGAGAGAGAGAGAGAGAGAGAATGAGAGAGAGAGAGAGAGAGAGAGAGTTTAGCAATACTCTCTCTGATGAACATTTATTTTCTCAGGAACTGAAAAACTGAGTGGTCAAATCGGTAGTTTCCAATCTAATATGTCAGATCTGTAAAGTCTTCTCAAGCAGTAAGAAGATTCTTTCAACTCGTTAAATATTATGGGACAATTCTTCAAGAGAACAGGACATGCACTTACACATAGGCAAGCTTCTTGAAAAGAGCAAGTTTCTTTACTTCTGACCAAAATTATATCTATTTGTTTTTTTTAAATCCTTACTGTCACATATTAATACATCCAGACATATAATTCACCTTATAATCTAGCATTGATGTAACTTTGTGTAAAAATATTCCCTGCATCTCAGACTCCACAAATCTAAGGTGAAAATAGATCGAGATCAATAGGTCTTAAAGTTCTTATAAAGGTCATAAATGTGTGTCTCACACCTGTAGTGAAAAAAAAAATCCTACCCAAGGTTTGCTGCAGTGGCCCTTGATTTTATTATGTGTGCATAATTTAGTTGGTAGAGACCATCTTTCAGTGGGCTGCAAGGAAGTGAGTAATAAACAGACTTCATTGTGATTAAATTATTTTGGGAAATAAGCAGATTAATTTAGAGTTGTGCTCAGGAGAAAAATAAGAGCAATCAGAGACCTGCCCATATTATTGTTCCATAAAGATAACCTCTACCCATTTTGCCAGGCTGAAATATAAATAACCTTTCCATGTTCTCTTTGCTTAGTATCCTTTGAAGTCCCAGATTTCCCTTCCTGAATTTGAACCCATTGTTCTAAAGTCCTTCTTACTCAGGGAACTGATGAATCTGTTGCCTTTCATGTACTGTGAAGTTGGTGCTAGTACTGGATGAGGGCTCAAATGAATGTCATCTGGGATTGGCTATGTATGCCAAGGATAGGGAGAGAAAATATTTAAGGAATGCCTTCAAGGTACTTACCATCTGTGCCCTAAATAAATTATTTATTCTAAATGAGCTAGTTTCTTCATTGCTTTAAGAAATACAGTTTCTTATCAGTTCCTATTTTCTTTCCTTTTAGGATCTGTGTATTACACTTGCTTATGCACTGTGACCGATATTTACATTTTTAGGGCAACTATTCTTTCCCAAAAGGATGATCACAAGGTAGAGAGACTTAGGGAGAATAACCTCATAATAATCATCTTTCAAAGGATTATAGAAAACCATGTTTTCAAAGAGGGCTAAACTCAATCTGTTAATAGTGGTTAAAACAATGGCAAAGCAATTTCATTATTCTCTAATTCATGCATGTAAACATAGCAAGGATTTTCTTTTTAAAAAATTATTTATTGGATATTTTCCTTCAAATGTACCTTTCTCACCCCTGGAACTCCCTATTCCAATACCCTCCCCATGCTTCTATGAGGGTGTTTCCCCACCCACCTGCCTACCCACTCCTGCCTCCCTACCCTTACATTCCTCTGGACTGGGACATTGAGCCTTCACAGGACCAAGAGGGTCTCTCCTCTCACTGATGTCCTATAAGGCCATCCTCTGCCACATATGTGGTTTGAACCATGGGTATCTGCATGTATACTCCTTGGTTGATGGTTATGTCCCTGGGAGACCTGCAGGGTCTGGTTGGTTCATATTGTTGTTCTTCTTATGGAGTTGAAAACCCCTTCAGCTCCTTCAGTCATTTCTCTAACTCTTCCATTGGGAACCCCATTGGTGACCCCATGCTCTGTCCAATGGTTGGCTGTGAATATCATCCTCTGTGTTTGCCGCCACTCAGAGACAGCTATATCAGACTCCTGTCAGCATGCGCTTGGCACCCAACAATAGTGTCTGGGTTTGGTGACTATATATGTGATGGATCCCCAGGTGAGGCAGTCTCTGGATGGCCTTTCCTTCAGTCTATGCTCCACACTTTGTCTCCACATGTGTTCCTGTGAGTATTTTGTTCCCTCCTTCTAAGGACCAAATCACCCACACTTTGGTCTTCCGTCTTGAGCTTCATGTGGTCTGTGACTTGTATCTTGCGTATTCGTGATTTTGGGCTAATATCTGTGTATCAGTGAGTGCATTCCATGTGTGTTGTTTTGTGATTGGGTTACCTCACTCAGGATGATATCCTCTAGATCCACCCATTTGTCAAAGAATTTCATAAATTCATTGTTTTTAATAGCTGAGTAGTACTCCATTGTGTAAATGTACCACATTTTCTGTATCCATTCCTCTGTTGAGGGACATCTGGGTTCTTTCCAGCTCCTGGCTATTATAAATAAGGGTGCTATGAACATAATGGAGCATGTGTCCTTATTACAAGTTGGAACATCTTTTGGATATATGCCCATCTTTTGGGTATTGCTGGACCTTTGGGTAGTACTATGTCCAATTTTCTGAGGAACTGCCAGACTGATTTCCAGAGTGGTTGTACCAGTTTGCAGTCCCACCAGCCATGGATAAGTGTTCCTCTTTCTCCATATCCTTCCCAACATTTGCTGTCACCTGAATTTTTGATCTTAGCCATTCTGACTGGTGTGAGGTGGAATCTCAGGGTTGTTTTGATTTGCATTGCCGTGATGACTAAGGATGTTGAACATTTTTTTAGGTGCTTCTCAGCCATTCGGTATTCCTCAGTTGAGAATTCTTTGTTTAGCTCTGTACCCCATTTTTAAATAGGGTTATTTGATTGGAGTCTAACTTCTTGAGTTCTTTGTATATATTGGATATTAGCTCTCTATCGGATGTAGGACTGATAAAGATCTTTGCCCAAATAGTTGGAGGCCTTTTTGTCCTTTGCCTTACAGAAGCTTAACAACTTTATGAGGTCCCATTTCTCAATTCTTGATCTTACAGCATAAGTCGTTAGTGCTCTGTTCAGTAATTTTTCCCCTGTACCCAATATGTTTAAGGCTCTTCCCCACTTTCTCCTCTATAAGTTTCAGTGTCTCTGGTTTTATGTGAAGGTCTTTGATCTACTTGGACTTGAGCTTTGTACAAGGAGATAAGAGTGGATCGATTCTCATTTTTGTACATGCTAACTGCCAGTTGAATCAGCCCCATTTGTTAAAAATGCTATCTTTTCCCCACTGGATGGTTTTTAGCTCCTTTGTCAAAGATCAAGTAACAATATGTGTGTGGGTTTATTTCTAGGCCTTCAATTCTATTCCATCGATCTTCCTGACTGTCTCTATACCAATACCATTCAGGTTTTTTTTTTTTAATCACTATTGTTCTGTAATACATCTTGAGGTCAGTGATGGTGATTCCAACAGGATTTCTTCTATTGTTGAGAATAGTTTTCACTATACTGTTTTATTTCTTATTCTAAATGAATTTGCAAATTGCTCTTTCTAACTCTATGAAGAATTGATTTGGAATTTTGATGGAGATTGCATTAAATCTATAGATTGCTTTTGGCAGGATAGCCATTTTTACTATATTAATCCTGCCAATCCATGAGCATGGGAGATCTTTCCATCTTCTGTGATCTTCCATATCTTTCTTCAGAGACTTGAAATTCTTGTCATACAGAAATTTCACTTGCTTTGTTAGAGTCACACCAAGGTTATGTAATATTATTTGTGACTATTGTGAAGGATGTCCTTTTCCTAATTTCTTTCTTAGCCTATTTATCCTTTGAGTAGAGGAAGACCACTGGATTGTTTGGGTTAATATTATATTCAGCCACTATGGTAAAGTTGCTTATCAGGTTTAGGAGTTCTCTGGTGGATTTTTTGGGGTCACTTAAGTATACAATTATATCACTTGCAAATAGTGATATTTTTACTTCTTCCTTTACAATTTGAATCCCTTTGATCTCCTTTTGTTGTCTAGTTGTTCTTGCTAGAACTTCAGGTACTATATTGAGTAGATAGGGAGAGAGTGAGCAGCCTTGTCTAGTCCCTGATTTTAGTTGGATTGCTTCCAGTTTCTCTCCATTTAGTTTGATGTTGGCTATAGGTTTGCTGTATATTGCTTTTACTATGCTTAGGTAGGGGCCTTGAATTCCTGATCTTTCCAAGATTTTTAACATGAAGGGTTGCTGAATTCTGTCAAATGCCTTTCAGCATCTAATGAAATGATCCTGTATTTTTTTTTTCTTTGAGTTTTTCTTTGTAGTGGATTACATTGATGGGTTTCCATATATCGATACATCCTTGCATCTCTGGGATGAAGCCTACTTGATTGTGATGGATGATCATTTTGATGTGTTTGTGCATTCGGTTGGCAAGAATTTTACTGAGTTTTTTTTTTTTTTCCATCATTGTTCATATGGGAGATTGGTCTGAAGTTCTCTCTCTTTGTTGGGTCTTTGCGTAATTTAGGTATAAGCATAATTGTGGCTTCATGGAATGAATTGGGTAGTGTTCCTTCTGTTTCTATTTTGTGGAATAGTTTGAAGAATATTAGTATTAGGTCTTCTTTAAAGATCATCTGGTCCTGGGCTTTTCTTTTTCTTTTTCTTTTTCTTTTTTCTTTTGGTGGGGAGACTATTAATGACTGCTTCCATTTCTTTAGGGCTTATGGGACTGTTTAGATGGTTTATCTGATCCTGTTTTAACTTTATCACCTGGTATGTGTCTAGAAAATTGCCCATTCCACCCGGATTTTCCAATTTAGTGGAGTATAAACTTTTGTAGTAGGATATGATGATTTTTTGTATTTCCATAGTTTCCATTGTTATGTCTCCCTTTTCATTCCTGATTTTATTAATTTGGATACTATCTCTGTGCCCTCTGGTTAGTATGGCTAAGGGTTTATCTATCTTGTTGATTTTCTCAAAGAAATAAACCTGGGAGTGGAGCTTCCTCTGGGTGTTTTGGGACTGGCTTAGGAGTTTGAGACCAAGGTAAACAAATGCAGACTGAAAAGAACCCGAGCCACTGGTTAGGTGGGGTTCCTGTGTCCCTGGATCCCACTGTTTCCAGTTACTCCCAGTGGTGTTGGAACAAATGTTGTGCCCTTCTCATGTCGATCCTCGAAATCATTGCTTTTAATAGCTGAGTAGTATTTCATTGTGCAAGCATACCACATTTTCTGTATCCATTCCTCTGTTGAAGGACATCTGGGTTCTTTCCAGCTTCTGGCTATTATAAATAAGGTTGCTGTGAACATAGTGAAGCATGTGTCTTCATAGCAAGGATTTCAATTGCAATTTTTTTATGAAATAATAAAAGGTTACAAATAATACCAAAGGCAATCATTAGGTAAATAAGCTGTAGTTTGCTAATGTTCTGGATGATTCTAAAAGAGTGTTCATATGAGATAAAATTTTATGTCTAACATATACATAGATTTTAGAAATAGTTCAGGATGACAAAGTAAGCTGAAAAACGTATAACTGTAGCAGCTGTTAGCAACCCAAGGGAATATAACCATAATTAACGTGTCAATACCACAGCCATCATTCCAGAGAGCTTATAGTGCTAGCATTAGTTATCTTTTTGTTATTGCTTTCCTTTACCAAGTTAGCTTGCATGCTGTGATCAACGACAGATAATGTCCAAAATTATGCATGGAACATACAGAGAACTTGATGGTGTTTGTGAAGATCCTGAGCATACTCAGGAGGTAAAAACCTGCCATTATGAAATAATTGTCCTTATTTAGAATGAAATGAAATTAGTGTTTTTCTTGAAACATATGTGAAAAATGTTTCAAGGTGCAACTATATTGTTAGTACGTAAGTGATACGTTTAAATTTGCCTTACTTACGTGGAAATGTTCTTCAGCCCATAGGCAACAATGATATCATGATTAAGATGCTAAGAGAACGATGCATTGAGAAAACTTTGGGAAATTTTGAATAATCTATCATATAAATAATATGATTTGTTTTTAAAATAAAAAGTACAAAACAATATAATATTTGAAAATCAAATATAGGCATCTAAACTTATTCTTTATAGTTTAGAAGCAACACACTAAAGGAATATCAGTGGAAGATAAATAGTTTGAGTGAGGGACAAAAATTTAAGGGTGTTGGTTAAAGAAATTTAGAACTTCACCCTTTTCTGTAGCATTTTTATCTGAGATTGTTCAACTTTAATGTTTTTCCATGTATGGGCACATCCCATGAAAAATTAAAAATAAGATGTAAAAAAGGAGAAAATTACGGTCTACCTAGAGGATGAAAGTGAATTTCATGTGATTTCTACTCTGCATGAAGAATTTTCCTCATAATAGAAAATATAAAACTCAGCTCAGCACTCAGGGTCATGGTTTTTCTCCTTGACTCATACAGTGGTAGCTTTCAGTGAATCCATTTGTTATTGATCTCTTTCCCCTTCCTGTCTCACTTTTCATTCTCCTCCACCTAAGGGCATTATTTATGCATTTGCCAGGAAACTTTCAGCCATTTACCTCCCCATTCTCTTCTTTTGTTTCCTTCCTTTGCTTGTTCTTTCCAATAGAGGTAAGAGCTTGCCAATAATGTCAGCAACTTCTATTTTCACTAGAGGTCTAGATGTGTAAAAGTATATTACATTATGTGATCTGCTTGGAAGTTAGATAGGCCAAGATACTTTTCCTATTTCGTTTAAGTTCATTTGCTATATGGAATTTATGACAATTTGGTTTTAAAAATAAATAATTGTGTTTTATAACTAAAAACTGGTATTCCTTAAGAAAGACAGAAAGAAACCGCTGCAGATTTATGTGAATTCATGGCTGGTGAATTCAAGTCTTGATGAACACTTCATTTCTTTATTTCTCTTACAGAATAAAAGCTACAAAATTCACAGAAGCTAAATTCCCTCTACTGGTTTACAGGATGAACTGAGGGAACATGGGAAAACAGAGGATTATTGCTTAGTGTTACTTGAAAGTACCAGGAGAGAATCAGCAACTGATAAGGTCAGGGTTAAGCAGTTGTCCTCATTGGTATTTTTTAACATTGACACTAGGTAGAGTTACCTGTGAAGGGGATGCTCAAGTGATAAATCACTTCCATCAGGTTGGCCTGTAGGCAAGTCTATATGGCATTTCTTTATTAATGAGTGATGTAGGAGGTCCCAAAATTGTGAACATTGCCATTTTTGGGTAAGGGGTCCTCAGAGGTAAAAGTCATGTAGTCGAACATAAGCCTAGACAGCAAGCCAGTAAGCAGTGCTCTTCCGTGGCTTCTGCTTCAGTTCTTACCTCCAGGTTACTGCCTTGAGTTCCTGCCCTGAATTTAGTTCATGATGGACCACAAGTATAAGTTAAAGCAAGCTCTTTCCACACTAGGTGGCTTTTAATAATAGTGTTTGCACCATAACAGATATCTAACTAAGACAATAGTGTTTCTCTTTTTAGGAAAGTTCCTCCTTGGTTTATTGGAATCTACTGTAGGGCAACCTCTATAGTTCACTCTACCTTCTGTAAGCCAGTTTTCTTTTTAAAAATAGTGATTGACTGATACAGGAATATAAATACCTTTGCATGATCTCCGATTCCTCAGCTCCCTTGTGAGATAAAAGAAAGGACTTTGCCCAATATTATATCAAGATATTACTTTACTTCCTTCTTTTAAGGCCACACAAGAAAGCCTTGGTGAGAGGTCCAAATATAAAAGATATTTTAGAATCAATACAATCAAACCTGAAAATACCATAAACCCTTTCTTAGAACACATTCATTTTGACAGCAGGTTAAATAAATGGAGGAAAAATAGAAGAGAACTGAATAAAGAAAATACAGATAGGATCCCCAAACTGTCTACATTGTAATTTTCTCACCTGCACTGACAGAAGGAAGGGATGCAACGTTGGGAGTAGGAGATTGAGTGTAGAGTCCTTTACTACTGCAGTCCACACTCTGACCCTGGAGTATATGTGTGTCACCAAATCTTTCTATATTTCTTTCTTTATAACTTTTGATACCGATTGTACATAACAGGATCATTTCTCCACTTATTTAGCATTTTAATCTGGACTATTGGGAGGGAAGATGGTATGTGAAGGGGCAACTAATATATAAGCAGTGTGATTTTTAATTTGGTAATTGCTGAAACCAAAAATTTTAAAAATAGCTATGAAAGTAAATATTATAACACATATTTATCCTCAAATGTTTGGTTTCTGTTGACATGGATTTAGCTCATGATTACAGAATAAGTCACACCCCTATCTCTTATCTTTCTCAAGCATCTTAGTGCTGTAAAGTGGAAAAATGTACAACCCAGAGACATATAATCAACAATCCATAAATCTTTCCCCTTAATATTGACAGGATCCAAATGCTTAAACAGTTACAACTATGGTCTTGAAAAATATTACCCAATTCTCGTTTCACCAGGGCAAAATCCAAAGCAACTTAGTCCCGGTGCTAGATACACATAAATTATGCCATTTATGGGCACTTTGCTTTCTGCTGCAAAGGCAAGACTATCTGATTGAATACAGCCTTAACAGAGTTCTGGATGTAAAGCAATAGAGAACATCCTGTCATTTTCTTACAAGTAAAATGTATTGCAGTCATTTTTGTAAAACATATGAGAACATACGTAAAACAAGAACTAATGGCAAGTTACCTACTGTGCATTTGTTTGGAAGTCCTCCACAGAAAAAATTTAACTGCTTTGGTGCAGTGGTTTTTACTTTTGCAGCTATAGAGTCTTGGATAGCTTAAAAAGGAGTGGCAATTAAGGAAAAAATGTTGCACAAAATAAAGACGGTGGTATGAAAGCTAAAAAAAATCACAAACCTCCATTTAAATATTCATCAACTCTACATTTGATCTTTATGTGGCTCCCTACAGTGCTCAGAATAATCTATACATCCTTATAATTCACCTCAGTAAGATAGAAGTATTTTAGGCTTTGTGGCCAACATGGCCTCTGCAACAGTACTGTTTTTCTAGTATCAAGTCATCCAAAATTTGATAATATATCAATAAAGAATCAGAATTGTTTTGCATTAAAATAAAACTTGTGAAAACATACTTGCATTATAGCTCCTACCTTACAGTCAATAACTCAGTATACACTAACAAATTAAACTCATAATATAAATATAATATCTTGTAAAAGATTTGTCTGTGATTATTACAAACTATTTTAGGATAATAACGAGCAGTCAAAATAGAAACATGGGGACTGCAGAGATGGTTTTCTGTATAGATCACTTGCTACTGTAAGGGTACACCCAGGTCTGGTTCCTGGCACCCACATGGTGGCTCACAACCTTTTTTTTTCTCTCCACATTTTTTATTAGATATTTTCTTCATTTACATTTCAAATGCTATCCCAAAAGTCCCCTATACTCTCTCCCTGTCCTGATCCCCTACCCACTCACTCTCACTTCTTGGCCCTGGACTTCCCCTGTACAGGGGCATATAAAGTTTGCTAGACCAAGGGGCCTCTCTTCCCAATGATGGCCGACTAGGCCATCTTCTGCTACATATGCAGCTAGAGACATGAGCTCTGGGGGTACTGATTAGTTCATATTGTTGTTCCACCTATAGGGTTGCAGACCCCTTCAGCTCTTGGGTACTTTCTCTAGCTCCTTCATTAGAGGCCCTGTGTTCCATCCTACAGATGACTGTGAGCAACCACTTCTGTATTTGCCAGGCACTGGCAAAGCTGCCACAGACTATCCCCTTTTTGGGTCTCCTCTCTGTGTGGAACGGGTCTCTGGTTGCAGGTGGACAAGGAGTCAGCAAATGACAAACAGAAACGACATACACGATTGTGTAGAATCTGAATGTAATTTGTCGAATCGAGCATCAAACTTTTTATACAGAAGAAAATAGGATCCTGAGCGATTGGATTGGAGCAGACGCTGTGTTCCATTCACCAGAGGTCTTAAGATCCCGTGGCAGGTCTTGTGGGTAGCTTGCAGGTGTCAGCCGACTCCACACCCTAGCTACCCCGGTGCTGGCAGGACCGAACGGGAGTTGTGTCCCTGATCAGGCCGGGCCTCTAGTGAGACTACACCGGGGCCTAGGAAACACATAAGTGGATGCTCACAGTCAGCTATTGGATGGATTACAGGGCCCCCAATAGAGGAGCTAGAGAAAATACCCAAGGAACTAAAGGGATCTGCAACCCTATAAGTGGAACAACATTATGAACTAACCAGTACCCTGGAGCTCTTGACTCTAGCTGCATATGTATCAAAAGATGGCCTAGTCAGCCATCACTGGAAAGAGAGGCCCATTGGACTTGCAAACTTTATATGCCCCAGTACAGGGGAACGCCAGGGCCAAAAAGTGGGAATGGGTGGGTAGGGGAGTTGGGGGGAGAGTACGGGGACTTTTGGGATAGCATTGGAAATGTAAATGAGGAAAATACCTAATTAAAAAAAAGAATATTAAAATCAAAATCTTAGGATATATCTAAAAATCTAAAAAAAAAAAAAAAAAAAAATAGGGAAGTTGGGTGACACACCAGCAAGGTGCAAAGAGGTTACTGGATTCTTACACAAAACAGAGGAATGCAAACACGGAAGGACTGGCAGGAACAACTTGGATAAAATTCAATGTTAACAACTGGGATCAAAAACAGCTCCACCTAAGGTCCATTTAATCTTAGAAGCCAGAGTCAAGGTCTTTGTGCCCTTGCCATAGTTCCTATTCTAGTCTATTGTATAGTTCACCTTCCCCCTAGGCCATTGTAAATACTTGTGTATGGATGTAACTCAGCTATCTATAGTTCTAAGTATCTACTCTGGTTCCTTCTTAGATCACAAACTTCCTTCTTCCTAGACAATGGTAAATTCCTGTGTAGGGCAGTGACTTAACTATCCATGCCCAGGGTCGGATCAAGGACTGCCTAGAATGTAACTTAGCTATATGTCAAAATATCAATCCTTAGGAGCACTTGTAATAAAGCAATATTAAGGGAAAGCACACAGATCCATTTACCAATTAAAGCAAGGACATTGGAGCATTCTTTATACAGGATGCCACGATTCCAGGAGACTAAGTTTCAGTGAACTTTTTGCCTTGGGACAGCACCCAGGTTTTAGGGGCCTGTCGTGCTTGTCACTACTAGAATGGATGTAGCACAAAGCCTCACAGAAGACAGCTATATCAGGGTCCCTTCAGCAAAACCTTGCTGGTATATGCAGTAGTGTCTGCATTTGGTGGCTGATTATGGGATAGACCCCCAGGTGAGGAAGTCTCTGGATGGTCCATCCTTTCATCTTAGCTCCAAACTTTGTCTCTGCAACTCCTTCCATGGATATTTTATTATGTATTCTAGGGAGGAATGAAGTATCTAAGCGTTGGTCTTCCTTCTTGATTTTCTTGTGTTTTGGAAGTTGTATCTTGGGTATTCTAGGTTTCTGGGATAATAGTCACTTATCAGTGACTGCATATCAAGTAACTTCTTTTGTGATTGGGTTACCTCACTCAGGATGATATCCTCCAGATATGTCCATTTGCCCAAGATTTCATAAATTCATTGTTTTTAGTAGCTGAATAGTACTCCATTGTGTAAATGTACCACATTTTTTTTTATCCATTCCTCTGTTAAGGGACATCTGACTTCTTTCCAGCTTCTGGCTATTATAAATAGGGCTGCTATGAACATTGTAGAGCATGTGTCCTTATTACCAGTTGGAACATCTTCTGGGTATATGCCCAAGAGAGGTATTGCTGGATCTAGCAGTAGAACTATGTCCAGTTTTCTGAGGAACTGCCAGGCTGATTTCCAGAGTGGTTGTACCAGCTTGCAATCTCACCTGCAATGGAGGAGTGTTTCTCTTTCTCCACATCCTCGCCAGCATCTGCTCTCACCTGAATTCTTGATCTTAGCCATTCTGACTGGTGTGAGGTGGAATCTCAGGGTTGCTTTGATTTGCATTTCCCTGATGATTAAGGATGTTGAACATTTTTTCAAGTACTTCTCAGCCCTTTGGTATTCCTCAGTTGAGAATTCTTTGTTTAGCTCTGCACCCCATTTTTTAATGGGGTTAGTTGAATTTCTGGAGTTCAGCGTCTTGGTCTCTTTGTATATATTGGATATGAGTCCCCTATCATATTTAGGATGGGTAAAAATTCTTTCCCAATCTGTTGGTGGCCTTTTTGTCTTATTGCCAGTATCTTTTGCCCTACAGAAGCTTTGCAATTTTATGAGGTCCCATTTATTAATTCTTGATCTTACAGCACAGGCCATTGCTGTTCTGTTTAGGAATTTTTCCCCTGTGCCCATATCTTCGAGGGTTTTCTCCACTTTCTCCTCTATAAATTTCAGTGTTTCTGGTTTTAGGTGGAGTTCTTTGATCCACTTAGACTTGATCTTTGTACAAGAGATAAAAATGGATCAATTCTCATTCTTCTACATAATAACTGCCAGTTGTGCCAGCACCATTTGTTGAAAATGCTGTCTTTTTTCCACTGGATGGTTTTACCTGCCTTGTCAAAGATCAAGTGACCATAGGTGTGTGGGTTCATTTCTGGGTCTTCAATTCTATTCCATTGATCTACCTGTCTGTCACTGTACCAGTACCATGCAGTCTTTATCACAATTGCTCTGTAGTAAAGCTTTAGGTCAGGCATGGTGATTCCACCAGAGGTTCTTTTATCCTTGAGAATAGATTTTGCTATCCTAGGTTTTTTGTTATTCCAGATGAATTTGCAAATTGCCCTTTCTAACTCAGTGAAGAATTGAGTTGGAATTTTTAGGGGATTGAATATAATCTGTAGATTGCTTTCAGCAGGATAGCCATTTTTACTATATTAATCCTGCCAATCCATGGGCATGGAAGATCTTTCCATCTTCTGAGAGCTTCTTCAATTTCTTTCTTCAGAGACTCGAAGTTCTTGTCATACAGATCTTTCACTTCCTTAGTTAGAGTCACACCAAGGTATTTTATGTTATTTGTGGCTATTATGAAGGGTGTTGTTTCCCTAATTTCTTTCTCATCTTGTTTATCCTTTGTGTAGAGAAAGGCCACTGATTTGTTTGAGTTAATTTTATATCCAGCTACTGCACTGAAGCTGTTTATCAGGTTTAGGAATTCTCTGGTGGAATTTTTAGGGTCACTTATATATACTATCATATCATCTGCAAACAGGCTCACAACCTTTTATAACTCCAGTTCTATGTAATCTGAAACCTTTGGGCTTCATTGGACTCCAGATATATTAGTAGTACATATATGTACATACAGGGTAACATACACACCTAAATAAAATAAATTAAAATTCAAAAATAAGGGAACTTGTGGAATTCATTCAAGTTTATATTTTATCAATGCATAACATTAGATGTCATAATATATAAATTAAGTAAGATTTACTGAAGTGATCTAAGGCCAGATATCTCCAAGGGTCTACTTAAACTCTTTAAAATATGGACTATAAAATCAATTATATAAGATTGATAATATGGATGATTAATTAAAAGAACAGAGGAACTATTTGTCATGTAGATGAAGAAAATGTGGGATAGAGTGCTGAGCAAGAGGCAAATGGCATAGACAAGTACTCACCAAGTCCTTCTTGTGGTACCTGGTACATTTCTTAGCCATTGCCCTTGAAACTGTCAAGTCTTCTTTGGGGCTGAGTCTTTGGAAACCATGTTTTGCTCATTCTTTCTGTCTGCTTTAATTTGGTCTTCCTGGTTTTGTTTTCTGGACCATATCTTAAAATATGTGTGTTGCTTATCTTCCATCTACAGTCTCTTCCTTAGTTCTACAATTGCATCTCAGAGTTTGAAGAAATAAAATGTTTTATTTGTTCTAAGCAATTATATCAGAGTCTTAAACTGTTTATTGCGTTCCTGACTCAAATTTTCAAACATTTACAGAGTCATTCCTCTTTAATTATACTAACAGGTGTTCTGATATCTACATCGTGTGCAATAATAGTTAAAGTTGAAGATCTTCTGTCTGCTGCAGTATTCTGATCATTTCCTAAAATGTGACAATGTTAATTCTTTGAGCAACACTTGGATCTCTTAGTTACATCCAGCTTTAAAGAGTTGATGGTAGCACTCTGTGCTTTGTGACTCCAGTAACCAAGACTTCTAAGGAGAACAAGTTATCTGTATGTGTCTCCTAAGGCATCCAAGAAAATACAATTTTTAAATAGTTCTTTTTTAACTTAAATTATGTTTATATGCATATGTCTCTGTGTGTAAGTTTATGTAAGTGTAGGTGTCTGCAGAGGCAATAAAAGAGCCTAGGATGTTCGAAAGCTGGACTTACGTGCAGGTGTAAGCTGCCCAATGTGGATGCTGAAAATTAAACTCAGGTTCTCTGTAAGAGTAGCAAGCAATTGAAAGCACTGAGCAGTCCCTCCAGCTTCTGAAATAGTGATATTTAATCCTTACTAACCTTTAAAAATGTATTAAGCAAGCAAATCCACAAGCAGAGACTTCTGCTTACAGTAAATCTTGTTCTGTTCAGGGCTGCCCTAAATCTTTGGTTCCTTTCCTGTTCTCCGTGATGAGCATCTGGGAAACAATTATCTCGAGGAGATCAGCAGGAAGCAGTCTTTCAATAGCAGGAGCAGGTGGTGGGACATAATACCATCTGGCTTCCTGCCACCATCCCAATAGTTTATTCCATTCTGTGTCCTCCTGAAGGTGCTTGTACAAAATGCAAATTGTTCTGATACAGACAAGATACCTTCCCATTATTAATAAGATAGCAATAGCTTTACTATATGTCTTGCTATATAAAAAGCTCATGGCTGTGTTAGCTTACCAGTACCCAGAATATAAACCAATCACCTCCAACCTACGTGTGGTCTAATTCTTCTTTGGTTGTGCTGGTGGCTGGAGTATGCAATAACTCCAGTGAATAATAACATGACTCTTTCCTTAGATTTGGAGTAGAGGTTGAGGTACAAAACTACGAAGGGAGATTCAATACACTTTACATATGATACCATAATAATAGAACGTTGAGTTATAAAATTCAGCTACTTGTTTAAAAAATATATTCCAGAAGGATCTTCCCCTCATTAGCTGGAATTAAGATGATGAAATAATATTGAATAATGTTTTGCCATCATTGAGGCTGAGAAGTACAGGTAACCCACTACTAACTACACAATAGGGATAATTATACTTCGCTTCTCTAGCTTACCTAGTTCTCTTAATTGGTTAGCTTCTGTAAATAAATAACTCATCAAAGACTGTTAACAGTAGTAGCCTTTAACAGAAGTTACAAATATTTGTATGTTATGAAGGCACTAAGCATGCCTCTAATTTCTCACCTGGACCCAGGCAGACCATAGCAATTGTAAAAGCAATAACATTGACTTACATTGAGAACAACATGTAACTCAGAGTCAATATATGCCATGTGCCAAGCATTTATATACCTACTCTAATTTTCTTAAATGTAAAAAAAAAAAAAAAAAAAGAAGTTTATTCTGTTTACTGTTTCCATTGGAACAGAGTACCAAGCAAAATAACCTGCTGGGTTAAAGAGCTTACTAACCAGAAGAGACAGGGTTTTGAAATCACATCTTTCTGAGTCCACAAGCTATGCAGTTTGAAGAGGTTTGGTTGGCACTCAGTAGTCGACTACTTGCCAAGCATGTAAAAGGCTCATAGTCTGCACCAAAGAAATGAGAACATCAAATCAAATCAAACCTATGCAGGTCGGGTGCCACAGAGCCCCACACCTATAACTTTAAAGCCTACAAGGCAAAAGCCAAAGGATGTAGATGAGTTTGAGGCCAGCCTAAGGAAAATGTGAGAACTCGGCTTAAATTAAAAGAAGAATATTTTCAACAATAACATTGCAACTGATGTGCCTATACAAGGTCACAGCAGCTTATAAATATTGAGTAAAACAACATGGTTGTGGTGATATTTTTTTTCTGTCAATCTTGTTTTCCAGGCAAACGGCTCTATCCCCTGTCTGTTCCCTGTGGGCTGAGTAATATTTCCTTCAATATTTTGTGGTCATTTACTATTTCCTGCAATATTTTCTATCCAGTAGTTAACCTGCTCCTATAATACAGTAGCAGGTGACTGCAAAACAACACTTGTAAAGTACAAATTGATTTAAGAAGTAAAGAGACCCTGGTAATATTGTACATATTAACATTTCAGTTATTGTACAAGTGGAAAACCGGAGGGAATCAGGTATAAGCTGTATTGATAATACTAATGATTAGTATTTTCTTTGTTATATGAGAGAAAGACATGTATAAGGGTGAGAATAGAGAGGAAAAAGTGGGGAGAAATGTAGACATTTTGATTAATGGTAGATTAAAAGGGTGAATGAATAAATGTACTCAAATATTGTAATAAGGTCAACCTTGGGGCTTTGGCTATGTATCAGTAAGAGAAATGCATATGGGAAAAAAGGAAAGAAAAAAAAAACAGATAAAAAAAGAGACAGGAAGAATGTACGCAAAACCTTCACAGGCATGGACAATAGGGTATAATGTTAGCCCATTCATCCCTCTCAAATTGACACACGCATACCATCCAACCCACGCTCCGTTTCATTGTCTTTGGTTGCTATTTGTCATCCATAACCAGTTCATGACAGCTAAGCTTGCTATTTGGGCAATGCTGCTGGGTGTGAACGGAAGCACTTTGTGGTTTCTGGTGACCCCCATAAACTCATGTATTGCTGATAGGAACCATCCAATCTTCTCTTGCCTGCTTCCAAAGAGAGATTCACCATCTTCCCAAAAGTTTCTTCCAAATAACATGAAATGAACCAATGTTTTGTGGGTTGTTTACTATTTCCTGCAATATTTTCTATCCAGTAGTTAACCTTCTCCTATAATACAGTAGCAAGTGACTGCAAAACAACACTTGTAATGTACAAATTGATTTAAAAAGTAAAGAGACTCTAATATTTTAAAAGTACATTTCATATTACTTGATATTGATCCACAAAATATTTACAATTGATTGTGTTGAATAAGCCTCATCTATGCCAGACTCTAAATATTTTCATCACACCATAAAAACACCCAACTTCTACCAAGTTTATCCCCTACCTCTGCCAGTAGGTTCTTAATATGGTGGTTGTGTTTCTTTATAATTGGATTCTATGCAACTACTCTGAGAAATCTAAATTCAAAGAGCATGGGGCAATTCCCACTTTTCTTCATGTGAGCCCAGCATTCCGAGAAAGACTTTTTCGTGTTCCCACTCCTTCCAGTTAAACACCCACCAGTTGCTTTATTTCTCAGGTCAACAATCTGTTAGAATAAAGGCACCATAAGGTTTCTGGAAAGGATCCCATAGTACCCAGCATTCCAGGCCTTCTCTTAAGCCCATAGGTTGAAGATCAAGATGTGTTCTTACCCTTTGCTTCTCTGGGTCCACATAGCGAATTCCAAAGTAGTCCTTTTCCAGCAGGCTATAGTAGTTGCAGATGTATTCAATGAGAAACTGCCCTTTCGTTTCCCTCTGTAAAGGAAGCACATTTAAGATACAGCTAGGACTCACAAGCACATTCCCAGTCTACTCCCAGTTGGCCTTACTTACCCAGCTGGATCTGTGTTTAGAATAATGGGTTTGGTTACTTCAAATATTGGCATAAATGTTTCCAATATCACTAGTTACAACTTCAGCAAGCAACAAATTTTACAAAGTGAGCAGCTTAGTCACTTTTAGGTTGTTGTGACCACTGAAGTGACAAGAAGCAACTTAAAGTAGAAAAGGCTTATTTTTCATCATAGTTGTATAGGATATAGTGCATTCTTGCAAGGAAGGCTTGGCAATGGAAGTGTGAGACTGCTTGTAGACAAGCAAGCAGAAAGCAAGCAGATGAGTAAATGGAAGCGTGAAATAAAACATAGCCAGGAAAACCCACCACCACCACCAACAACAACAATAACAAAATCAAAATCAGCCATAGAAAACAAAGACATACTAAAACCACCTCAAATTCCACCTACAGAAACTTCTGCCAGTGAAATCGCAAATCCTGAAGGTTTCACAGACTCTCAAAATAGCACTACTATCTGGAAAGCAAATGTTCAAACCCAGTAGCCAATAGGGGACATCTGGCATGCAAACCACAGAGTAAACCAACAAAAATGCATGTGTGTGCTTGCACATGTGCACACAGAAACACACACTTGTAATCACAAGAATACCCAAAAGTGGAATAAATAGGCTACACAGCAATGCCCTGAATTGGTACAATGTGCTCTGTGTGTTCTGTTTCATTCTATCATGGGTAATTTAATTTGCTTTGAGGTATTTACAACTGAGAAAACTTTTCACACTTCATTACCATACAGGAACCCACAGTTTGCAAATTTACAGTGCCTTTGACACTTTATTCTAAACGGTATCAGTTTTTTACTGATTCAGGTTTCAGAGACAACTGAGCAACAAAAGAATTCATTGGCTTGTTTAAGGTAACTCAACTTGCATGGATTAAGTTAGAATCTCAGTCTCAGTACTTGGATTTGGAATATGGCTTTCTGGCGAACCACATAGTCTTTCTGGAATATTTTGAGACTATTCATGGTTTGAAAGGGATAGATACGCAGTGAAAGACAATGGAATATCCTAGCTCACACTAGTAATATTGTGAAAAAAATCAATGTATTGGATTTAGAAGACTGATAAATCACAATAGGTTATGTTTCAATCAATGTGACTGACAAGGGACATTCCTTTATTCCTCAGTAATAAAAGATTGTTTGTTGCTTATGTAAAGGACCCAGAGTTGGTTCTCAGTACCCACATGGTAGCTCATTAATATGTGTGATTTCAAGTCCAAATCCTTTGTCCTCTTTGGTATCATTGGTCTTTTTTGACAGTGGGATAAATGTGATACCAAGACAGATAAAGCACATATACATAATACATATATATATATATATATATATATATATGATAAAATCATTTAAATAATAATAAATATTATAAATATTTATTAAATTATATATGTTATAAATATTATATAAAATACCTTGGTGTGACTATAACTAAGCAAGTGAAAGACATGTATAATAAGAAATTCAAGTCTCTGAAGAAAGAAAACAAAGAAGATCTCAGAAGATGGAAAGATCTCCAATGCTCACGGTATGGGAGAATTAATATAGTAAAAAGGGCCATCTTGCCAAAAGCAATCTACAGATTCAGTGCAATCCCCATCAAAATTCCAGCTCAATTCTTCACTGAGTTAGAAAGCACAATTTGCAAATTCATCTGGAATAACACAAAACCAAGGATAGCAAAATCTGTTCTCATCAATAAAAGAACTGATGGAAACACCATTCCTGACCTCAAGCTGTACTACAGAGCAATTGTGATAAAAACTGCATGGTACTGGTACAGTGACAGATGGGTAGATCAATGGAATAGAATGGAAGATCCAGAAATAAAAACACATACCTATGGTCACTTGATATTTTGACAAGGGAACTAAAATCATCCAGTGGACAAAACCCCCAGCATTTTCAAAAAATGGTGCTGTCACAACTGCTGGTTATCATGTAGAAGAATGTGAATTGATCCATTTTTAACTCATTGAACTAAGGTCAAGTCTAAGTGGATCAAAGAACTCCACATAAAATCAGAAACACTGAAATTTATAGAGGAGGAAGTGGCAAAGAGCCTCGAAGCTATGGGCACAGGGGAAAAATTCCTGAACTGAACAGCAATGGCTTGTGCTGTAAGATCGAGAATTGACAAATGGGACCTCATAAAATTGCAAAGCTTCTATAAGGCAAAGGACACTGTCAATAAGACCAAAAGGCCACCAACAGATTGGGAAAGGATCTTTACCAATCCTAAATCTGATAGGGGACTAATATCCAATATATATAAAGAACTCAAGAAGTTGGACTCCAGAAAACCAAATAAGCCTATTAAAAAATGGGGAACAGAGCTAAACAAAGAATTTTCAACTGAGGAATACTGAATGGCCAAGAAGCACCTAAAAAATGTTCAACATCCTTAACCATCAGGGAAATGCAAATCAAAACAAACCTGAGATTCCACCTCACACCAGTAATAATGGCTAAGATAAAAAATTCAGGTGACAGCAGATGCTGGTGAGGATGTGGAGAAGGAGGAACACTCCTCCATTGCTGGTGGGACTGCAAGCTGGTAGAACCACTCTGGAAATCAGTCTGGTGGGTACTCAGAAAATTGGACATAGTTCTACCAGAAGATCCAGCAATACCATTCCTGGGCATATACCCAGAAGATGTTCCAACTTGTAATAAGGACACATGCTCTACTATGTTCATAGCAGCCTTATTTATAATAGCCAGAAGCTGGAAAGAACCCAGATGTCCCTCAACAGAGGAATGGATACAGAAAATGTGGTACATTTATACAATGGAGTACTACTCAGCAATTAAAAACAATGAATTTATGAAATTTTTAGACAAATGGATGGATCTGCAGGGTATCTTCTTGAGTGAGGTGACCCAGTAACAAAAGAACACACATGATATGCACTCACTTATAAGTGGATATTAGCCCAGAAGCTCAGAATCCATAGAAGGATGAACAAAATACCAATGGAAGTAGTTGCAGAGACAAAGTTTGGAGCATAGATTGAAAGAAAGATTACCCAGAGACTGCCCTACTTGGGGATCCATTCTATAAACAATAACCAACCCAGACACTATGGCTGATGCCAACAAGAGCCTGCTGACTGGAGCCTGATATAGCTGTCTCCTGAGGGCCTCTGCCAGTGCCTGGCACATACAGAAGTGGATGCTCAGAATCATATATTGAATGGAGCACAAGGTCCCCAGTGAAGGAGCTAGAGAATGTACCCAAGGAGCTGGAGGGGTCTGAAGTCCCATAGGAGGAAAAACAATATGAGCTAACCAGTACCCCCAGAGCTCCTTGGAAGCAAACCACCAATCAAAGAAAACACATGGAGGAAGTTGTGGTTCTACCTGTATATGTAGCAGAGGATGGCCTAGTCGGTCATCAATGGGAGGAGAAGCCCTAGGTCCTGTGAAGGTTCTATGCCCAAGTATAGTTGAATGCCAGGACTGGGAATCGGAGTGGTTGGGTTGGGGAGCAGGGGGAGGGGGGAGGGGATAGGGGATTTTTGGAGGGGAAACTAGAAAAGGGGATAACATTTGAAAGGTAAATAAAGAAAATATCTAATAAAAAATTGGGTAGAAGTTAGTGAAATAGAAAAAAAAACAACAAAGAATCAATGAGTCTATAATCTATCTCTTTAAGATTAACAGACTTTTGGAGGAGCTAACTGAAAGAACAAAAGACAGGAACTAAATGATCAAAATCAGAAATAAATAGGAAAAGACAAAAAGAACTCAGAATACTAGCATGAAATACCTTATAAGCCTGTATTATATTAAGCTAGAAAAAAATAAAAGAGAATACACTTTTAAATTCAGCCAAATCACTACAATGAAACCAAGAAGTACATAACTTAAACAGACCTATAACAAATCTGGAGATTGAAACAGAAATTAAATATTCTTCCAGCTACAAAACAAGCCTTAGGTCCAGATGGTTTTACAGAAGAATTCTACCAGACCTTCAAAGAAGTTAAACAGCCACTCCTGTGGGCAAAACGAAAGGGAGAAGGAGGGGAAGAGGGAAGGAAAGAGGGATAGGTAGGTAGATGGGGAGGGGGAGAGGGAGAGGGGAGGGGGAGGGAAAGGGATAGGGGAGAGGGAGGAGGAGAAGGGAGAGGGGAGAGGGGGAAGGGGGAGTGAGAGGGTGGAGGGAGAGGGAGAGGGGAGGGAGAGGGAGAAGGAGAGAGGGAGAGGGGAGAGGGAGAGGGGAGGGAGGGGGAGGGGAGGGGGAGAGAGAACTAAAAAAAAAAAGCCTTCTATTAAATCAGATTATAAAAGTGTAATATAAAAACCTGATAAAGATACAACAAATATTACACTATAGACTAATATTCCTGATGAACATAGATTATTCATAAAATATTTGAATGTTCAAGTAGAGACATGCACAAAAAAGATTATTTATCATGAAAAAGTTGTCTTTATGCCTGAAATTCAGGAGTGTGTTACCATGAATGCATCAATACACTACATAAATGGACTTATGCAGGAAAAAAAAAAAACCTTTGAGAGAATCCAACATGTTTTCTGAGAAAAGTCCTTGAGAGAGGACTAGAGGTAACACAGTTCAACATAATATGAACAATATTGAAATGGAAATTTCTTGTTTCTCTGGAAAGACAGTTATGTCAAATGATGTTTTGCTGGGGCACACAGGTAAAAGGAGGTTTTGCCAAAGCAAACACTTAAGAATGTTTTCCTGAAACAGATACAGGTAAAAGGATGTTTTGTTAAAGCAAACCTGTATGAAAAGATGCATGTTGTTAACAAGGATTATAAACATAACCCAACAGACAGTGGATGATGTGGGATGGTATTGGTATGCCTTGCCATTCCTTAATGGTCATCATTTGTTGTAATTTCATAAGAAGAAACACAACAGAAAAGTTTGGATGGTGTTCTAGTGGCTTCTTGCCACTTCTGCAGACGTAGGCTGATTGGCAGAATGAAGTGGAGGTTTCTGGATATGTCAGCTGATACAAACTCACAAAGAGTTTTGCTAAGACAGACTCATGTGGTGTTTTGCTGAGGTAAGGCATGCGATGTTTCTATAGAGTATAAATAGGACTCCTCGGATATTGACGGAGTGGGGGTGGGTGGGGCGGGAGGTGGGAGCTTGCATAACTACTTTTGCAATGCTTCGTTGGTCTCTTGTCTTTGTCTTTGTTGATCTTCACTTCGTTGAGAGAGGTACAGCCGAGAACCTCTCATGGAGTTTCTGCTCGTCCTGGTTGCTCCTTCTTATTTGACTGAAGCTGGCTGTTTCTGCTGGGTCGTGTCACCACTGCTGAGTCGTGTTCGCTATCCTGACACTACTGAACTGGACTGCTGGTATGCTGATGGTGTTTTCAAGTGGATCAAGCTGCTGCTGCTGATTCATGTGAACTCAACTACTGACATCCTGACAACGCAGATTAGATTTGTTTCAAAGACCTACTTCTAAACAGATTCACTTCCTTTGTGTCTTAGTGATCTTTGTTTTCCACTATCTCTGGTAGGCCAGAAGGGAGGTTAAAGCATTTAAGAACCCTTCCTGAAAGTAGACTTTGAAAAATTTAAGCCTATACAATATATGCTAACACCAACCTAAATGGAGGGAAACTTAAAGCAATCCTACTGAAATCAGGAAACTATTGAGTGAGATATTAAATGATATAACCCAGACCTGGAAATACAAGTGTTTCATGTTATTTTCACCTGAGATTTAGAATTCAAAGTCTTCACATGTGAATAAGTATTCTGGAGTAACCACAAAACAAGGTAAATAAAAAATGGACCATTGCTGGGAGGGAAGATAGATGAGAAGTAAAAAGGGTACAAGTGGCAGAGGCAGGCAGATTTCTGAGTTCGAGACCAGCCTGACCTACAGAGTGAGTTCCAGGACAGCCAGGGTTACACTGAGAAACCCTGTCTCAAAAACCAAAAAAAAAAAAAAAAAGGTACAAGGGGGAAATGGGATAAATGGGTGGGGGGGGGGGTCTCTAAATATGGAAGGGGAGATAGATAAATACAGAAAAAGGTGAGATTGGGGTAAAAAAAAACCAATAAGAATGTCTGAAAAAAATCATAATAAGCTATAATAATATTTACAGCCAAATGTACATATAATGCACAGAAATCAGTTTGTAAATATACATAATTTAAATACACATAGTTTAAATAAAGTAATTTTTTTTTTGTCTTTTTTATTAGATAGTTTCTTTATTTACATTTCAAATATTATTGCCTTTCCTAGTTTCCCCTCTGAAAACACCCTCCCCCTGCTCACCAACCCACCCACTCCGGCTTCCTGGCCCTGGCATTCCCCTATACTGTGGCATATAAACTAATGAAGTAATTTCTATAAAAGCAGATCAGACCAGTGGGAATGAAGATCCTTAGCAGACTTATATTGTACCAAAACTATATAAATACAAATGAAATATTGTTTAAAACAATCTTTAAGCAATGGTATTATACGGGTTTCCCATGGTCTATGTTGTAATACAAATTGCCTTTTATATTCCTCAGTAAGATTAGACATCTATTTTTAATGTGTTTTCTATTGTGATTGCTTCGCAACAGATGGGAAAAACCATTGTAGAACCTATTCCAGAAAATGTTTATTCTGATCCAAAGTGGCACCATACTTGGTTTCATGTGGGGATCTTTAATTCAAAAGCCTCACTGTGAATGAACTCGGTGCTTTTTCCACATTCTCTCCCTGAGTGGTGGCACAGTTGTCTGTGTATATATGCAGATCTGTAACTTGCATTGAGTATGAGGGCAATACCTGGAATAATTTTGGGTATCTTTTTCTCACTATGGTATTTTTATTGATTCTTTCTGAATTTTACATTGCACACCTTGTTCATACTCATTTTCCACTCCTTCCATGTTCATATCCTGACTTCCTTGAGACTTTTGTTATGAAATATAATGTGGACCCTGGTGGTGTATGCCGCTGAGTAGTTATGCTGTGTAACACACATCTGGTATAAAGGGGGCTGATTGGGGGAATGGATAGGAGTGAGTACCTGGGAAAAGGTAGAAGCAGACCAGTGGACATGTAGACAGGCAGACAGAGCGAGTCAGAGGCATAGGGCAGAGAAGGAGGTGGGTGATGAGTAGGACAGAAAGGGGGGAGGAAACACTGGAAGCAGGGAGAGCTGGGGTGCTAGGCAATCCTTTTATCTGTCTGCACACCCCTAGAGAACCCGGTGGGTGTGGCAGGTCATGATGTAAGCAATTGCTAAATCCCTGAGGGCAGGCAAGCAGAATTGCCTGAATGCTAATATTAAAAATTAAATTTAAATTTAAGGAAAGTAAAGCAAGTTCAATTTGTGTTACCTGTATATTCACAGGAACATTGTCAAACTCTCAGTGGCTTACCCCTTAAATAGGACTGAGTCCTTCCCTTCCTGCATCCTTATTACATTTTTCAAAGAATTCTCTTTGATAGCTTACTGTTTAGGCTGCTTTTTTTTTTTTTTAGGGGAGTGAGTTGACATCATCATAGAAGCCTTCTATGTCCCTTTTCCCTTTTGCTCAACTATGTCTCTGAAATCATCACTGCAGAAGTTAGAAGTGCTTGTTGACAGGAACCTGATATAGCTGTCTCCTGAGAGGCTCTGCCAGAGCCTGACAAATATAGAGGAAGATGCTCGCTGCCGACCACTGGACTGAGCAAAGAGTCCCCAGTGGAGTTAGAGAAAGGACTGAAGGAGCTGAAGGGGTTTGCAGTCTCATAGGAGGAACAACAATATGAACCAACCAGACCACCCAGAGCTCAAAGGGACTAAATCACCAACCAAAGAATACATACGGAGGGACCCATGGCTCCAGCTGCGTTATGTAGCAGAGGATGGCCTTGTTGGACATCAATGGGAGGAGAGGCCCTTGGTCCTGTGAAGGCTAGATGCTCCAGTATAGGGGAATGCCAGGGAGGGAAGGGGGAGTGGGTGGGTGGATGAACACCCTCATAGAAGCAGGGGGAGGGGGCATTAGACAGGAGGTTTTTGGAGGGGAAACCAGGAAAGGGGATAAAATTTGAAATGTAAATAAATAAAATATTTAATAAAGAATGACAAAAAGTAATTTCCTTGTTTTTTTTACCGTTATTGGGAGCATGGATGATGGGTTTCTACATGGTTTCTGGTGACAGCATAAACCATGAACATGGCCCCTGGGTGCAGTAGGACTTTGGAGCCAGACATGGCCCTCTATGGTAACATCAATACAGATATCACCTTGGCCTAAGGTGGCAGCAGAGGCCACTCACATCAGCCAGATCCTCCTTCTCTCCTCAATGCATGCTTCACTCTGTTTTTCTCTCTTTTCTATCTTTACACCACATATTTGCTCATATTGGTGATACCCTGCCATACACACCAGGAGGTGGAGAGGCCTCATTGGTTTCCAAGGCCAATGCCACCAATTTGTGGTATCTTAAAAGACAAATTTAAGTGGGGCAGAATTTTATCTGTGGTATTGAAATGCCATTTAATTAGTCTTTGTATAAAATGACTATGTGTTTGAGCAGAGAAATGGGAAACTTTTGCTAATGAAAGGCCTAATTTTGTTGCCCTTCCACCAAAATGCTAAACAAAATCCTTTTATGTAGTCCAAGGGTGGTAAATAAGAGCTCAATGGCCAATAATATGTGATTGGACATCTCACATATCATAGAATTGCTGCCGATGAATTAGCTCTCCTTTCTAGCCCATTCTAACATGGCAATAATATTCCAGTTGGATTCTTTGATAATCATTTTGAAAGAAGGAAAGTACCATGTAGTTTCTCTGAACTTCTATTACCCAGTCTGTTTGGTAAGTTATTCCCTGTTTTCTGGTAGTTTTAAAGATGTTTGTTAGCCATAGTGGGTTTATCTGTAATCCCAGTGGTTCAGAGGCAGATGCTTAGGCAATAGTGGAAACAAACGTTGGTTTATTTTCTCAGATGATGGGATTATACTGATGAGAGCTGGGCCCAAGCTGTGATACTACGTACCTAGGCCTGCACCCATAGGGTTTCCATCTCATTATTGCTAGGATCTAAGCCTAGAAGCTTCTAGCTTCTGTACCTTCCATCTGCTAATAATGTTGGCTTAGAATGTTTCAGCCTCTGAGACTTATTGCTGAATAATCTCACTCTTCCTAGATCTTTCTGAACTCTGGTTGTCTGATTCAACTCAGCTGTTCTAGCACAAGCTCCTCTCCAAGCTGACTGTCTTCCCTGACTTCTGATTGCATTGCTCTGCTTAGAAAGACCACCTCTGAACTCAACTCTTCTGCTCTGAATTGTACTCAACTGAACTGACCTTAACTCTCGGAACTGAATTGCTCAGAACTGAATTGAATTCTCTCTCCATCACTGCTCTTTATGCAGCTTCTCTTTCCTGTCTGCACTCATGAGAGTTGTGCATACCTTATCTCTGACTCATTCTGTCAAATCTTTCTCTGATTCATTATTTTTGTCTGCCCATCAAGTAGACATATTCTCTGGGATGAAAAGTATATGGCTTGTGTGCATTCTATCTGTATGTGATCCTTGTCAGTGTAGCCATATTGCTGGATTAAAATTCCTCTACAGGAGAGGATTGTAAATTCTAGCTCAACATGGGCTACATAGTGAAACATCAGAAACTACATAGTTCTAGGCTAGATTGTATTATATACAAAGTCTCTGATTCAGAAGTCAAATAATAATTGTAATAATAAATTTAAGGATTGGTAACAAGTAGATGTTCAATAAATAAAAACTATACTCAAGAGTGGTGGCAATTGCCTGTAATCTTAGCCCTCAGGAGGCAGAAGCTTACGGATCATGACAAAGCAATTACAGTATGATGTAATAGGAAGAGATTTACTTATGATGCCATGGTCTTTGTTTGAAGGGTAGCACATGGACTAGAGTAAGCAGGAACCTCTATTAAACACAGGTTGACTACTGAACTTGTTATTCTCTCCTGGGATAAGTTTTGCTTCCTCATGCCTCAAAGAAGCTGATTCTTATGAACACAAACTGGATTATTTCTCAAAAAATTACATGTCACCTCACCATTCCAAACAAGACATCAAAAACAAACAGACAAACAGAACAAACTACTTCAATCAAGTCTTGCTTTTGCTACTTACCAGCTGAGAGGCCTTCAGCAAGTCATGAAATCTTGAAGCTGAGTTTTTACTGGGTAAATGGGTAGCAGTTATAATAATTTCCTGATCTACACCCAACAGGTTATTTTAAGGCTCATTTACATATTTGGTAAACACCAATCATACACTGGAATAGCAATTAGTGAGAAACAGTGAAGGGAATATAGTAAGCAATTATTTGTAAACCCAGGGGCCTTAAATCCCTGTGGTTTGAAACTGTGAAACATCTTAGAAATGGCAAAGCACAAGTGATATGCCATTATTACTAAAATTAAGAATAAACTTAAAGATAATTTGTGGAACACTGGAAACAGTGTTATGGGTCACTTTGTGTTCAGAGTATATGGCTTGTGTGCATTAGAGTAGTATTTCCCTCCTGGAACTGTCCCTTATAAGGGAGGAGTAGTGAACAGGAAAAAAAAAAGAGTTTGAGTCTTTTGATAACAGCCAGTTGCTGATAATGTATTTACTTTAATTCCCTAGATCACTGGCAAAGTCAAAACAATAATACATCTGTGATACAAAATAAAAAATGGAAAAAATAAATGTCCTATATCAACAATGTTTTTCCCCACAAAAAAAATAATAAAAACCTTAACTTTCAATTCCTAAAGGTCTAATCTAAGGCATTTTGAAACTTTTGAAATGTTGGTTAAGTTAAAAAGAGACACTACTCAAAAGGATGATTCTAAGCTAAAGCTAAGAGTTTGGAAGTTACCATCAGGAATGAAGGTAAAAACGCAATAATAGAAAACTGCACTTATTTAATTAAACAGTGTATGTCATGAACAGCTTTCACAGACTACACCTTTAATCTCCTAATGATCCACTGATTTAGTTAATATTCATCCCATGGTAGCTATTAGAATTAGGACACAGATTGGAATGAAAAGTGGGTTACAAAACAGAATATATCTAGTAAAGGCAAGCTCTGTGTTTTCAAAAAATGCTAAGTACAATATAAGGAAGTCACTGGATGACTGCCCAGGATCCCAATACTCCTACGTCTCTGCTAATGGCACCCCAATATTGTGCAACTATGTGCATGATTATTGATATGCAAATTCACATTATAGTCTAAAAGAACTAGGACCCATCCTTATCTCCAGAGCACAGGCTAGACTGATCTAAAGATAATTCTTCTTCTCTTGTCTGACTGGTTCAAGAAAGCACATACAATATAGCATATGAAGTCACTTATTAGAGATTTTAGTACAGTTTCTGTTTACTTACTGAAAGAGTTCAAGAAAAGACTTTCTCTTACCTCTAAGTAATAGACAAGGACATACAGCCTATAACTACTGCCACAGTCTGAAACACATTGGCTAGAACCTAATATCCAGAGAAGTGAAGTCTTTGTATTCACATTGTTAAACTATTAATATGAATGTAAATAGATGTCATGATGTCCATCTATTATTGAAGCTAAGGCAAATTTGCTTTTCTGTTTATTATACTCAAACTTCTCACTCAGGGAAAACAATGAAAGAAAGTCTCAAGCCAAATACAGTTGATTAATAACCAACCAGGCTGGAATAACACACAGGTATAGGTGACAAAGGGATGAGCCAAACTGATGGTAAATTTGCTACAACAAATTTATGAGCATGTTCTGTTTTGTCAACAAAACACCATGATACTTTGGGATTAGGAAACTGTTATTCCAACCTGGCTGCTGGCTGATGTTGTAAAGACTAATTATCAGAGTTAGCTGAAACTTTATGTATCATTCTGTCTATTCAAACTGTTCAGAATTTATTAATCTTTGATGATAAGAATGTAATCAGTCTTACTTAAATTTGTATTCCTGATATAATTAACTTAGAAATTAAGCTGGATGCTTGGTTTGCGTTTATACCCATGCCCCCTATTTCTCTTTGTTGCCCATTCATGCCCTGATGCAGAGAAACTTATATGTGCCTAAGATGACTAGATATAAGACCATTTACTGGAAACAGTGAGGTGTTAAAAGCAACACCTCACAAAAAAGTGTTGAGAACAAAATGTGAGTATAGATGGATGACATGTGACTGTGGCTTTGTGTGCTCTTCTAGGTCAACATCGTCAGAAAAACTATTTCTTCCTTTGTAAGACTCTTAGAAAATATAAAATGAAAAGTTTCTCATTCCTTTTCCATATTATATCTGTTGTGTTATATTTAATAAACAGAGAGGTGAGCCTCTGTTCAAGAGATCAGAACATCTCGGAACAATATGAAAGCTGATCACGCTGGCTCACCAACTGTTAGTGGAGTCTGAGGATGAGACACGTATCCTCTGGATATGGGCACTGTGCTATGGGGGTCGGTCCTGTGGATGTTATCTATTTTGTTGTTGTTGTTATTTTTATTGTTGTTGTTGTTTTTGTTCGTCCAGTCAAGGTATTTCTGTGTAGCACTGGACATCCTGTAAGTCTCTTTGTAAATCAAGTTCTCCTTGAGCTCACAGAGATCCCTGCCTCACGAGTGCTGGAATTAAAGGCCTGAGCCACCATGCTAGGCCTGCAGTTGTGTATTAATGTACCAACTGCAGAGTTGTGACAGGAAGAAAAAGGCTTTGTTCCCAAAAGGCAGTGTATAAATAAAGAGTGTGATGGGAAGTTTTGTGGAGTATTTTGAGTGACTGCAAAGAAAGTATAGAGAATAAAGAAAAACTAGCTAGAATAGCAGAAGAATGAAACTTAGAAAGTTAGGCAGGAGATTTAGTCACATTCAAAATATGCCTATTTTCTTCAATAGCCTGTGTTCTCACAGACATTGGGTAACTTTAACCGATCTCCACATGAAGACCCTTAGACCCTTAGGTAATCTCTTAAAGTCTAAACCCAACTTTCAGACGAGTAGCATTTAACTTGGGGGAGCTGTACTGAAGGCTGAGGGAGGGTGACCACCAGGCCTGTTTCTTAGTTTGCAAGAACTGATTGATACCTTCTCTCTTTCTTTCTGAGCCCTGGGAAACCCATCAGAACCTGTAGCCTATGCAGACTTCCCTTGATGCAAGAGAGCAGGGAGAATCTGGTGCTGGCCTTCTTGTTTGCATAAAGTATAGGAGTGTGCATAAACTGCAGTGTGGTAATTCTTATATAGGTGTCCTTCAAATTATGGACAGTTTTGTTTTTGTTTTTTGTTTTGTGATCTTTGGCTTGTTTCCTTCTCATATTCCAACTTTGGCTGGAGAGCAAGGGTTGGGAAGCCCTTTACAACAAGTGGTTCTAGATCAGGAGACAGGGAAGGTGTGGACTGCTGGCAAAGGAGGCAGGTGTGTGTGTGTGTGTGTGTGTGTGTGTGTGTGTGTGTGTGTGTGTGTGTGTGTGTGTTTTCTAGAAAGCTTAAATAACCAATCATTTAACAATACAATGCATTTGCTTTCTTTTTTTTTTTTTTTTTCCATTTTTTATTAGGTATTTAGCTCATTTACATTTCCAATGCTATACCAAAAGTCCCCCTTACCCACCCACCCCCACTCCCCTACCCACCCACTCCCCCCCTTTGGCCCTGGCGTTCCCCTGTACCGGGGCACACAAAGTCTGCGTGTCCAATGGGCCTCTCTTTCCAGTGATGGCCGACTAGGCCATCTTTTGATACATATGCAGCTAGAGTCAAGAGCTCAGGGGTACTGGTTAGTTCATAATGTTGTTCCACCTATAGGGTTGAAGATCCCTTTAGCTCCTTGGGTACTTTCTCTAGCTCCTCCATTGGGAGCCCTGTGATCCATCCATTAGCTGACTGTGAGCATCCACTTCTGTGTTTGCTAGGCCCCGGCATAGTCTCACAAGAGACAGCTACATCTGGGTCCTTTCGATAAAATCTTGCTAGTATATGCAATGGTGTCAGCGTTTGGATGCTGATTATGGGGTGGATCCCTGGATATGTCAGTCTCTACATGGTCCATCCTTTCATCTCAGCTCCAAACTTTGTTTCTGTAACTCCTTCCATGGGTGTTTTGTTCCCAAATCTAAGGAGGGGCATAGTGTCCACACTTCAGTCTTCATTTTTCTTAAGTTTCATGTGTTTAGGAAATTGTATCTTATATCGTGGGTATCCTAGGTTTTGGGCTAGTATCCACTTATCAGTGAGTACATATTGTGTGAGTTTCTTTGTGATTGTGTTACCTCACTCAGGATGATGCTCTCCAGGTCCATCCATTTGGCTAGGAATTTCATAAATTCATTCTTTTTAATAGCTGAGTAGTACTCCATTGTGTAGATGTACCACATTTTCTGTATCCATTCCTCTGTTGAGGGGCATCTGGGTTCTTTCTAGTTTCTGGCTATTATAAATAAGGCTGCTATGAACATAGTGGAGCATGTGTCCTTCTTACCAGTTGGGGCTTCTTCTGGATATATGCCCATGAGAGGTATTGCTGGATCCTCCGGTAGTACTATGTCCAATTTTCTGAGGAACCGCCAGACTGATTTCCAGAGTGGTTGTACAAACCTGCAATCCCACCAACAATGGAGGAGTGTTCCTCTTTCTCCACATCCTCGCCAGCATCTGCTGTCACCTGAATTTTTGATCTTAGCCATTCTCACTGGTGTGAGGTGGAATCTCAGGGTTGTTTTGATTTGCATTTCCCTGATGATTAAGGATGTTGAACATTTTTTCAGGTGCTTCTCTGCCATTCGGTATTCCTCAGGTGAGAATTCTTTGTTCAGTTCTGAGCCCCATTTTTTAAGGGGGTTATTTGATTTTCTGAGGTCCACCTTCTTGAGTTCTTTATATATGTTGGATATTAGTCCCCTATCTGATTTAGGATAGGTAAAGATCCTTTCCCAGTCTGTTGGTGGTCTTTTTGTCTTATAGACAGTGTCTTTTGCCTTGCAGAAACTTTGGAGTTTCATTAGGTCCCATTTGTCAATTCTCGATCTTACAGCACAAGCCATTGCTGTTCTGTTCAGGAATTTTTCCCCTGTGCCCATATCTTCAAGGCTTTTCCCCACTTTCTCCTCTATAAGTTTCAGTGTCTCTGGTTTTATGTGAAGTTCCTTGATCCACTTAGATTTGACCTTAGTACAAGGAGATAAGTATGGATCGATTCGCATTCTTCTACATGATAACAACCAGTTGTGCCAGCACCAATTGTTGAAAATGCTGTCTTTCTTCCACTGGATGGTTTTGGCTCCCTTGTCGAAGATCAAGTGACCATAGGTGTGTGGGTTCATTTCTGGGTCTTCAATTCTATTCCATTGGTCCACTTGTCTGTCTCTATACCAGTACCATGCAGTTTTTATCACAATTGCTCTGTAGTAAAGCTTTAGGTCAGGCATGGTGATTCCACCAGAGGTTCTTTTATCCTTGAGAAGAGTTTTTGCTATCCTCGGTTTTTTGTTATTCCAGATGAATTTGCAAATTGCTCCTTCTAATTCGTTGAAGAATTGAGTTGGAATTTTAATGGGGATTGCATTGAATCTGTAGATTGCTTTTGGCAAGATAGCCATTTTTACAATGTTGGTCCTGCCAATCCATGAGCATGGGAGATCTTTCCATCTTCTGAGATCTTCTTTAATTTCTTTCTTCAGGGACTTGAAGTTTTTATCATACAGATCTTTCACTTCCTTCGTTAGAGTCACGCCGAGATATTTTATATTATTTGTGGCTATTGAGAAGGGTGTTGTTTCCCTAATTTCTTTCTCAGCCTGTTTATTCTTTGTGTAGAGAAAGGCCATTGACTTGTTTGAGTTAATTTTATATCCAGCTACTTCACCGAAGCTGTTTATCAGGTTTAGGAGTTCTCTGTTGGAATTTTTAGGGTCACTTATATATACTATCATATCATCTGCAAAAAGTGATATTTTGACTTCCTCTTTTCCAATTTGTATCCCCTTGATCTCCTTTTGTTGTCGAATTGCTCTGGCTAATACTTCAAGTACTATGTTGAAGAGGTAGGGAGAAAGTGGGCAGCCTTGTCTAGTCCCTGATTTTAGTGGGATTGCTTCCAGCTTCTCTCCATTTACTTTGATGTTGGCTACTGGTTTGCTGTAGATTGCTTTTATCATGTTTAGGTATTGGCCTTGAATTCCTGATCTTTCCAGAACTTTTATCATGAATGGGTGTTGGATCTTGTCAAATGCTTTTTCTGCATCTAACGAGATGATCATGTGGTTTTTGTCTTTGAGTTTGTTTATATAATGGATTACATTGATGGATTTTCGTATATTAAACCATCCCTGCATCCCTGGAATAAAACCTACTTGGTCAGGATGGATGATTGCTTTAATGTGTTCTTGGATTCGGTTAGCGAGAATTTTATTAAGGATTTTTGCATCGATGTTCATAAGAGAAATTGGTCTGAAGTTCTCTATCTTTGTTGGATCTTTCTGTGGTTTAGGTATCAGAGTAATAGTGGCTTCATAAAATGAGTTGGGTAGAATACCTTCTACTTCTATCTTGTGAAAAAGTTTGTGCAGAACTGGAGTTAGATCTTCTTTGAAGGTCTGATAGAACTCTGCACTAAACCCGTCTGGTCCTGGGCTTTTTTTGGCTGGGAGAGTATTAATAACTGCTTCTATTTCTTTAGGGGATATGGGACTGTTTAGAAGGTCAACTTGATCCTGATTCAACTTTGGTACCTGGTATCTGTCCAGAAATTTGTCCATTTCGTCCAGGTTTTCCAGTTTTGTTGAGTATAGCCTTTTGTAGAAGGATCTGATGGTGTTTTGGATTTCTTCAGGATCTGTTGTTATGTCTCCCTTTTCATTTCTGATTTTGTTAATTAGGATTTTGTCCCTGTGCCCTTTAGTGAGTCTAGCTAAGGGTTTATCTATCTTGTTGATTTTCTCAAAGAACCAACTCCTCGTTTGGTTAATTCTTTGAATAGTTCTTCTTGTTTCCACTTGGTTGATTTCACCCCTGAGTTTGATTATTTCCTGCCGTCTACTCCTCTTGGGTGTATTTGCTTCCTTTTTTTCTAGAGCTTTTAGATGTGTTGTCAAGCTGCTAGTATGTGCTCTCTCCCGTTTTTTCTTGAAGGCACTCATAGCTATGAGTTTCCCTCTTAGAAATGCTTTCATTGTGTCCCAAAGGTTTGGGTACGTTGTGGCTTCATTTTCATTAAACTCTAAAAAGTCTTTAATTTCTTTCTTTATTCCTTCCTTGACCAAGGTATCATTGAGAAGAGTGTTGTTCAGTTTCCATGTGAATGTTGGCTTTCTGTTATTTATTTTGTTATTGAAGATCAGCCTTAGTGCATGGTGATCTGATAGGATACATGGGACAATTTCAATATTTTTGAATCTGTTGAGGCCTGATTTGTGACCTATTATGTGGTCAATTTTGGAGAAGGTACCATGAGGTGCTGAGAAGAAGGTATATCCTTTTGTTTTAGGATAAAATGTTCTGTAGATATCTGTCAGATCCATTTGTTTCATCACTTCTGTTAGTTTCAGTGTGTCCCTGTTTAGTTTCTGTTTCCATGATCTGTCCATTGGTGAAAGTGGTGTGTTGAAGTCTCCCACTATTATTGTGTGAGGCGCAATGTGTGCTTTGAGCTTTACTAAAGTTTCTTTAGTGAATGTGGCTGCTCTTGTATTTGGAGCATAGATATTCAGAATTGAGAGTTCCTCTTGGAGGATTTTACCTTTGATGAGAATGAAGTGTCCCTCCTTGTCTTTTTTGATGACTTTGGGTTGGAAGTCAATCTTATCAGATATTAGGATGGCTACTCCTGCTTGTTTCTTCATACCATTTGCTTGGAAAATTGTTTTCCAGCCTTTCATTCTGAGGTAGTGTCTATCTTTTTCTCTGAGATGAGTTTCCTGTAAGCAGCAAAATGTTGGGTCTTGTTTGTGTAGCCAGTTTGTTAGTCTATGTCTTTTTATTGGCGAGTTGAGACCATTGATGTTAAGAGATATTAAGGAAAAGTAATTGTTGCTTCCTGTTATTTTAGTTGTTAAAGGTGGCATTCTGTTCTTGTGGCTGTCTTCTTTTAGGTTTGTTGAGGGATTACCTTCTTGTTTTTTCTAGGGCGTTGTTCCCATTCTTGTATTGGTTTTTTTCTGTTATTATCCTTTGAAGGGCTGGATTCGTGGAGAGATAATGCGTGAATTTGGTTTTGTCGTGGAATACTTTGGTTTCTCCCTCTATGATAATTGAGAGTTTGGCTGGGTATAGTAGCCTGGGCTGCAGTTTGTGTTCTCTTAGTGTCTGTATAACATCTGTCCAGGCTCTTCTGGCTTTCATAGTCTCTGGTGAAAAACCTGGTGTAATTCTGATAGGCTTGCCTTTATATGTTACTTGACCTTTTTCCCTTACTGCTTTTAGTATTCTATCTTTATTTAGTGCATTTGATGTTCTGATTATTATGTGTCGGGAGGAATTTCTTTTCTGGTCCAGTCTATTTGGAGTTCTGTAGGCTTCTTGTATGTTCATATGCATCTCATTCTTTAGATTTGGGAAGTTTTCTTCAATAATTTTGTTGAAGATGTTTGCTGGACCTTTGAGTTGAAAATCTTCATTCTCATCCACTCCTATTATCCGTACGTTTGGTCTTCTTATTGTGTCCTGGATTTCCTGGATATTTTGAGTTAGGATCTTTTTGCATTTTCCATTTTCTTTGATTGTTGTGCCGATGTTCTCTATGGAATCTTCTGCACCTGAGATTCTCTCTTCCATCTCTTGTATTCTGTTGCTGATGCTCAAATCTATGGTTCCAGATTTCTTTCCTAGGGTTTCTATCTCTAGTGTTGCCTCGCTTTGAGTTTTCTTTATTGTGTCTACTTCCCTTTTTAGGTCTAGTATGGTTTTGTTCATTTCCATCACCTGTTTGTATGTTTTTTCCTCTTTTTCTGTAAGGACTTCTACCTGTTTGATTGTGTTTTCCTGTTTTTCTTTAAGGACTTGTAACTCTTTAGCAGTGTTCTCCTGTATTTCTTTAAGTGATTTATTAAGGTCCTTCTTGATGTCCTCTACCATCATCATGAGATATGCTTTTAAATCTAGGTCTAGGTTCTCAGGTGTGTTGGGGTTCCCTGGACTGGGCGAAGTGGGTGTGCTGGGTTCTGGTGATGGTGAGTGGTCTTGGTTCCTGTTAGTAAGATTCCTCCGTTTACCTTTCGCCATCTGGTAATCTCTGGAGTTAGTAGTTATAGTTGACTCTGTTTAGAGATTGTTCTTCTGGTGATTCTGTTACCGTCTATCAGCAGACCTGGGAGACAGATTCTCTCCTCTGAGTTTCAGTGCTCAGAGCACTCTCTGCTGGCAAGCTCTCTTACAGGGAAGGTGCGCAGATATCTTGTATTTGGACCTCCTCCTGGCCGAAGAAGAAGGCCCAAAACAGGACCTTTCTCAGACACTGTGTTGCTTTGGCAGTTCCCAGGTGGTACAGACTCTCACCCAAGCAGACTAAATTCCTAAGTTCCTTGGAGTCCCGGGACCAAGATGGCGACCGCTGCTGCTGTGGCTTAGGCCGCCTCCCCAGCCGGGCGGGCACCTGTCCTCCGGTCCGGACGGTGGCTGGCTGTCCCCGGCCCACAAAGGGTGCTGCCTCAGCGCCTCTGTGCTTCCGCCTGTTCCAGAGGCTGTCAGGTTCTCTGGCGCACCCCCTCACCTGTTCAGACTAATTTCCTAAGTTCGGCGGGTCCCAGACCAAGATGGCGACCGCTGCTGCTGTGGCTTAGGCCGCCTCCCCAGCCGGGTGGGCACCTGTCCTCTGGTCCGGAAGGTGGCCGGCTGTCCCCGGCCCACACAGGGTGCTGCCTCAGCGCCTCTGTGCTTCCGCCTGTTCCAGAAGCTGTCAGGTTCTCTGGCGCACCCTCTCACCTGTTCAGACTAATTTCCTAAGTTCGGCGGGTCCTGGACCAAGATCGCATTTGCTTTCTTATGCTTAGCCCAAGAAGCTCTGCATTAGTCTTAAAGTTACATTCCCAGAATTTTTACATAGTGGAGTATTTATGGGGAAAATATGATAAAATTGCTGAAAAAGAAAATAAGTTGTTGGTGTGCAGTGAAACATAATTAGGTATTTAACCAAAAAAAGAAAAAAAAAAAAAACAAAAACAGATGTACCCATTCTAATAAACATGCCAAGCTAAACATCTCTGTTGACTCTGGTCTACCTTTATTCCAGGACTCTAGGTGAAGGAACGATATACATTTTAAAACCATTTTTATTCATCCTCAAGCCCATCTCTCCAAATTTCCTTATAAATTTGCAAGGAGCCCGGCTAACTGCATTCAGAACTCAGTGAAACACACCAAGGCTAAAGAAATAGTAAGAAATTTATTCCAAAGCTTTAGTCAGGAATGGTCCTCCACCTACATCAACTAAGCCTATTGGTGTACACATGGGCACTTGGGGAGCCCCACAGTGTTGCTAATTTCCCAGGTCAGTGGTTGGCAGAGGTAGGAAACCATGGACGTTAAGATTAGAGTTATTTTTATTTGCCTTACTCTCTTGCTTCTATTTGTCCTTGTTTGAAACTGAGTGATGTTCTCTAGCTAATAGGATAATTGGGAGTCTGGCTTTCAAGTTTTAATAATGCTTGAGTTTTTTTTCACAGTGCATTAAAAGAATATTTTCTGCACTTTACCTTCAAAGAATATAGTCTTGTTCTACATGGTTAAAAAGAAGTGCACTATACTGATAACTAACTCAGTAAAAGTTTCATTATAGGAAAACTTAAAAATATGAATGAATGAACACACATGAGTAGCTTGTTATCGCCCACTGGTATCACTAGCAACATTTATCTTTGTTGCCTACAAGGCTTTATTTTACATATCTCTATCTCTATATGTGGGCATAAGATATAACAAGTGTAAAACAGGCACTCTAAACGGGATCCATCCCATAATCAGCCTCCAAACGCTGACAACATTGCACACACTAGCAAGATTTTGCTGAAAGGACCCAGATGTAGCTGTCTCTTGTGAGGCTATGCCGGGGCCTAGCAAACACAGAAGTGGATGCTCACAGTCAGCTATTGGATGGATCACAGGGCCCCCAATGGAGGAGCTAGAGAAAGTACCCAAGGAGCTAAAGGGATCTGCAACCCTACAGGTGGAACAACATTATGAACTAACCAGTACCCCCCGGAGCTCCTGTCTCTAGCTGTATATGTATCAGAAGATGGCCTAGTCGGCCATCAGTAGAAAGAGAGGCCCATTGTTCATTCAAACTTTATATGCCCCAGTACAGGGGAACGCCAGGACCAAAAAGTGGGAGTGGGTGGGTGGGGGAGCGTGTGTGGGACTTTTGGGATAGCATTGGAAATGTAAATGAAATAAATACCTAATAAAAAAATAAAACCACAGGGAAATATTACTCCACAAAAAGATGATTCTTTTTATGTATATTTTGCACATTTTGAATATATATCTGTGAATGCCTTCTGCAGATGGAATCCTAAAAGGAAGATCTTCACTTTATCCTCAGTGAACATCTTCATCAAAGAGAATTTTAATTTACAATTAAAATTTCCCAGATGAACTGAAGATTTACTAGCTCAGACCTACGGGAACATGGAAATTACACCGACTCAAAGAAAACTAAAAAAATTAATAATGAATATTCCACATACTGCAAATACTCAGTTATCATAAACTTCAAGATATCATAGATAATGAACACTGAGTTGAGACAACTATATTTCTGAAACAGAGAAGCTTCACACATTTGACTTTAGGATAAGTGGTCCATAGGAAATTATTTGATTCAAAACAAGGGATACACAAGCTGACCACTGAATTAAGCCTTTCCTACATTTGATATTTTAACCAACCTCAGTTATTATCAGGCAAAAGAACCCAGAGTGCTTTCTGTATTCATGAAGCCTGGTAGGTTCTGCATTGGAGCCTTGCTGAGACACGAATAAGCATGATCTTCAAGAATAAAAAGCTGGCAGAGTGCATATATTTTCCTTTTTCCAGGAACCTCCCATCTGCCACAGAGTAAAAAAAAAGGCAGAGGAGGCTTAATGAACAAAAAAGGATTTGTAACAGCTGATAGCAATGACTAAAGTGCTACCAGGCATTCTGCATATTTTTAGTTTCTGAAAAACAAAACAACCTTGGCTTCTGTTCTGTGTTGTCAGAACAGATACAAGTATAATCAAGATGTTTTTCTTTGTCCATGACTAATCCCTTGAAATGAGGAGGAGGTATAATTGGGGAATCCAGCCTTCTAGTTTTTAAATACATGTAACAAATTATTCTGGTGGCCAAGCATATTCCTCGTCCGCTGTGTGTCTGTATGTTGGCACACATGTATGCACATGGAGGAAGCCATGTCGCCACATGCCTAGTAGAGAAGGAAGTTCAGGAGAGACATATGAAAATTTCTAATCAATCCTGCAATGGGAACTTGATGGGAAAGTTAGGTCTACTTTTCAAAAATTGAATTTCAGACTCTTTCAGCCTAGGCTTAGAGAACTTAACAGTATCACAGTCATAATGTTGGTACTAGACTATAAATTTGTTTAGAGTCTGAAAATCATCATATTGCCTCTCCTCTTAAAGCTAGGCTTTCTGTTTGTTTGTTTGTTTGTTTCAGGGTGTTTTTTGTCTTGTTTTGTTTTGGGTTTTCCACTGCTAATTAGCAGAGAAGAGTTAAGAAAATGTTACATGCAATCATGGGCTACAAATTACAAAGAAATATATGTATAGAAAAAGCAGGACAAGGAAATTCAAAACACCAATTATGAATATATCCAAGGGCCTCAGGAACAATATGAATAAATGCCTCAGGGAAGACTGTAAAAATAGTTGAATGAAATAATGGAAAAATAATTCATGACGTGAAAGTAGAATTTAACAGAAAAAATAGAATCACTATACTGAAACAAAACCTCAAATGAAAAACTCAGAAGGAAGGTAAGCCTGAACTGTAGATTAGAAGGCATAAAATTAGATTTCTGGTTTTGAGATAGGTTATAAGAAATAACAAGATACTGACCATAAGCAACTTCAGGAGAAAAGGTTTTATTTGGCTAACATGTATAGAGTCCATTGATGAAACTAAAGGTATTAACTCAAGGTAGAAACCTAGAGGTAGGAACTAAAGCAGAGCCCATAGGGGAACGCTGTTTACTAGCTTGCTTCTCATAGGTTTCTCAGACTGATTTTTAATATAACAAAGAACCAGCTGTCCAAGGGTGGTATTGCCCATAGTTAGCTTCTCCCTCCCGAATCAATTATTAATCAAGAAAATGTCCTCCACACTTGCCTACAGATAATATGATAGAGGGATTTCTTCAATTGAAGTTACCTTTTGCAAGATGACACCACCTGTATCAAGGTGATGAAAAAACTATCCAGCTCAATATCCATGTCTCCTTGGGCACATTCTTTATTCTGAGACACTAGAGTTTGAAAATATCAGCAAGTGTTTGCTGGCCTCAGGTTCCTTCTTAAATGGGCAAGAAACATGAGATGTCTGAAGAGTAGCAGTTAATACTACAGTGAACTGATTTTGAACTTTAATGTCTATAAAAAATGTATTCATGTGTTTACATAGATCATTTAGTATGTACATGAATATATTAAAGTTATAAATGTTGCATTGGAAAGAAAACATACAAGCCTGGTGACATCGCTCAGCAGGCAAAGTGGATGCTGGCAAGTTTAAGTACCTCAGTTAAATTCCAGAGACTCACATAGTTGAAAGAACTGTCTGCCAGAAGTCGTCCTCTTACATCCACATGTGTGCCATGGTGTATATACATACAATAAACAAGCAAGCAAATAAATCAGTGAAATATTAAAAATAAAAATCACATGGGTAATTCTTTTCTGACTCATGGCTGATCCCTCCACTAGAAGCTGGTTAACTTACCTACTGGCTACAATCTTCTCTCCTACAAGCTACTTTTGTATCATCCCTGACAATGAGTTACTCCAACACTCAGGAATCAATTTTGGGAGAACACTGTAGAGCTGCCACATGGCAAGAACCCACGAGGATAACCCAGGGGCCAGGAAGAATGTGACTATGTGTCTTTCATTTCATTCTCTTCCCACAGTCTGCCTGCCTTTATTACCCCAAAGCCCACTCTCATTCCAAGATTTTCTATGTGAATTACAGTAAAACCCACTGCCACACCATGGAAAGTACTACCCACTTCTTCAAGGCTTCTGGGAATTCAAAGGCTAGAAAGAGAAATATTCAAAGCAAAGGTCAGAGAACACCCACCCAAAGCCTAATGAAATATTTGTTGGCAAGTTAAATATAACAAGAATATAAAAGATAACACAAGACAAATCTTTTTAAGAAAATGATTATTTTTTTAAACACTGCAGAAGGCAAACAAATGAAGGGGTTCTACATGAAAGAAGTATATTAATAAAGGGCTTGGTAGTAGTTACCCTTAGCCACATTGTCAAAGTCTGTGTGCTCAACTATAATGCCGGCTATGAGAAGTTAGATATCAGAGATGTTAAAGACAGCCAAAGAACTCTGCTTCCTAGGGCCAAATGTTACGTAATCTCAAACATTCCCACCTCTTTCCTAAACCTAGGCATTGTCCTTTATAAACTACAGATATCTTACAAACTACAGGTATTACACAATGATAGAGAGAAAAGAGGAGGTGCTCTTAGCAACTTTGAGTGCCACAAAAGTTATATTATATTCCACTAATTATAGAGCAATATAAGTGTGACTGTCTTTTGTGAAACCTATACTCATGCTTGGATGTCTTATTCTTTCCCAGAGTGTCTTTCAGTTCACTTTTATTCTTAACATTGAAGTTAAAAAGTATCTGTAAATAAATCTCCAAATATATTTGATAGAGGCTCATTTCTTTTCTTCTTGGAAGTAAGAAGTCCTGATTTTACCTAAATGGGGAGTTCTAAGACGAAATAATACTCTCAAGATGACTGTCAGCAATATATTGAGCTATGCCTCTGTCCTATCATCAAAACCAATATTAAATAAAATAATGATAATGAATTGTTCTCCCCCAATGTCATAGACTTACAATGTAGACATTTTTATAGTTTTCAGTGGGGAGTAAGGAGTAGGAGTGGGAGAAGATAAGCTATAAAATATGGTTGGAAGTCTACAGCTTCTCCTTCGAACACATTAACACAATTCACCTGAGATGCTAACAGCAGAATTTCTTGGTTAAGATTGCTTATTCAGAGCATCTCAATTCTATAGCTACCTAAAGAGATGTTACGGGAACAGTGATATACATAGGGACTTCCACTACTTCTTCAGAGCCTTCTACGTGAACATTCAGCCTGAAAAGCTTCTGGTCTGGTCTATTTGGAATTCTGAGGAATTCAAGTAGTTTTTGTACAAAACAAGTTTGTGCCTCTTTAAAGTCAGATGTGAATCTAATGTGATAAGAAAAGTTAATGAGAAGGCCCAGGGGTCTAGGACAAAAGTATTGACAATAGTCTTACTGTAGAGTCATCGAGGAAATAAGAGTCTTTCCTAAAACCATGAAACCATGAACATCATTGTTAGCAAGGTTATTTTTTAAACATCTATGCTTTAGGTGGATTTTTTTGTGTGTGTCTAGATAGCTTAACAAGAAGTCAAATTGACAACACTGAGAGAATCTGTTCTGACAGATTTTACTGTTTTTATTCACCACATAGGGTAGGAGGAGTGTAGAAATAATATAACAGCTATTTGAGTGATTCTCAATTTTTAAAAAGATGTCCCGGAATGCTACCAAAGGGAGTTTCCTTACTTCATCCTTAGATCTTGATTCAGCATATCCTAAATATAAATTTTTTATTAGGTATTTTCCTCGTTTACATTTTCAATGCTATCCCAAAAGTTCCCCATACCCACCCCAAATCCCCTACCTGCCCACTCCCCCTTTTAGGCCCTGGGGTTCCCCTGTACTGGTTCATATAAAGTTTGCAAGTCCAATGGGCCTCTCTTTGCAGTGATGGCTGACTAGGCCATTTTTTGATACATATGCAGCTAGAGACAAGAGCTCCGGGGTACTGGTTAGTTCATATTGCCACCTATAGGGTGGCAGTTCCCTTTAGCTCCTTGGGTAATTTCTCTAGCTCCTCCATTGGGAGCCGTGTGATCCATCCAATAGCTGACTGTGATCATCCACTTCTGTGTTTGCTAGGTCCCGGCATAGTCTCACAAGAGACAGCTCTATCTGGGTCCTTTCAGCAAAATCTTGCTAGTGTATGCAATGGTGTCAGCGTTTGGAAGTTGATTATGGGATGGGTTCCTGCATATGGCAATCACTAGATGGTCCATCCTTTCGTCACAGCTCTCTGTAACTCCTTCCATGGGTGTTTTGTTCCCATTTCTAAGAAGGGGCAAAGTGTCCACTCTTTAGTCTTCGTTCTTCTTGAATTTCATGCGTTTAGCAAATTGTATCTTATATCTTGGGTATCCTAAGTTTCTGGGCTAATATCCACTTATCAGTGAGTACATATTGTGTGAGTTCCTTTGTGATTGGGTTACCTCACTCAGGATGATGCCCATTTGCCTAGGAATGTCATAAATTCATTTTTTTAAATAGCTGAGTAGTACTCCATTGTGTAAATGTACCACATTTTCTGTATCCATTCCTCTGTTGAGGGGCATCTGGGTTCTTTCCAGCTTCTGGCTATTATAAATAAGGCTGCTATGAACATAGTGCAGCATGTGTCCTTCTTACCGGTCGGGACATCTTCTGGATATATGCCCAGGAGAGGTATTGCGGGATCCTCTGGTAGTACTATGTCCAATTTTCTGAGAAACCACCAGACTGATTTCCAGAGTGGTTGTACAAGCTTGCAATCCCACCAACAATGGAGGAGTGTTCTCTTTCTCCATATCCTCGCCAGCATCTGCTGTCACCTGAATTTTTGATCTTAGCCATTCTGATTGGAGTGAAGTGGAATCTCAGGGTTGTTTTGATTTGCATTTCCCTGATGATTAAGGATGTGAATAAATTTACTTTTGAATATTTCTTTGCCCCACTGATTTTACTGGGATTTTTTTCAGACCTTAATATACAGGGAATGAATGGATTATTTGATCAAAAATCTCTAGAACCTGGCTTGAGACAAAACTTATGTTTTATTTTTTCTTCCAAGAATGTAATTCCATTGAAAGAAACTGACAGACATTCTTGAAAAAGACGTGTAAGGAACTCACAGAATGTCTTCCTGGAAGCTCTGCACACATGAATTTCTTTCTCACTGTTCCAGTCTCACTTGTCCAGCTCACCTGGTCCTCCACACAACTGTCCATCACCTTAAAACTCTTGACTTTGGTTTTAACTTTGCATCCTCTTCCTTGAGACTAAACAATCCATTCACTATTTTCAAAACTGTTTGCTGGTCTGTGGCATTGGGAATTGATTCCTAGTTAAATGAAGTATTGACAGAACTATCTTCACAGCCGGAATGACAAATGATTCAAAGGGCTTCACTATACCTAGATATTTAGTAAATAAGAACATATATACGCTAATCACTGTTTTCTCTAGTGTAATATAAATTAAGATTTGTTGGATGGAGGAGGGTATATGAAAACTAGAACAACTCATTCAGAAAGAAAAACTTTGTATCAAATGCAATGAAAAGCTGTGAGTTTCTTAAGTAAAAATATGGTTTATAAAATAGTAATTTTTAACATTCATATGATCCACTTCAATTGCCCTGTTACTAGACAAAACAAACAAAAACAGAAAGAAAGAAAGAAAGAAACAGAGAGAGAAAGAGAGAGAGAGAGAGAAAGAAGGAAGGAAAGGGAGGAAGGAAGGAAGAAATAAAGAAAGAAAAAGAAAGAGAGAGAGAGAGAAAGAAAGAAAGAAGGAAGGAAAGGGAGGAAGAAATAAATAAATAAATAAAGACAGAAAGAAAGAAAGGAAGAAAGAAAGAGAAAGAGAGAGAGAGAGAGAGAAAGAAAGAAAGAAAGAAAGAAAGAAAGGAAGGAAAGAAGGAAGAATGACAGACAGACTTTTTTTTTTTTCCTTCTCCAAAATATCCATGCCATTTCCAGGTAGGTATGCACTGTTTATTCTGTGTACAAACAAGGCAATATGAAACAAAAAGTACAATTCAATTTATTTTGTGTTGATCATCTATTATAGAACATGAGGCCCACCCTTAAATGTGGTTAATATGCCCAGTGAGAAAATGAATTACTTCTTTACAAACAGATGTCAAAGGGAGATAGCTTCTTGGTTAGTGACCGGAGCCTTTGTCTTCTTCTTTGTTTCAGTGTCCTGTTTGGCTTGATCCTAGATGATTTCTGATTTTGTATTTTCATGAATTTGGGTTGGTGTGGATATGTGTTTCTTTTTTGTTGTTTTTTATTATGGTTTGTTTGTTGTTTGTTTTTTTAAAGAGGAGAAAAAAATCATAGAGTTTGATCAGTGGGGATTATCTGGGTGCAGTTGGGGGAGGAAAACAGTATATGAAAAACATTTTAATAAAAAGAATAAATATAAAAAAATTTAAAAAAAAGAATAAATATCAAATGAGAAATCCTAAGGCTGTTTTAATGTTGGATACAAGAACAGTTTCTGTAATAATCACATAATGTTGTCAAGAAAAATATCCAAACCTTGAAAATCAGGCATGACATGATTATGTGTCTTCTCAATGACTCATAAAGCATTTTCCAACATAGTCACATAATGGCCACCTCATTTTAAAAAAAAATTGTAGTTATATTTATGTACAGAAAACTTAGTGTACATTTAACCCAGTTTAATGGCGAGTTCTTTAGCCTTTGCCTTTTCCAGCTTGGAAATGCGAGCCACAGACTTAGGAACCAGGACGTTGCCTTCCAGTGGCGACGGATCTCTTCATATCTGTCATTATAATTGGTCCTAATAGCTTCCACTAACTTAGCCAGAGCACCCTTGTCTTCCAGGTTAACCTGTGTGAAGCTAACAGTGGTGCATGTCTTCCTGTGGACCAGTCGCCTCAGCCTGGCCTTTCCCTTGATGATGCAGTAGGACACCCCCATCTTTCGACACAGGGCAGGTGGGAAAACCACCAGCTCAATGGGGTCTACATTATGGGAAATCACCACCAACTGAGCCTTCTTGTTTTCCACCAAGGTGGTGACTGTATTGACTCATGTTCGGAGGACAGGTGGTCTCTAAGTTGGGAAGTTGCCTTTGCCAGCAGCTTTCTTCTCAGCACGGGCCAGTGGCCTTTGCTTCTTCTCTTGCTTTGTCTCTGGCCTGTACTTGTGGGCAAGCTTAAGCAGCTGAGTAGCTGTCTGCCTGTCCAGGGCCTGGGTGAACTGGTTAATTGCAGGAGGTACTTTGAGCCTCTTATAGAAGATGGCTTTTTGCGGCCTCAGCCTGATGTAGCGGGGTCATTTGACAAAGCGCGTTAGATCTCTTTTGGGCTGGATGTCCTGTCCAATGCCGAAGTTTTTCGGCCTCTTCTCAAACAGAGGGTTGACCACCTTCTTGGCCTCCTGTTTCTTGACGACGACGAGGGCCGGGGCCACCTTCTTCCCCTGGCCTTCTTCCCTTTGGGCAACTTGCTTGGCTGGTGGAGCCGCCTCATTCTTTAGAAATATACATTTGATTAAACTTCATATTAACTACCCTTTAGGATAGATACTATGAAATTTGATACTTACTTATTGAAGATTTATAAGCCATAAATAATTTCTGTTTCTAAGAAGTTACACCTCAAAGTTTATCATTTAATCACCTTGCTTAGATCCATCACAGCTATTCCTTGGTCCATCTTGTGTTAACATCATTCTACTTCAGAGAATATGCATGCTTACTATGTTTCTTTGAACTGATTTGGTCATTCTTCCGTTTCTTCATTAGTGGGCTAAACAAATCCTCAGTGCATTCAAATTGCATCTGTATAGGAGAAGATGTTTGGTTATGGCTAGCTGAAGAGGCCCTGTGGCCATGGCCAGTGGTAACTCAGTATTTTCATTTACTGAAAAATTTTCATTGAGATTTTCCTTGACATTTGACCCAGTCATCTCTCTGTCCTGTAATGAATGCCAATTCTATGATATCATGGAAGTCTGAATTTCCAAAATTCTTGAATCAAGATTCCATTTATCCTATATAAATTTTCTAAGATCCTCACCACTTATGACAGCCACTGGGATCTTCCTGGGTACCAGTTTCTCTTATGGAGTCTACTCCACTCTGACCTGGCTGAAACCCAGGCATGTAACCCAGATACATATAACTGAGTCTTCTGTATAAGTAGAAAACACCACAGAGACAGGAGAGGTCACATCTACATCTTATTTGGCCCAGTGTCCTATTCCTATTGACTGATTGCTACAAGAAATTAAGATGCTATCATATTTTTACATTTAAATATGTGTTTAGGTCACTGAACAAAGCTAAATAAGTGAAGCAAAGGATATCCTTAAGAACCCAAAAGGCTGTGTGGGAGAAAAACAGATAAGGAGGGCATGTGAGGGCACAGGGAAGAGTGCATTATTTTTCAGCATCAGCCTCTACTTTCAGCTTCACCTCCCACACACTGCCTGTTCTGATACTATAAGCAAACTCACAGAGAGGCTGGAAGTGCCAGGAAAAAAAAATCTAAAAATTCTTTCTAAATTACTAGTAACCATATTAAGAAAAGGCCTGAATCAAGAAAACAACCTGACAGAATTTTCTAAAAAAAGAAAAGCAAATGTATTTTCTAAAGTAAGCTACAGAGTATGGGATAGATAAGTATGCATGATATTACTCCAAATAGGTAAAACCTGGAAGGTCTATTTTTAAATTGATAAAATAAGTTCTATCTGTAGATAGCTATGCTTGTCATTGACAGATGACATCCTAAAAGGACCATACAAGTGAGTGTTTAGTAAGGAACATAAATAATTTCCCTCTGCTTGTCCTGTGATTTTCAGAAAGGACTGTTTTCTGCACAAGTGTGAGCATCCATTATCGCGGACAGGTACAGCACAGACCATGGACAACTACAGCACAGACCCTAAGTAGGTCAAACAACCACACTGGGAACAAAAGAAAGAAAGAGTTTTCTTGTTCTGTATTTTCTGTCTGCCACAGTTGGGAGAGCCATAAAATGTTCTAAGACTCAGCTCTACATCAACCCTGTTTTCCTCTTACACAGTGTATGACTCCATAGATAACCTCCAGAAAAGAAAAGAAATACTTGAAAGGAAGCCAGGGGATATCTACAAGCCTGAGACTCCAGATGCACATAGACTTCCTTAGGAAAAGTATCTGTAAGACAGTGCTACTGACCCAGATGTTGCCATGTTTAATGAACAAAACATATATACAATTTGACAGCCCATGCCTGTATTCCCAGTATTAGGAATACAGAGCCAGAAAGATCTTTGAAAAATTCTAGGGCAGCCTGATGAGTTTTAGTAAAGTCAAGATAACAACATAATAAACTCTCTCTCTCTCTCTCTCAAGCGTGCTCAAGCTGGTGCTCTTTCCTCCTGAACACTGTGTGTGTGTGTGTGTGTGTGTGTGTGTGTGTGTGTGTGTGTGTAATGTTTAATGATGTTTATAGTGTACAGAACTTGATCATAGGTTGGGAGAGAAGATAAAAATCTAAACTGTTATAGGCAGCATAATAGAGGAAAATGAACTCATTTAGAGTATCATAGAGAAGAGTTGCTGTTTTAAGACTGTGGGTTCTAGAGTAGTTAGATTACCTCTATAAATCTCCCTTTAATGTAGAAATAGGAATATGTGCCTTGGGTAGAGTTTACAAATGACATATCAAAGCAAAGAATACTGAGTCTGGTCCCAGAGTGTATGGCGATCATTTGGGACAGATTTATATATACTAGATTCTTTTCCTTCTAAGTATATGACCAAACCATGTGTCTTAAGGTATGATTTGTTTAGGCCAATGAGCCACTGAGGGATTCATGACAATATCTTTTTAAAATTTTCTTTTTAATTTTCTTTATTTACATTTCAAATGTTGTCCTCTTTCCTGGCTTCCCCTCCCCCTGCTCACAAACCCACCCACTCCTACTTCCTGGTCCTGGCATTTCCCTACACTGGGGCATAAAGCCTTCACAGGACCAAGGGCCTATCCTCCCATTGATGTTCAACAAGGTCATCCTCTGATCCCTCCATGTGTACTCTTTTGTTGGTGGTTTAGTCGCTGGAGGTGCTGGTTTGTTTATATTGTTGTTCCTCCTAAGAGGCTGCAAAACCCATCAGTTCCTTGGGGCCTTTCTCTAGTTCCTCCATTGGGGACCCTGTGCTCAGTCCAATGGTTGGCTGTGAGCATCCACATCCATATTGGTCAGGATCTGGTAGAGCCCCTTAAGAGACAGCTATATCAGGCTCCTGTCAGCAAGCACGTGTTGGCATCCACAGTAGTGTCTAAGTTTGGGGATAGTGTATGGGATGGATCCCCAGATGGGGCAGTCTCTAGATGGTTATTCCTTCAGTCTTCGCTTCACACTTTGTTTCTGTAACTCCTTCCATGGGTATTTTGTTTCCCCCTCCTAAGAAGGATTGAAGTATCCACATTTTGGTCTTCCTTCTTCTTGAGTTTCATGTGGTTTGTGAATTGGATCTTGGGTATTCATAGCTCCTGGGCTAATATCCACTTATCAGGGAGTGCATTCCGTGAATGTTCTTTTGTGTTTGGGTTACCTCATTCAGGATGATATTTTCTAGTTCCATACATTTGCCTAAGAATTTCATAAATTCATTGTTTTTAATAGCTGAGTAGTACTCCATTATGTAAATGTACCACATTTTCTGTATCCATTCCTCTGTTGAGGGACATCTGGGTTCTTTCCAGCTTCTGGCTATTATAAATAAAGCTGCTATGAACATAATGGAGCATGTGTCCTTATGACATGTTGGAGCATCTTCTGGTTATATATCCAGGAGTGATATTTCTGGGTCCTCAGGTAGTACTATGTCCAATTTTCTGAGGAACTGACAAACTGGTTTCCAGAGTGGTTGTATCAGCTTCCAATCCCACCAGCAGTGGAGGAGTGTTCCCCTTCTCCACATGCTCTCCAGCATCTCCTGTTACCTGAGTTTTTGATCTTAGCCATTCTGACTGGTATGAGGTGGAATCTCAGGGTTGTTTTAATTTGCATTTCCTTGATGACTAAGGATGTTGAACATTTCTTTAGGTGCTTCTCAGTCATTTGGTATTCCTCAGTTGAGAATTCAGGGTGCACTTTCATTTGGAGCATAGATGTTCAGAATTGAGAGTTCTTCTAGGTAGATTTTTCCTTTGATGTGCATGAAGTGCTCTTCCTTATCTTTTTTGATGACTTTTGGTTGAAAGTCGATTTTATCCAATATTAGAATATTATTTCTTGGGACTATTTGCTTAGAAAATTGTTTTCCCCCAGCCCTTCACTCTAAGGTAGTGCCTATCTTTGACACTGAGGTGCTTTTCCTGTATGCAGCAAAATGCTGGATCCTGTTTATGTATGCAGTCTAATAGTCTATATGTTTTTATTGGGGAATTGAGTCCATTGATGTTAAGAGATATTAAGGAATAGTGAATGTTGCTCCCGATTATTATTGATGTTATTTTTATGTTTGTGTGGTTATCTTCTATTGGGTTTGTTGAAAGAAGATTACTTTCTTGCTTTTTCTAGGGGTAGTTTTGCTCCTTGTGTTGGCATTTTCCATCTATTATCCTTTGTAGGGATGAATTTGTGGAAAAATATTGTGTAAATTTGGTTTTGTCATGGAATATCTTGGTTTCTTCATCTATGGTAACTGAAAGTTTTGCTGGATATAGTAGACTGGGTTAGCATTTGTGTTCTCTTAGGGTCTGTATGAGATCTCCTCAGAATCTTCTAACTTTCATAGTCTCTGGTGAGAAGTCTGGTGTAATTCTGACTGGCCTGTTTGTATATGTTACTTGACATTTTTCCCTTACTCCTTTTAATATTCTTTCTTTGTTTAATGAGTTTTGTGCTTTGATTATTGTGTAATGGGAGGAGCTTCTTTTTCGGTCCATCTATTTGGAGTTCTGTAGGTTTCTTGCATGTTCATGGCCATCTCTTTCTTTAGGTCAGGGAAGTTTTCTTCTGTATTTTGTTGAAGATATTTACTGGTCTTTTAAGTTGGGAACCTTCACTCTCTTCTATACCTATTATCCTTAGGTCTTCTCATTGTGTCCTGGATTTCCTGGATGTTTTGGGTTAGGAAGTTTTTGCATTTTCTTTGACTGTTATGTCAATGTTTTCTATAGTATATTCTGCACCTGAGATTCTCTCTTCTATCTCTTGTATTCTGCTGGTGATGATGCTCGCATCTATGTCTCCTCATCTATTTTCTAGGCTTTCCATCTCCACTGTTGTCTCCCTTTGTGATTTCTTTATTGCTTTTACTTCTACTTTTAGATCCTGGATGGTTTTGTTCAATTCCTTCACCTGTTTGGTTGTGTTTTCCTGTAATTCTTTAAGGGATTTTTGTGTTTCCTCTTTAAGGGCTTCTACCTGTTTACTTGTGTTCTCCTGTATTTCTTTAAGGGAGCTATTTATGTCCTTCTTAAAGTACTCTATCATCACCATGAGATGTGATTTTAAATCAGGGTCTTGCTTTTCTGGTGTGTTGAGGTAACCAGAGTTCACTATGATGGGAGAACTGAGTTGTGGTGGCAACTGATGATGCCAAGTAGTCTTGGTTTCTGTTGTTTATGTTCTTGTCCTTACCTTTCTACATCTGGTTATCTCTGGTGTTAGCTGGTTTTGCTGTCTATGACTTTGGTTTGTCCTTCCTGAAAGCCTGTGTGTCAGCACTCCTGGGAGACCAGTTCTCTCTGGGAGGATTTGGGTATAGAGAGCTATGGTACAGGGTCAGCTCTGGAGTGCAGACAGAGACCAGAAGGATCTGGTCCCCAGCTGATTCTTGGTTCCTGTGTTCTGATGGCTCTGTGAGTGTCCCTCTTGGGCTAGGAATTTGAAGAGGAGTGGTGGTCTTCTCTATGTTTTCAGGTGTGTAGGCACTCCTGGGAGACCAGCTCTCTACTGGTGGTATTTGTATATGTAGCTCTGTGGCACAGGATCAGGTCTAGGTGCAGACAGAGACAGGAAGACTTCTGTTCCAGGCTGCTCCTAGGTTCCTGCGTTCTGAAGGTTCTGGGTGGGCTCCTCTGAGCAGCAGTACTGATCCTCCCTGCACTCACATGCTGTCCCATGCTCCTGGGAGGCTCACTCTGTCCCGGTGCTATTTAGGTATGGAGCCCTCTCACAGAGGATCCGACAATATCTTTTAATTACTGTGATATTATTTGTGATGCAGCCTTCAATCATACTTCGTCACTGTGTGATATGATGATCAAAATAAACATGCAACTGCCATGGGAGATGAGTTTATAAGCAGAAAAAGAAATGTTGTACAGAGCCACTGATATTTCTAGGAATGAATATTATAACAGCATGGTGTAGACCACCATTGCTGAAAGGATAGTCTAACAAATGTTGGACAATATTGACTCTGAGTTTTGTGACTATGTTATCCAAGACCAAGGTAGTTCACAAAGGAAGGACCTTGGTATGTTAGTTACACTGGTTTAAAAAGAGAAAAGGCAAATAATCCTGGTTCCTGAATCTGTGCTGTGCCTCTGTAAAGTGAGGATTTAAATATTCACATTAAGCCTCATGGGATAAACACAAAATAATCTATAGATTAAAAGCTTAAGAGTTCTGAACATCAGCCAGAATAGTCCTAACCAAAGAATCAAGGTCAACAACCCAGAAAAAGAAAATAGAATTTAAGTATTTTCAGCCTTTAAAACCCATCAATAGATGAGAAAACATCTCTTTCCTGTTCTAGAGCATAAAGCCATGTTACTAAATAGTGGTGAGCAACCTTAAAAAAACCTGCTTTTTCCTAGCCAAAATAAACAAATATATTGTTAAGCTGTCCTTTTCTGTCAATGTCTCAGCTGTAGATGCCACCACAGGATGCATGCTGTTTCTCATGTTCCATCCAGAAAAAGCAGAATGCTTTACTCTCCTGGATATGTACCACATTGCCAAAAGGCCAGTAAACATTTCAAAGTGTGAACATCCACTTCTTTATAGACATCTAGACAGAAGAAATGAAAGGCACTGGACTTAAAAGAAAAAAAACCAAAACAACAAAAAAATAAAAACAAAAACAACTGTCTTAGTCAGACCTAGTTAAATACAGCAAACATTAACTCCACATTCCATCTTCTTTGAAACTGAGTTTCCTCACATTAAGTTATTGACAACAGATTCTATTTGTGAGGTGAGCTTCCAATTATCAAGCATAAAACTTTGTGTACATTAAATCTTTCCATATTTTCAATAACTCTAATGCATAATATTTTTACAGGTCTTATAAGGTAAATTGAGGCTCTCATCTAATAAAACCCAAGTCCAAGATACAAATTTAGATATTTATAACTTGAATCTAATCTCTCCCCCCCAAGGTCCCCCCCCCCGTGTGTGTGTGTGTGTGTGTGTGTGTAGACAGAACCTCACTGAGTATCCCTCACAAACGGACCACATGCTGTGTAGATCATGCTGGCCTTGAAATGACAAAATGACCTGTGTCTGCCCCCTGAGTACTGGAATTAAAAGTTGCATACCACATGCTGCACTAAGCCTAAATTCATTTTTTCTTTTGTTTTTGAGAATATATCAAAGTAATTTTCTCTTTCTTTTCTTCCCCAAATTCTCCCATATTCCCTTCATTACTATCTTTTAAATGCATGCCTATTTTATTAATTATTATTACATTCACATATGCATATATCATATATTTATAAATATAAGCTGCTTTGTATCTCTGAAGATGTATGTCACTTTTGGGGTAGAAGAAGTCACAATGTATAAAACAACTACCACTACCCTTGCTGTCCTGATACAAAGATAGAACATGCTAAACATATGTTCCTCTTTTCTTTTTTTCTGTCATTATATATGCTATTTTATTTTTTTAGACAGTAAATATTCAGCATATATTAGGTGAGGAGACTTGACCTCAAGCAGCTGATTGGGTTTTTCCAAGCTCATCACAAACATCCAAGGGCTACTTGTCACAGCTCTTACATAGCATAGCTCCCACATTGCTGATGGCTGATGGCTGAAAACTTTAAACCTGGGTAAAATAAGTCCTCTCATTTTTATTTTCCCAAGGTCAATATTGTATGATCTCTTTTGATGTTCCTTCACACATCAGCCAGCATGCCACTAGAGGTCTGTGATGTCAGTAGTAGGGAAGTTACATGATCTTGAGCTGAAGACCAGTCTGTGTGTGACAGTTATTCTTGGTTGTCATTTTGACTATATCTGAAATTAACTAAATTCCAAGACACTGTGTACACCTTTGAGAGATTTTTCTTGATTGGAACATTTGAGGTAGGAAGAGCCACCCTAAATCTAGGTCATTGGAGTTAGGAAGACCCTTAAATCTGGGCAACTCCTTCTAATGGCAGTCTACATAAAGGACATGAAGAAGGAAGTTCTTGTTCTTTGTCTGATTGTGCTCAATCTTCACTGACAACTTCATTCCTTTGCTGGCATTATAGCCTGCTTCTTTAGAATTCTGGTGTACACTGAAGACCACCTTACACATCTAGTCTTGGACCAAACAACTATTGGATTCTTGGGCTTTCTCTTGGGAGACAGCCATTGTTAGCATGAGATACTGCTTGTAAGATATGCTAATAAATACTAGATGACAATAAATGGATAGATAGATGATAGATAATAGATAAATAGAATGACAGATGATAGATCGGTAGATAGATACATGAGAGACAGATGATAGATAGGATAAATGAGAGACGTGGAAGAAGGGATGAGAGAGGAGAGATTCATGCCATCAGTTCTGTTTGTCTAGAGAATCAGAGAGAATGCTGAAATATATATTGAGATGAGACCCTGTATCTTTGTTTCCCTTCTATTGTAATAAACACCACAACCAAAAGCAACTCCAGGAGTAAATGGTTCATTTTAATTAAGAAAACTCCATGAAAATTAATTTTAATTAATTAAGAAAACTCCATGAAAATTAAGGGTAGGAATCCAAGGCAGGAACTTAGAGGCTGGAACCAAAGTGGAGGCCTGCTTACTGGAATGTTTTTTATGGCTTGCTACTAATAAAACTCAGGACACCCGATCTGTAACACTTCCCACAGTAGATTTGGCCTGCCTCCATCAATCACTAACCAAGAAAATGCCACTACAGACTTGAATATAGGCAATTTGATACAGGTATATTCTCAGTTGAAGTTCTCTCTTCCCATATAATCCCATTTTGTATCAAGTTGTTAAAAGGCTATCCCGCATATCCTGTCACAGACAAACATAAATAGATTAATTAATGTACTGCACAAATATCCACGGAGCATAATGACCTGAAAACCAGGAAAGTCCCTGGTGGGTGGGTATTTTTTCTTCTTTTCTCCTAGCAGCATTCCTGGGTGCCCTGAGTATAGGGTACTAAGTTTACTATCTTACAAATGTTCTGTTTTACTTATAATCATGAGGAAAACAATACAACCTTATCCTCTATTCTTTAAGACAGTTTAGCTTCTAAACCATACAGGTCAGGGACGTTAGGCATAAATGAAAATCAAGACAGCTACTCCAACTCCAGTCAGGCCACTGTTGCTCGGTCTACAGGGATCTGACCACAGGCCTAGTCATCACCTACTCCAGTCTGGAATGTCAGCACGCCCAGAGGTAGAGCCAAGAAGGATAAGTACCAGGGTCAGGTGAGTCCTACCCTAAAGGCAGCAAGGAGACCTGTAGCCAGAACTGGCAGGGGCCTAGGTAGCTGAACCTCCAGAAGTTATGGAGTGGATAACAACTGACAGCTAGCCCCAGTGAACGCAAATGTTCTGACTAGCAGTGCAGGAGGCCAGAGGTTGGACAATGACTACAAAAATACAGTGACACTGAGGCAGCTTCTGGACTAAGGGACAAAAGGCAAAGTGTCAATTTCTGTTGCCACCTCATTCTTGCTGAATAACCATAAGAAAACTATTTGTTTTCTCTGTGACCAAAAATGAGTGTGACATGATACCTACTTCATAAAATGTCTGAATCTCAGGGTATGAAAAGGTCAATACATTGTCTTGTACTTAATAGGTAGACAAATGTGTCTTTTCCTTTTCACACTGCCTCAGAAATGGTAAATTTATGAGCTAAATATAAATTGCAGGTATAGACTTCTTTTGGGGGGGGGTGTATTTTTGCCCCATTTACTTTTGGTTTGAATTTCTAAAGATTGGTTCTTAGACGTTCAAAAGAATCTAATTTCAGTGTTTCTTCTGTAATCATTCTACCTAATAGTCATCCTGTGCATGATCCTAAACCTATTGTTTAAGAGAATTATTACATAGGTGAATATAACAGCTGATGAGTCTGTCCACATCCCCTGCAGCCTTCCACTGTGTCTTCACTCTTGCCTTGTCTCTATAACATGCTTCTTAATTGGCCATGTATGAAGCTCAGTCTGTGACTCCTACACTTAAGACAAGATTAAAAGCAAGCTGAAAGCAGACATTCAGACAAGAAAGGGAGGTACAAGAGTACACACAGCCCTATCCAAACTTGACACAGAGGTCTATAGCAACCGACCACCTTACTGTTCTAGTGGATATACCTTTGACTGTGGAATTAAACCCTAGATCTTCAAATGGTTCTAGGAAGACTTGGTGCACCAGCAACCTTCTGGAAGTGGCCACACAGTCAGCAAGTCACATTCTGAAAGCCCTGTAACATTTTCAAATATTAACAATTACTGAAGTAAACCAAGGCCTTTGAGCCACTTGTCAAGATGCTGAAACAGCGCTTGAATCAGTTTTGATTTTCAAGTTTCCCTTTGGCTAGTGTGACTTAAATAATCCTAACTTTTAATTACCAGTTCACTTGATCTCTCTCTCTCTCTCTCTCTCTCTCTCTCTCTCTCTCTCTCTCCATCCCTCCCTTTTCCCTCCACTCTCCTTCTTCTCCCAACCCCTTTCTTTCTCTCTGCTTCCTTAGCCAGGACTAACAACTTCTCCTTCAAATTCTATTCAACTTTATTGGAAGAGATATGAGAATTAAGAAGGAAGGACTGGAGAGATAGCTCAGCTGTTAAAGGCTAGGCATACAGCCAAAATTATAAGAAGTTAAAGAGTATGTCTATATTAAAAAAAACAAAAACAAAAATAAAAACCTCTCTTACCACCTCCTAGTCCTCCTTCGAGCCTTGTTTAGCTCACTGTGATATGATCAAAAGGTTCCCAGGTTTTAATATGCATGAAACAAATTTTTACCAAAAGCCTAACTGAACTCTGTAAGCAATATGAATACCAGAAAACTAGTATTTCTTGAGGTATTCTGAAAGCCCTGTAACATTTTCAAATATTAACAATTACTGAAGTAAAGCAAGGCCTTTGAGCCACTTGTCAAGATGCTGAAACAGTGCTTGAATCAGTTCTGATTTTTAAGTTTCCCTTGGGCTAATGTGACTTAAATAATCCTAACTTTGAATTACCAGTTCCCTTGATATCTCTCTCTCTCCCTACCTCCCTCCCTCCCTCCATCCTTCCCTTTTCCCTCCACTCTCCCTCCTCTCCCACCCCCTCTAATGAACCTCTCTGGATCTTGCTAGGAATTAGGGGTAGTAAAAATATTTAGCAAGAAGGCAAGGAGCATCATCCTGAATATATAAGAAGCTAATGATAAAAAGCTAGTTTCAAAACTTGAAAATATTTACAGAAGCCCCTATAACAAAGCCCTGTAGTGACTCAACTAACACTTTGAGTGTCAATTTGTTTAAATTTTGTTTTTGTTTATGAGTATATGTGTGTCTCTATGATAATGGGTGCTGCATGTGTGTGGCCATCTGCAGAAGTCATAGGAAGACAGCAAATCCCCTGGAGCTTTAATTGTGAGCTGCTGATTTGGTTCCAAGGTTGTAACCAAGCCTGGGTCTTGTTTAGGTCCTAGTAGAACTATGTACTTGTAAGTCTAGTAGAGACACCTTCTTATCCAAAGAAGCTGGAGAACCAAAGAACTGTGAATACACAGTCTCCCTAGACAATTCCCATTATGAAAGTCAAGTCCATTGGTGAGATAATATTGTATATAAGTGTTAAAGAGATGGTTTTATGCTGAAAGACAGGGTGCAATGTACACACAGGAAAAATACAGGAGAAAAGGCTTTAACAAGTATCTGTGCAAGTACCCAAATGTTAAATATTTTATAGACTCGAAGGTCAAAGCAATCTAATAAATAAAATATATAAGTGCCATTAACCTGAGAACACTAAAAGCCTGCCCTACAAAGGTACAGGAAACGTGTTTCTTCTAATTTATCTTATTAAAAAACAATATATATATGATCAATATATTTTGATCATATTTTCTACAACTCTTCTCTGATCCTATCCACACAACTTTATGCACTCTCTCTCTCTCTCTCGCTCTCTCTCTCTCTCTCTCTGTTTTTTTTCCAGATAGGGTTTCTCTGTGTAGCCCTGGCTGTTGTGGAACTCATTCTGTAGAGCAGGCTGGCCCTGAGCTCAGAAATCTTCCTGCCTCTGCCTCCCAAGTGCTGGGATTAAAGGTGTGAGCCACCACTGCCTGGCACATCTCTCTCTCTTAAAACAAACATTTATATAAAAAAAAATCTAAAAAAATCAAACTAAACAAGAAAATGGCCAATAAAACAAAGCAAGACAAGAATGCCCAAACAAAACAAAACATGATCAAAAGTCTACAAAAGTACCATTATGTTCTTGGCTAAGCTACTCATAGACATGGGGTCTGTCCTGAGGTGTGGACAAGATTCCCAGTAAGACTTCATTGGATAAAACTAATTGTTTCTTTGCCAGTGCGTATCATTTGCAGTTAGGTTACTGGTGGGGGTCCATGTCCACTTTGTTCTCTCACTGATGGAACCCCTTCAGTCCTTACCAGTGAAGGCCTGTGCTTTTGTCACTCTGAGTTCATTTGTTCATAAGACCTGTTATATCCCAATAATTATTATCACTGGTGTCATGTGTCAACCCTGGCTCTTACAATTTTTTTCACATCATCTTCTGCATATATCTCTGAGCCTTAAAGAGTAAGCTTTGATAAAGACATAGCATTTATGGCTGAGTATTCCAATGTGTCTCACTTTCTGAAAATCGTTCAGTTCTGGGTTTGTTACTTTTCCTTGAAGAGGGAAGACTGAGGCACTGATCTACGAATATACTAGTATCTCACTGGGAGACATTTCATTGCTATGTTCCTTTATCAGAGTACTAGTAGTGGTAGTAGTATTTCCCCTAGGCCCTTTTTCTTAGGTTCTTAGACTCTTTAGCAATGTCTGGCATGAGTTCCATCCCACGGAATGTAATTTAAGCCCAATTAAAAAACCGGTTGGTTATTTCCATAAATTTGTACCATTATTGCTTCAGTGTATCTTTCAGGAAGATCACTGATGCCGGTTGCAGAAGTTGTAACTAAGACATATGTATGATTATCTTCTTCCAGTGGTGTACAGAGTGCCTTCCAATGCTCTTTATAGTGATAAATATTCTAAAATGGACTGTAGTCATGGATAAATAGTTCTGTGTCTGTCCTAAAAAACAAGCACATGGAGCAGGTGGGATGAATTAGTAGATAAAAGTGTTTGTCATCTGAGGTGAACCCTCAGGTCCAATGTGGTAGAAGGAGAAAATTGGCTCCCATAAATTGCCCTCTGAGCTCCACATGTATGCCATGGTATGAGTACACACCCACACCCACACATATCCACCACTCATATTCACCCACCCACACCCACACACACATAGAAGTACACACATTAAATAAATAAATGTAATAAAAATTCAAACCCATGGAATTGTATATATTAAATGATAGTGATTTATTTGTATTCTATACCAATAAACTATTTTTTTAAAGATGTGGGAAGAGTTCTCTCAGCACAACTTTTTATGAAGCACTTGGGACTGAGGATGTGGCTCAGGGGTAGAGAAAGGGCTTTGTATGCACAGTAGGGGTTCAGTTTATCCACCACAAAGAGGGAGAAAGGGAGGGGAAATAATAAGCAATAAGAACTTAGGAGCTTCAAGGTTATCGTTTTCTCATCTTTCTTTCTATTAATAGGGAAAAAATGAAAGTGCTCAGTAGTAGCAGTAACTGTGGTCTTGAATTTCATCCCAGTTTGCATTTAGGATTCAGTGCAAGGAATCACTCTGCCTCAGCACCTGAATAATTTACAACTGCTAAAATATCCGCCCAGGTCATGGACAAACCCACTTTGCACTGTACTCTGATGGACTACACGATTCCACCTAAGCACTTTGGGAACAGCAGCTTAGTCTATCCCCAGCCACGGACATCTATCAAAACTCTGCTTCCCCTGCAGAGCTACTTTCTGAGGTGTCTGGTATCTCCTGGACTCTTACAATAATTTTTAAACTTCAGGGTCTCCAGCCAAGCCTAATTCAAACCTCAGTCTACCACTGTCTACATGTAATGGGACAAAAGACCCAACATTTTTATTTGGTCCTTTCATTTTTGTACTTGTAAAGTAAGAATAGTAATTGCTACTTCCCAAGGCTGCTTTTGAGGTTTAATGAGATGGAAGGTGTTTACTATGGGGTTTGATGCATGGTAGAGGGCTTATTGTTTTGGTTTTTACAACTTGCCAAGTGATTCATTTATTCTTTCATTTAACCAATATTTGTATTAGACCCTACAGTTTTCTATTACAGCCTTTATGGAGCTGCTAATCGATGTAGACTAGAGATAATGAGAATGCCCACAAAAGAAGAAACAGGTTAACAATCACAATGAGTGCTATGAATATGTAGCAAGGGGAAAAAAACATTGTGTGTAAGGAACAAACACTAATAGCAAATTCTTAGTTTGGAAACAGGAGTGGGTAAGAATACTTGCTGCTCTTAAAAAAACCTGTGTTCATATTTCAGGACTCACAGATCAGCTTACAGCCATTTGTAACTCCAGTTCTAGAGATTCCAATACCCTTTTATGGCATCTGTGAGTACTAGGCATGCACATGGCGCAAATGTATACATTCAGACAAAGCACTAGCACAATAAACAAACAAATAAAAATGTAAAAGGATTATTACTTATTATTATCATTATTATTATTATTCAGAAAATGCTTGCTGGTTGATCAGCTAGTTGAGTACAACCAGGTCACAGGACCTGCCATAGTTACATGTATATTCGGCACACTGATACACATCTCCAGAACTTTCCTTTTTGTTCTCATCCTTCTGAAGGCTGGCATTCCTTTTCCCATCACTACGAGGTCATTCAGGTACTAATTCATTCTACACAGACAAAGTGGAATTTTATTCAGGGCCCATTGGTGTTAGGCAGTTTTCTTTAAAGATATATAAAAGTTTTAGGACGGGGAGCTGAGGAGATAGAAGGACTTGAAAAACTACTCATCTACTCCAGTTACACTACAAAGGAGGGGAATAAAATAAAAATAATTGAAGCAGTAGAGATTACCCATCAAATCAGAACATGACTATTAGCAACTAGCACAAATATAAATAAGTCCACAAAGAAAGCATATACACATATATGGGCACCAAAATACTGAAGGTGTTGAAAACCCAATAGAAAAAAAATCCAAAACATTTATCTGTTGGTTCTGCAGGTGCTAGGTTGTCGAACCCTATGAAACATTTCTCTGGGAATTGGGGACCCTGAGGAGTACAGCTAGTGTCATATGCAGAAGGAGAATCCATTTTTTCGCTGAATATTCTCCTGTGTTTATTTGACTTTTTACTCCGTGCTTTCATAATTAATGATAAAAGATATTCTCTACAAAATCAATAAGAGGATAAAAACTAATTTGAGAAGTGCTGTTTATTCTTCAGTATTTACAAGGGTGAATTTTCATCTGCTTAATCATTGTAGGTCATTTATATTTAGGTACAAAGAGAAAATATAGCACATTATCTAAGCCTACATGAACAATAACTTATCACAAAAGAGAAAGAACAATGAAAAGGAGAGCAAGGTCCTAGAATTCTTTGTTATTTACATGCGAAGTGGATTTGTCCTTTCCCAGACTTAAAAAAAAGATAGACATTGACTGGACTGGAAAGTCTAAAATCCTATCTAATCACCCCCCCCATACTCCTGAGCATAAAGGTGCATATATCCATTATGAATTTTCCTACCATTTTAAAATGTGACTCATGCTCAGTAACAGCCAAATAATATATAAGTATAGGAACCATTACTTCCTCTTCACTTCCAAGGTTAATAACTGCTGTGGAGCTGACCAGGTGCTACTTAAAACCACAGGGAGCTTAAGATGACTAGCCTTGAAAATTCGGGTCCAGACTCATACCAGTTGCCCAGTTCCCACATGAGCTAGTACTTACCAGCCAGGTCAGAAAGAGCAGAAAAACAAATTGTCTGCCGAAAAACTGTGTACACTGTGCATGAGGCCTTTTTGAAGTTCGTATACTTCTGTCTCTTTGATACTTATTTCCTAGAGCCCTTACAATTGCACATATCAGTTGGGTGGGGATTCAGTACTACCTTAATAGGTGAGGGGTAAGTTGCCTTGGAAATATCTCCTAATTTCATGATTAATAATTAAGAATGACTGGCTTCACTGATAGGTCCACTGATGGTGGAGGCAGAGTTTAAAATCTTAGCTAAAAGTTTCCAATTAAATTCTAGTGGCCCTGAGATTATCCTTTTCAAAAAACATTAAGACATTCAAACTCTGAGACAAAACACTTAGCAAATCTTACCTATATCTATAAAAATATGAGCAATATAAATGTATAGCACAATCCTCAGCTAAAACACCCCATATTAGAGGGAAGTTTGTTAGAAATAGGATGTTCTAAAGGACGGGTAAATCTTAGAGTGGAGCCTGTAGTCACCCCTACTCCCATAAGTAACCCCAGTAAGACTGACTGGTTCACCAAGTAGGACTTTGATAATATTCTGTGCTCTGTCACTTGTCCTGTCTGTGATAAACAAACATTTGTTCCCATCTTCCCAGGTGTAATGGCACCCAACACCTACTCAGAAGAAACTCTTCCTCAGTTCAGTTTGGCCCAAACAACCCATACCTTGATGAATAGTCTAAATTTTTCCCTAGTAAAAATGGCCAATAATGTTTTCAAACCATTAAGACTCGTTATGACTACACTATTTTATAAAATTGCAGTACAGTTCTTTCAATTCCCCCCAAATCCCATGTTTTTCCTGATGCTCATTCTTCTACCAGAATGTCATCCCAACTATACCTCTTCATTGTTCTCACTCTCCAGGTTTTGGAAAATGACTACTTTTTCTTTCAAACATACATTACATGTCATCTCTACCAAAAGTTCTCTTGTCCTTGTCACATAAGAGCATATATTCCAGTCACTGCTCCAGTAATGATAGCAGGGTGAAAATCTGGCAGAAAGTGATACATGGGATTCATCTTAAAATTACAGTTTATAATGTGAGGCAAGAGCTTAGGTCTAGGAAGTACTGTATGCCTAAAACAAGACAACCAATACAACAGATTACAGTATGGATGGTTCTAGACAGCCATAAGAAGGATGGTAGTCTACAAACAGGACTTAAAGACAAGTAATGGTAGCCCCTTTAGATGGGCAAACTCAGGGTCCTCAAAGGGGCATAATAAAAATAACAAGTGGTAATGACCAACTCTAGTTGGGTAACTTCAAATTGGCTTCGGGGAATTCTGACCATGGAACATATTTGTACCCTTTGGGTAGTGAACCTTTCAACTTTAGGTGTACTTAAAAACCCATATTCATGTGCTGATATCCTATACATCTAATAGCAAACTAAATTCTGGGTTCAATTGGCTAAAAAATAATCCTGATCAGTTTCCTGGAAGTTCCCACCTTGGTAGAGGCACAGGAAGGGCATAACAGGAAGACAAGAACTATAAGCACTCATGTTTGCTAGGGTCCAGAGGTTTTTATTTTGCTCAGCCCTTTTTTTTTCTAAACAGACATTCATGCTTCTTGCTTGTTTTAAGTAAACTTCTAGGACTATTTCTCTTTCAAAAACACAATAGTAAAAACTAAGACTGACGTTAAAACCAGAAAAAACTAAAGATATCCTATTGGTAATGACTTAAAAGTTTTGAGTTATTTGTATATATTGGATATTAGCCCTCTATCGAATTTAGGATTGGTAAAGATATTATCCCAATCTGTTGGTTGCCGTTATATCTTATTGACAGCATCCTTCGCAATTTTATGAGGTCCCATTTGTCAATTCTTGATCTTACAGCACAATCCATTGGTGTTCTGTTCAGGAACTTTTCCCCTGTGCCCATATGTTTGAGTCTCTTCCCCAACTTTCTACTCTATAAGGTTCAGTGTCTCTGGTTTTATGTGGAGGTCCTCGATACACTTGGACTTCAGCTTTGTACAAGGAGATAAGAATGGATCAATTCACATTCTTCTACATGATAACTGCCAGTTGAGCGAGCACCATTTATTTGTTGAAAATGCTGTCTTTCTTCTACAGAATGGTTTTAGTTCCTTTGTCAAAGATCAAGTGACCATAGATGTGTGGGTCCATTTCTGGGTCTTCAATTCTATTCCGTTGATCTACCTGTCTGTCACTGTACCAGTACCATGCAGTTTTTATCACAATTGCTCTATAGTACAGTTTGAGGTCAGGGATGGTGATTCCACCAGAAATTCTTTTATTGTTGAGAGTAGTTTTTGCTATCCTAGGATTTTTGTTATTCCAGATAAATTTGCAAATTGACCTTTCAACTCTGTGAAGAATTGTCTTGGGATTTTGATGGGGATTGCATTGAATCTGTAGATTACTTTCAGTAAGATATCCATTTTTACTATATTAATCCTGCCAATCCATGAGCATGAGAGATCTTTCCATCTTCTGAGATCTTCTTTGATTTCTTTCTTCAGAAACTTGAAGTTCCTAGCATACAGATCTTTCACTTGCTTAGTTAGAGTGACACCAAAGTATTTTATATTATTTGTGACTATTGTGAAGGGTGTTGTTTCCCTAATTTCCTTCTCAGCCTTTTTATCCTTTGTGTAGAAGCTACATTCATGAAAACCAAATAACCCTATTAAGAAATGGGGTACAGACTGAACAAAGAATTCTCAACTGAGGAATACCAAATGGCTGAGAAGCAACTAAAAAATGTTCAACATCCTTAGTCATCAGGGAAATATAAATCAAAGCAACCCTGAGATTCCACCTCACACCAGTCAGAATAGGTAAGACCAAAAACTCATGTGACTGCAGAAGCTGGTGAGGATCTGAAGAAAGAGGAACACTCCTCCATTGCTAGTGGGATTGCAAGCTGGTACAACCACTCTGGAAATCAGTTTGGCAGTTCCTCAGATAATTGGACATAGTATTACCTGAGAATCCAGCTATAACACTCCTGGGTATACACCCAGAAGATACTCCAATATGTAATAAGGACACATGCTCTACTATGTTCATAGCAGCTTTATTTATAATAGCCAGAAGCTGGAAAGAACCCAGATGACCCTCAACAGAGCAATGGATACAAAAAATGTGGCACATTTACACAATGGAGTACTACTCAGCTATTAAAAACAATGAACTCATTAAATTCTTATGCAAATGGATGAGACTAGAAAATATCATCCTGAGTGAGGTAACCCAATCACAAAAGAACACACATGATATGCACTCACTGATAAGTGAATATTAGCCCAGAATTTCGGAATGCCCAAGATACAATTTACAAAACATGAAACTCAAGAAGAAGGAAGATCAAAGTGTGATACTTCAATCCTTCTTAGGAGGGGAATAAAATACCCATGGAAGGGGTTATAGAGACAAAGTGTAGAGCAGAGACTGGAGACCATCCAAAGGCTGCCCCACCTGGGGATCCATCCCATACACTATCACTAAATTTAGACACTACTATAGATGCCAACAAGTGCTTGCTGACAGGAGCCTGATATAGCTTTCTCCTAAGAGGCTCTGCCAGTGCCTGAGAAATACAGAAGTTGATGCTCACAGCCATCCATTGGATGGAGCACAGGGTCCCCAATGAAGGAGCTAGAGAAAGTACCCATGGAGCTGAATGGGTTTGCAGCCCCATAGGAGGAACAACAGTATGAGCTAACCAGTACCCACAGAATCCCTGGGACCAAACTACCAACCAAAGAAAACACATGGCTCTAGCTGCGTATGTAGCAGAGGATGGCCTTGTTGGATATCAATGGGAGGAGGGGCCCTTGGTCCTGTGAAGATTCTATGCCCCAGTATAGGGGAATGCCAGGACCAGGAAGCAGAAATGGGTGGGTTATTGAATTACTGGAGTTGAAAAGAAAAACAAACAAACAAACAATACCTTCATGTTCTTTTATACCACCTGGAACTTTATCTGGGGTAGCTTCACCTTTTGAATTCCCAAATCTCACGGGAGATGTGTTTCTCCCACACAGGGGGAGGGGGAGAGGATAGGGGATAGGGGGTTTCTGGAGGGGAAACCAAGAAAGGGGATAACATTTGAAATGTAAATAAAGAAAATATTTAATAAAAAAATAAGTTTTGATGAGATGTCTACAAGTAAAACAGTAAAGTAAAATGTAAGGAAATGGCAATGAGAAATGTCAGTGATCTATTTCAAAAATTCCCTTTAAGAAGTGGTAGCTCCGTTCTTCAACACAATGGAGCTACCACTTCTCAAAGGGAATTTTTGAAACAGATCACTGACATTTCTATTGCATATGCCAACAAGATTTTGCTGAAAGAACCCTGATATAGCTGTCTCGTGTGAGGTTATGCCAGTGCCTGGCAAATACAGAAGTGGATGCTCACAGTCATTTATTGGATGGAACACAGGGCCCCCATTGGGGGAGCTAGAGAAAGTACCCAAGGAGCTGAAGGGGACTGCAACCCTCTAGGTGGAACAACAATATGAACTAACCAGTATCCCCAGAGCTCATATCTCTAGCTGCATATGTAGCAGAAGATGGCCTAGTCAGCCATCATTGGAAAGAAAGGCCCCTTGGTCTTGCAAACTTTATATGCCCCAGTGCAGGGGAACGCCAGGGCCAAGAACTGGGAGTGAGTGAGTAGGGGAGCAGGGTGGTGAGAGGGTAGAGGGGACTATCGGAATAACATTTGAAATGTAAATGAAGAAAATATCTAATAAAAAAATTGAAAAAAAGTGGTAGCTCTGGATGAAACAAACAATATTTAATGGAAAGCCCATGCAGTCTGTCTCCAGCTCATAACTTCCCTACCTTCACCCCCACTCCTTACCAATAGCATTCTGAGATTTTTCTATCACAATATTACTGTGTTGGATTTGTTTATGTGTCTGTATTCTCTAATAGAATGGAATGGAACACATTCAAAATGTCTTATTGTATCTCTGATGCCCAGAAAATGCCCAACAGGCCGTTCAGGCATTTGCATCTCTGTTCCACACACATTTCCTGGAACTTCTACATTCTAGCCATCCTCCAGTCCTCCCTAATTGATAAAATGGTATATAGTCACAGTGAGGCTCTCCACTTTTCTGATTTGCAATTTGAAATTGATTGCTATTGCAGCCGTCACACGTTTTGGAATGATCTCTATTCCCAGCACCACATGAAAATTTAGAACCTTTGCTGAGGACTTATAAAGCCCAATGTTCCCCACCCCGGGGGGGGGGTGGAGTGGGGTGTTTGATCTTGGAAAACATTGCTGCTTGGAAAAATGGAGGTATTTCTTAAGTATTAAATTTAGCCTTCATAATGGAATACCTCAAAGGTACAAATCTAAATTCTGATTCCTCTCCCTATTTTATTTCAAGTAACACCAAAAAATATTCATATTTAATAGTTACTTAACATACCGGGGCAGGGCATCTTATATTCAAGAAAGCCTGGTGAGGACTTTTTTTAAAACAATATATGGATTGGATACTAGCATGAAAAGACACACTCTATCTAATGAAGGTACAATTTGGAAAGAAACCTGAGCCATCCTCTTTGTGGCATGTGTTTAAATTTGCTTTGTTCTTCTAATTTACTGTTCTCGGGTGGCTACATTGCAGCTGGAGCTGCAAACTCAGCTTCTGTAGTGGCTTTTGAATTACAGTACAACTTTTCCTTTCTTTGCTCTTCAACAAGAGGTGCTATCTACACCTGGTGGAAAAACATTTTTCAAACCTGCAAGCAAAGTGTATTGCTGAAGGTGCCCCTCAACCATGTGGCAGGACACCCATCTGGAGAAACACATCTCCTGTGAGGTTTGGGAATTCAAAAGGTGAAGCTACCCCAGATAAAGTTCCAGGTGGTATGAAAGAACATGAAGGTTTTGTTTGTTTGTTTGTTTGTTTTTCTTTTCAACTCCAGTAATTCAATGACTTTCTCACTCTTTTCCCCGAGTCTTAAAAAAAAATTGTCAAGCTAAGTTGTAGCTCACGTTCAGCCCTGAACCATTCATTATGTTCTCTTAATTTTCTAGAGGGCACTAAATACCAGGGCCTGACATTGGAAGAACTGACCTGACTTACAGGATCATTTTTAAGTCTAAAAGTTAAAGCATTTTAGAGGAATTGTATTGATATTATTTCCGTATTTTTCTCTTAATGCAGCAATTTATACCTTTAGAATAAGAGTTAATTAACCTGGCCATGATCTGTTAACATGCAAATTATCTCCCCTGCCTTTAAGTGATCATACTCCAAATTATAGCATAAGTACTAGGCCACAGAACATTATGTGAATAGTCCTTGAAAGGGCTTTATCAATATTTTAGTCACTAATTTTGACAATATTGGACTCATATTCAGCCTTCATTTCCACATCCAGTTATGCTATTTATGCCAATGGTACATGTGGTGGTCATCAGGATGGCTCCCATAGACTCATGTGTTTGAATGATTGGCTCATGGGGAGTGACATATTAGGAGATAGGACCTTACTGGAGCAGGTGTGACCATTTAGAGAAAGTGTGCCAATTGTGGAGGAGGGCTTTGAGGTCATTTATTCCCAAGCTACACCCATTATGGTACACAGTCTCTTCATGCTGCTGCCTATGGATCAAGACATAGACATCTCAGCTCTCTCTTCAACACCATGTCTGTCTGTATGCTGCCATGCTTCCTCCCATGACAATAATAGACTAAACCTCTGAAAGTGTAAGCCAATCCCAATTAAATTTTTTCTTTATGAGTTGTCTTAGCCATAGTGTTACTTCATGCCAATAAAACCCTAATATAGCAGTGTCAAGAAAAAACATATAAAAAGATAAATAGAAGTCAATTGACAATCTTTTGTGTTCCCATTCTATAGTGAGAATTTCAGTTTCTTTAAAAAACTCAGTTATGTTATATGAATACATTTTTGTTTTAAGCCCAGGTGTGAGATAAAAGATAGCATAATCACTGCAGGTGATTATGATTTGCCTCATGCTCTAGAGGTGTAGTTTTGCCAGCTGCACATAGTTTCTGAGAGTACATGATATTTGGAATTCTGAAAACTTTTGAGAGGGAATAAATGCCAGGGCGCTGAGACTAGTCAGAGCTAGAGGCATACTCTAAGGAGGCTCCTGCTCCTGTTCCTGCTGCTGGTTTCTGCACCTGCTGTTTGTCAAATGGTAGTGAACAAAGTGAATACGAAATTCAATATCCTGACAATGAAGTAGGACTTACCCCAAGGAACTCAACATCCCTAATCAGCAGTAAATAATCTAAAGAAATCTGTGTCCCTGTTCTCTCTAACCTTCTTTCTATCCTACCTAATGTTGGGGGGTTGGAAGGAATTAGCATGCAGAAGGGTGGTAGATATAAGAACCCAATAACGTAGACCACTGCCTATACCATTCAAATGAAGATTCTAAAACAGATAATCAAAAAAATTTCAGACTTTCAGATTTGGCTTTCTTACTTGCTTCCAGGTGATGTCCACTGATCCTTTAGTTATTCACCAGTTTCATGTATAACCAGACATTCTGAGAATTTCCCCAGCCTTGTATAGGTACATTCTCTTGGTGTTGTACCTGTATATGTTTGTCTTTATGTCTATATGCCATTTTATTTTCAAATAAAATTTTTGTCTATCTGTTTCAATCTGATAAAGGACCCATTAACTAACCTAATTTTTAAACATCTTTAGTTCTAGCCCTGTTCTTGAAACATGGAAGATATTTAGCACAAAATTAAAATGATTTTAAAAAAAGAATTCATCTTTGAAAATGCAATTTTCTGAACTACACAAAAAAATCATCATCTCATGAAAGAGCTACACTTTTTCTGAAAATTTCCTTTCCTTTTGTCCGATGTCCTTATGTCACCAATGTTATGAGCTCCAAAGCTCATATTACAAAAATACAGTGTAGTGCCCTCCAAAAGTAATGCTACATGTGAAAACATTTGGTCACATGCCCCTTGACCAGTACAGTCTGTTATGAGAGCACAGGCAAGGAATCTCCTTGGTAGCTTAGTTCACAGTTCATCTTTTGATTCACAGAGGTAATTTGAAGGTTGATCTGAAACATAAAAATACAGCTTGTAGAACCTAACTGCACGTAAGTATAGTTTTCTTGAGGAAAAATACAGTGTTTTCTGGGAGTGGAAATGTTTCTTAGTGGCATTTAGATTGAGGCATTCTAGTCAGCTCTGGAATGCCAGATTTCCTGCCAAATCCTGAACTTGATCCATATGCAAATTAGCGAGACAAGAATCCCTACTGGTCTTCAAGTCAGTTCAGGCAGGATTCCATGGTTTCATCTGCTCCTGGGTTGGAAATCTCTCTGAAATCTAACTATTTGAATATGAAGTAGTAAGCCAAAAGCATACTCAAGTTTTGGATCCAGATAATTAAGGCCAACAGCTCAAACTCTTTTGGACAAATAAGTTAACATTTTGGTGTCTCAGTTTTCTTATTCATAAAATCAAAATAATGTTTACCCAAGAGATTTATACTATGTATTGGATATTATAGGTTAAAAAGGGATAACACATAGAAGATACTGACAAATGGTATGGGATTCATTCATATGATCTCACACAATAGTCCTGAGGGCTCCTTGCAGTGAAATCTTTCACAGAGCTTATATTTTTTTTCCTCTCTCTGGGAATGATTACAAGGGAAAGGAGACTAATGGACAACTCAAGAATTTGTAACCTGAGTTTTTCCACTTATTCTGGAGGCAGCACTCTGTATATGTTGGTGAATATACTCAAAAGCCACTGCTGCTGTTGCAACCTTTCCTGGCATGTAATGGGGAAGCATAGCCCTGTACAGAAACTTACCCACATGTTAATTTACAAAAGTTTCGCTGATCTCTTGTCATAAATAACCCCAATGAATAAGGAAACTAAAAGTTCAAGAAGCCTAGTTCTAGACCCCATCACGCATGATCTCCACACTCACAAGCTTATTTCTACGACTGCCTGACATGATCTCCCATCTTTCTGGTTACCCATTGTCATCTCCATATCAACAGACCTAGCTCCAGATCTGTAGTTTTGGAGCCATCTTTGCCCAAGTCTAGTTAAACAGCCTTTCCATCAGCTTTACCTGGCTTAGTTCAAGCCATTCAACTCCTACACTGATTCAATGTAAGGGAGGCCAGATTATCATATCAGACAGATATTCAAAGAAATCCATACACTCAGGTCAAAGAACAAAAACAACTACCCTGACAAAACTTGAAACTCTGTTCCCAGGAAGCACAGTGAGTGGGCCCTTCCACCCCATCTATCACTAATTAAGAAAATGCCGTACAGTCAGACCTTTTCTCAATTAATGTTCACTTGATTCAGACAACTCTCGTTTGTGTGTTGAACTGACACAAAACTAGCCAGCACCGGCACTATCAAAGGACTAAATATTTGAATTAAAGGCATATATGAGTGAGATGAATAGCACGTGAATTGCAAAGATCAGATTTATAACAAAATCATAGAAAAAAAACATTTCTTAAACTAAGGAAAGACATATTAATACAAGTACAAGAAGCAAACAGAACCCCTACTAGATAAGACCAAAAAAGTAACATAACATATAATACTTCAAATAGAACAAATAAAAATATTGAAGGCTACAAGAGTAAAATACTAAGCTACATCTAAATGAAAACCCATCAGAATAGCAGCTAATTTATCTTTTTTTCTTTTCTTTTCTTTTCTTTTCTCTTCTCTTCTCTTCTCTTCTCTTCTCTTCTCTTCTCCTCTCCTCTCCTCTCCTCCTCTTCTCTCTTTCTCTCTCTCTCTCTCTCTCCCCTTCTCTTCCCCCTCCTCCTCCCCTTCCTTTTTTGGCTATTATTGTTTTAAGCCAGTGTCTCATTATGTAGACCAGTCTGGCTTCCAACTAACAGAGATCCACCCGCCTCTGCCTCCTGAATGATAGAATTAAAAGAGCACACCATTTCACCCTGCTTAACAGATGATTTCTCAATGGAAACTCTGACAGCCTTAAGAGCCTGGAGAAGTGTACTACAAGTTCAAAATGACCATGACTGCCAACCTATACTATTGTACCCAGCAAAACTGACTGCCGTATTTGAAGGAGAGAGCAAAACATTTTACAAAGTTAAAACTACTCATATAAAACAACACAACCAAGAAAGTAGAACTCTGGTAGCAATACTTATAACTGAAGAGAAGAATATACACAACCAAGAAATTGTAGAAAGAAAATAAATGAAGCTAAATTTCCACGAAAGAGAAAGGAAAACTAAAAACATAAACCTTCTAAAATACAATCTCTATACACCTTTCTATAATTTAATAATTTCTAAATAATAGTCTCAACTCTCCAATCAAAAGAAACAGGTTAGCTGAATGTATTAAGAAACAAAAGTTGCTGGGAAGTGGTGGCACATGCCTTTAATCCCAGCACTTGGGGGGCAGAGGCAGGCAGATTTCTGAGTTCAAGACCAGCCTGATCTACAAGGTGAATTCCAGGACAGCCAGGCTATACAGAGAAATCCTGTCTGGAAAACAAACAAACAAACAAAAAAAGAAAAAAAAAGGAAAAAAATGTCAATCTATTGTATATAGGAATCAGCTTAAAAGATAGGTAGTGCTCTAATGTTAAAGGATAAAATAGACCACACATGCTGGGCTGGGACAAAACCTAAACCTTAACAAATACCCATAACATTCATGACAGAAGTACAAAAAAAATTCTAAAATTCATATGGAAGTAGAAAAGAAGCCAAATATCCCACGCAATCCTGATCAAAAAGTATTATTAGAAGGATTGCCATTCAAGGTATATTATAGAATTGTAGTAACAAAAAACTATAAGGTATTGGCATGAAAATCCAGTCATGTAGACAAATGGAATCAAATACACAAGACCTAAACATGAGTTGCACATAACGACAACCATCTGGTACTTAACAAAGAGGCTAAAAGCAATACACACTAGAGAAAGGAGAGCATCTTCAACAAATGAAAGGTAGATATTAGCATGCAGAAGAATGAAGTTAGACCTATGTGTATCACCATGCACAAAAAATTGACTCCAAGTTGCTCAAGAACATCAATTTGAAACCTGAAGTGCTACAACATTGGCAGTACAGTACAAGGTGTAACAGAAGGAGAGGACTTTATGAATAGGACTCCATTTATCTGGGAGTTAAAATAATTGATGAGTGATTCCTCATAAAACAACACCATATGCCATATACTATAAAGCTATACCACTCCTTGCCACATGTCCAAAGGACTTGATGTTCTACTCCACATACACTTACTCAGCTGTGTTTACTGTGGCCCTATTTATGATAGCTAAGAAATGAAAACAACTTAATTGTCCTTTCACTGGTGAATGGGTAATGAAATTGAAGTACACATATACTAAGCAATACTATTCAGCTCTAAATGAAGTCATAAAATTTGAAGATAAGTAGATGGACTTAGGAAAGATTATATTGAATGAGTTAACTCAGACCCAGAAAGAAAGACATCACAAGTTTTCTCTCATTTGTCCTCCCTAGTACCAGATCTTTAGAAACAAGTATGCAGCATAGAAACCAGGAACATGTAATAGTACTACAGGGTAGTAGGGGTTGAGAGGTGAATAGCAGGATATGGGTAAAATGAAGGCCAAAACAGAAAAATGGGAGGGGTCACTAACTGGGAAGGGCAGGGGGAGGTCATTACAGAAACTGAAGGAATGGTAGGTGACAGACAATATCAAGATTGTTTGGTAAAGGCTAAAGAAACTTCATTGTTTTTCATTTACCTAGAATTATACAATTATACAGAACACACACACACACACACACACACACACACACACACACACACACACACACTTCAGCTGACAATACCTCCACAAAAGCTACAAACTAATGAAAACCACAGTATCAGTTATGAGAGATCTCCCTCTGAATGGTTGGTCAGAATACTGTTGTTGCTACTGTTGCCTTTCAGAGGTTGAAGGTAATACTCTATTCCTAAAAACACTATACACTTATGACAAGGTACTCAGATTATTTTTATTTAAACTGGATCTCACTTGAAATCCTCCTTCCTGTGTTCTAGCTTACATAATACCAGAGAATACTATGAAATATTTCTAGGGAAATATTTACTTTACTTTTTATTTTACTTTTAGTAAAGTTTCTAATGTTGTGTCAAAACCATGATGAAAAGCAACTTGGGGAGGAAAGGGTTTAATCTCTTAAACTTCCAAATGTGGCTCTATCACTGAGGGAAGAAAAGGAAGGCCAAGGACCTCGAAGCAAGAACTGAAACAGAGGCCATGGAATAGCAGGGCTTACTGGTTTGCTCCTTATGGCTTTCTGAGCCTGCTTTTTTATAGCACCTAGGACCAGCACTGTCCATAACTAGCGAGGCCTTCCCACATTTATCATCAATCAAGAAAATGCTCAATAGGCTTTTCCACAGGCCAATCAGATGAGAGAGTTTTACAATTTAGGTTCTGTCTTCCTAAATTATTCTAGCTTGTTTCAAGTTTGACATAAAAGCTAACCAGTACAGGAGAGAAACATAATGGTCCCATTGAGCTGCAACATTTAGGAATTATAACAGTGACCCCCAGGACAAGATATCTACAAAGGTGCAACATCAGCGGTTTGTTAAACATAAAGTTCACTCAACAGCAGTGAAATCATGAACACTACTATAAACCTAGCCGACTTCCCAGAACTGGTGAGGTCATGGATCTTAGATGAGAATTTATGACTACCACTTTGCTAGGCCAACAAAACTCCTACCTACACTCTAAAATTTACCTACCGACAAATGTAGGTACCATCCTTCATTAAAGAAACATCTCTTTAATGCAAAGGGAGACCCTCAGAGAAAACCACAATTGGAAACAATGCAAAGATCAAGGATTCTGGGGAATCTCGCCTATGTGGGTACTTCCTAAAGACTGCTGCATCTCTTGCTAAGGGAACATCGGGTAAAAGCTTGCAGAAAGATTACACGATGCAGAATACCAGATGTCCTCTGTGAAACAATCTTTCATGGAAATGGCGTAAACAACACCTAAACAACGGCAATATCAATATACATATAAACTGAGAGGGAGGAAATGTTTACAGAACCCTACCCTCTATAAAGAACATTGGGCAATCATGACCATGGAAAAGAAGGAGAATAGCACGTCCCAGGGATGAGTCCACTTATTGGTTATTCGATAGAAGTGATCCGCCCTGAAGCCATATGCACACAAACAATAAAAACACACTGGGAGGGTTGTGCTTATAGTCTTATGCATACATATACATATATATGTAACCATAATGATAAAAGAACAAAGGCATCAGTTGAGATTGTGGATGCGGTACGTGGAAAAAGTTGGAGAGTGGAGACTTGGGGGAGAGGATAGAAGGAGGAGGAGGAAGGAGGAAAGCGATGTAATTATATTTTAATTAAAAATGTCTTTTTAAAAATTCTGGCACAAGCTAGAGGCAGATTCCTGCCTCTTGGAGGTGTTAATCCCTTCACGTCCCACAGGCATGGGTCTTAGAACCTCAAGATATAGTAGCCTGGAAGAGGGAATCCTAGAAATAGTTAGATTTTAAACTCTGATGCTCACAGTGCTTAGCTCTGCTACAACCTTTGCAGAACTTGCATGTCATATGAGGTCATAGGAGAAGCTAACACCGACCTGCCTGAACAAGTGCAGCCAAAGGGCACACAGCCTGTTTGAGTGCATAGAAACACATAGACACATCACCACCACCACCAACAACCACCAACAGCACCAGCTGAGGCAGCAGCAACAGCAGTTTGCAAATATATTTGCGAGGCCACAGACAATGATCTCCCAAGGAAGGGAGAGGCCAATAAAAATACTAAGCAACGTGCCTTCTCCAACTTGACCACATGAATAGTCACCAAAATTCCAAGCTCTTTAACCCAAGACCCAGCTTCCTGCAGGACTCGTTTGCAAGCTTCATGAATCTTTTCCCTTTCTCTGAAACACACATTTCATGTTTCTTTAGAGGTAGCTCCAAATCGATACAAAGTGCATCCCATTCCTCAAGGCTGGAGCCCAAGATTTCTAGGAAACTTGGAGAAGTCCATTACCACACTAGAGAAATCAGGCTCCTGTCAGAGAAACAGCAGGGTACAAGAAGCAGGTTCCCAAACCGCCTGGGCGCGGGAAACAGGAGCGAACCCTGGCTGGTGGAGTCCTTTTCCACGTGGTGGATGAGAAAGAAGGACACTGGGGTAGCATGCAAGGGTCTCCCTTGGCTCCGTGGCTTCTATGTCCTGGTGAGATAGGCTCCAAAGGGACCAGTACAGCGCCAAGCGAGAGACATTTGCTTACAGTCTCAGCCTAGGAGCAACGTAAAGTGAGCCCAGGGAACACGTCAGGGTAGGGGGCTGAGGTAAGGATAACACACAGCAGATGACTATAGAGGGCCAAAGCCCCTATCTTGAGGACTGAAGCAAATCCAGCATTCCAGCCGCTCTTCTTTGCTGAGATGGGTTTCCCACCAGTGCATGCCTACCCTCAGAGCCCTCTCACTCACTCCTGCACCGTGCGAGTACCGCACGCCCTGCATCCTCCCCCGGTGCCACCGCACCTGGATATGGCAGGAGACCTCCGAGTCGTCCAGCAGTCGAATGGTGCATTTCATCTCCTGGTTGAGCGATTTGATACTGGAGCTCCGAAAGTGAATCATCTTCATAGTCCTTCTGCCTCTCGGCGCACAGTGACAAGAAGCGAACATACACAGCAGCACGCGGGAGGCAGCCGTAGGAGGCGCGGGACCCGCGCGGCCCTGGTCCACGCGGACATTCACACGTTCTCAATACAGTCGCAGCTCCGGGTGCAGCTCCGCCCGGAGACCGTGGCAGCGCAGGGCGCCTGCGGCCACCAGCGGCGAGTGGCGAGGAGAACCCGTCCCTCCCTCTCCTCTTCACACGCTCCAATCCCCGCCTCCTTTCCTAGCTAGCTCAGAGGGCACCTCCCTTGGCTTGGGCTTGAAGGCTGAGGGCGGTGGGAGCCCAGGACCCTCCTAGGGCTCGCGGTTGGAGGAGGCACAGGACCGACTGTCCCCTGACGCTCAGAAGCTCTGGCGGGGGCCACTTCCAGGGCTGCTGCTGCGTCAGGCTAGGCCCTGATGCTTTCCTCCGACTGGCCGCCTCCTCCCTCCTCCCATCGCGGTTGCTAGATGGTCCCTGCCCTGCTTCTCTTCGACTCAAAGGCGCCCTGCATTGTGAATTCCCGGATCCTGGCGGCCAGCAAAGAGTGCAGAACAACCCACACACCCTCAAGGGAATTCCGCTGATGGAGAGAACTGTTGGGCTGGAAGGGATTATCAAACAATGGCAAGAGGCACAAACATTGCACATGCACATGACCGTGGTAACAGTCTCGGATATTCCTGGCCGATTTTAAAGTTAATATTAACTGAGATCAGCCCTCGTCTTCCATCTTTAGTTAGGAATTGTCTTTCTTAAATAGTTTGATTTTTTAATTTTTAATATTTTTTTTATGGACCTATCTCCTTAGACTCCAACTAGAAGCTCTATTCTGCCCCACCCTCTTTAGGGAGCCTCCTCCACCTCCCACAGCATAGGAATCTAGTAGGAGTCTAATGACAAAGACGTTTCCCATTCTATTTTAGTCTCCTCTCTGGGTGCTGGAAACCCTGGAATTCTCTGTTGCTCTCCAGGAATTCATTGTCATCCCAATGAGCCCCTGTCCCTGTGTGAAATGCTCTAGGTTCAAGGGGTGACGGAGATGTTGCAGCAGTTACAGGTAGGTAGAACTTCGAGATGGAGGGAGAAATGTTAGAAAATAGGAATTAAATGAAAGCTGCTTTGCTCTGTTGTTTCTTTTTCAGTGAGGAATGATTGCTACCAGAAAGGCTTGTTAGCTGTCAGTTCTTTAACGTTTGCTACATATGCAGTCCCTTCATCCAGAGGGATACCCTGTGCTGTGGAGGGAAAAAGGCTGGGAAGGGATTGGCTGTGGCTAGCAGTGCACTTGGCGTTCTTCCTGTCCTGTGTATTCCCTGCTTCCTCTGCAATTCCAGCACTAGTAATCACCCTACAGTCAGGCATCTATTTCTCAATCCTCTAAACTGCAAGAGCGATCAACCTACTACTGCCCCTTGTCTGAAACCTCAGCACTAGCAATGATGAAGCTGGAGGAGAGAGTGTGAGGCCAGCCTGGATTGCTTAGTGAGACTGTATCAAATAACAAAAGGAAAAGAGAGAGAGAGAGAGAGAGAGAGAGAGAGAGAGAATTTAGTATAACATTGTATCTTAGTCACTCTTCTATTGTTAGGAAGAGACAGCATGAGAACGGCAACTCTTATAAAAGGAAGCAGTTAATTGTGGGTTTGCTTGCAGTTTCAGAGGGTAGTTGTGATCATCGTGGGAGCATGGAGGGAGCATTTGACAGCATGCATGGTGCAGGAGCAGTGGCAAACTACATCCTGATCTGTAAGTAGCAGAGAGAAAGACAGAGAGAGACAGAGACAGAGAGAGACAGAGACAGATGCTGTGCCTCCCTGTCATGCTGTGGTGAATGAGCATTCAAATGACCCTATAGAAACCATTCTTAATAAAAACTCAACACAAGTTATCATAGCTGAATTAGAGATTTGACATATTATGTAATTGTTTATGTTATCCCATAGAATAGAATCTGATAGATCAGATTTGAGGGTCATGGGGTGATATAAATTGTAGATGTCAGTGCAATGGGATATGAGCCCAAGACACATTCCTACATCTGCTCAGGTATAGATGGTGTAATAGTTACTTTTCAATTACTGTGATAAAACGCTGCAAGCAAGGCAACTAGTAAAGAAGGTATTTAGTTGGCTTTAAAGTTTCAGTGGGTTAGAGTCCAGGATGACAGACTGAAGGCGTGGCAACAGGAATAGCTCAAAGCTTACATCTCTGAACTACAACTAGGAAGCAGAGAACACACTGGCAAAGGCACCAGACATTTGAAACCTCAAAGTCTGTCTCATCCCCTTCAACATCACACATATAAATCCTTCCTGTGTTGGCTAGTCTTATGTCAACTTGACAGAAGCTAGAATTATCTGATAGGAGAAACTCTCAATTCAGGAAAAATTTCCATAAGATCCAGCTGGAAGGGAATTTTTAAATTAGTGGTTGATTTGGGATGGCCCAGCCCCTTGTGGGTGGTTTTTATCTGGTCCTGAGTTATATAACAAAGCAGGCAGAACCAGCCACGGCGAGTAAGCTAGTAAGAAGCACCCTTTGCATCAGCCCCTGCTTCCAGGTTCCTGTCCTACCTGAGTTCCTTCCCTCACTTCCTCTGAGGAGCTATGAAGCTGGGGGGTGAAATAAATCCTTTTCTTCCCACCTTCCTTGCAGTCAAGGTGTCTCATTATCACAGCTTTAGAAACCCTAAGGAAGAAACTTCCTGAGCAGATCCACAAACAAGGATTCAAGTATTCAAACATGTGAGCAAGCATATGGGGGCATTCCCATTCAAATAACCATATTCAAAGCTCTCTGGCCTCCACATGCTCAACGCCATATCATAATGCAAAATTCATTCAGTCCGACTTCAAATGTTCCTATAACCTTTCACATTCTTAACACGGTATAAAAGTCCAAAGTTTATTTTAAGACTCAAAGTAGTCTCTTTATTGCAAGCCCCTATAAAGTCAAAGAGCAAATAACATATTTCCAGCATACAATCGCACAGAATATACATTACCATTCCAAAAGGGAAAAAGAGGGCCATAGTAAGAAAATACTGGATCAAAGCTATACTGAAAACTAGCAGAGCAAACATCAAATCCCAATGGACTTTGTCAATGGGCTTTGAGCAACGTTCAGTGTCAATGGGCTTAGACAGCTTTACTCTTCTGCCTTTTTTTTCCTCCCTTGGGCTGGTTCAACTGCCCGTATGGAGCAGATATTCCACAACTCTGGCATATCCAAAAGCTTCCTGTCTCCAGTCCAAACCAGGCTTCACGTTCACAGATCACATAATGTCTTCTCAGGGCCTCCATGCAGGGATTCTACAGCCACAGCCCTGGCCTCAGTGGGTCTCTGTAACCATGGAAGAAGGTGCCATGATTCCTTTACTTTTATAGCCTTCATGACTCTGAAGCCAGCATCACATGTGTGCCACAGTCTGGCTACCAACTTGAAGTACACCTTGTCTCATCGAATTACTCTTGGAGCCAATTGATTGTTGCTTTTAAGAAATAGAAAATTCCTTGGGCCATTATTATTATTATTATTATTATTATTATTATTATTATTATTATTATTATTATTTTAATTCAGAATTTGTAATCTTAGCTAGGTGATATCTTTTTCCTTTACTCCAATGCAGGTCAGGCCTATCTTTAATCTTATCTCTTTCAGAACAAGCCTTGGCTCCATCTTTACATTTCCTGGTGCTCTTTTTCTCTTCAAGCAGCAGATTTTGTAATTCTCTTTGCCTTGTCTCCTACATTACAGACCTGCATTAGATTGACTCCTAGTAACCACATAATGGAGTCAATATTATATTGTTTAGACATCTCTGTTATGTTGTCTTGACATCTCTATCACCAAAAAAAAAAATCAGTTCAATAATTTTCAATTTTGCCTCACATAAATTCCTATGACAGGGCAGCAGAACAGCAGAAAGTAGTCACTTTTTTTTCATTGCTAAAACACAAGTATGTTCTCCAGCCAATGGCTAATATTCTTCTCTTCTCGAACCTCTTGTCATCATAGCTCTCACTGCTACTCCCTTTCAGGTTCCTATTAGGATGCCTTTATTAAGCTCTTTCTACAACCTTCAACTGCTTTTGTTTGCTTGTTTTTTCTTTCCTTTTTTTTTTCATTTTTTATTAGGTATTTTCCTCATTTACATTTTCCATGCTATCCCAAAAGTCTCCCATAACCTCCCCCTCACTCCTCTACCCACCCATTCCCACTTTTTGGCCCTGGTGTTCCCCTGTACTGGGGCATATAAAGTTTGCAAGTCTAATGGGCCTCTCTTTCCAGTGATGGCCGACTAGGCCATCTTTTGATACATATGCAGCTAGAGTCAAGAGCTCTGGGGTACTGGTTAGTTCATAAAGTTGTTCCACCTATAGGGTTGCATTCCAACTAGTAAGAAAGAAACATGCTCCACTATGTTCATAGCAGCCTTATTTATAATAGCCAGAAGCTGGAAAGAACCCAGATGCCCCTCAGCAGAGGAATGGATACAAAAAATGTGGTACATTTACACAATGGAGTACTACTCATCTATTAAAAAGAATGAATTTATGAAATTCCTAGGCAAATGGTTGGATCTGGAGGGCATTATCCTGAGTGAGGTAACCCAATCACAAAAGAACTCAAATGATATGTACTCACTGATAAGTGGATATTAGCCCAGAAACCCAGAATACCCAAGATATAAGTTACAATTTGCAAAACACATGAAACTCAAGAAGGAAGACCCAAGTGTGGACTCTTTGCCCCTTCTTAGAATTGGGAACAAAACATCCATGGAAGGAGTTACAGAGACAAAGTTTGGAGCTGAGACAAAAGGATGGACCATCTAGAGACTGCCATTTCCAGGGATCCATCCCATAGTCAGCCTCCAAACGCTGACACCATTGCATACACTAGCAAGATTTTGTAATCTAAAGTCGCAACATCTTTCACAGTCATTCAAAATACAGCATGATCAGTTTCTTCCCAGCAACAGCCTACTTCCTGGTACCAACATTTGTCTTAGTTTTCCATTTCTGTGTTAAATCACTATGTATAAGGCAACTTATAAAATAGATTTTTTTATTTGTGCTCAGAGTTTCAGAGAGTTTAATGGCACAGTGAAGGTATGTGGCAGGTATAGCTGAAAATTTACATCTCTAAAACACAAAGAGAAGGCATTGGGGGTGTGGGGAGGCTTCTGAAATCTTAAAAGCACTCCCATAAACAAAGCCACTCCTCAAACAAAGCCACATCTCACAAGCCTTCCCAAAGAGTACCAACTGGGGACAAAGTTTTCAAATCTATCAGCCTATGGAGGCCATTCTCATTTAAACCACCAAACTGAGAAACATAATTTATAACTGTAAGAGGGACATTATATGCTTTCAAATAAGAACACAATCTACCATGTAGGGGTATTCCTCTCTGCCATCACAATAAGCAGTCACTCTTCTGTATCCTACTTTGCCCTAATCTCTATAAGGTCTTATGAATATTGTAGATAATATTATTTTTTCTGGAATAACAACAACAACAAAAAGCATATGGGGGGTTGGCAAGTTATCTCAGTGAGTGAAGAGATTAGACATGTAAGCCTAGCCATGGATAGTTAGATAACAAAAGCCACATAGAGAAAAATGACTCCACAAAAATGTTCTCTGACCTATAAATATATGTCATGGCGCATGTGCCTGCGTGTGTACACACACACACACACACACACACACACACACACACACACACACAGATCATGCTTATCTATTCACAGGTGATTAAGAGGATGAAGATAAGCTTTAAAAAGTAAAAAAGGACGAAAGAAAGAAAGAAAGAAAGAAAGAAAGAAAGAAAGAAAGAAGGGAGGGAGGAAGGAAGGAGAGAGAGAGAGAAAGAGAAAGAGAGAGAGAGAGAGAGAGAGAGAGAGAGAATTCTCTGGTCTAGAGGAGGAAAAAGACATGAAAGCAGAGATTTCTGTTCTGATAGTTAGGAAAAAAACAATAACTTCAACAGGTGTGTTTTATACCACATAGTAGAGTAATCATAAATTTCATTGAGAGTGTCTATAGCGTTAACATTTGCAATAGGTTCTAAGTTGCATTGTCTTTTAATGAGTACAAATTGTTACCAGTGCTTGGGAGAAGGAGATGGATAACTGCTAGAAGTGAAAATCTGAGGAGCTGATGAGAAAAACTAGCTGAGGATGCCTTTAAGATGTTTTTCAAAACTATTTGTAGAAAGGAGACCAGTAACTAATTAAAGATCAGAAAATGGCGATGATGTGCTATTGGGAAATCATCAAAAGATTGATAATGCCAAACTGCTTACCTTGGAATGTTGAAACCTGACAACAATAGCCTGGCATCCAATGACCCCATTCTGTGACCTAAAATGCCCTATTTAGCATAAGCCTAATTTTGATAGCTCTTGTTTACATGTCACAGATGGTATACCTGGAAATTTTGTACATAGTAGCTTACAACAAACTATGCCAAGTGTATACAGACCAATATAGACCATACACTTTTGCATGGCTTGAATTACAAACAGGAGAATGTAGAGTCACACCCTGACCACTAGAGGACTTGTTTTACACAGAGACTCTAGCCCACTGTCTCAGAGTGTAGACAATGAATATTCAAGACACTATCTAAATTGTAGATAATTTGAATGACCTTTCTTCTAGTGAAAAATGAGAGTTCACTTTGCTCTGGCTATGATGGATCTAGAATAAGTGGGAATAGGAGGTGTGTATAAGCTGAGAAATAGCAGGTTCTATTGAGAACTCATAATCTATACTAAATTTAATCTGTACACTATAGATTGTCCAGCTATGTGCTTCTGTTATTTACTGTATCTGATCTTCTTCCTCCAGGTGACTCTGAATGATCTTTGCTATTTCTAGGCAATAACAGATGTAATAAAAGTTGGAAATTGACAAAAATTCATAGATAGCACCTATGCCCTCATTTGGGAAACCTGAAAAATATTTTGTCTCTAGACAATACAGTTTTCCTTGAAAATTGTGCTTGGTAATTGACTACCGAATACAAGAAGAGATCTAGAATAAGTAGTGTTTAAATGAAACAGAATGGAAAAGTGATTGAAGAACTATAACGAGAAAACAATGAGTCTAAATGAAATGCTGTATTAAGTTCAAAACTACATGGTGACATACAGACAGATAATATTAAACGCCAAGGTCTTGACCTGGGTGAGGTGATACACCTGTATTTTCAGAACATGGGAACAAGAATTGCTCTATAATCCATATTACATGAGGCAGGATTGTTACAAATTCAAAGGCAATCCTAGACTGTACAATGAGGCCCTATCTTAAAAAAAAAAATTAAGTCAAGGTTTGAAGCAGTGAATGTGTCTCTGTTGCCAGTGGAGAGTACTTCATCTGTGTGCAAACTTGGATTTGAACTCATGCACTGAAAACAAAGAAAAACAAACACAAACATTAAAAGGATGCTGAGGAGGCAGAGATCATGAGTTGGAGATGAGCCTGGGCTGTCCTAGGGCTGGATTTATCTAGTCCCACTCAGAAAGGTTAAGATGAAGAAAATAATTGACAAAATATGCTGGTGAGGATAAAGAGAAAGGAACACTTATTCACTGTTAGTGGGGTTGGAAATTGGTGCAGTCACTCTGGTCCTTGGTGCAGATAATTCTCAAAAAGCTCAAATAAATATACCATATTCACATCTATACCCCTTCTTGACACATGCCCAAAGGACTTGCCATCCTGCTTCACATCTGTTTGACCATGTTCTTTGCTATTCTATTCACAATATGTAGGAAATAGAAACCATCTAAATGTCCTTCAACAATGAATGGATAATGAAAATGCTGCACATATTCAAAGGAATTCTATGAAGCTGCAAAGAAGAATGGAATTATGAAATGTATAGGTAAATGGGTGAAAATTGGAAATAATATGTAGAAGGAGGAAGGTAATCCATACTTACAAAGACAATTGCTTGTTATTCTCTCTTACATGTGGACCCTGTCTTTACAGCTCTACATGTATGTATATACTCCTGTCATCACAGGAATCAGAAAAGTAATACGACTCCATGGGAATGCGATAGATGGGAACCAGCTTGAGAGAAGGAAAATCTAGGGCTTAAAGAGGAAAAAATGAGGAGGATTTAACTAGCAAGGAAAAAATGAGAAGGATTTAACTAGCAAGATGAGGGAAGCCAATACAGAAGATTGTGGAGTGAGGAATAATACCAGGTATGTTGAAAAAGCCATAAAGTCACATTATGTATGTATATGTGCATGTGCATGTGTGTGTGTCCATGTGTGTATGAAGTTATGCTATTTGACAAAAGCCCCATTATTGGGCAAGGGAAAACTCCCTTTGAATGGTTGGTCAGGGGTGTAGCCTTAAATTTTTTTAAACCCACTTTTTCTAAAGGTTTTCAAATGGTTTAATCCCCCTTCTAGACCATTGTACAAAGATAGGCGAGAAAAGAGGACAAGGGGATGTGGATCTGCTTAGAAGTAATTCTTTGGGGGTGATTCCAATCTCCACTTTTCAGGATACCAGCAATCCAGTTCAGTAATGTCAGGATAGCAAACACAAGAACCAGCAGTGGTGGCACTATCTAGCTGAAACCACCAGGCCTCTGCCATATCGGCACAAGTTAGAGGGAGTGACCAGGACCAGCTGGGATGCCAGGTCATGTTCTCTGCCTTGCTTCTCTTAGTGAAGTGAAGACCAGTAAAGAAGAAGAGCTATCTATGCAAGCCTGCATGCAGTGCTTCATCACTGTCCATTGGGTCCTATTTATACTTTCTCCAAACATCAGTGCCCACAGCAAAACTCACCACGTGAGTGAGTCTGTATCACCTGACATATCCAGAAACTTCCACTTCACAGGGAATTTGAAGACATTCCAAAAATAATATAGACTATGCCCATTTCTCTTGGTCTCTTCCACAATTTGAAGGTAAGTCCCTGTTGCTTTGAAGATCAGTGTGATCATTGTTGGGACATAAGATTTAGAGTTGGAACTGAGGTAGAAGACTCCTTCCTGAGGGCTAGCTCTCATAGGGTTTTTCTACATAGCCCCGTCTCTCCTGGAATTCATTATGGAGATAAGGCTTGACACAAACTCAAAGATAACCACCTGGCTCTTTCTTCCGAGTGCTGGGATTAAAGGCATGTGCCATCATGCTTAGGCCGAAGATTCTATCCAAGCTGCCAAGAGAGAAAAGCAAAGAGTAGTCCTACTTAATTATAATATTTATGAAACACAAAATGACCAGCATGGCAAGATATTCCCAAGGATGAAATAGTGAAACTTATGTCTGCAGTTTAGGAGGCTCAGAGGTCTTTGTGCTCACAGATAAGACAAAGAAAATTAAGAATGTTAGACACACAGTGTTTTGCCTTCAAAGGAAAGGATGCATAGCCTGGTACCCATAAAACTGTGAGCAAATTTGGTTAATAGCCTGGTGACCTTTGCTCAATTCGTGGCTGAGACGGGGTCTTTCCCCAGTGCTTAGCATGAGCTTGTTTTTTTCTCAATCTATAGAACCTGTTTTTATGTAAGGTATCACATGTACTTTACAAAGAGTTTCAAGGTCATCACAATTGATCTTCATTCAGTTTACTTTGTTCCTCAAGACTAGTTATGTGTGTTGCATTGTGCAGACCAGATTTGAATTATCACCAGGAATGTTTTGATCAAATTGTGCCCTACCTCTATATGAAGAACTACATGCAATCTGTGGCATTGAGAAAAGGAAAATCAGTCATCTCTAGGGATGAACCACCCAGATAGGTTATCCAAACCCTGGTCACCCTTAAATATATACACAAAGAACAGCACTAAATGGACTCAGTACACCACACACACATGCACACACACACACACACACACACACACACACACACACACTTGCTATGCATGCCTTGCTTAGCCTGCTTTCATATACAAACCAGAGCCATTTATCTCTTCTCTTCTCTTCTCTTCTCTTCTCTTCTCTTCTCTTCTCTTCTCTTCTCTTCTCTTCTCTTCTCTTCTCTTCTCTTCTCTTCTCTTCTCTTCTCTTCTCTTCTCTTCTCTTCTCTTCTCCTCTCCTCTCCTCTCCTCTCCTCTCCTCTCCTCTCCTCTCCTCTCCTCTCCTCTCCTCTCCTCTCCTCTCCTCTCCTCTCCTCTCCTCTCTTCTCCTCTTCTTTTCTTTTTTTGTTCTACTGGTTTTATTAGATATTTTCTTTATTTACATTTCAAATGTTATCCCCTTTCCTGGTTTATCCTACCCCTCCCCCTGTTCCCCAACTCACCCACTCCTGCTTCCTGGCCTGTTTTTCTAAGTGTGGTACTGCCATAAGTAAGCAATTAAGAAAATTCCTTGTAGCTAGACATTGGCTACTTTGTGAGTTCTCCTTCCTGCTACCTCTCTCCAGCCCTTTTCTACCCCTTGAAACCCCTAACACTAGATAAGGGGGGGGGGGGTGGAGCATAGGGCAGAAAGGAAAAAAGTCAAGAGTAGGAAAAGAGGCAACTTTATCATTAGTCAACTTCATGCTGACTGGGGTCATCAAATTCCTCGTCAAGTCTGATCATTTATATACCCTCTAAAAAGTTCTCAAAATTCCAAACATCACACAATCTCAGAAACTATCTGCAGCTGCCAAAATCGTGCTCTCACCAGAGCACAAGACAAATCATAGCTGATGTGGCTGAAGGAGACTTCACTACACTGTCACTACAATGCCTTAAAGAATTTCCTGCAATCTGTTTCATTTGATATTCCTTTCCCAGGTCATTCTAGTTTGTGTCAAGGTGATAAATAAAAAAAAAAATCAATCCATAGCACCCAAGGCTCTTGCAAGTTTACATGTTTGAACCTGAAAACTGGGAAGAAAAAAAAAGCCTCAAGAAAGGGAGTTTGTATTTTCTTCCTCACTCATCTCTGGAACCCAATCTGGCTTAAACCTATGACAGCCCTCTTATGCACGCTGCCACAGTCTCTGTGATTCATATTTGCATCAGTTCTATTGTTTTTAGAAGGCCTTATTTTCTTCATGTTGTCCATGCTCACCGGCTCTTCCTGTTTCCTCTTTTATAGATTTCCATGATTCCATAAGGGGTTTGATAGAGAGATCCCATTTAGTATTGAGTTGTCCAAGAAATTTCACTATTGACATGTTATCTAGTGTGGGTCTCTGTATTTCTTCTCATTTAATAGACAAATTATGAATAATATAAAGTGCTTACTTTTTTTCATTTAAGCAAACTCTTAGATATAGAACTTTCTACTTTGGTTTTACAAAATTCATTCTGAAATAGTTTAACTGTTTTTATGGGCCATATCTCTCTCAAACATTTCGAGTCAAGATTTAATATGCTCATGTAATTCCTGTAAATAACTGAGTAACAAAATCTGTAGACACTTCAGTTTTGTATTTTAAAATTTACTCCATACTGAAATTACTATTCCTAACTAATTGTTTGAAAATTTCATACATGTAACCAATGTTTCTTGGCATATACAAACTTAACTCATGCCACTTGCCCTTTCCGTCTCATTAGAATCTCTCTCAACACATCATCTGCTTTACCTCAGGTCCTTTGTTTAAATTTGTATTTTTAACTTGTAAAGTTTAATTAATGCTACCTGTATGTGCATGGATGTTGGTCATCCACTGGAACATGGGCAACATAACATTGGACTCCTCTGCAGACAACATACTAGGATTACCTTTCTCCATGAGAAATTTTCAAGATGCCTTTTGTAAGCTTTGAAACATGCAATAGTAACATTTTTTAAGTGTAACCCATTCTATTTTATTTTATTTATTTTTTGTCCCAAATTCCAAGGTTAACCCTTGAAGGACTTGCCTATGATAAGCACCATTCAGTCCTTTTTTGTCATAAAGAACAATGGCAAGGCCAGGAGAGAAGATAGGTTCCTATATACTGATGCCATGATTATAAATTTAAAAATAATTCTTAAAATCTTCATATTTATTTACATATACATCTTAATTTAGGTATGTCAAGAAAAATTGATTTACCATGCAATACATAAAGAGAGTGTGCTAGTCTATCAAACCAACAGGGCCACATCAAGTGACTCACTTCCTTCAGCAAGGCTGGAGCTTTTCACATTTTAATGGTGTTGAAAACAGCAGTACTAGCTGTAGACCATCTGTTCAAACAGGTGAATATATGGGATGTATTTGACATTAAACATCTTTAATATTAATAAGTTGTGATTATTAAACTGTACTGAATGACAGTTTTTTACCAAACATGTCATCCATACTTGAATCGTTATTACTTATTTCTCTTGAAAATACCAAGCTTCTTCTTTATACCTAGGGATTTATGTTTTGAATCACATTTGTGTGCTACTGATGGGAGAGAATAGCTCCCTACAGCCACACTTGGAATTTGCTCCTCTCTGGTATTTTGTGTTTATTCTACGTAATAAATGGAATGTGGTGGGATCTTAAGATATTCATTGACCAAACTTTGTATGAGGCCTTTTCAGTGAGTCAAGAAGTTTCTCTTTATTTCAGGGATGGAGTATTTTTATTTTGGGGGGAAATTTTTATGACAACATTTCAAATCCTGGAACATTATCCTTGACACACCCATTCTATTGAACAGATGAAAACAAGTCTCCTTTATTTTTTAATACATTTATGACCAGACACTCAAAGATTTTGAAGCTAAGAGAAACAGTTTCAAACAGCCACAGAAATAATAGGAAAAGAGAATTACACATTGGGAATGAGGCAGGAAAAAAAATTTAATATTATTCCCTAAACATATGAATGCTTAGAAGATTAAGAAAAATGAACCATATAGTCTGAAAAACAAATGTTCACATATATAGATAAATATTTCCAAAGAATCAAATTTCCTTAAAATAAAAGGCAATATTTAATTAAATTAATGCTTTGACATCAAAATGTGATGATATCCAAATATACAACTTTTAATATACATATAGACACAAACCATGGGATCGTGTCTACTGTGTAGGAACTCATCAACTACATCCAAGGAAGCAGCACAAATGATTGAGTACAAAATGGCCATGCTACTAACTAGTGCCAGGCAGCTCACCTGGTCTAAACAGATGATTCATGTGGCTTCACACTCTGGTAGCAAACTATTTATACAAAGCAAGCCTTTACCTCAAATGGAATAAAAGATATTTTATTTTGAGCCAAAGTTGGTTGACCTGTGGCTGGGAACCAAAACCAAGTTGCCTGATATAAAGTGTCATGATGTGGGGAGGAGAACATAAATATAAATATTCAGAATATACTTGGGGATTCTGTTGGTTTAGTAAAGTGAAGTTTGCTAATTTTAGTCCAAGATCACTGACTTCATTAGTACAGGTTAGTCAATTAACCAGTACTATCCACAGTTTCTCTCTTATTATTATTATTTTTTTGAGACAGGGTTTCTCTGTAAAACCCAAGCTGTCCTGGAACTCACTCTGTAGACCAGGCTGGCCTCGAACTCAGAAATCTGCCTGCCTCTGCCTCCCAAGTGCTGGGATTAAAGGTGTGTGCCACTACTGCCCAGCATATTGAGCAGGTCTTAAGTCCAATGAGAACAGTTGTTTTCCACCATGGCATGCTGCATTCTTAAGGTTATCATACAAGGCAAGGTTTTGCTGTGCTTCAAAGATGGCTAGAACTGTTGCTTTCTTTTCTTCTTTAGGACTTTCACAGTGCCTTTTGATACCAGAAAGCAGGTACTCCAGGAGGAATATTTTGTTAAGTTAAAGCTAAGGCTTTATGGACCCTGTCTGAGGGGCATGGTGTCTTGAAAAATAGGGGTTTTCATTCCACCTTTGAGGGCCAAGCAAGTGCAATAACAATAGCTTATAATATTTTAGGAGTCAAAAAAAATTAAAAAAAAATTTTTAGGAGTCCCTTGAACAATGCTGGTCAATAACTGTAGGCTTTGATTTTTCAAAACCTGCTCTTAATTCGGGTACTTAATGTTTTAACCTCCTTTTAGTGTACCACCCACCAGGGGTAGTAGAAATGAAAAGTAATAGGGCAAAGGAGGATAATGGACTTGTTTGCAAGTAGTGTTTGGAGCAAATCCAATCTACATTGTCGTTGTATCAGCAGTTCAGTTGACACAAATTAACAGTGGTAGCTCTGCCCACTTGCCAACAGCATTCAAGAATCAGCAACAGAAGTTCAATCCAGAAGAAAATGTGAGGTTCTGCCAATTAACCCAAGTCCACAGAAGATGCAAGAAGCTGCCAGAACACTACCAGAAGTTCTTCGGTGGTGTTTCTCTCTATGAAGTCACAACAAACGATGACCAGCAAAGAATGGCAAGATGAATCAATACCATATAGTGTAGTCAGCAAAGACCAGCATCAGCAAAGCCCAACAATGACCAGCAAAGAGTTGTAACATGTACCAATACCACACAGCATCATCTAGTACCTGTTAGGTTAGTTATAGCCTTTCCAGGCATCATGTGTAATCTCAAGTGTGCACTCTAACAAAACGTACATGATAGAAAACCTAGAAAAGAGGTCAGGAGTTATAGATGCAAGCATCACCAACAGAATACAAGAGATAGAAGAGAGAATCTCAGGTGCAGAAGATACCATAGAAAACATTGACACAAAAGTAAAAAAAAATGCAAAATGCAAAAGATTCTAACCCAAAACATTCAGGAAATCTAAGACACAATAAGAAGACCAAACCTAAGGATAATAGGTATAGAAGAGAGTGAAGATTCCCAATGTAAAGGGCCAGTAAATATTTTTAACAAAATTATAGAACAAAATTTCCCTAATGAAAATTAGGAGATGGCCATGAACATGCAAGAAACCTACAGAACTCCAAATCGATTGAACCAGAAAAGAAATTCATCCCATTATATAATAAGCAAAACACCAAATGCACAAAGAAAGAATATTAAAAGCAGTAAAGGGAAAAGGTCAAGCAACATGTAAAGGTAGACCTATTGGAATTACACCAAACTTCTCACCAGAGACTGTGAAAGTCAGAAGATCCTGGACAGGTGTTATACAGACCCTAAGAGAACACAAATGCCATCCCAGGCTACTATACCCAACAAAACTCTCAATTACCACAGATGGAGAAACCAAGGTATTTCAGGACAAATACAAATGTATACAATATCTTTCCACAAATCCAGACCATCAAAGGATAATAAATGGGAAACTCCAATACAAGGAGGGAAACAACACCCTAGAAAAAGCAAGAAAATAATCTTACAACAAACCACAAAGAGGATAGTCACATAAACATAATTTCACTGCTAACAACAAAAATAACAGGAAGCAACAATCACTTTTCCTTAATAAAATCAATGGACTCATTTTCCCAGAAAAAAAGACATAGACTAACAGACTAGATACTTAAACAGGACTCAACATTTTGCTGCATACAGGAAACTCACCTCAGTGAAAAAGACACACAATATCTCAGAGTAAAAAGTTGAAAAACAATTTTCCAAAAAAAATGGTCCTAAGAAACAAGCTGAAGTAGTCATTCTAATACCGAATAAAATGGACTTTCAACCTAAAGTTATCAAAAAAAAAAAAAAAAAAAAGTTAAGAAGAGACATGTTGTTGGGAGCCGCGCCCACATTCGCCGTTACAAGATGGCGCTGACAGCTGTGTTCTAAGTGGTAAACAAATAATCTGCGCATATGCCGAGGGTGGTTCTCTACTCCATGTGCTCTGCCTTCCCCGTGACGTCAACTCGGCCGATGGGCTGCAGCCAATCAGGGAGTGACACGTCCTAGGCGAAGGAGAATTCTCCTTAATAGGGACGGGGTTTCGTTTTCGCTCTCTCTTGCTTCTTACACTCTTGCTCCTGAAGATGTAAGCAATAAAGCTTTGCCGCAGAAGATTCTGGTCTGTGGTGTTCTTCCTGGCCGGGCGTGAGAACGCGTCTAATAACAATTGGTGCCGAATTCCGGGACGAGAAAAAACTCGGGACTGGCGCAAGGAAGATCCCTCATTCCAGAACCAGAACTGCGGGTCGCGGTAATAAAGGTTCCCGTAAAGCAGACTGTTAAGAAGGATTCAACTGTATGAATTCAGAACTTTTCAGCTGGGGAACGAGAGTACCAGTGAGTATAGCTTTACGAGGTAAGCCTGGCCTTGAACTTTCTAAGGAAATTCAAGACAGTCTATCAGAAGTAAAGTGGAAAATGTTTGGCCTTGAATTTTTTCTAGTGTTAGAAGCCCTTTTGTTCCTTTTCACATGTTATCAAGTGATTAAGATAGGGCTGAAAATTCTAGAGGAAATTCAGGACAAGCTATCAGAAGTAAAGCGGGGAGAGAGAGTAGGAGCAAAGAGAAAATATGGTACACAAAATAAGTATACAGGCCTTTCCAAGGGTCTTGAACCCGAGGAAAAGTTAAGGTTAGGTAGGAATACCTGGAGAGAGATTAGAAGAAAAAGAGGAAAAAGGGAAAAGAAGAAAGATCAATTAGCGGAGGTCTCTAGGAAAAGGAGCCTGTGCTCATCGCTGGATGGGCTCGGGGAGCCAGCTCTTAGTAGCTCTGAAGCAGATGAAGAATTCTCCTCTGAGGAAACAGACTGGGAGGAAGAAGCAGCTCATTATGAGAAAAAAGGGTACCAGCCAGGTAAAATGCTAGCTAATCAGTTAAGGAAGCCAAAAGCGGCTGGCGAAGGCCAGTTTGCTGATTGGCCTCAGGGCAGTCGGTTTCAAGGTCCGCCCTATGCGGAGCCCCCGCCCTGCGTAGTGCGTCAGCAATGCGCAGAGAGATGCGCAGAGAGGCAGTGCGCAGAGAGGCAGTGCGCAGACTCATTCATTCCCAGAGAGGAACAAAGGAAAATACAACAGGCATTTCCGGTCTTTGAAGGAGCCGAGGGTGGGCGTGTCCACGCTCCGGTAGAATACTTACAAATTAAAGAAATTGCCGAGTCGGTCCGTAAATACGGAACCAATGCTAATTTTACCTTGGTGCAGTTAGACAGGCTCGCCGGCATGGCACTAACTCCTGCTGACTGGCAAACGGTTGTAAAAGCCGCTCTCCCTAGTATGGGCAAATATATGGAATGGAGAGCTCTTTGGCATGAAGCTGCACAAGCGCAGGCCCGAGCAAACGCAGCTGCTTTGACTCCAGAGCAGAGAGATTGGACTTTTGACTTGTTAACGGGTCAGGGAGCTTATTCTGCTGATCAAACAAACTACCATTGGGGAGCTTATGCCCAAGTTTCCTCCACGGCTATTAGGGCCTGGAAGGCGCTCTCTCGAGCAGGTGAAACCACTGGGCAGTTAACAAAGATAATCCAGGGACCTCAGGAATCCTTCTCAGATTTTGTGGCCAGAATGACAGAGGCAGCAGAGCGTATTTTTGGAGAGTCAGAGCAAGCTGCGCCTCTGATAGAACAGCTAATCTATGAGCAAGCCACAAAGGAGTGCCGAGCGGCCATAGCCCCAAGAAAGAACAAAGGCTTACAAGACTGGCTCAGGGTCTGTCGAGAGCTTGGGGGACCTCTCACCAATGCAGGCTTAGCGGCCGCCATCCTCCAATCTCAGAACCGCTCCATGAGCAGAAATGATCAGAGGACATGTTTTAATTGCGGAAAGCCTGGGCATTTTAAGAAAGATTGCAGAGCTCCAGATAAACAGGGAGGGACTCTCACTCTTTGCTCTAAGTGTGGCAAGGGTTATCATAGAGCTGACCAGTGTCGCTCTGTGAGGGATATAAAGGGCAGAGTCCTTCCCCCACCTGATAGTCAATCAACTGATGTGCCAAAAAACGGGTCATCGGGCCCTCGGTCCCAGGGCCCTCAAAGATATGGGAACCGGTTTGTCAGGACCCAGGAAGCAGTCAGAGAGGCGACCCAGGAAGACCCACAAGGGTGGACCTGCGTGCCGCCTCCGACTTCCTACTAATGCCTCAAATGAGTATTCAGCCGGTGCCAGTGGAGCCTATACCATCCTTGCCCCCGGGAACCATGGGCCTTATTCTCGGCCGGGGTTCACTCACCTTGCAGGGCTTAGTAGTCCACCCTGGAGTTATGGATTGTCAACATTCCCCTGAAATACAGGTCCTGTGCTCAAGCCCTAAAGGCGTTTTTTCTATTAGTAAAGGAGATAGGATAGCTCAGCTGCTGCTCCTCCCTGATAATACCAGGGAAAAATCTGCAGGACCTGAGATAAAGAAAATGGGCTCCTCAGGAAATGATTCTGCCTATTTGGTTGTATCTTTAAATGATAGACCTAAGCTCCGCCTTAAGATTAATGGAAAAGAGTTTGAAGGCATCCTTGATACCGGAGCAGATAAAAGTATAATCTCTACACATTGGTGGCCCAAAGCATGGCCCACCACAGAGTCATCTCATTCATTACAGGGCCTAGGATATCAATCATGTCCCACTATAAGCTCCATTGCCTTGACGTGGGAATCCTCTGAAGGGCAGCAAGGGAAATTCATACCTTATGTGCTCCCACTCCCGGTTAACCTCTGGGGAAGGGATATTATGCAGCATTTGGGCCTTATTTTGTCCAATGAAAACGCCCCATCAGGAGGGTATTCAGCTAAAGCAAAAAATATCATGGCAAAGATGGGTTATAAAGAAGGAAAAGGGTTAGGACATCAAGATACAGAGAGGTCTCATGCTGGTTAATCAACTCATAGATCTTGTCCAGATACAACTAGATGTATTATGACAAATAACTCAGCAGGGTTGTGAACAAAAGTTTCCGGGATTGTGTGTTATTTCCATTCAGTATGTTAAATTTACTAGGGCAGCTAATTTGTCAAAAAGTCTTTTTCAGTATATGTTACAGAATTGGACGGCTGAATTTGAACAGATCCTTCGGGAATTGAGACTTCAGGTCAACTCCACGCGCTTGGACCTGTCCCTGACCAAAGGATTACCCAATTGGATCTCCTCAGCATTTTCTTTCTTTAAAAAATGGGTGGGATTAATATTATTTGGAGATACACTTTGCTGTGGATTAGTGTTGCTTCTTTGATTGGTCTGTAAGCTTAAGGCCCAAACTAGGAGAGACAAGGTGGTTATTGCCCAGGCGCTTGCAGGACTAGAACATGGAGCTCCCCCTGATATATGGTTATCTATGCTTAGGCAATAGGTCGCTGGCCACTCAGCTCTTACATCTCACGAGGCTAGACTCATTGCACGGGATAGAGTGAGTGTGCTTCAGCAGCCCGAGAGAGTTGCACGGCTAAGCACTGCAATGGAAAGGCTCTGCGGCATATATGAGCCTATTCTAGGGAGACATGTCATCTTTCATGAAGGTTCAGTGTCCTAGTTCCCTTCCCCCAGGCAAAACGACACGGGAGCAGGTCAGGGTTGCTCTGGGTAAAAGCCTGTGAGCCTAAGAGCTAATCCTGTACATGGCTCCTTTACCTACACACTGGGGATTTGACCTCTATCTCCACTCTCATTAATATGGGTGGCCTATTTGCTCTTATTAAAAGGAAAGGGGGAGATGTTGGGAGCCGCGCCCACATTCGCCGTTACAAGATGGCGCTGACAGCTGTGTTCTAAGTGGTAAACAAATAATCTGCGCATATGCCGAGGGTGGTTCTCTACTCCATGTGCTCTGCCTTCCCCGTGACGTCAACTCGGCCGATGGGCTGCAGCCAATCAGGGAGTGACACGTCCTAGGCGAAGGAGAATTCTCCTTAATAGGGACGGGGTTTCGTTTTCGCTCTCTCTTGCTTCTTACACTCTTGCTCCTGAAGATGTAAGCAATAAAGCTTTGCCGCAGAAGATTCTGGTCTGTGGTGTTCTTCCTGGCCGGGCGTGAGAACGCGTCTAATAACAACATGTTATATGCATCAGAGGTAAAATCTACCAAGATGGACTCTCAGTTTTGATCATCTTTACTCCAAATGTAAGGGCACCCACAGTCATAAAAGAAACTTTGCTAAAGCTCAAAGCACACATTGCCCTAACACAATAATAGTGGGAGACTTCAACACCCCACTCTCAGCAATGGACAGATCATGGAAACAGAAACTATATAGAGACACAGTGAAACTAACAGAAGTTATGAAACAAATGGATTTAGCATATATCTATAGAACATTTTATCCTAAAACAAAAGAATATACCTTCTTTACAGAACCTCACAGTACCTTCTCCAAAAATGACCATATAATTGGTCACAAAACAGGCCTCTATAAAATCAAAAAGATTGAAATACTACCATGAATTCTATCAGATCATCACTGACTAAGCCTGGTCTTTAATAACAACAAGAATAATAGAAAGTCCTCATACACATGGAAGCTGAAAAACACTCTACTGAATGATAACTTGGCCAAAGAAGAAATAAAGAAATTTAATTTTCTTTTTAGAATTTAATGAAAATGAAGCCACAACAAATCCAAACTTATGAGTCACAATGAAAGCAGTGCTAAGAGGAAAACTCATAGCTCTAAGGGCCTCCAAAAAGAAGAGAGAGCATATAGCAGCAGCTTGACAGCACAACTGAAAGCTCTAGAACACAAAGAAGTAAATAGCTCCAAGAGGAGTAGAAGGCAAGAAATAACCAAATTTAGTGTTGAAATGAACCAAGTACAAACAAAAAGAACTATACAAAGAATCAACCAAACCAGGAGCTGGTTATTTGAGAAAATCAACAAGATAGATAAACCCTTAGCCAGACTAACTAGAGGGCACAGAGACAGCATCCTAGTTAACAAAATCAGAAATGAAAGGAGAGACATAACAACAGAACGTGATGAAACCCCTCAAAAATTTCAGATCCTCCTATAATAGCCCATACTCAATAAAACTGGAAAACCTGAATGAAATGGACAATTTTCTAGACAGATACCAGGTACCAAAGTTATATCAGGATCAGATAAATGATCTAAACAGTCCCATAACACCTAAAGAAATAGAAGTAGCTGTTAGTAGTCTTCCAACCAAAAAAAGCCCAGACCAGATGGGATTAGTGGAGAATTCTATCATACCTTTAAAGAAGACCTAATACAAACATTCTTCAAAGTATTCCCAAAATAGAAACAGAAGGTAGACTAACCAATTCATTCTATGAAGCCACAAATACTCTGATATCTAAACCACAGAAAGCCCCAACAAAGAAAGAGAACTTCAAAACAATTTTCCTTTTGAATATTGATGCAAAAGTACTCAAGAAAATTCTCACAAACCAAATTCGAGAACACATCAAAATTATCATCCATCATGATCAAGTAGGCCTCAGCCTAGAGATACAAAGATGGCTCAATATATGGAAATCCATCAACGTATTCCACTTTATAAGCAATCTCAAAGAAATAAACCACATGATCATCTTATTAGATGCTGAGAAAGCATTTGACAAAATCCAACATCCATTAATAATAAAAGTCTTGGAAAGATCAAGAATTCAAGGCCCATACCTAAACATAATAAAAGCAATATACAGCAAACCAGTAGTCAACATCAAACTAAATGGAGGAAACTTAAAGCAATCCCACTAAAATCAGGGACTATACAAGGTTGTCCACTCTCTCCCTACTTTTTAATATATTACTTGAAATCCTAACCAGAGTAATTAGACAACAAAGGGAGGCCAAAGGGATACAAATTGGAAAGGAAGAAGACAAAATATCACTATTTTCAGATGATATGATAGTGTATTTAAGTGACCCAGAGAACTCCTAAACTAAATAAAAAACTTCAGCAAAGTGGCTAGATATAAAATTAATTCACACAAATCAGTGGCCTTCTACTCAAAGGTAAAGGCTGAGAAAGAAATTAGGGAAAAAACACCTTTCACAATAGCCACAAATAATATGAAATATCTTGGTAGGATTCTAACTAAGGAAGTAAAAGATCTGTATGACACGAACTTCAAGTCTCTGATGAAAGAAAGATCTCAGAAGATGGAATGATTCCCCCTGCTCATGGATGGGCAGGATTATTATAATAAAAATTGTCATCTCCCTGAAAGCCATCTACATGAATCTAATTCAATATAGTCCCCATGAAAATTCCAAATGAATTCTTCATAGAGTTAGAAAGAGCAATTTCCTCATTCATCTACAGTAACAAAAACCCAGGATAGTAAAAACTATTGTGAAGAATAAAAGAACTTCTGGGGGAATCACCATCTCTGACCTCAAGCTGTTCTATAGAGCAATTGTGAAAAAAAACAAAACTGCATGGTACTCCTACAGTGGCAAACAGGTAGATCAGTGGAATAGAACTGAAGACCCAGAAATGAACCCACACATCTATGGTCATTTGATATTTGACAAAGGAGCTAAAACCATACAGTGGGAAAAAGACATCATCTTCAACAAGTGGTGCTGGTTCAACTGGTGGTCAGCATGTAGAAGAATGCAAATTGATCCATTTTTAGCTCCTTGTAAAAAGCTCAAGTCCAAGTGGATCAAGGACCTCCACATAAAACCAGATACACTGAAAGTAAAGGAAAAGAAAGTGAAAAAGAGCCTCAAGCACATGGGCACAGTGGAAAATTTCCTGAACAGAACAGCAATAGCTTATGCTCTAAGATCAAGAATTGACAAATGGGACCTCATAAAATTGCAAAGCTTCTACAAGGCAAAAGACACTGTCAATAGGACAAAAAGGCAACCACCAGATTGGGAAAAGATCTTTAGCAACCCTACAACCAATAGAGGGCTAATACCCAACATATACAAATAACTCAAGAAGTTAGACTCCAGAGAGCCAATTAGTCCTGTTAAAAATTGGGTACAGAGCTAAAGAAAGAATTTTCAACTGAGGAATACCGAATGGCTGAGAAGCACCTAAAGAAATGTTCAACATCCTTAGTCATCAGGGAAATGCAACTCAAAAGAACCCTAAGATTCCACCTCACACCAGTCAGAAATGCAAAGGTCAAAAACTCAGGTGACAGCAGATGCTGGTGACGGTGTGGAGAATGAGGAACACTCCTCTATTGCTGGTGGGATTGCAAGCTGGTACAACCACTCTGGAAATCAGTCTGGCGGTTCCTCAGAAAATGGGACACAGAACTACCTGAGGAATCAGCTCTACCATTCCTAGGCATATACCCAGAAGGTGCTCCAGCATGTAATAAAGACACATGCTCCACTATGTTCATAGCAGCTTTATAGCCAGAAGCTGGAAAGAACCCAGATGTCCCTCAATAGAAGAATGGATACAGAAAATGTGATACATTTACACAATGGAGTACTACTCAGATGTTAAAAACAAACTCATGAAGTTCTTAGGCAAATGGATGGAACTAGAAAATATCATCTTGATTGAGGTAACTTGATCACAAAAGAACACATATGGTGTGCACTCACTGATAAGTGCATATTAACCTGGAAGTTCGGAATATCCATGATACAAATCACAAACCACATGAAGCTCAAGATGAAGGAAGTCCACAGTGTGGATACTTCGGTCCTTCTTAGAAGGGCGATCAAAATACCCATGGTAGGAGATACAGAGACGAAGTTTGGAGCAGAAAGTGAAGGAATGGCCATCCAAAGACTGTCATATCTGGGAATCCATCCCATATACAGTTCCCAAACCCAGTAACTATTGTGAATGTGAACAAGTACTTGCTGACAGGAGCCTGATATAGCTGTCTCCTGAGAGGATCTGCCATTGCCTTACAATTATAGAACTGTATGCTCACAGCCATCCATTGGACTGAGCACAGGATCCTCAATGGAGGAACTAGAGAAAGGACTCAAGGAGCTGAAGGAGATTGTAGCCCCATAGGAGGAACAACAATATTAACCAACCAGTAACTCCAGAGGTCCCTGGTACTAAACCATCAACCAATGAGTACACATGGAGGAACTCAAGTCTCCAGCCGCATATGTAGCAGAGAATGGCCTTGTGGGACATCAGTGAGAAGAGAGGTCCTTGATCTTGTGAAAGCTCTATGCCCCAGTGTAGGGCAATACCAAGACATAGTACTAACTGAGGAACCAGCTATACCACTCCTGGGCATATACCCAGAAGATGTTCCAACATGTAATAAGGACACATGCTTCGTATGTTCATAGCAGCTGTAGTGGCTGTTCCTGGTTGTTAACTTCCAGAATTGGAAGGCTCACCAGTGACCCTAATCTGGAACCTGGGAGATAGAAGTTTCTGACCTGGATCTTGGTATGGAGATCTTGAGGCACAGTGGCTATAGATTTCAGAAGATTAAGACAGGGAGATCTCCGAGTTCAAGGTCATCTGGGATTAAAGGTGTGATTGCAGACCTTCTGCTGGAGACCATATAAGGACATCAGAAGAAGGGAGTCTCTCTCTCTCTCTCTCTCTCTCTCTCTCTCTCTCTTCTCTCCTCTCCTCTCTCCTTCACCTGCTTGCTGTGCTGGGCTGAGCAACTGCTAGATTCTTGGACTTCCATTCACACCTGCTACCGACAATTACTGGGAATTGGACTGCAGACTGTAGTAAGTCATCAATAAATTCCTTTACTATATAGAGACTATCCATAAGTTCTATGACTCTAGAGAACCCTGACTAATACAGCAGCCTTATTTATAACAGCCAGAAGATGGAAAGAACCCAGATGTCCCTCAACAGAGGAACGGATACAGAAAATGTGATACATTTATACAATGGAATACTACCCCCAATGGAGGAGCTAGAGAAAGTACCCAGGGAGCTAAAGGGGTCTGCAAACCTATAGGTGGAACAACAACATGAACTAACCAGTACCCCCCCCCCCCAGAGCTCTAGCTGCATATGTATCAGAAGATGGCCTCGTGAGTCATCATTGAAAAGAGGCCCATTGGTCTTGCAAACTTTATATGCCTCAGTACAGGGGAACGCCAGGGTCAAGAAGTGGGAGTGGGTGGGTAGGGGAGTGGGGGGGAGGGTATGGGGGACTTTTGGGATAGCATTGGAAATGTAAATGAAGAAAATACCTAATAAAAATAAATACATAAATAATAAAAAGTAGAAAAAAACAATGAATAAATGAAATTCTTTGGTAAATGGATGGAACTAGAAGATATCCCAAGTAAGGTAACATGATCACAAAAGACTACACATTGTATGTACTGATAAGTGGATACTAGCCCAAAAGTTTGCAATACCCATGATACAATTCACAGACTACATGAAGCTCAAGAAGGAAGAACAGTGTGGGTGCTTCGGTCCTTCTTAGAAGGGGTGACAAAATACTTAAGGGAGCAAATATGGAGACAAAGTGTGGAGCCAAGACAGAAAAGACCATACAGAGACTGTCCCACCTGAGGATCCATCCCATATAAAGTCATCAAACACAAACCCTGTTGTGGATTCCAAGAAGTGCAGGAGGACAAGAGCCTGATATAGTTGTCTCCTGATGGGCTCTACCTGAGCCTAACATATACAAAGGTAGATGCTTACAGCCAACCATTGAACTGATTATGGGGTCTTCATTGAAGGAGTTAGAGAAAGGAATGAAGGAGCTGAGGGGGTTTGCAACCCCATAGGAAGAACATCAATATCAACCAACCACAGCAGCCAGGGTCTAAACCTCCAACCAAGGAGTACACATTGAGGGATCCATAGCTCCAGCCGTATATGTAGCAGAGGATGGGCTTATGGGGAATGAATGGGAAAAGAGACCCTTGGCCCCATAAAGGCTTGATACCCTAGTGTAGGGGAATGTAAGGGCATGGAGGTGGGAGTGGGTGGGTGTATGGGGGCACACCCTCATAGAATCAGGACGAAGGGAGATAGGATAGAGGGTTTCTGGAGGGGAAATTGGGAAAGGGGATAACATTTGAAATGTAAATAAATAAAATATCCAATAAAAAAAGAAAGGTACAAAAATAAAAGTTTATAGCATTTGTGTTCCTTGTATATATTTTTAGAATTGTAATGACCTTTTGATAGCTATGAAGTGACCCATGTCTTCTGGATAGTTTTAATTTGAAGTTTATTTTGTCACATATTAGAATACTTACAAATGATTGTCATTTTGCTTGAAATGTATTTGCTCTTTGTAAAGCAGTATCTGTCTTTGATCATGAGACTTTTTTTTTGGAGGCAAAAACAAGAACAAAACAGGGATCTTGTTCTGTAATCCAGTCTACTAGTTTATGTCTTTTCTCTACTTTTCAATTATTAGTGTAACCTTATCTTAATTACAGTCATTTTAAACAATATTTTAAATTAATTCTTTGAAAATTTCACGAAGTGTGTTTTGGATATTCTCATCCTATTCCCCAACTCCACCCTTAACTCTCCAACTCTCATTCTCAGGTTCCCATCTCTTGAGATCCAATTTTGATATTCTGTTTTTTTGTTTGTTTTGTTTGTTTGTTTTTCTTTTTCCATTGGGTGTACTTTGTGTTTCCCGTATAGCCGAGGGATTGAGACCTGTCAAGACATCATTTGTATTGTTTGGTGGTTTCCTTTACACAATAATTGTTTTAGTATTCCCCCTTTAGCCTCTGGGGAATGTTTCATCTTTCTTTTTTGTATGCTGTATTTTTTCCAGAATCTTTTGTGAGATAGAGCAATGGTCATAATGTCCTTTACTCTGTTTCAATTATACAATTATATATATTAAAAAAACTTTCTCAAATTAAGATGAATAATTTAACTGCATGTAGTACTCTAAGTTGGCAGCTGTGGTACTTCAGATCTTGAAAAATATCCTCCTAAACCCTTCTGAATTTTACCCTGTCTATTGAAAACCCAGCTGTTAGTTTAATGGGTTTGTCTTCGCTTGTGAGTTGGTCCTTATCTCTTGCAGCTTTTACCATTTTTCTCTTGTTGCTGTTGTCCATTAGTGTTTGAGTGCAACATGATACAGGGGGTTTCTGTTTTGGTTCTGTCTATTTTATGTTCTGAGCAGAACAGCTGAACAAATTCTAAAAATAAAACAAAAACAAAAGAATTCTCTAAGAGATAGAAAAAAGGAACCTGGATGGGTATTTTGCCTAGATTTGGAACTTTTTCTTCTTTTTTGGAAGCAACATTATATACCCATGTGTCAAACCTTGTTTAAACTCCTTTTTAAAAAGTATATTTTAGTTAGATTAGAAATCGTGAGGGTATTGTAAGGCTTCTTAAAACAACCTTAACTTGGGTTAACCCACTTCCTACTCCTCATTTTTCTGGTGCCTACTCCCACCACACTTTAAACCTTTAGCTCCCAATATTCTGCAGATGTCATTCTTTCATATCACACATATTCTACAATCCCTCATACTATATTTTTTATTTGAGTTGCAAGACAATAGATTCCTACGTAGCTTCTTCAAGCATACGTTATTTTTGTAAACTTTCCTCTTATATTCTACTAAATATTTTCCCTTGGCACATCACAAACAGTAGCCTAATTTTTAATTTGCTGGCTTCTGCATGAACTCCAGGCTAAACACACGCACAACAAAAGGAATTAAAGCAATTACCTGCTGGGATAATTTGAATGAACATAGCTGGATAGGTATGGCCTTGTTAGAGGAAGTGTGTCACTGAGGGGTGGACTTTGAGGTCTCAGATGCTCAAGCCAGGCCCAGTATGGTACTCTCTTCTAGTCTACAGTTGGTCCTGCTGACCCAGATGTAGAATTCTCTGGAACTTCTCTAGCACCATATCTGCCTGCATTCTGCCATGCCTCCTGACATGTTACATTGGACTAAATCTATGAACTATAAGCCAGCCCCAATTAGTTGCTTTCTTTTATAAAAGTTGCTGTGGTCATAGCATTTCATTATAGAAGTAGAAACCCTAACAAAGATACTCATGTGAGAGAAAATGTGGTGTTTGCTCTTGATAATACAACCTAACTAGATGAAAAACATCATCATCATCAACAGCAACAACAACAAATCTAGTCCTAAGGACACTACTCATTTTGGTTACAGGACTCAGAAAACTCAATCTTGAACTGACCAGGAATCTCTCTCCCAATGGGCTAGCTTTAACAGTGCTGGAATAAAATATACTCCTTTAAAAAGGAGTTTAAACAGATGTATGCCATGTGTGTAAACAATATTATTACTGGAAGACACTAGTTACTAAATGGAACTTCTATCTACAACATACTATCTAAACAGCTAGGAAGAAAATACATCAATGAGTCTTACCAAGAATTGAGCCCTGCATGCTAAATGCAACTGTACAAGCAAGATCTCTCATTGGTGCCATAACAGCAACATCATTAATACAGGTAACCAACTTCTCTCTTCGTTGAGTTTAAGGGCAGTTCCACATGACAGAATTCATTCCTGGTAATATAACCATGCTTATATCCATGGCTATGGAAGCCATGGGCTCCAGGGAAGAACCTATTGATGTGTTTTTGCTAACAGTCTTATTATAATAATATTTTCTAAGTACGGATGTTTATAGCCATAGGTATATGCATTCTCAATATTGGTCAGAGAAGTTTCTTTTGTAGAAGGTAGTGGTTAATACAGAAACCCATAATTGTTCAGAGTGCTGAAAATAAGTGAGTCTGAATGACCAGCAATACACAAACATCTAAATAACATAGTCACAAGACTAAAGAGATATTATGGAAGGGGAAAATATAGAAACTAGTGGATGGCAAGGAGTATTCTGTAATACTGGCCTCTCAGTAGGACATGACTACACATTTGCTCAGGACAGTTGTGGTTTCTTACATGCACATGACACAAGATGCAATTACTCAAAACTCCCAGTATGGAAGGAGATAGCAGCCCTAATTTTTCACTGGTCATATAGCTAAGGATAGTTTAGGTTTACTAAGGGAGAAAAAAAATCATTTTTCTTTGTAGAAATGACCAGGGACAGATTGTCCATTGTAAACATGGGCCTTTCTATGCCCACCCAGTTCCTGAATAATGACATGGAAACTATATTTATTTATAAGCTTTTGGCCTCATAACTAGGCTTTGCTTCCCATTAGATTGTGGCTTAATTATCTTGTCTATACTGATCTAAGTTCTGCCACATGGCTGGTTAGGTATCCCACCTTCCTTCCCAGCATGTTTCTTCCTCTATGTCCTACAGGCTGAATCTCCCATGTGTGACTCCTTCCCATAGGTCCTTTTTCTCTCCAGAAGTCCCCACTTACTATTCTGCTTTTTTGTTATAGGCCATAGGCTATAGCCATAGACTTTAACCAGTCAGAAAGTAATGAAGAACACTATTTACAAAATACTAAAGCAAGATGTGCTTAACAGTACCAAAATCTGGCCTGTAATCATATCTCTGCTGGATCAGAAATCAACCAGCATTTGAATAATACAAGAATAATCTGTATACAGTGTCCAAAAATGTCCTCCAACATCTGATAACTCGGTGGATGACTTCATGCACATAGGAGTTGCTTTAACTGTACTAAGTAGATTACAAAAATTAGTAATAATGAGGGCATATAATTGGGAGACAGATGAGTTGTGGGGCCTAAAGGAGTTAAAAGGAAGGAGTGATTTTTATATATGCATATATATAAAAGTTTCAAAAACTTTTATGTTTTTTATAATTAATTAAAAAGGTTTTTTTTAAGTAGCAGAATTAGATCATTAATTAGAGGAAAACCTTAATAAAAAAAATGAATGAGTAGAACATGAGGATCTTTAGGAGATCTGTCCATTCTGGTCAAAGAAAGTGAAGAATCCCTTGCCAAAGGCCGAGAAAATATTTTCTTCCAAAAACACAGGCTATGAAACTTGTAATTTGTTTTGAAGACCTGATTCATTGTGTTGATGAGATTTTCCACCGAGATTTTTATTTTACTTTCGTCACGGCAACCTGGCAAAGTGTGAGGTTCAAAAGTATACTTGGGATACCTAACTCTGACCACAGAACTCTGGTCAGGTTCTATATGAGGTTCTTTGGTGGGTTATGAGATGACAGGGTCTGCTGTGATACCAACTTATTATCACACATACAGGCAAGTTCTCTTCATGGATTATGGTGAAGTATCAGGTAACAGAGTTCCCTGAAATTATGGCCACTGAACTCAGGAGTGGGTGGTTTCTCTGAAAGACTTATAGGGTAGATAATACAGTAGTACAGTATTCTGCTAGGTACTATCCATTAACTTCAGAAATGTGTGGGCTTACAAATCATTCTTCAGCCTCATTTTATTTCTTAAATATTTGGAGGCTAAAATAGGATAAGCTAGTAGAGTTCAGATCAACAATATACAAAACCCTAGGTTCAATTCTCATCTCTGTAGAAATTAATTTAGTTATGAAACTTATACTACATTAGTCTCACATTAAAACAAACTAATGTTTTATAGCAAATATTTTTAAGCATCCCAGTATATTCCTGTGAGGTATTTATTATTAGCTTGGTTCTGAATCACTATTTCAGTATTGAATAACAATATATAATTTAATAAAAAGTAACTCATTTGGTTAAATATAGTATCCATAAAAATGATAATCTAATAAATTACTTCATTGTATTTGCATTTACATAACATATACAAAATTACTTCTATTCTGCTGTAAACTGAGAATATTATGTGATGGTTATATTTAACTGACAACTTGACATATCTAGAATTACCTAGACTGGGTGGGTCTGTGGGTATATTTTTGGGAGGTTCCCATTATAAATTGAAGTGGGAAGACCCAGCTCATTGAGAGCAGTCTCATTCCCTATGCAAAGTTCTTGAATTTTAAATGAGTAGAAAATAAAACAGTGTGCATAAAAACAATCAAGTAAGCATGCGTTTCTATCTGCTTTTGACTCTGGTCTAGTTGTTTGAAGTTCCTGCTTTGATTTCTCCACAATGATAGACAATCACCAGTAATTATAGGCTAAAATAAGCCTCATTTCCATAAACTACTATTGTCCAAGTATTTTATAATAGCAAACAAAATGAAACCAGAACATATTTGTAATGTCCATAAATAAGAACATGAATAAATAAATTATAGTATTGTTTTTCATTAATATACTGCACAGCAGTGAAGGACAAGCTACCACAACATAACACAAGTAGAACAACTTTGATAGATATAAGGTTGATCAAAATAAATGAGTAAATAAAAAGTTCACTTTTGCATTTTATAAAAACAGGTAACTTTTGTCTCACATAGTTCTGAATAGTATCTGTCTTTGGCAGTTATATCAATTTAGGGCAAGGAAATATGAGAGCAAGGTAGAGTTCTAGAAACAGCATATTTTGGTGTAAGTAGCAGTTGTAATGATGTAGCAATATAGTTTTTGAATTGGGTTTTTATGTTTTATCATATATAATCTAAGGATTAATAAAGAATATTTTAATATTAAGACTTTACAATACTTGGAGTAAGAAATTGTATATGTCTATGATTATTTTCCAAGGATCTTATTAATTTTACTTTTCAAACAACTTATTCTTCCCTCACACATTACATTCCCTTCCCTCCACTCCTCTCAGTCCTTGCCCTCATCTCCTCTCTCTTCCAGATCCAATCCTTTTATGTTTCCTTAAAAAATAAATAAATAAATAAACCCAACATCTCACAGGGACATCCACCAAACATGACCTAACAAGATACAATAAGACTGGGCACAAACCCTCACTCATATCATGGCTGGACATTGCAACCCAATGGGAGGAATGTAATAGTTTTGCTGGGCCATGGTTCAAAATTTGAACACCTCAAATTCTTGAACTGAAGAGTGAATCTTCCCCAAAGTATAACTAGTTATAGAGTGTGTTTGCTGTATTTCCACATAAATGTCTCAAGGGCTTCTATAATATACATATTGTCGAGGCCACCTCTGTGTGGTAAGTAACCTAGAACCTTTCTTGCTCAATGAGAGGAAGGGAGATTGATCTATATTTTCTTCTTATATTAATCAGGAATCTCATATTGAAGTCCAACATAGTGTGAAAGACTGAGAATGAAAGACTTCAGTCAAGCTCAGAGGCTGGGATATCCTGTGAGTTGCCACCTTTTTGGAACCTCTCAGTCCTTGCCCTCACCTCTCTCTTCTAGATCCAATCCTTTTATGTTTCCTTAAAAAAAAAAAAAAAAAAAACCCAACATCTCACAGGGACATCCACCAAAGATGACCTTACCCTGGTAAAAGAATGAAGACACACTGGTGCTGTCTATGTGTCATAATGGTCACACAGAAGGCAGTAACCTTAGAATGAAAAACATTTGTGGGATTACCTGAAAAAGGGAACTAAAGAATGAAAGACTGATGTTGTAAGCTGGCCCGTGGCCTACAAGAACTGGGTATTTCTGGAAGGCAGGCTGGGACTGAAAGAGACTTAGACTGAGAGAAAGGAATAATGAAGCCAAGATAAATATTTCTCTGATCAAGGCCCGCGAGTTTATTAGGAGAGTGTGCTTATAAGGGGGAAGGCCCATCCCCCGCCTGCCCATTCTTGGTGCCTGGAGTCAGCCCATAGGCGATCTACAGGGTGTGTCTTCAGAACGTCTTAAGGACCTTTCAGCAGGAAGCAGAGTCTTGGAGAAGAGCAAATAGAGCCATCAAGGTTAGAAGGCTTTACCCTAGGTAATCTCCTTCTTAGTGGCAGCAAGGTCAAAGTCTGGATCAGCCTGCTTCAAGGCTGAGGGAGGCTACAGACTAAAGTCATTGCAACCCACAAATGGAGATAAACATACAACTTCTATAGGGATGAAGGTGTCTATGAAATACAGCTCATCAAACTTCTCCATCACACATTGCCAGTAGAGAACTTCTAGTATACAATGAGGTTTCTGCCAAATGCAAGCTTTGGACAGCATTGCTTATATCTTGACCTTCTATTATGCACACCATCTATGTAGAGAGAAAGTGAAGAGAAAAAGAAAGGAACTTTGTCATTTTTCATTACAGACTTATAGTAATAAAGCATGCAAGAACATATCTATTGACCCAAGAGGCACTCAATGGAAAAAGAGACTAGGTTTTGACATGTATAAACTATTAAATATTCTACCTACAGAAATTAAGTGGGAAGGCCACTAGATACACTTAGAATTTCATGTGATGGTGTTAAACTAATTGACACAGTACTAAGGATAGAGACAAGGATCATTTGACAAGATTAGTATGAAATAAAAAGAAGCAAGATATCATCTATCAAGATGGTAGGAGACTAATGCCAATGGCAATTTGGGGATCCTTGGAGCTTCTGTTTCCATCACATGTCTCACATGCCAGGGCTTTGTGGGCACGGTTCCATAGCATTCTGGATTTTGCTGCCAATGCTACATCAGAACTTGGCTCTATTCATTCAACACAGTACTACTTGGCCACCTCTGACAAAACTGTAGTGGGCCAAGGTGCAGTTCATCTTACACTTCCGAGGGCATAGGCAGTGTGACAGTGTTCACATTGTTCTGCTTCTCCAGGCACATTTCACCACATGGAAACTTCCATCTAGGTATTAAAAGCTTCCGTTGAAAAACCTAGTCATAGAGCAGCACTAAGAAACTTGAACAAAGCTACTGGGACACAAGGAACTGGGCCCAAGTGGAAATGGCAGAGCTGTAGTGGCATATGCACTGACATCCTGGAAGAGTTACTGTCACATTAATTTGTCATATCTACAAGACCATTTATTGAAGCTACCTGAAGCCTTGGGGGCCTAACCTCACATCTAGTGTATCCAGACAGTTGTACATGGAGTCAAAGAAGTTTAATCACAAGCCTTAAATTAATAATGGGGTTTTAGTTTCTTTGGCATTGGTTATTTTACTCTTCATGAGAAGTAGGTACAAGAATGACTATTTTGTGCCAGATCTATCAGTTTGCCTTAGAAGCATACACTTGTTTTGGTTCATAAGCTTATACCTGGAAAGCAGTTTCCCTTAGGTTGAACTGTGCTTTCCACACATACCTCATTTAGATGATATTTAGATGAGACTCTTACATTCTGAATTCATGTTGGAATAAACAACAACTTTTAGAGCTAATAGAGTAAATGTAGTTGACAAGAACATGAATTTTCTAGAACCAGTAAAGAACATATTGATGTAGTGAAAACCCAAGGTGATAGTTATGGTGTGGCTCTACATATATAGTTTGGATTTGTGCCTTTATAAAATGATGAATGATGCCTGGGTTAGGTGGCAGAGTACCTAGTGTATTAGTGAAGGATAATAATTACTGAAATAGTGACCAAAACAGCTCTACTGCTTGGCTCTTGTTTCACTGATGACTTGCTGGCTTTAACATCTGAAGGAACTCCTTACATGAAATTCAGTTGACAACTTTATTAAAATCCCCATTTCAACAATACAGATGTGACGATGGCCAGTTACTTTGCCTAAAGGCAAATAAATTGGCTTTTCATGGTGATATGAAATAACCTAACTGAGAAAGCCATAGGTCTTAGTAACCTAATTAAGAGTATAGTGAATCCTTTACTACCCAGTGACCAAGAAAAGTCTTGTGCCAAAAAGATCCCTATGAATAGAATTTACCATTTGCCCTCTGAATAAAGATCTGGCCTTCCATCAAACTATGAGTGAATCATACATTCATAGGACAAGGTCTAAACCAGACAACCAAACTCTTTCTATTATGATCTTAGTCTAGCTTTGCTTGTTGCTCTGTCCTGTCTTCTAGCCCTCATAACATTCTACTTCTGTTTCAAATTTCTCTGTGGTCTCCAGTGTTCTGGGCCCCAGTAACTAATTGTTTCTTCCTGGGTTGAGTTTTGCTCCTGATGTTGAACTTTGTCAGAGACTTGCCTCTTCTCTGGTGATTGATAGCTAGCCTAGCCTTCTCTTTTGTCCTGTGTCCTGTGTTCTATGTTGTCTTCATACAGCAAATCTGTCCAGACTATTCTGAAGAGAAGTCAGATTTTGAAGTCCCATAGTTAAGCTCCTCCTATTGACAACTGGCTATGGGCTTAATTGTTAAATTTATTCATAAAATCCTGTTCATTTTAACTTTCTAAAACTACTACACATTCATTACCATAGTGTCAACCCAACTCTATTAGGCAGAAGAGTAATTCTAAAAGGACTGATTCATGGTTGAGCACAAAAAGTACATAGCAGGTGCTTATGATGTTTTTGGCTAAGCCATGTCAAGTCTTCCAAAATAACAAATAAAACAATCTGTTGGTAGCATTTTGAACTGTCTCAGTTCAGAGCTCCCCAAATAGGATACAAATGATATGCTTATTCCTGGATCTTATGCATCAACACAGAGTAAATTCTATACAGAATAGGCAAAGAAAAGCATACCCCTTTCCTGGAAGGTCTACCCTTGGAGGAAAAAGAAGAATGAATGGATAACAATAATAAGTAAGCCTTAAGACCCATTCCTGATAGCACCTCTGAGAACATCTTCTTTGGAGGCTGGTTTTGAAAGTCACAGGATACATATCTAGGTCAAACTAAACTGTTGATGGCTTTCCTCCCTAAGCATTCTACACAGCATCTTTCTGAACTATGAAAGCTAATGAACTGGAAGGAAGATTTATGTCAATTCCAGCATAACATTTCTACTTATATCAACCACAAAGTGCATGCAATGTCTTCAGCAGGAGGCACTTACCATTCAGCTCTGTGATGATAATGTTAACTTTAAACTTTCAAGGAGTGATTTTCAATATCACTTTACCTGTGAGTATGTCTATGGAAGATTGTATCGAATGTACTAATTGAAGTGGGAAGACTAGCTCATTGTGAGTGGCACCATTCCAACAGCAGGGGGTGGGGGTGGGTCTTGGGCCATATGAATATAGATAAGAGTAGCATTTACTCATTCTATTTGCTCTGGACTCTGGGTGTGACTATCAGGTTTCAAGAAAGCAATTTCTTTACTTGGAAATGCCCATAAAGAAAATAATGGAGAAGATAATAGGAAGAAGAAAAGTATTAGTTTCATAGGTTCTAGAATTGTCCCATAGTTGCAACTCTTAACCCATTCTTGTTCTAAAGTATATATTGTTACTTCATTGCTTGTTATAATTAAGTCTGCCCTATTGCTTTGTCCTACCTGAGTTATTGTCTTTTGGTAATAGGAGAACTGATTCCACTCTTGGCATTGTGCCCATTTTTCTCTGGCCATTATTTAACACAAAGTAGCATGGGTGATTCTGTACAAGTGAAACTTAGATCCAGTTACAAGAAAACATTATTTCCTTCTTTTGGTTTATGTGTCACTACATTCATTGACCTTCTTTGCTCCTTTCCTACATTTTTTAATATTGAAAAAATTGTACAATATACTTTAATAATGTTTCCCCCTTCCTCCAATTCCTCCTGGATCTGTGCTATTTCCCTACCTACTCAACATTATATTCTCTGAATCTCTATTTAAAAATAACAAAAAAGCAATAATAAATGAATTAACAAACACATACACACAAAATCTCTCACAAAAACATTAATATGGAAAATAAGCAAGCAAATGACAAAAAATGCAAAACAATGCAAAGTGATACAAAGGTCTCCAAAAATATAATTGAGTTTATTTTGTGATAACCAACTACCCTGGGCATTGGGGGTCTGTTCTTAATTGTGGTGAGCATGTTCAGTGATACACCATTGGAGAAAACATAGTTATGGGTGAGATATTCTGTCCATTTTCCCTTCACAGTACTGGAACTTTGTCCGGTTTCAACCTGAGCAGGTTTTGTGCATATGCTTATAGTCTCTTTGAGTTTGTATGTCTATTCACCCTATTGTCTCTATATCTTGCTCTTATAATATTTCTACCTCCTCTTTCACTTATACCTTTGAACACTGAGAAAGATTTGATAAAGAAATTCCATTTAGGGATGAGTGTTCCAAATTCTCTCCCTTTTTGCACATTGTCCCATTCTTCATCTCTGTGTTAATTATCATCTACTGCAAAATGAAGTTTCTCTGATGGGGGCTGCTTGAAGCACTGATGTATGAGCATATCAGTACATTATTAGAACTAATTTTATTGCTATGTTTCTTTAGCTTGGCAAAGGTAGGTTTTCCTCTAGGGTCTATGACCTATCAATTCTCAGGTTGAGAATTATTTTACTAATCAATTTTAATGCTCATTTGAATGGGTTCTATCCAAATAGAAAGTACTTACTTTCTCCTATAACATTTGTGCTACTATTGTAGCAGTGTAGCTTGTAGACTGATCACTCTGGTGGGCCCCACGGTTTGAAGCTTGGAAATATTGATGACTACCTTTCTCCTAGAGTAATGTGAAGAGTGCCTTTGAAAAACCTGAGATTCATAAGTAGTGGTGAAGCTTCTACTTAGATACTATTTTTCCACATCCATGTTTAATGACATAAGTGTTGTCTTTAGCTATAGGGCCTTATCATCAAGTTGTAGAAAGTAATCAATAACCTTTAGGAATAGCCCATGAAGTTTGGGGGTTTCTATGTCCAATAACTCAACAAGATATAACCCATTCCTGGCATGAGAGGGTTTTTTTGGTTGTTTATTTTTCTTTTTTATTGAAAATAGGTTTTTCTCACATAATATATCTTGATTACAGTTTCCTCTCTATCTAATCCTCCCAGTTTTGCCCTATCTCCTGTCTAATACAGATCCACCTTATTTATTTCTCTCATTAGAAAAAAAAACAGGTTCTAATGGATAACAATAAAATAAATAAAACAAACAAAAGGTAGAATATTGAAATAAGAAAAAAACAAATAGGAGAAAAAGAGTCCAAGAAAAAGCACAAGGAACAGATATAGATGTAGAGACCCTGAGTGTGTGCACTCAGGAATCCAATGAAAACACTAAACTGGAGACTAAAAGGAGAGAAAAATTATATAAATAAAAATTCAAGAATTAAAAAAAAAAAGTAAAGACCTGGATACAACATTATGAGAGAAGAACCTGTAAAGATCTCACTGAGTTCATTTTCAGTTGGCCATTGACTGCTAGGCATGAATCCCACCCTTAAGAGTGTTTATTTCCCCAGTGAAATACCCTTGGAGAAAACTAAATTTTTATTTTCAAGAAGTTATCAATTGGAGATAACTTTTGGGTTAGACATGGGGGTATGTGACCACATCTCCTGTCAGCTATAAGACTCTATCTGGTATAGATCCATGAAGGTCTTCCTTATGATGCATCAGTACCTCAATCCTGTTATTTAGAGGACCTCATTTCCTTGGTGTTCTTCATCCCTCTAGCTCTTGTGCTCTCATGATCCTAGGGTCAGTTCTCCCTCCTGCTGGAGGTGGTTGTGATGGTTTGGAGGGGAGGGCATCTCTTCTTCATGCACATCACCTAAGGCAGAGAACTTGCTTCCCCCTTCGCTTGTGTCTGGGATTATTTATTCTTTCTTTCTTCTTTAGAGGGTATTCTCTTTAGACCAAATTTTTCTATCGAGTGCCATTTTAGAGCTTCATTGGTAGATAAAAATAATTTAAATTTCTTTTATACTAGAAATGTTTTTCTTTCTTACTAATTTTGAATTGATACTTTTCTTGGGAACAGTAGACTGGGTTTGAATATGTTATCTCTCAGAGTCTGTAGAACATCCTTCCAGGCAGTTTTTGATTTCAGAGTCTGCATTGAAAAGTTGAGTGTTATTATAATGAGTCTGCCTTTATGTATTACTTGTTCCCTTTTCCCTTGCGGCACTTAATATCCTGTCTTTATCCTGTACATTTGGTGTTTTCATAATTGTTCATGGGAATTTCTTTTCTGGTCCTATCTGTTATTCTGTAGGCTTCTTATACTTTGATAGAAAGCTCTGTTTCTTTTTTTGTTGTTGTTGTTTTTTTTTTTTTTTGTATTGGGAAACTTTGTTTCTTTGATATTGTTAAAAATAATTTCCATCTTTTTTGCCCTGGGTTTTCTTTCTTCTACTACTATTTTTCCTGACTCTGGCTTTTTCGTAGTATCTCATATTTCATGCATGTTTTGTGACTGAATTGAATATTTTTAGATTTAATATTGTCTTCAAGCTATCTATTTTTTCCACCTTGTCTTCAGGACCTAAAATTCTTTCTTCCATGTTTCATAATCTATTGTGAGGTCTACTTTTGAGGTTTTGTTTGATATTCTTTGATTTGTTTCAGTTTGAAGCTTTATTAGTGATGCTATCTCTTCGTGAAATTCTATGTTTATATCTTCAATTGTGTTCATTATTTCACTTAACTGTTTATTTTTGTGTTTTTGCAGACTTAAGCGATTTGGTCATATGCTCTCAAGGTTGCTCCCACAATGGCTTTCCTATCCTTAAAAGGCCAGGCCAGAGAAATTTCATTTTGTTCTAGGCCTCCATCACAGTACCTAATGACTGTTTGCCCTAGACAACCAATTTCAGAAAGATGACTTAATAGAAAATAATGCTGACTAATTGGCCCCTACTCAGATGTGTACAACCATTATGGTAAGGTGATAAAACTAACTGCACTTTTAGCTTCTGTAACTTATGCAGATATCCAAAGACTATTTGAGTCTTAAACTTGGCAGAATAAACAAGTTTTGCTTGATTTCATAGACACAAAACAAACAAACAAACAACAATTCCCCATATCTTTCCTTCACAAATGGCCTTAGATTCAGTTTTATGGCTATCATCCTAATAGAAGCTAGTCAATAAATATTTTAATCATAATTGGATTAAGTCTGTGGTCTTCCCCCTCAGCACAGTGTTACAAACTCCACAACATCGTCCTCAAGTAGTATAAGCACATTAATACCTTAGGGTCTTTGAACAAACTGTTTCTTTACTAGACAGCTTTATCTGTAAGGTTTGTGTAGTTTATTTTGTTTTCTTTAAACCTTTGCTCAAACTTCAGCTCTTTGGAAGGATTTTATGAGTATCTAATTCCTCATTTCATTTCCCTGATTTATTTCCTTAGAGAACTTGGCAATATAAAAACTGCCTCCTATATTTATTCATGTGACATTCTAAGATTCCTACAGTAGGTGCAATATCTGTCTATCTAAGGTATATGATAACATGATATGTTACATGTATTTGCTCTATCTCTTAGCAATTTAAATCACTCAAAAGAGCTGTGATTGTTCGGTACTATCTTTTTGAGTAAATTATTATCAGAATAGGAACTATACCTTGCTTGTCTCATACATGTTTTGACCTTCTGTAGGAACTAAATAATATTTATTCAATCAGTGAACAATCAATAATGGATGTCAGTATAGGAAGACAAACATTTAAATATATGATAGAAATCATACCATAAATATATATCCTCTCTACAGAGTTTATTATAAGCTAAGAATTTCTTCTTTACTTTTCTTCCATTTTTCTAGAGATAGGTTTGCAATATGTATCTCAAGCAGGTCTGGATTGACAATGCTCCCATTTTACCCTTCTAAGGTTTAAGATTATGTATGTGTGCCCTTAGTTAAAAAAATACAATTCTCTAGCTCCTACATTGGGTGCCCTGTGTTCCATTCTATAGATGACTGTGAGCATCCACTTCTGTATCTGCCAGGCACTGGCAAAGCCTCACATGAGACAGCAATATCAGGGTCCCTTCAGCAAAACCTTGCTGGCGTATGCAATAGTGTCGGTGTTTGGTGGCTGATTATGGAGTGGATTCCCAGATGGGGCAGTCTCTGGATGGTCCATCCTTTCATCTTAGATCCAAACTTTGTCACTGCAACTCCTTCCATGGATATTTTATTCTGTATTCTAAGGAGGAATGAAGTATCTATGCCTTGGTCTTCCTTCTTGATTTTCTTGTGTTTTGGAAGTTCTATCTTGGGTATTCTAAGTTTCTGGGTTAATATCCACTTATCAGTGAGTGCACATCAAGTGACTTCTTTTGTGATTGGGTTACCTCACTCAGGATGATATCCTCCAGATACATCCATTTGCCCAAGAATTTCATAAATTCATTGTTTTTTTTTAATAGCTGAGTAGTACACCATTGTGTAAATGTACATTTTCTGTATCCATTCCTCTGTTGAAGGACATCTGGGTTCTTTCCAGCTTCTGGCTATTATAAATAGGACTGCTATGAACATAGTGGAGCATGTGTCCTTCTTACCGGTTGGAACATCTTCTGGGTATATGCCCAGGAGAGGTATTGTAGGATCCTTCGGTAGTACTATGTCCAATTTTCTGAGGAACCGCCAGACTGATTTCCAGAGTGGTTGTACAAGCTTGCAATCCCACCAACAAATGGAGGAGTGTTCCTCTTTCTCCACATTCTTGCCAACATCTGCTGCCACCTGAAGTTTTGACATTAGCCATTCTGACTGGTGTGAGGTGGAATCTCAGGGTTGTTTTGATTTGCATTTCCCTGATGATTAAGGACATTGAAAAATTTTTCAAGTGCTTCTCAGCCCTTCGGTATTCCTCAGGTGAGAATTCTTTGTTCAGCTCTGAGCCCCATTTTTTAATGGGGTTATTTGAATTTCTGGAGTCCAGCATATTGAGCTCTTTGTATATATTGGATATTAGTCTCCTATCAGATTTAGGATTGGTAAAAATTCTTTTCCAATCTGTTGGTGGCCTTTCTGTCTTATTGACAGTATCTTTTGCGCTATAGAAACTTTGCAATTTTATGAGGTCCCATTTATTGATTCTTGATCTTACAGCACAGGCCATTGCTGTTCTGTTTAGGTATTTTTTCCCCTGTGCCCATATCTTCGAGGGTTTTCCCCACTTTCTACTCTATAAATTTCACTATCTCTTGTTTTATGTAGAATTCTTTGATCCACTCTAAGTGGATCTTCAGCTTTGTACAAGGAGATAAGAATGGATCAGTTTGCATTCTTCTACATGATAACTGCCAGTGGTGCTAGCACCATTTGTTGAAAATGCTGTCTTTTTCTCACTGGATGGTTTTAGTTCCCTTGTCAAAGATCAAGTGACCATAGGTGTGTGGATTTCTGGGTCTTCAATTCTATTCCATTGATCTACCTGTCTGTTACTATACCAGTGCCATGCAGTTTTTATCTCAATTGCTCTGTAGTAGTTTGAGGTCAGGCATGGTGATTTCCCCAGAGGTTCTTTTATTGTTGAGAATAGTTTTTGCTATCCTAGGTTTTTGTTATTCCAGATGAATTTGCAAATTGCCCTTTCTAACTCAGTGAAGAATTGAGTTGGAATTTTGATGGGGATTGCATTGAATCTGTAGATTGCTGTTGGCAGGATAGCCATTTTTATTATATTAATCCTGCCAATCCAGGAGCATGAGGGATGTTTCCATCTTCTGAGATCTTATACAATTTCTTTCTTCAGAGACTTGAAGTTTCTTGTCATACAGATCTTTCACTTCCTTAGTTAGAGTCACACTACGGTATTTTATATTAGTTGTGACTATTGTGAAGGGTGTTGTTTCCCTAATTTCTTTCTCAACCTGTTTATCCTTTGTGTAGAGAAAGGCTACTGATTTGTTTGAGTTAATTTTATATCCAGCTACTGCACTGAGTTGTTTATCAGGTTTAGGAGTTCTCTGGTGGAATTTTTAGGGTCACTTATATATACTATCATATCATCTTCAAACAGTGGGTGGAACAACAATATGAACTAATCAGTACCCCCCAGAGCTCGTGTCTCTAGCTGCATATGTATCAGAAGATGGCCTAGTCAGCCATCATTGGGAAGAGAGGCCCCTTGGTCTAGCAAACTTTATATACCTCAGTACAGGGGAATTTCAGGGCTAAGAAGTGGTAGTGAGTGGGTAGGGGAGCAGGGCAGGGGGCAGGGAATAGGGGACTTTTGGGATAGCATTTGAAATGTAAATGAAGAAAATATCTAATAAAAAATGTGGGGAAAAAAAAAGGTTAATGAGAGAGGAAAAAAAAAATACAATTCTCATCCTAAAAGTACTTCGAGATAGTTTCTTCTGGAGTCATTTTGAGTAGTGCTGGCCCAAAACCAAAATACTTATGCTGCCAACAATTCCATGTTTCAATGTAAATGCAATTTCATAAATTCTATAATTTTACATAACAATATCATAAAACTAGGGAAATCTTAAACAACTTTGATGGATATACCAGAGAGAGTCCGTTAGAACAATATGGCAAAGCTTTTCTATAGACTTAAGATGTTATCTGATAAAGCCATAGGATCCTAGTTCCAAATAAGAGGTTGTTGTCAGAATTCTCCAACCCAAATTTGCCCTGGCAATGAAAACACCACTCAATTAATATGAATATAAACTGTGTGCCTAGATTGGGCAGATCTACCACTACACTTTCGTATTCCTCATCTTTGATATCCCTTATAACTTGAAGTTTCTCCAGGCCATGTGCTTCTGGTCCACTTTCCTTACCACCTCCTTCTTTGTCAGCTTCTCTCTCTGCCACTCCTTCTTTCTCTCAACTTGTCAGCTCTACCTTCCCTTTATCTGCCCAATCACCATCTCTAGCCTTTATTTTACAAATGAAGGTGGAAGAAGGTTTATAGGAAAACACCTGAGTGCTGACTCATTCCTTGTTCACACCCACTCCCAGGAGAATGGAAGTAGCATCAGATTAAATATAGCCCCAGAGCTATCTGAAACACTTCCCTTTTCTGTGCAATTAAAAGACTCTTTTATCTCAGATATAAATTGAACACAACATTACCATAAAGTACAAGAAAGACTTAACACCCAGTCCAGCATCTTTGTCAATTAAATAGAACCTCTCTCATCTACCCTATCTAAAAAGACTTATAATTCTACGCCTGATTCATGTCCTGAATCTAGATTTAATGCCAACTGAAAACCATCCTCTCAAATCTATATCATGTTTCTCAGTGCTAATCAACTTGGGCTGGCTATGAGTACCAGTCTACAACCCCATCAGAAATCCAAGAACAAGTAATAGTATCTGAAAACATGAGAAGCACAAAATATAATTTACAAAACTTAGCCAATTTGTAGAGATGGCTGATGACCTGGACAGCCCCTTATACTTCAAAAGGTTGGAGCATTGTTCTTCAGCCTTCTGGCCCAGGGTCATCTGAAAGACCTCTGTAATGCAGAATTTCAAAGGGCTGATTACCCTGTATTGGCAGAGATTATCAGTCTGCTATTCCACATAGTGTGTCCTTTTTCTGGAAAGAATTTTGTCTGTAGATGAAATGAGGCAATTCTTGCCTAGTCGCTTTCTCGCCACAACAGGAGCAACTCCATTAATGCTCTATTTCTTCTTTGAATCCAAGAAAGGAAATGCTGTCAGGAGCAGACTTTTCTCAACAACAAGTGAATAAATAATATTAAATGTCACATTCTGTGGATTTCTGACATTTTTGAAAACCAACTATCTATGTAAAGTTCTCTGTGAACAACTCTCAGCCATTTCTAATTAAAATAACTGAAAGCACCCTAACAATAAACTCAGAGCCATGAATTTCCTATTTGGCCCTTAACTTACAAGCTTAATCATCTCAAATCAGTTTCTAATAACAATAATAGAAGGACTGGATCCAAGCCTTGTCTTCTTATTTCTGTCATATAGGAACAATACCTATGAAAGAGTAACAATATTAATCCCACTTCCATATCAATAAAATATTCATATCAATGAAAATGTTAAATTTGTATCAAATAAATTCTGTACCAATGTAAGATATAGTTATGTAATATTTTGCTTAAGAGTAAATTTGCTAACCTAGCCCTATTCGTCTATTTCTATAATTTTTATGATATTGCTGTATCCCCTCTTTCTTTTCCAACACCCTCCTTTTTGCCTAAGAGGGAAGCATAGAGAAGAGAAAAGGAAAGATAGAAATCCCTGAGTTTAAGCTCTGTAGTTCCCTTTACATTTGTAAAGTATCCCTTAAATGACAACATATCTATAATTCATAAAATAACCAGAACCATCCACCCCAACATAAGGAATTGGGGTGATGGTCTTCTTTTGTCTGCTTCTAGCTGAATTGGGGTGAAGAATTCTCTTCTGGGGGGCCTAAAGGGAAATAGGAAGTATGGCTTTGTCAAAGGAGAGCTATCTGGCTCATTTGCCTTCCAATCACTGTGTGCTGAGAAAGTTCATTGCTTAGCTGACATCTTGACTATGACAGTCTGAAAGGCTGGATAGGCAAGCTAGCTGCTCTGGAAAAGTTCTGGAAGCAAGTGTTTGAAAGAAGCAGCTTCAACGTAGATGAGGTAGAGTTAAGCACTAAGCTGGAATGAATGATTCCGGAATCTCAGCATCCTGGAGTATGAATCTCTTTAGGGCTGTCTTTATCTTCTTTCATGCTGCTATATACAAAACTTAAAAGCAACATAAAGTTCTGTAAAGACATTCACATGGACCATGCAGGGTGCACATATTGGTCAATGAAGACCAATAAAGAAAGATGGCTGCCTTTCTTCAGGTTAGTTTAATCACATAATCAGACTGTAATATAACTTTGTATACTTGCCCTCATAAAGGATGATATGCAATAACAAGTTATGAGAAAATTTTACCCAATAAACATTACCTATTTTGTTGATTAGTCTCTCTTTTCTTCTCTGTTACCAAGGTCTTCAGGAGGTCTTCCTCTGTCATGTCTGATTTTTATTACCTTGGAAGAAACCCACAGCTTTTCTCTTCCTGTGGAAACATAGGTATATGTCTGCCCCAGCATAACACATTTCCTATTTTCCACTGCTGTAATAGATCTCTTCCCCATAAATTAATGGCTATATCAGCCACTAGAGGTGAGCAAGGAATGGCTGTGACAGAGGCTAAAGCTAACTGAAGATAAAGTAGTTAGCTTCTAGACTTGTAATGTTACAGTCTCTTTATAGTTGTGAACTTTTAATCAGTCAATCAGTCTCTGTAGACAGAGCTTTTTTATTTCAGTTCCTGTTTACTGAGTTATATGGTTTTAATCAGTCATTCAGTCTCTGTAGATGGCTTTTTTTCCCAATTCTTGTACACTGTGCTATCACGACTGATTGTTTTATAACATGAAGTAAAAATCAGCGTACCTCATCCTAGATGATTCTTAAAATGCCAAAAGGGGAAAACAAACAAAGAAACAAAAATTAAAACCACCTGTAATCTTGGTATTGAAATGTTAGTATAAATGTATTTTAGCATCTAATATACTTGTAATTTTCCACAGTTTTGACAGAAACCAGCAAGATGTTTCAGAAAATCCCTGGAATGGTTGGTTTTTAGATGCATTATTAGAAGAGCCCACCACCACTTAGCTTTTATCTAATAGTTGCTTTATTTGGTGGTTGTCAAGCATCTGATCAGAAAAGCTTGGTTTTAATGAGATCATTGACTACTGACAGAAGAGGACAGAACTACTTGAGAAGGAGAGTTCAACATTCCTCTATCTTTTAAGTTCACTTCAAATACACAGCTGAGCAGTGACCAGGCAGTTTTGATAAGATGAAGAAGCACAGAAGAAAGAGGATCAGAGAAACTTTTGTCACTGGTTATTGAGTGAGATGATTTTCCTTACATTGTAGAACATTTTGTATGTTTGTGAAGCTTTTAAACATAATTTTGCAAAAGTAAATCATGATCAAGACAAACTGCCCATACAAGATCTACTAATAGAATGAGTCAAAAGAATCTACAAGACAGCTTTGATTCTAATTTCAAAACTGAACAATTCTGACAAAACCTCCCAAATTCTATTTTGTTTTCTATATACATTATAGTTATCAAAAACTAAAATTTCAGTCTAGGAGTGAATATAAATTAATCACAGAGAATAAGCCAATGGACAATGTGTATGTGCAGACATGTATGTTACCACATGCAGTACTATCTTGAAATGTGTTTCAAGAAAATAGGAAATGTTGACTGCACATCTATTTTTTTAATTTAATTTTATTTTTATTAGGTATTTTCCTCGTTTACATTTTCAATGCTATCCCAAAAGTCCGCCATACCAACCCCCCCCCCCAATCCACTACCCACCCACTCCCCCGTTTTGGTCCTGGGGTTCCCCTGTACTGGGGCATATAAAGTTTGCAAGTCCAATGGGCCTCTCTTTGCAGTGATGGCCGACTAGGCCATCTTTTGATACATATGCAGCTAGAGTCAAGAGCTCCGGGATACTGGTTAGTTCATATTGTTGTTCCACCTATAGGGTTGCAGTTCCCTTTAGCTCCTTGAGTAATTTCTCTAGCTCCTCCATTGGGGGCCGTGTGACCCATCCAATAGCTGACTGTGATCATCCAGTTCTGTGTTTGCTAGGCCCCGGCATACTCTCACAAGAGACACCTATATCTGGGTCCTTTCAGCAAAATCTTGCTAGTGTATGCAATGGTGTCAGCGTTTGGGAGCTGATTATGGGATGGATCCCTGCATATGGCAATCACTAAATGATCCATCCTCTTGTCACAGCTCCAAATTTTGTCTCTGTAACTCCTTCCATGGCTGTTTTGTTCCCATTTCTAAGAAGGGGCAAAGTGTCCACACCTTGGTCTTCGTTCTTCCTGAATTTCATGTGTTTAGCAAATTATATCTTATATCTTGGGTATCCTAAGTTTCTGGGCTAATATCCACTTATCAGTGAGTATATATTGTGCAAGTTCCTTTGTGTTTGGGTTACCTCACTCAGGATGATGCCCTCCAGGTCCATCCATTTGCCTAGGAATTTCATAAATTCATTATGTTTAATAGCTGAGTAGTACTCCATTGTGTAAATGTACCACATTTTCTGTATCCATTCCTCTGTTGAGGGGCATCTGGGTTCTTTCCAGCATCTGGCTATTATAAATAAGGCTGCTATGAACATAGTGGAGCATGTGTCCTTCTTACCGGTTGGGACATCTTCTGGATATAGGCCCAGGAGAGGTATTGCGGGATCCTCCAATTTTCTGAGGAACCACCAGACTGATTTCCAGAGTGGTTGTACAAGCCTGCACTCCCACCAACAATGGAGGAGTGTTCCTCTTTCTCTACATCCTTGACAGCATCTGCTGTCACCTGAATTTTTGATCTTAGCCATTCTGACTGGAGTGAAGTGGAATCTCAGGGTTGTTTTGATTTGCATTTCCATGATGATTAAGGATGTTGAACATTTTTTCAGGTGCTTCTCAGCCATTCAGTATTCCTCAGGTGAGAATTCTTGTTTCAGCTTTGAGCCCCATTTTTTAATGGGGTTATTTGATTTTCTGGAGTCCACCTTCTTGAGTTCTTTATATATATTGGATATTAGTCCCCTATCCGATTTGGGATAGGTAAAGATCCTTTCCCAATCTGTTGGTGGCCTTTTTGTCTTATTGACGGTGTCTTTTACCTTGCAGAAGCTTTGCAATTTTATGAGGTCCCATTTATCGATTCTTGATCTTACAGCACAAGCCATTGCTGTTCTATTCAGGAATTTTTCCCCTGAACCCATATCTTCGAGGGTTTTCCCTACTTTCTCCTGTATAAGTTTCAGTGTCTCTGGTTTTATGTGGAGTTCCTTAATCCACTTAGATTTGACCTTAGTACAAGGAGATAGAAATGGATCAATTCGCATTCTTCTACATGATAACCACCAGTTGTGCCAGCACCATTTGTTAAAAATGCTGTCTTTTTTCCACTGGATGGTTTTAGCTCCCTTGTCAAAGATCAAGTGACCATAGGTGTGTGGGTTCATCTCTGGGTCTTCAATTCTGTTCCATTGGTCTACTTGTCTGTCACTATACCAATACCATGCAGTTTTTATCACAATTGCTCTGTAGTACAGCTTTAGGTCCGGCATGGTGATTCCACCAGAGGTTCGTTTATCCTTGAAAAGAGTTTTTGCTATCCTCGGTTTTTTGTTATTCCAGATGAATCTGCCGATTGCCCTTTCTAATTCGTTGATGAATTGAGTTGGAATTTTGATGGGGATTGCATTGAATCTGTAGATTGCTTTTGGCAAGATAGCCATTTTTACAATGTTGATCCTGCCAGTCCATGAGCATGGGAGATCTTTCCATCTTCTGAGATCTTCTTTAATTTCTTTCTTTAGAGACTTGAAATTTTTATCATACAGATCTTTCACTTCCTTAGGTAGAGTCGCGCCAAGGTATTTTATATTATTTGTGACTATTGAGAAGGGTGTTGTTTCCCTAATTTCTTTCTCAGCCTTTGTAAGCACAGTTTTCTATTAAACATTTGAGCTTTGATCAGCAATCTTGACTTAGCTCCATTTTTCTCTTGACCACCTAGTTTCTGTCTTTCAGCCCCAGCCTGCCACCATTACATTTACCCAGTCCATGTGAGCTGTGAACATTAACAATAGGCATGTAGTCTTTAGTCATTATAAGGAAATTCTACATCTTCATATGCTTACTTCATAATATGCTTTGATTTATATTCATGATTAGCCAGCCACAAAGGTCCACTCTGGACCTTTGGAAAAGCAGTCGGGTGCTCTTACCCACTGAGCCATCTCACCAGCCCCATGGATTGACTTTTTTACATATGTAGTAAATAATATAAATACTTGAATGTATAAATAATAATAAAACAAATAAATAATGATTAAAAATAAATACATTGAGAGAATGACTGAGGATAAACACCTGATATTAATCTCAGGCTTCAACACATAAATAAACATAGCCACATGTACACATTATACTACATACTTTCTTACCAACAGATATATACAAATACACAGAAAATACTTAAAACACCACTTTAAAGTCTAAATCTTCACTTTCAGGGTAGCATGAATATTTGTCCATCATACTCAATATTGTTCCAGAAATTTGTCAGTGAACACATATATGTCTCAACTCCTCCCTTCTTCATAAATTATTTATAAGAATATTTCTCATTGTATTCTAGCAAAAATGGGTAAAGTGACTTAAAAATATTTAATAACTTCAAAACCAAAACAGTCATCATTGGACATTGTTCTCATGTTTTTATGCTGTTTGTTTTTCTCCTTCTGAACATGTGGATAGACTGTTGAGGAATGACAGATGTGACTCTTTCCCAGGATGAATGCATGGGTCAAGAAGCTTGAACACACAGCAGAAACACAAGTGATACTTTCAAAAAGCTTCCACCAATGCCATGTTTCTTGAAACCATTTGCCAGACTGCTAAGAAGAATTAATAAAAAGCTCTAACATTTCATTGATTTATGTAACCCAAGTTTATTGTTTTTATTCAAATAATACTAGCTTATTTGAAATAATGGGCTGTGTTTTCACAGAATTAGTAAAGCAGAAATGAAACAAAACCAAATCCACCATATACTGACGAAGTCATTAGCTTCATCCTTGAAAAACTACACAAAATAAGGCTGCTCTAATTGGCGTCATAAGTATAGCAAATATCTTAAGGTTTCTATTGCTGAACAGCCCAGGCAGGAAAGGGTTTATTTTATTTTATAGTTCCATAGCAGTCTAAAAATGAAAGTCAAGGAAGAGGGGGAAAGCAGGGCAGAAACCTGGAGGCAGGAGCTATTGCAGAGATTATGGAGGAGTGTAGAAGACACAAGATCCTCATGTGTTGCCTGTGTCCTGGGCCATTCACTGACCAATCCTACTTGCCCTTAGGGGTTGGAGGTGAATTGGTTTGGAATCAATGGCACAGACTCCTGGAACAGTGAGAAATGTCTGCAGCAAGCTCCCTTAATACCCTCCACCCACACTCCATTGGTCCCAAGAAAGCATCTCTTCTAAACAGCATTTTTCGATTGGCTGGGATTGCATTAGCAGTCCTTGGTCTTTCAGACAGTCCTCAATTAAGTCTTCTTAATTGAGAGATGCCTTTGTGGCTACCCAGCCCCTGGTGTTTATGCAGAGTTGGCTATGCTGTTCCTCCTACACTCATGTTCCCTAGTAAGCACTAGAGAAACCAGGAATGTTAAGCATGCAGGTTTTTCTCTTCAATGGAAGGAATATATATACACATATATATATATATATATATATATATATCTGCATTCCACCTAGAAGGCTGGGAGTGGATGTAGTTAATAGCCTGGTAATCTGTGACACCTGTCAGAGTGGACCACATCTTAATCCCCCATACTATTATATTTATTCCAAATTCTTCCTCCATAGACCTTTATCTTGCTTCTTAATCAGTAGAACCCATCCTTAGTCACATGTAATTTATAGCCTGGTTATCAGTAGACTATCTATATGACTGAGACAATGCCAGATCCTTAGCCCTTAGATGGTAGAACCCATTTTCATGGTAGAGGTTACATGAATATCACAAAAATGTTTTGATGTAGTCACACCTCAAGCTTACTGTGTACATTGGATTGAGAAAATTTTTACCAGGATTTTTAATATAAAATTATACTCTACTTAAATACATCTAAAATAAGCTATGCGAGGTCAGACACGACAAGTTTGAAGCAGTACTGGCTAGCTAAGTTGTGCTGACCTGGATTTTCTTATCACTTCATGGGGATCATTTTTCTGCCTGCTGTAACATTTGCAGGGACACTCACAGAGCACTGATGTCTATTGGCTTGCTCTTCACAGATTGTTTGTACTTCTTTCCTACAGGACTCAGGAGTAAAAACCCAAGGGTAGCGCTGCACACAGAGAGCTTTCCTAATCAATCATCAATCAAGAAAATACAGTATAGACCAATATGGAGGGGTGATTTATTCAATTTTGGTTCTCTCTTACAAAACTACCTTATGGATGCTCCAGTGGCGCAATCGGTTAGCGCGCGGTACTTATACAAAACTACTTTATGTTAAATCAATCTGACATGAAACTAGCAAGCTGGGCAGCACTGTGCGTTTGTGAGGTTTCTGGGAGTTCATACTGTTACCCAAGAAAAATACAGTAGAGTGCATAATATATTCAAGTTAGACAATATCAGGATGCTATTAAAGTACTATGTCCAACAGGACAAAAAGGAGCATCATTAGTACAGAAGGAAGAATCTGTATTATAAGAACATTGGTTAACAAGATAATGTGAACTCTACTCAAAGGGAACTCTTCATTCATGTTTCTGAGGAACATGCTGTACTTATGATGGCTTCATTTCCTGTCTAATCTCTGTAAAAGACTATCTTTGGACACAGGGATGTTTAGTTTTAACTGTCAATTTGATTCATTCTAGATCTACCTGGAAAAATAGTCTCATTGAAGGACTCTATGTCAGGTTCATTTCTGGGCATGTCTGTGTGAGTTTATCATGATTATGATAACTGAAGTATAAATGCCCACCCTGAAAGTGGGCAGTATTATTTTATGACCTTGGCTATAGAATGAGTGAAAATAAGAGTTTAAGCTTAGCATTAATTAGCATGTCTTTGATTGTAGACGAGATGGAACCAATTCACTTAAGCTCCTCTGCTAGCTACTGTATATTGCCCACATGAACAACAATTTCAGAAGAAAAATTGTGTCTTCAAAGGCTGATTAACTTTATGATATAGAGAAGATGGAATACTGCGGTTCCAAAGCCTAAATACAATTCCTCTTGGGCTATGTTTACCGTATAAAGAGTTATTCCTGGCCTACCTCTGTGTTAGTCCCAATATTCTGATGATTAGATAAAAAACTTTGGAACATATTAATTTAACAAAACCCAGTTCTCCTACATCTAAAGGACTAAGAATGCTATGAGACCTATAGTGAGATTTCTCAGTTTGACTGTAACATATCTGTAGTGGTGTTTCAACAAGTATATTTGAAAAAATAATCAGATTCATGACTTTCTTTGTTCTATTACTATGAAAACTTTATGAAACAGAGTATTAGAACATAGAATTTGGAGTAACCTAAATATGTGTTACTAGGCCATGGCTCTGGAATAAACTTATCTCTTATTCCCTTTGAGGTAAGAGTCATGATTTGCATCAACATAATCTGTGGTGGACTATAACTTGGATTATGCTCCAAAAATGAACTCTTTCTCCTTCAAGTGGCTTTTACTAGGGTATTTAATCACAATACCACAAATAGCAGACTGCTGTGGTAGATTTCCATTTCTTATGCTACCATTACCTCTAGAGGAGAATATCCAAACTACTTTTATTCAAAGGATTTTAAAATGCCCTGGGTCTCTGAATAAGGGTGAGGTTCTTCTTGTTGTTTGTTTGTTTTGTAAAGAAGAGATTAAAAAAAAGCATTTTGTTGTTTAATATATGTGGCAATGAAGATGTAATGTATGTATGTAGCATTTCATAATTCAAAGTTAAAATTTCAGTGAGACTATTTGTATTATCTTTTATTAGACATTTTCTTTATTTACATTTCAAATGTTATGGCCTTTCCTGGTTTCCCCTCCAAAAAAAACCTTTATCACATCACCCTCCCACTGCTCACCAATCCACCGACTCCTGATTCCCTGTCCTGGCATTCCCCTACACTAGGGCATAGAGCCTTCAAAGGACCAAGGGCCTCTTCTCCCATTGATGTCCAACAAGGCCATCCTCTCCTGAATATGGGGCTGGAGCCAGGGGTCCCACCATGTGGAAACTTTGGTTGGAGGTTTAGTCCCTGGGAACTCTGGGAGTACTGGTTGGTTCATACTACTGTTCCTCCTATGGGACAGCAAACTTCTTCAGCTTCTTGGCTCCTTTCTCTAGCTACTCCATGGAGACCCTGTGCTCATTCCAATGGTTGCCTGAGAGCATGTACTTTTGTATTTGTCAGGCACTGGCAGATCCTCCCAGGAGACAGCTATATCAAGCTCCTGTCAACAAGCCCTTGTTGGCATCCACAATAGTGTCTGGGTGTGGTAACTGTATATGGGATAGATTCCCAGGTAGGTCAGTCTCTGGATGGCCTTTCTTTAAGACTCTGTTCCAAACTTTGTTTCTGTAGCTCCTCCCAGGAGTATTTTCTTCTCCCTTCAAATAAGGACTGAAGTATCTACACGTTGGTCTTCCTTCTTGAGCATCATGTGGTCTATGAATTATATCTTGGGTATTCCAAGTTTCTGGACTAATATCCATTTATCAGTGAGTGCATACCATGTGTATTCTTTTGTAATTGGGTTACCTCACTCAGGATGATATTTTCTAGTTTCATCCATTTGCCTAAAATTTTCATGAAGTCATTGTTTTTAATAGCTGAGTAGTAATGTACCACAATTTCTGTATTCATTTTTCTGTTGAGGGACATCTGGGTTCTTTCCATCTTCTGGCTATTATAAATAAGGTTGCTATGAACATAGTGGAACAAGTGTCCTTACTAAATGTTGGTGCATCTTCTGGGTATGTGGCCAGCTGTGGTATAGCTGGGTCCTCAGGTAATAGTATGTCCAATTTTTTGAGGACCCACCAGACTAATTTCCAGAGTGGTTGTACTAGCTTGTAATCCCATCAACAATGGAGGAGTGTTCCTTTCTCCACATCCTGGCCAGTATCTGCTGTCACCTGAGATTTTTTAATTTTAGCCGTACTGACTGGTGTAAGTTGAATCTCAGGGTTGTTTTGTTTTGCATTTCCCTGATGATTAAGGATGTTGAACATTTTTTTTTTCGAGACAGGATTTCTCTGTATAGCTCTGGCTGTCCTGGAACTCACTCTGTAGACCAGGCTGGCCTCGAACTCAGAAATCCGCCTGCCTCTGCCTCCCGAGTGCTGGGATTAAAGGTGTGCGACACCACACCCGGCTTCTGATGATCTTTTGAATTTCCTTGTTATCTGTTGTTATGTCTCCCTTTTCATTTATGAGTTTGCTAATTTGAATACTGTCTCTGTGCCCTCTGGTTAGTCTGGCTAAGGGTTTACCTATCTTGTTGATTTTCTCAAAAAAACAGCTCCTGATTTTGTTGATTCTTTGTATAGTTCTTTTTGTTTCTACTTGATTGATTTCGGCCCTGACTTTGATTACTTCCTGCCATCTACTTCTCTTGGGTGTATTTGGTTCTTTTTGTTCTAGAGCTTTCAAATGTGCTGTTAAGCTGCTAGTGTAAGCTCTCTCCATTTTCTTTTTGGAGGCACTCAGAGCTATGAATTTTCCTCTTAACACTGCTTTCATTGTGTCTCATAAGTTTGGGTATGTTTTGGTTTCATTTTTACTAAATTATTTTTTATTTTTAATTTGATATTTTCTTTATTTACATTTAAAATATTATCCCCTTTTCCAATTTCCCCCTTCCCAGAAACCCCCAATCTAATCCTTCTTCCCCTGCTTCTATGAGGGTGTTTCTTCATCCACCCTCTATTCCGCTAAATCGTGCCATCTATTGAGCCTACATAGGACCAAGATCCTCTCCTCCCATTGATGACAAGGACATCCTCTACTACAAATGCAGCTGGAGCCATGTGTACTCTCTTTTTTGATGGCTTAGTCCCTGGGAGCTCTGGGGGGTCTGGTTGGTTGATATTGTTCTTCTTCCTATGTGTTTGCAAACCCCTTCAGCTCCTTCAGTCCTTTCTCTAACGTCTCTATTGGGGACCTCAAAGTCAGTCCAATGGTTGGCTGCGAGCATCTACCTCCGTATTTGTAAGGCTCTCAGGAAAGAGTCCTATAAGGTACCTTTCAGCATGCACTTCTTAGCATATACAATAGTGTCTGGGTTTGGAAACTGTATATGGAATGAATCCTTAGGTGGGACAGTCTCTGGATGACCTCTCCTTCAGTCTCTGCTTTCCACTTTATCTTCATATTTGCTCCTGTGAATATTTTGTTCTCCTAAGAAGTACCAAAGCACCCAACCTTTGGTCAAGCTTCTTCTTGTGCTTCATGCGGTCTGTGAATTGTATCTTCTGTACTTGGAGCATTTTGGGCTAATATCCACTTATCAGTAAGTGCATTCCATGTGTGTTCTTTTGCGATTGGGATACTGCAGTCAGGATGATATTTTCTAGGTCTATCCATTTACCTAAGAATTACAAAAATTCATTGTTTTTAAAAACTGAGTAGTAATTTATTGTGTAAATGTACCACGTTTTCTGTATCCATTCCTCTGTTGAAGGACATTTGTGGTGTTTCCAGCTCCTGGCTATTATAAATAAGACTGCTATAAACATAGTGGAACATATGTCCTTATTACATATTGGAGCATCATCTGGGTATATGTACAGGAGTGGTATAGTTGGGTCCTCAGGTAGTACTATGTCCAATTTTTTGAGGAACTGCCAAATTAATTTCCACAGTAGTTGTACCAGCTTGCAATCCCACCAATAATGGAAGAGTGTACCTTTTTCTCCACATCCTCACCATTATCTGCTGCCACCTGAATTTTTGATTTTAGCTATTCTGACTGTTTAGCTCTGTTTACGTGCATTTCTTTCATGTTATGGAAGTTTTCTTCTATAATTTTGTTGAAGATATTTACTGGCCCTTTAAGTTGTGAAGCTTAGCTGTCTTCTACACCTTAGCTGTCTTCCTTAGGTGACAATCTTGTCATTGTGTCTTGGATTTCCTGGATGTTTTGGTTAGGAGCTTTTTGCTTTTTGCATTTTCTTTCACTGTGTGTCAATGTTTTGTATGGTATCTTCTGCACCTGAGATTCTCTCTTCTATTTCTTTTATTCTGTTGGTTATGCTTGCACTATGACTCTGGATCTCTTTCCTAGGCTTTCTACCCCAGAGTTTTGTTGTCACCTTCTGTGATACCTTTATTGCTTTTACCTCTACTTTTCGAACCTGGATGGTTTTGTTCAATTCCTTCACCTGTTTGGTTGTGTTTTCCTGTAATTCTTTAAGGGATTTTTGTGTTCCCTCTTTAAGGGCTTCTACCTGTTTACCTGTGTTCTCCTGTATCTATTTAAGGGAGTTATTTATGTCCTTCCTAAAGTCCTCTATCATGAGATGTGATTTTTAAATCCAAATCTTGCTTTTCCAATGTGTTGTGGTATCCAGGACTTGCTGTTGTGAGATAACTGGTTTCTGATGATGCCAGTCGCCTTGGTTGGTAAGATTCTTGCATTTGCCTTTCACCATCTGGTTATCTCTGGTGTTAGCTGGTCTTGCTGTCTCTGGCTGGAACTTGTTTCTCCTGCCCATTGTCCTGTACACTTGTGTCATCACTCCTGGGAGACTAGCTCTTTTCTGGAGGGACCTATGTATAGAATAGCCCCAGGTCCTGGGTGCAGATGGAAATCAGAAGGATCCTGTCCCAGATGCTCCACTATTCCTGTGCCTTGTGTGCTCCTGGCCAGTCCCACTTTCGACAGTTATTGAATAGAAAGTGGGGTTCTCACCTTTGAGTCCAGGAGTGAGATCACTCCTGGGATATCAGCTCTCTACTGGTGGGACCTGTGCACAGAGGGCTGTGGAACAGCCTTAGCTCTCGGGTGCAGATTAAGCATAACTATCTTAACCAATGCATTAATCTACAAGACTTACAAAATCCATTACCAAACATCCACTACAGTACACGCAAGTACTAATAACATCACCAACTTGCAGGTAAAATACTGATGAAGGGAATCAATCTGAGACAAATTTTCTAAGTTATCAAACAGGTCAGGTAAATCCATAAAAATAAGGAAGTGTTTCATTATGATTTGCCAGAAAGAAAAACTTCCTCAAGGGAGAAGACAATTGTTTATCACCACTATATTCCTCTTGTATCATTAACAGAGATAAATAAATAATGTGTTTAGAAAAATATCTCTACATTTTTTAAAAAATAACTTACAGCCCGGCAGTGATCTGAGTGATTATGCCCATATATTATTCATTTCTAACAACCACCATTGGAGGTACAAACTGTTTGTCCAAGGCTCATATTACAGCATTGAAAAGAGAGGCTGAGAGGGGAAAAAATAGTATGGCACAGAAGGCAAGGTTGGCAGCCAAGGATGTTTTTGGAGCCTGTGCTTTAAGCTTTATTTTCTATACCCATTTAGCAAGGACCGGTTTACCACCCAGAAGATAGCATCAGGACAGTCACTAATGTATTTACCTTATTTCCTTGTTAAAAACCCAGGAGAAGGCTCCTTAGTCTTCATTTTATAAGCGGAGGCAGCAGAACCCCAAAGTGTTTGCTAAGTTTGAGTTATCAGCAGAGCAGACACATTCCTATTCTAAGTACATTCCAAAGAGTTCATATATCTCCAGTAGACATGTAATTCAGGCCTATGAACAAACTCATATTCCCATCATTGGGTTATGTACCTTCTCCTTGGTTTCTTCCTTATTTAAAGGTGGGTTTTTTGACAATATTATGGAAAAATTGATTTTTTTCTTCTAATATCCTTTGCATTGTTGTTTGGATATAAAATGTTCTCCATGTGTTTGAGCACAACAGTTTGGGATATCAGATTGTGACATTGTCATATGAAGGTAAAAGGTAGGCCTAGCTACAGGTAGTAGGTGTATAAGGAGGAGTGGTCCAGATATTTAAAGATGGACCCTGCTCCCTTTCTGACCTTTTTTTTTTCCCATTGTCCTCTGAAAAGAGAGCAATCTGTTACTTTCTTGTATCACTGACTCTACATCCAATCTGGAGGGACTGTTTTCCTTGAGTCTTAGTAAACATAAACTCTTTGTTTAAATTGTTTCTTGCCTGTACTTGATCACCATGCTATGAAAAAGAGCTAACACAAAATTGCTGCCAAAAAAAAAAAAAAAAAAAATAGAGTTCTTGATTTGTTGTGAGAAACCTGACCAATTGGAACCCTTTGTGTGAGGGAAGAGTTTGGATCTGTAGACTAGCCTAAAGCTATTGCTTTGAGCTATTTCATCTCAACAGAAACATTCATTCCTAAATGAGGCTTACAGGACTTGGAAATTAAGTAAAATATGCAGAACTCAGGAAGTAAAGAAATTTACAAGGTCAGGAGTCTCCTGAAATTTAAAAAAAATTATAAAACCTCTACACAGCTGTCTTAGTCAGGGTTTCTATTCCTGCACAAACATCATGACCAAGAAGCAAGTTGGGGAGGAAGGGTTTATTCAGCTTACACTTCCATACTGCTATTTATCACCAAGGAAGTCAGGACTGGAACTCAAACATGTCAGGAAGCAGGAGCTGATGCAGAGGCAATGGAGGGATGTTCTTTACAGGCTTGCTTCCCCTGGCTTGTTCAGCCTGCTTTCTTATAGAACTCAAGACTACCAGCCCGGAGATGGTCCCAAGCACAAAGGGCCTTTCCCCCTTGATCACTAATTGAGAAAATGCCCTACAGTTGTATCTCATGGAGGCATTTCCTCAACTGAAGCTCCTTTCTCTGTGATAACTCCAGCTGTGTCAATTTGACACAAAACTAGCCAGTACAACAGTATTATATAAGCAGTAACAATTCTCAAAGAGAAGCATCTTTGACCAGCATGGATCTTCAGGGGTTTATGAGTTATTACCCTTTCTAGTTTGAGACTAGGCACAGGTTCACTGGGAAACAGACAGACAGGGAAAGAGTTCATGGCTAGGTAATACTGATGGGTTTTTTCCTTACCTTCTGACCTGTGACAAAAGCCTGACATCAAAAAGCAAAACAAAACAAAACTAAACTAAACTATACTAAACTAAATTAACCAACCAACCAATGCAAACAACACAGACTAGCCTTGGAGAAGAGACCAGGTATTTTGGCTTTGAGTGTCTTTCTCTGCTTTGCAGAAAGTTTTTTCTCTGTGTCTTCCTGCATATTGTTATTTTCTTATCCCCGAGAGAATCCTTTCTCTAAGTCCCGATTCTGTCCAATGCTGTCTCCAGTGCTGGGGTTCTCTCTGTTGCTTCCTGCTGTACTGGAGATTCTTTTTTGATTTTCTGTTCTTTAGCTGACGGAGTTGATGTACCTTATTAAGACCCTTCAACTGTCTCACTAGGGAGTGCTTTAGTGGGATTCAACTGCCCTTTGTATCTTACATCATTCTGTAGGTTACCCTTCACCCATATTGCAAACAATAAACTCAGAAGTTCTCGAAGTGGACTTGATAAATACACATATTTTTACATGTGTCCGCAGGAAACCATGCAACACCTAAAATGTTGTAACTGGGATTCATGGGACCATTATGGTGGAAAGAGGAAGGAGTTCCCAGTGACTCACTACACCCTGCTCCATGGTTCACTGAGAAGTATGCAGAAGTTGCTGTACATTCCCACCACACCTTTTCCAGCTATCATGGACTGTATTCTCTGGGCTGTGAGGCAAAATAAACTCTGCTCTCTTAAGCTGGTTCTTGTTGGATATTTTGTATCAGTGAAGAGAATAGCACGCTGCTCTCAGAATTTTCTCACTGTTTAAACATGAATTCCATTTTTTTCAAATGAATGAATTGAATAGGAATTTTCTTTTCAAGGGTCTCTGAGTATTCTGCTACTTATAGTATTCTTCGGAACTCTGTGCTCCAAACAAGAATGTTTGGAAGGGCTGCATATCTCTGCCTCCCTTTTCTTCTTCCTCCAAAAGACAGCTGTATAGTTGCCTTGAGTCTGAAAAGGTGAAGAAAAGTAGCAAGGACAATGGAGAAAGTCAGCCTTGTTCGTTTTCCCTCTCTAAATACATGTAGAAGCTTCACAGAGGACTTAAGAACTTAAGGTCTCTGAAAAGTGTAGTAGAGAATTGATTTTTCAATTTAGAGAGATTAAATGAAATATTTAGTGAGTGGTAAATATAGTAATTCACCTTAGTTAAAAATCATAATCTTTATGATAAAAATCAAATAAAATGAAGACAAAAGGTATGTAAACTATGGTGAGATTTTGTGCTTGAGAATTAGGGGAAAGAAAAGTGTGGAAATAATTTACTTCAGGAGTTTTACTTTCTTCTGTTTTGTTTTTGGAAAGTCTGCTTCTTTCATATGATTCAACAGGACACAGGTTGTTCTAATAGGATGAGAAACAAATAGGAATAATGTAGGATGATCTACATTATAAGTCAACATTACAGCAAAGCTACTTTTGTAGATCTTAATTAGCTTTATGATTCTAGAATCAGATGGTAGTCTGGACCAAAAATAGTTCAGAATTCTTTGGCTTACTACATAGGATGGCTATTTTTATCACCACAGAAGAGGAAGTAAGCACACAAAATCCAAGTGAATAGAGACAACTTGACTGATTACAGCTTATGCGTCTTATTTGGACATAAGGAACAGCTGGCTTAAGATTTGCTGAGACCCAGACCTATTTTCAAGAGTTTTGAAAAAACTATCAAGTAAGGTCTCACTATTAGCAGAATTTTAGTCTCAACTTAAAATACGTATGGAGGCAGTTTTTGGTTAATCAAGTCTTCCCAAAAGAGGTCAAAGTGATAATTTCTCATTACTGAGATCTGACTGTTTAAATGAATCCTTACCAATCCTTTGAAATTCTTCATATTTTATACTAAAACCCAGAAATTCATAAAAATTGGTTTTCAAACTTGATTTTTAATTTTAAAAAATATTTCCTAAAATTTTTAATTAGCTATTTTATTTTAAAATTAAATTTTATTATAAAACATTTTAGATGAAATCATTTATGGTGTGTAATTTTTAAAAAATTATATCTATAAGAACTATTGTTGGTGATAAATGAGGGAGGACTTACACCACTGTTCTACGGCCTATATTTTTGATTTATGTCTATTTTGTTTGTGGAGATTTTACTTGGAATTATATCTAAAGGGGAGTTGAAAATGATGGAAGATTTATGCATTTATAGTATGACAGTTTTGGGTTTGAAATTTGAAACATTTTGGTTCAAGGCTTGAATTTGAAAACTATCTCACCCTATAGGCATATTGTGCTGTGGCTGGAACTACCAACCTGTGCAGTGAGATAGGATCCCTGTAATGTCTGCAGGAGTGACCACCTCTGCCTCCCTCAAACTATAGCGTGCTGTGGTCTACTCTTTCAGGACTGATGCTGTCTCTTCTTTTATCTTGGACTACATGGTTGATCTTTTATGATTATATAAACATATTTTTCTTCATTTAGTTGTCTATTGCAGGCATTTTCTTACATCATTAAGTTCCTATAAACAAATTTTAATGTCTATGAATTATTAATTATTACATATATTGAGTAATATTCTCATTGGAAATTTAGATTGATGCTTTTATTGATGTAATAAATGATAGCTTGATGAACCTTTTTGTCAACATTTCTTAATATTCACTCAAAATAAATGTCTAAAAGTGGGTTTTAGCATTAAGGAATGCCAGACTTGTAAAACTCCATACGTTTTGCTAAACTTCTTTCTGTAAATTGTGCTAATTTTAGTCTCACAAAGAAATATAACAATGCAGAGTTAGAAATGACGGTTTTAAACATAACCCTTTGTCTCCTGAGAAAAGGACAATCCACTGCCATTATAAAGTCTTTGTTCGTCAGTAATGTAGTCATTAGAAGCCAAAAAATGTAATCATGCAAAATGACATAGTGCACAGGATTTTCTTCTGAAATTGGTGGCAATAAAAAATACCAACAAAACCATACAAATAAAAGTGTTTTATGTATTATTATTAGTCAGCTAAAATTTTTAGTTATATACTGTGTACTCAAAAATGAGAATGTTTGTAACCTTAGCGGGCATGTTTCTGTCAGATGCACAAGTGCAAGGGTCTCAAAGTGTAAAGAGAATAATGTGATACTTGACTCCTGCATTTAAAACATTACAGCTTGTAATTCAAGCTACGAACAGCTGTCAGTATGGACGTTTATATTTTAGTCAAGTGATATTATTTGAATTCCAAGTTTCAGCATGGATTACCACTTATTAATTTTATGAATTTGTCTAGGTCAATTTTCTCCATATCCTTTCCTTGTAAATTAATTGAAGAGTTGGCATCGTGATGGGAATAGAGATGAAGCATGCAAATCGCTTTGGTGAGAACAGTCCAGTCCAGCATGCTTGCCCCAAGTGACTGCTCATTACCATCAGCAGTGTTGCTCGTCCCAATCGAAACTTTCTATACACTTGCAACACACATCATTATCACTGAAAAATGTAAACTGCTTAACAAACCACTGCATGTTGAAGCCATACTATCAGAGCCAAGATATTATATTTTCAAATAAAAGATCTTATGAAAAATAATTGTGATTTACTGCTTAAATATTTTTTCATTTAAAAAGATTGTGGCTTACATTATTTTTAATTGGGCAAATCTGCTCTAGAACATAATAAAGACCTATTAAACATGTCTGAAAAGAAATAAAAATAAGCTGTTTCTTCCATTGTAGAATTAGGATATTTTCTTTTTAATCCTTTTTAATATTTGTCAGAGATCACTGATCTAGAAAAACTAAGTGAGGACTACGTGTAAAAATTTATTGTTCATCAGAGGAGGGGTGAGAATTTATAAATAGTATCCCCTCCCTCCTCGTTGCCCAATGTCTGTTCATCATGAGTTATTTTTGTTGGCTACATTAAGAACCTGACATTTGATTCATTCACAGTGTGTCCTGCCTTGGTCCTTTGAAACAGAATGGACAGTGAGCAAAAGGTCAAAGCTGTTGTTGCTGGTTGCATATGTACAGGGACACTACTGCCAAGAGACCCTTAGGAAGATCTCATTATATGAGATAATATATCTCAAATATGGCAAAATGCTTGGTGAAGATCAGGACTCAACGAAGCCTCCATTTGCACATGATGAACCACTGCAGCAGTAATGTGTTTGTCCGTCTGCTGAAACACGGCTCCAAGGTCATACCTCGAAATGCTGGTACGTGCTTTTCCCCCGGGCTGTCATTCTATGCCTAGTTAAGTGTGATTGCTTCCAGCTACGTTCTTACCACTGGTGATCCAGAGAGAAGCTGAGGATAATGGGGAATGCAGTTTCTTTTATAAAGAGTGGAGAAAGAGGGAGAAAATGGGAAGGAGAGAAGTAGAGAATGGTACTGCGGAGTGTAAACAAGTAAGTGAGAAGGGAAATGGGAAGCCAAGTTCTACTGAGTAATAAAATAATAAAGATACCTTCTTTTTCAACAGTTACAAGAGGAAGCCTGTTGTGTATTCCTCCAGACTGTTCAGTAGGGAGAGATGATGCTGAGTAAGCAGAATCACAGTACTTCTCTGCCTCCCATTATGTGAGTTTCTGAGCTCAGCTCTGTTTCTGAGAATGAGCCAGAGCTCCTTTTTCTTTTTTTTTTTTAATCTTCCAAGCAAAATTTTATTAAAATATCAGGCCCTCTTCTGGTCTCTTAGGGCTCACACAGAGATAGACATGCACACGAGTAAAATTAAAATCGAATGAAAATAATCTGCTAAATAACTTCAGTTAGGGTGACATTATTCCCATTTCTCTTCCAAATAACTATTGTGTTTTATGGTATTTTGTGGTCTGAGAAATCGAAATAGAAATTGAAATAAAAATTTAAAATCAGAGCCACAGCCACAATACTGTTGTAGCATATGCACCTCCGAAGTTGGATCATTAGCAACAACGCTGCTGAAATGATATATGGTCTTATGTTTGTGTATGATTTTTTGTCAACTGGTTACAACAAAATTTATTCTGGAAAATAGCTGGAATTAGTCATAGCTGAGTAATATTTATAAAACTGACATCGTAGTTGAGATTCACTGTATTTTTATTATGAGATGAGTAAAGTGTGATGTGTTCTTATTTTAAAACCAATATATTTATTGTTTTGTTTTGTTTTGTTTTGTTTTGTTTTGTTTTGTTTTGTTTTGTTTGAGAAAGGCTTGTATGCCTAGGCTAGCCTATAACTCACTGTGTCATACAAAGTTGGTTGGCAACTCACAATCCTCCTGTACCCTCCTGTTTTGTATGATTTATATATACAAGTATTATGTTTATCTTATTCTTTTCATTTTTAAATTTTTTATTGGATATTTTCTTTATTTACCTTTCAAATGTTATTCTCTTTCCAGGTCTCTACTCAACAAGCCCCCTATAGCATTCCCCCTCCCCCTGCCTCTATGAGGGTGCTCCCCCATGCACCCTCTGTTTATCTTATTTTTAAAAGCTCAAATGTATAGAACATTTTCATGTGCCAATGCTCTCAGTAATGTTTAGGAGTGCTGAAAATGCCACATAAAGTATTTTTTTTATAAAAATGATTGTTCTAAATATACCAAGTTTCTATATTAATACATATTAATATGACTTTTTCCAAAACTGAACAAATAATATAGAGAATATTTATTTTAATGTAGAGAAATAATAATTCACCTAATCAAAATATTATCATTATAAACTAGCACATTTCTTATTTATTTTTTTGGTCATAATGGATAGTGATGTAAAAAATAAGGTATTTCTTCATGATTCCTTTTTTTTAATTAATTAGATATTTTCTTTCTTTACATTTCAAATGTTATCTCTTTTCCTGGTTTCCCCTCTGAAAACCCCCTATCACATCCCCCCTCCTCCTGCTCATCAACCCACCCACTCCTGCTTCCTGGCCCTGGCATTCTCCTACACTGGGGCATAGAGCCTTCACAGGACCAAGGGCCTCTCCTCCCACTGATGACTGACAAGGCCATCCTCTGCTACATATGCAGTCAGAGTCATGGGTCCCTGCATGTGTACTCTTTGGTTGGTGGTTTAGTCCCTGGGAGCTCTGGGGGTTCATGTTGTTGTTCCTTGTATGAGGCTACAAACCTCTTCAGCTCCTTGGCTTCTTTCTCTAGCTCCCCCACTGGGGACCCTGTGCTCAGTTCAATGGTTGTCTGTGAGTGTACAACTCTATATTTGTCAGGCACTGGTAGAGCCCCTAAGGAGACAGCTATACCAGGCTCCTGTCAGCAAGTACTTGTTGGCATCTAAAATAGTGTCTGGGTTTGGTGATTGTATATGGGATGGATGCCCAGGCGGGGCAGTCTCTGAATGGCCTTTCATTCAGTCTCTGCTCTGAACTTTGGCTCTGTAACTCCTCCCATGGGTATTTTGTTCCCCCTTCTAAGAAGGACTGAAGTATCCACCTATGGTCTTCCTTCTTCTTGAGCTTCATGTGGTCTGTGAATTGTATATTGGGTATTCCCAGCTTCTGGGCTAATATCTGTTTATCAGTGAGTGCATACCATGTGTGTTCTTTTGTGATTGGGTTTTTGGTATATTTGTTAGGGTATATAATATAAATTTTATGGAAATGATTTAGTTATTTTTAAAAGACACAGACAAAATAAGTATGGGAATGTTTGCTCCCCACATGATGACATGATGAAGTCATCATGCCCTTAGTATTTGGGAGACAAAAATACCTAGTGATGTAGGTCAGTAACAGACTCATTCCTTATGCTCTAAGCTCTAGTTTCCATGACCTAAGGAGAGAAAATGCTCCAGCTTTTTGTTTTACCTAAAACCAAAAGGATTATAGTTGTTTCCTATGTGCATTCTTTGGCAGAGTGACATATTTTTCTAGATGACACAAAATGATTGCCTCATAGCACATTTTATATTAGGGTTCACCCTTGATGTACTTGGTACATACTATGAATCTGTACAAATATGTATCAGTATTACACCATAAAAATTTCACTGACCTGAAATCCTCTTTGTTACTCTTATAATTACTGTTTTCTCCCAACCACTGGCAGTAAGTTTTCCATTGCCATCATTCCATACTACCACAGATGACCATCAAGGACAATAGCAGATGTGGAGTGGAGCAGGCCTGAGCTTATTAGACACACATCTGTGCTGTGTGGCAGACCCAGAGAAGTAGAGCTGCTTAGGCCTTGTAGAGACTAGATGATCACAAGTTACAGACATCTGACACTGAGCTTTGCACTGTTGAGATTTTTGTTGTTTTGATTTGATAATAACTGTTCCCTGGTCCTTTTGAAATGAAAGTACTTAACTTCCCTCTTCCCTTCGAGCCCTTACTTATGAGGCTTTGGAGACTAGAGAGATTTTAGATATTTACTAAGGCTGAACATTTAAAGAGACACTGGATTTATAGAGATTTGACTTTAAAAGTGTTTGAGTTTTTAAAGACTATGACATTTTTAAAAGTTGAAATATTTCATATTATAATCATGATATTAATATGACATCTTAGGAAGAAAAAGGAAAGTTTATAATTTATTAGTGATGTGCTAGTGTGTAAATTTGACAAGGGGACAATTTTCTTCGTTTTATGCAAACTTGACACTGCTAGTATCTTTTAGGAGAATAGATGCTCAATTTAGACTACATATTCTTAAGACTGGTCCCTAGGAGCAGTGGAAAGGTGGCTTGCTGGTTAAGAGAACTGCCTCTTCTTCCAGAGGACCGTGGTTCAGCTGTTAGCAGCACTCATTACCATCTATAATTTCAATTTCAGGGGATTCAAGACACTTTTTAGATCTCTATGAGCCTCAGGCATACATTCCAGCAAAATACCTATAAATATAAATTATGTTTTTTTAAAAAATGATCTATAGGTAACTCTGTTGGGTATTTTCTTGATTAATGATTGATGTGGGAGGGCCTAGCCCACTGTAGCTAGTAGCCCACCCTTCATCTCTAAGCTGATGAAATGCACGGAACTTAGGACTCATGGAGGCTGAGTGGTGTGGGTAGAGGATGAACACACACACACACACATACAGAGAGAGAGAGAGAGAGAGAGACAGACAGACAGACAGACACACATACACACCGACTTCAGGAAAATGATAGTCATTGGAGAACCTGGTGAAAGTCATTTCACTTAGGCTGTGTGCAGAAAGAGGTGCCTGAGAAATTATGGGATAAAGACTGCATGAGATCTAGACATTGGTCACAAAAGAGCAGAGAGCAGAGTTTGAGCAGACTGAGTACTAGGTACCTGGAATGTGAAATGTAAAAATCTTTGGGCTCATAGAGGCCAAGTGCTGAGGACAGAGGATAGACACACACACACACACACACACACACACACAGAGGCTTTAGCCATGTGGTTGTGATTGGAGAATTTGGTGACAACCATTTCAGTAGCCATTGTCCAGAAAAAATTGATTGAGAAACAGGGGAAAGGACTACATGAGCTCTCCTCATGAGTTCTAGAAATTTGTCACAAAGATGACATTATTATTATAGGTGTAAGAAGAGCCGGTGAGAACACAGATGAGGTAATAAAGTTGGTAGGTGGTGGCCACAAGAAGAGAGCTCACTCTGCTAGATGAAGGAAACAAAAAGAATGATGAGATATTGGTAGACTACGACCTTCCTAAGAAACAGTGTATATGAAAACAAGGAAGACTAAGATTGCTGTATAAGTGTGAATGTGTGTGTGTGTGTGGGGGGGTAGGGTGTTTGCCTAAGTTTCAATTTTTTTTATGCTGTTTGAAACCACAGGGGTAATTTTTTTATAGGTTCAACTTAGAGTAAACAAGCTACATTTCGGGGATGTTCAGAGGCATGTCTGGTTTGAGATATTCTGAAATGCCCAATCGAAAGCATATATCTTTATTGGGAAATTCATTGACATTCAAGAGACTTTTAAAATTAATCCCATGTATCATGAATTTCATTCAGAGGATTATATGCTGTTATTATGGATATAAAACACTTATATGACTGCTACCACATACACTGTACAGTAATATGTTAAAGATTACTTTATTTCAGACTTAAGATGTAATATGAAAAGCAAATTACTTATTGCTTTGGTTCCTATGTTGTCTATGACACAGTAATAGGTGACCTGGCATCAGACTAGGTAGTTATATAATTGATTGTGAGGAATGAGCACTATAATTGTGATGTAAAACAACAAGTACATAGAGGGTCTGTTCCAGGAAAATGATGAGTGGTCCCTCTATGCATAACGAAGCTATGATTTTAGTGAGTAGAATTAGCTCAATGGAAAAGATTAAAAAATATACTGGCACTTTGGATTTAGAGAGGCTAGGAAACAAACCCCTAATTAATCCCTTCTTTAGAGAAAGGCAAGTGAATACTTCTGTTAACAGGATCACTGGCCTGGACTGCTTGAATAAATTGAAATATCAGAAATCTAGACAATTTTTAACTTTTATAAGTTGTAGGCTATATACCTAAGAAAATCACAACATTAGCTTTGGTGGGCTTCAGAGATCTTTAGTAAAAAGTGGATTTTAAAACTAATAGTACCTTCCAGGTGCCAAAGCTTAGTTCACACTAATTTCAGTCAGGCAGTGGGGACCGGAGTATAAGGGACCAAGAGTAGAAAGGTTAGGAGTGCAGTGAAGAGAACATTGTGTAGTATCCAAGACACAGTTGTAAAAATTATAATTTCCCCTGCAGATCATAAAAGTCTATTTTTAGTGACCTGATCTACCTTATGGTTACAAAGAATATGTGCAGTTTCTGTATTGGTAGCCTCCCTTAAGTGGGCCAAGAATGAGTCAAAGTTATAGGATACTATTGCTAGAATCTACATTTAAAAAGGACACCAACTCTGAGCTGGGTAGTTCAAATGAAGAGACAAAGACATTGCCCTGGAATGGGATTCTGAATACATTCTGAAGGCAGATGTACAGAAGCCATCCATAGGCACAGTGTGTTAATGAGGAGATTAAAGGTCTTTGAGCAACAGGAGTACCAAAACATTGTCATCAAAACATGTTGCTGCCTTCAATCTCAAGCTATCTCTTAGCTTGGATACAGTAGAGGGATACAGGAAATGGAATACATGCAAAGTAGACTACCTAAGGAGGATATGAAAACAGTTTTAGAAACAACTACAACAACAACAACAACAACAGAGCACCCATCATCTTTGTGACCACACAAATGAAAAGAAAGCAAGAAGTAAAGTAGTAAAGCATTCGCATACAATGGAGAATTTCATTGTTTTCCAAGGAAAAGAGTCCAGGGGGCCTCCTTTTGAGAGAAGAAGTCCTCTCGTTAAAAGACATTAAACATTCCTAAAAGTCTTGATCTCTGTCTATAGACTCCGTTCAGTTTTAATGGGGAAAATTTATGACTTTCTTTTTTCTCAACAGAGATGCAGTTCACTTAATAAAGCAAAAAGTATTTCAAAGAACAATTCACTGACATTTAGTTCAAACTCAGTCACAGGCAACTAATACTTTTATCTAGGGCCACAACATTTTCATTACCTATAAGGAAATCCTGAACCTGGCAAGCAGTTACTGTTATAGTTACTGTCCATTCCTTTTCTCCAACAGTTCCTGCTGACTTCCCAACCATAATGTCTTCTGTTTCTGTGGCTTTTCATATATTTGCTTTTTCAATGAAAACATGCACTAGGTGACCGTTTATGCCTGGCTTCTTTCACTTAGCATATAGCTCTGATGTTCTTCTGTGTAGCACTGTTGATCGGTACTTTGTTCCTTTCTAAGTCTGATAATATTTTTTAAATAGGTAAAACACATTTTCTTCATACACATTTTTTCATCCACTGAAAATCATTTAGGATAGTTTTGCTTTTTAAAAATTTGTATTGAATTTGTCTATGATCAATTGTATGTAAGAAATTTTAGAATATTTCCTTCAGTTTTCTTGTTTGTTTTGAGAACGTACTTATGAGTGGAATTACTGGGCCATATGATTAATAATTCTAGATCTAACTGTGAGAAACCATCAAAATTTTCTTCCTAGTGACTAAGCATATTACATTCCTTCTTGCAATTTACAAATTTCTAATTTCTTCATACTATCACCAACAATTAAGTATTTTTAAAAGAAATGCATGCTTCGGAAGTATAATGTGATTATTCTTAGACAGTAGATTCTATAGTTAAATCAATACTAGGGTATTCTTTAAAAATACTCTATTGTGTATAGTGTTGAATACTACAAAACTTCACTCATATTTATAATGTCTGTCTGAATTATGTGCACATTATTTTAAAAAACTCTGACCATAGTTGGAGGTCTGCTGACCATTATGACAGATCTAAAGGTAATTGCAAACTTTGATCACTGTGGTTTATTTTAGGATATCTCCAGCTAAGAACTTACAATTCTATTATAGCCAACGAGGTCTGACACTAATATGATTTTGCTTAATGTCTACATTCTACAGAAAAGTTTTACATATTCCTTGAATTCCATTTGTTTTTACTGCAGGGTTTTGTGAAAAAATGTGAAGTTTAAAATTCATAAAATAATGTTTTTTTGCAGGTGCCCCCTTGTCTAAAGTGGATGCTTCTGAGCACATGGTTGCAAGCTCACCAGTGAAGGGAGCTCAGAGTGCAGGTTCTCCAAGGAAAGAGGAAGATAAAGTAAAAGAAGACCCGTTGATCCTCTCTGAACTAGCGTATAACACCAGCGCCAGCCTGCTCCCTACCCAAGTGGATGATGATGAAGTAGACATGCTATTTGACTGTCCATCTAGGTTTGTGTTAGAAAGAGAAGACACAGATACGTTTGAGGATGTAGAAGCAGATGAAAATGTCTTTTTGATGGCTGAAGAGGAGAAGGTGAAGGAAGCTCACCAAGCTTTGTCATGGAGCTATTCCATCCTGACCGGCCGTATCTGGCTCAACCCTCTGGTCAAGCGTTGCTCCAGGCTCCTGGTGGTGGGCCTGGGATTGCTTCTGTTTGTATTTCCCCTTGTACTCCTCCTTTTGGAGTCAGGTATTGATATCTCCTTCTTATTCAAAAACATGAATTTGAGCAATTTTACTATGAATACTACCGTCCTCTAAAGGAGTAGGTGACTGGGAAGGTCAACATTTTTTTTAACATGTTGGGCTTCCCTGATAAGATAAAGGACTGTATTCAAAATTAAAATTACCTTTTTCAGTAGATGCCATGGTCCAAATGGTCAAGGATCATAAAGCTGCATGCCAAATTCTTAAATTGGCTTTCTATGCCTTAATATTCTTAATACAAGTTTAAAACAAATTCTATTTGCTATATGCAGTCTTTAACCAAAAATATGTTATTTTTATCGCAGTGTAGACATTCTCTTTATCTTACCTCAAAATGACTTACTTTTCCTATTTTTTTCATTGTCATCACTATAAAAGGGAATGTTAATAATTAGAATTTTAGTCACAGTCCAAGAGAATACTTTTCAATATAATTCTTAGTGAAAAAGCATTCTCTAAGAAATGTTTATACAACTAAATTTATGCTTGGGTTTTTCTTTCAGTTTTTAAAGAGTACTTCTATAGTCAAAGAATTTTGGTAAACTTTTCCTATTTTATTTTTTGCAAGGAAAAGCCCCATTGAATTTTGTAAGTTTACATATTGTAAACCTAGTGCACAAAGATGTATCAGAAATTATTTTAATGTTATGTCACCAGTTTTTACAAAATATATGTTTGGCTGAAAAAGCTAATACTTTATAACTATCTGCAAATAATATATAAAACTTAGTGGAAAGAAGTTGTAGTAAGTTGTCCAAACATATGCTGGAACTGGAGGTATATAGAGAGAACACTAAATGCCATGTGAGGACCATCTTTCAACATTTAGGCATGATAATCTAGTACTTTCATTTTTGTTATGTCCATACATTTAGCCTAGATTAGCAGGATATTTTGACAATAAAGTGAAATTGAAGAAGAAATACAACAAAGATAGACTAGTTCATTATATATTCTTCACTAATTGGAGTGAAAGATGACCAGTTGGACAGATGGAAGGTACCAAAGAAGAATTCTGATGACACCTGTGGCCAATTGGTATCTCATGGGGAAATGATTGTGATGTAGGACATTCTACAGTGTAAGGATCCGTTCTCCTGCTCCTCAACTCTACAGCAGCACATTTCAGTGAATCTGAATGGCAGTATACAAATTTTAAAGTAAAATATTTTTGATCCTTCACAATATTCACTGTGATTCTGTGAAAAAGTTTGAAACTCTGTGTGTATGTGTGTGTGTGTTTGTTTTGGTGGATATGTGTTTATATGTGTGTGTATGTGTGTGTGTGTGTATTCATGAGTGTATATATTTGCATATATGTCAGTGTTTGTATTTTTATCTGTCTATGTTTATGTCTAGTATATGTGTTTGGATATATGCCAGTGCTTATGTGTATGCATGTCTGTACATATGTGTATCTGTCTGTGTGGTTTGTAAATATTCATGCATATCTGCATGTATATTTGCGTGCACATGTATCTATGTATACATGTATATATATGTACATGGGACCGTACAAATGTATATATATATATGTGTGTACATATATGTCTCTGTGTATATGTGTATGTATATATGGTACATGCCTCTTTGCATGTTTTTTTGCTGTGTCTGATTATGTGTATATATCCTTGAATGTATTGTGTATGTGTGTGTCTGTGTGTGTGCTTCTGTGTATATGAGTATGTGGGGGGTCTCTGTGGGTGGGGCAGGACAAGTCAGAAAAACAGGTAGAAACAAAGGCTATCTTCTCGATTTTTATGTTGGCCAATATATGCCTTTCTTTTCTGGGTTTCCTTAAGATCTTATTTTATTCTATTCATAATTGGGTCCCCTATTGAAAAGAGTGGAAGGATCATCAGATGTCGTGCAAATTCAGCTTAGGTAAAGAAGATAAATGAGGGAAGAAATCTTCCAGTATATTGCTTTGTGTCATTAATTCATGGATGAAACAGTCCTGTGCTTTGTGTTAAGAGTTCTTACAAACACTGTCAGAGCAAAGGGAGGAAAGGGTACTGAATTTAAACATAGGATTTTCTCCTATATAATTTGATTACCTTCAGTTATAAAATATATAGTAGTTCCACACCTCTAATAAAGTTCCAACACTATCAGTAACTGATTTCCAAAGTGAGCAATTCAATCTGTCTAGTTCAGTCTGCTCAGAAGTTTTTGACCTGTGCCCAACCAAAAATGTGAACAGAGGCAGAGGCAGAGGCAGAGAGGCAGAGGCAGAGAGGCAGAGGCAGAGAGGCAGAGGCAGAGGCAGAGGCAGAGGCAGAGGCAGAGGCAGAGGCAGAGGCAGAGGCAGAGGCAGAGGCAGAGGCAGAGAGGCAGAGGCAGAGAGGCAGAGGCAGAGGCAGAGAGGCAGAGGCAGAGGCAGAGGCAGAGGCAGAAGGTAGATTGTGAGTTTGAGGCCACCTTGCTCTACTAAGCAAGTTACAGGAAAGCCATGGCTATAGAAAAAACCCTGCACCCCCAACACACATATGAAGAAAAGAAAGAAAGAAAGAAAGAAAGAAAGAAAGAAAGAGAGAGAGACAGAAAGAAAGAAAGAAAGAAAGAAAGAAAGAGTTGGGAAGGAAGGAAGGAAGAAAGAAAGAAAGAAAGAAAGGAAGGAAGGAAGGAAGGAAGGAAGGAAGGAAGGAAGGAAGAAAGGAAGGAAGAGTAGGGAAGGAAGGAAGGAAGAAAGGAAGAAAGAAAGAAAATGTATTTTAATATTAAAGGGTATCAACTTAATGATATCAAGAGACTAAGAAAACCAGAGACTATGCAGAAAAGTAGACAGATGATTTCAAAGTATCAGGATTACCACTACAACAAACAAATAAAAACAAAACCACAACACCACTGCAAGGAAGAACAGAGTTTCCCTATGTCAGTAACCATTGTCAGATAGTTAACTCATTTTGTCCATGCAACTTCTCTTTTTATCCTTAATTTGAATAGAGGAAGGCTCTCCCACAACATTGCCAGTAAAGAACAAGTACTCAGTCATGCTTTCACCTCTGGAGTGATTCCTGGGGTTGTTGCAGCTGATGGGACTTGAGCATCTTTGGGTAAAATTTTCTCAACTTTGGGAAGATACTTACTGAAGGACTCTGCTTACTTATTTTTCTGCTTCTTCTCTCTTTCCCTGTCTATCTTGGACCTGCTTTTGAAGTTCCAGTCTCTATGCCATAGCCAGAGTCAGTAGGACCTGCATATGTCGGACCCATCCAAGATTTGATTTCCACATTCCAGCTTCAGTCTCTGACTGGGATGAGAAGTTCATGAGTGAGCCTAGAGGAGCTCAGCTGTCATCACTTCAGAGAGGAAGAAAGAAACATCATTTGGGCCTCAGGCTTCACCTGTATTCACCTATCCTTCAGTAAAGCCAATATGAATCTTCTTCTGATAGTGTGTCTTTTATATACTTGGGTTGAAAAGGTGGCCTTATGGTGGATAATACTTGGGTTATCAAACTTCCAGTCTTACTACAAAGAAGTGATAAAGAAGCATATCTTTGCTGAGGCTTGGACATTGAAGGTGGCCTGTCATAGACAAGACTTGTCACAGCCTCCACCAAAGAAAGAAGGAACTATGAATCAGTTTATAATAGAATGCTGGATGGAACCATACAACCCGAATTTGCACCTTTAGTTACAAAACTATTCTTGATAGAATTAAAAGATATCTTCTGTAGATTGTACACATCAAAACATTTCTTTTAAGTTCCAGCACCTTCTCCAGCTGAAATTGGTTCTTCTTATCCACAGAACCATGATTCTAACCATTTACCTTCTAAGAAAATAACTTTTCAGAGTCAAGAAAAAATTGGAAAAAGTTGAATGCCAGCTATATTCTTCAGAAGTTAAAAATTCTGTTTTATTCTACTCTAATTTTATTGACATAAAATAGCTCTAACTTACTTGTCAGCTTGAGTTTCCTGGCACAGGTGATCTTCTGGTTTTTCAAATGGCAAATCAGATAAGACCAATTCTCACTGTCAAGTTATGTAAATGAATTGTTCTCTGGGCATAGAATTATCATACAACATTTCTGTCCTGCTTAGGTTTCAGTCACTGTAACAAAAACACTATGACAAAAACAACTTAGAGAGAGGAGAATTCATTTGGCTTTTAGTCACCATCACAGGGAGCCAAGGTAAGAAATCACAGCAGGAACCTAGGGAAAGGAACTGATGGAGGGAGGGGCCATGAAGGAGTGGTGCTTATTGACTTGTTCCCCATAACTTGCTCAGCCTGGAATTTTTTTTATTTCCTCATATTTTTATTAGATATTTTCTTCATTTACATTTCAAATGCTATCTCAAAAGTCCCCCATACCCTCCCCCCTCCAATCGCAACCACTCCCACTTTTTTTGTTTTGTTTTGTTTTGCAAATGATTTTATTGTTTTCCTGGCCTTTTTTTTTTCCATTTTTTTATTAGGTATTTAGCTCATTTACATTTCAAATGCTATACAAAAAGTCCCCCATACCTACTCACCCCCACTCCCCTACCCACCCACTCCCCCTTTTTGGCCCTGGCATTCCACTGTACTGGGGCATATAAACTTTGCATGTCCAATGGGCCTCTATTTTCAGTGATGGCCGACTAGGCCATCTTTTGATACATATGCAGCTAGAGTCAAGAGCTCCGGGGTACTGGTTAGTTCATAATGATGTTCCACCGATAGGGTTGCAGATCCCTTTAGCTCCTTGGGTACTTTCTCTAGCTCCTCCATTGGGAGCCCTGTGATCCATCCATTAGCTGACTGTGAGCATCCACTTCTGTGTTTGCTAGGCCCCGGCATAGTCTCACAAGAGACAGCTACATCTGGGTCCTTTCGATAAAATCTTGCTAGTGTATGCAATGGTGTCAGCGTTTGGATGCTGATTATGGGGTGGATCCCTGGATATGGCAGTCTCTACATGGTCCATCCTTTCATCTCAGCTCCAAACTTTGTCTCTGTAACTCCTTCCATGGGTGTTTTGTTCCCACTTCTAAGGAGGGACATAGTGTCCACACTTCAGTCTTCATTTTTCTTGAGTTTCATGTGTTTAGCAAATTGTATCTTATATCTTGGGTATCCTAGGTTTTGGCTATATCCACTTATCAGTGAGTACATATTGTGTGAGTTCCTTTGTGAATGTGTTACCTCACTCAGGATGATGCCCTCCAGGTCCATCCATTTGGCTAGGAATTTCATAAATTCATTCTTTTAAATAGCTGAGTAGTACTCCATTGTGTAGATGTACCACATTTTCTGTATCCATTCCTCTGTTGAGGGGCATCTGGGTTCTTTCCAGCTTCTGGCTATTATAAATAAGGCTGCTATGAACATAGTAGAGTATGTGTCCTTCTTACCAGTTGGGGCATCTTCTGGATATATGCCCAGGAGAGGTATTGCTGGATCCTCCGGTAGTACTATGTCCAATTTTCTGAGGAACCGCCAGACTGAGTTCCAGAGTGGTTGTACAAGCCTGCAATCCCACCAACAATGGAGGAGTGTTCCTCTTTCTCCACATACTCGCCAGCATCTGCTGTCACCTGAATTTTTGATCTTAGCCATTCTGACTGGTGTGAGGTGGAATCTCAGGGTTGTTTTGATATGCATTTCCCTAATGATTAAGGATGTTGAACATTTTTTCAGGTGCTTCTCTGCCATTCGGTATTCCTCAGGTGAGAATTCTTTGTTCAGTTCTGAGCCCCATTTTTTAATGGGGTTATTTGATTTTCTGAAGTCCACTTTCTTGAGTTCTTTATATATGTTGGATATTAGTCCCCTATCCGATTTAGGATAGGTAAAGATCCTTTCCCAATCTGTTGGTGGTCTTTTTGTCTTATTGACGGTGTCTTTTGCCTTGCAGAAACTTTGGAGTTTCATTAGGTCCCATTTGTCAATTCTCGATCTTACAGCACAAGCCATTGCTGTTCTGTTCAGGAATATTTCCCCTGTGCCCATATCTTCAAGGATTTACCCCACTTTCTCTATAAGTTTCAGTGTCTCTGGTTTTATGTGAAGTTCCTTGATCCACTTAGATTTGACCTTAGTACGAGGAGATAAGTATGGATCGATTCGCATTCTTCTACATGATAACAACCAGTTGTGCCAGCACCAGTTGTTGAAAATGCTGTCTTTCTTCCACTGGATGGTTTTAGCTCCCTTGTCGAAGATCAAGTGACCATAGGTGTGTGGGTTCATTTCTGGGTCGTCAATTCTATTCAATTGGTCTACTTGTCTGTCTCTATACCAGTACCATGCAGTTTTTATCACAATTGCTCTGTAGTACAGTTTTAGGTCAGGCATGGTGATTACACCAGAGGTTCTTTTATCCTTGAGAAGAGTTTTTGCTATCCTAGGTTTTTTGTTATTCCAGATGAATTTGCAAATTGCTCCTTCTAATTCGTTGAAGAATTGAGTTGGAATTTTGATGGGGATTGCACTGAATCTGTATATTGCTTTTGGCAAGATAGCCATTTTTACAATGTTGATCCTGCCAATCCATGAGCATGGGAGATCTTTCCATCTTCTGAGATCTTCTTTAATTTCTTTCTTCAGAGACTTGAAGTTTTTAATCATACAGATCTTTCACTTCCTTAGTTAGAGTCACACCGAGATATTTTATATTATTTGTAACTATTGAGAAGGGTGTTGTTTCCCTAATTTCTTTCTTAGCCTGTTTATTCTTTGTATAGAGAAAGGCCATTGACTTGTTTGAGTTTATTTTATATCCAGCTACTTCACCGAAGCTGTTTATCAGGTTTAGGAGTTCTCTGGTGGAATTTTTAGGGTCACTTATATATACTATCATATCATCTGCAAAAAGTGATATTTTGACTTCCTCTTTTCCTAGTTGTATCCCCTTGATCTCCTTTTGTTGTCGAATTGCTCTGGCTAATACTTCAAGTACTATGTTGAAAAGGTAGGGAGAAATAGGGCAGCCTTGTCTAGTCCCTGATTTTAGTGGGATTGCTTCCAGCTTCTCACCATTTACTTGGATGTTGGCTACTGGTTTGCTGTAGATTGCTTTCATCATGTTTAGGTATGGGCCTTGAATTCCTGATCTTTCCAAAACTTTTATCATGAATGGGTGTTGGATCTTGTCAAATGTTTTTTCTGCATCTAACGAGATGATCATGTGGTTTTTTTCTTTGAGTTTCTTTATATAATGGATTACATTGATGGATTTTCATATATTAAACCATCCCTGCATCCCTGGAATAAAACCTACTTGGTCAGGACGGATGATTGCTTTAATGTGTTCTTGGATTCGGTTAGTGAGAATTTTATTGAGGATTTTTGCATCGATATTCATAAGAGAAATTGGTCTGAAGTTCTCTATCTTTGTTGGATCTTTCTGTGGTTTAGGTATCAGAGTAATAGTGGCTTCATAAAATGAGTTGGGTAGAGTACCTTCTACTTCTATTTTGTGAAATAGTTTGTACAGAAGTGGAATTAGATATTCTTTGAAGGTCTGATAGAACTCTGCATTAAACCCGTCTGGTCATGGGCTTTTTTTGGCTGGGAGACTGTTAATAACTGCTTCTATTTCTTTAGGGAATATAGGACTGTTTAGATGGTCAACTTGATCCTGATTCAACTTTGGTACCTGGTATCTGTCCAGAAATTTGTCCATTTCGTCCAGGTTTTTCAGTTTTCTTCTTTATAGCCTTTTGTAGAAGGTTCTGATGGAGTTTTGGATTTCTTCAGGATCTGTTGTTATGTCTCCCTTTTCATTTCTGATTTTGTTAATTAGGATTTTGTCCCTGTGCCCTTTAGTGAGTCTAGCTAAGGGTTTATCTATCTTGTTGATTTTCTCAAAGAACCAACTCCTCGTTTGGTTAATTCTTTGAATAGTTCTTCTTGTTTCCACTTGGTTGATTTCACCCCTGAGTTTGATTATTTCCTGCCGTCTACTCCTCTTGGGTGAATTTGCTTCCTTTTTCTCTAGAGCTTTTAGATGTGTTGTCAAGCTGCTAGTATATGCTCTTTCCCGTTTCTTCTTGGAGGCACTCAGAGCTATGAATTTCCCTCTTAGAAATGCTTTCATTGTGTCCCATAGGTTTGGGTACGTTGTGGCTTCATTTTCATTAAACTCTAAAAAGTCTTTAATTTCTTTCTTTATTCCTTCCTTGACCAAGGTATCATTGAGAAGAGTGCTGTTCAGTTTCCACGTGAATGTTGGCGTTCCATTATTTATGTTGTTATTGAAAATCAGTCTTATGCCATGGTGGTCTGATAGGATACATGGGAAAATTTCAATATTTTTGTATCTGTTGAGGCCTGTTTTGTGACCAATTATATGGTCAATTTTGGAGAAGGTCCGTGAGGTGCTGAGAAGAAGGTATATTCTTTTGTTTTAGGATAAAATGTTCTGTAGATATCTGTCAGGTCCATTTGTTTCATAACTTCTGTTTGTTTCACTGTGTCCTTGTTTAGTTTCTTTTTCCAGGATCTGTCCATTGATGAAAGTGGTGTGTTGAAGTCTCCCACTATTATTGTGTGAGGTGTAATGTGTGCTTTGAACTTTACTAAAGTGTTTTTAATGAATGTGGCTGCCCTTGCATTTGGAGTGTATATATTCAGAATTGAGAGTTCCTCTTGGATGATTTTACCTTTGATGAGTATGAAGTGTCCCTCCTTGTCTTTTTTGATAACTTTGGGTTGGAAGTCGATTTTATCTGATATTAGAATGGCTACTCAAGCTTGTTTCTTCAGACCATTTGCTTGGAAAATTGTTTTCCAGCCTTTCACTTTGAGGTAGTTTCTGTCTTTTTCCCTGAGATGGGTTTCCTGTAAGCAGCAGAATGTTGGGTTCTGTTTGTGTAGCCAGTCTGTTAGTCTATGTCTTTTTATTGGGGAATTGAGTCCATTGATATTAAGAGGTATTAAGGAAAAGTAATTGTTGCTTCTTTTTATTTTTGTTGTTAGAGTTGCATTCTGTTCTTGTGGCTGTCTTCTTTTTGATTTGTTGAGGGATTACTTTCTTGCTTGTTCTAGGCATGATTTCTGTCCTTGTATTGCTTCTTTTCTGTTATTATCCTTTGAAGGGCTGGATTCGTGGAAAGATAATGGGTGAATTTGGTTTTGTCGTGGAATACTTTGGTTTCTCCATCTATGGTAATTGAGAGTTTGGCTGGGTATATATAGTAGCCTGGGCTGGCATTTGTGTTCTCTTAGTGTCTGTGTAACATCTGTCCAGGCTCTTCTGGCTTTCATAGTCTCTGGTGAAAAGTCTGGTGTAATTCTGATAGGCCTTCCTTTATATGTTACTTGACTTTTCTCCCTTACTGCTTTTAATATTCTATCTTTATTTAGTGCATTTTTTTGTTTTGATTATCATGTGTCGGGAGGAATTTCTTTTCTGGTCCAGTCTATTTGGAGTTCTGTAGGCTTCTTGTATGATCATGGGCATCTCTTTCTTTATGTTTGGGAAGTTTTCTTCTATTATTTTGTTGAAGATATTAGCTGGCCCTTTAAGTTGAAAATCTTCATTCTCATCAACTCCTATTATCCGTAGGTTTGGTCTTCTCATTGTGTCCTGAATTTCCTGGATGTTTTGAGTTAAAATCCTTTTGCATTTTGTATTTTCTTTGACTGTTGTATCGATGTTTTCTATGGAATCTTCTGCACCTGAGATTCTCTCTTCCATTTCTTGTATTCTGTTGCTGATGCTCGCATCTATGTTTCCAGATCTCTTTACTAGTGTTTCTATCTCACTTTGGGTTTTCTTTATTGTGTCTACTTCCCTTTTTAGTTCTAGTATGGTTTTGTTCATTTCCATCACCTGTTTGGATGTGTTTTCCTGTTTTTTTTAAGGACTTCTACCTGTTTGGTTTGTGTTTGTGTTTTCCTGCTTTTCTTTAATGGCCTGTAACTCTTTAGCAGTGCTCTCCTGTAATTCTTTAAGTGACTTATGAAAGTCCTTCTTGATGTCCTCTATCATCATCACGAGAAATGTTTTTAAATCTGGGTCTAGATTTTCGGTTGTGTTGGGGTGCCCAGGAATAGGTGGGGTGGGAGTGCTGCGTTCTGATGATGGTGAGTGGTCTTGATTTCTGTTAATAGGATTCTTACGTTTGCCTTTCGCCATCTGGTAATCTCTGAAGTTAGCTGTTATAGTTGTCTCTGTTAAGAGCTTGTTCTTCAGGTGACTCTGTTAGCCTCTATAAGCAGACCTGGGAGGGTAGCACTCTCCTTAGTTTCAGTGGGCAGAGTATTCGCTGCAGGCAAGCTCTCTTCTTGCAGGGAAGGTACCCAGATATCTGGTGTTCAAACCAGACTCCTGGCAGAAGTTGTGTTCCACTCACTAGAGGTCTTAGGATCTCGTGGGGAATCCTGTGTGGGCCCTTGAGGGTGTCAGGCAACTCTGCTGGCAAGGTAACCCAGTGCTCGAGTGGAGCGGAAGGGACTTGTGCCCCAGGTCAGGCCTGGGTAGTCTGCTTCCCTAGTTACTGCAGTCTCAGTTTCCGCGCAATTGGATTGGGGCAGGCGCTGTGTTCCACTCACCAGAGGTCTTAGGATCCCGTGGGGAATCCTGTGTGGGCCCTTTTAGGTGTGGGGCGACTCTGCTGGCAAGGTAGCCCAGGGCTCGAGTCCCACTCCCACTTCTTGGCCCTGGAGTTACCCTGTACTGAGGCATATAAAGTTTGTATGACCAATGGGCCTCTCTTTCCAGTGATAGCTGACTAGGCCATCTTCTGATACATATGCAGCTAGACACACTAGTTTCGGAGGTGGGGGTATTGGTTAGTTGATATTGTTGTTCTACCTATAGGATTGCAGATCCCTTCAGCTCTTTGGGTACTTTCTCTAGACCCTCCATAGGGGGCACTGTGATCCATCCAATAGCTGACTATGAGCATCCATTTCTGTGTTTGCCAGGCCCCGGCACAGTCTCTCAAGAGACAGACATATCTTGGTTCTTTCAGCAAAATCTTGCTAGTGTATGCAATAGTGTCAGTGTTTGGAAGCTGATTATGGGATGGATCACCAGATATGGCAGTCTCTACATGGTCCATCCTTTCTTCTCAGCTCCAAACTTTGTCTCTGTAACTCTTTCCATGGGTGTTTTGTTCCCAATACTAAGAAGGGGAAAAGTGTCCACATTTTGGTCTTCGTTCTTCTTGAGTTTCTTGTGTTTAGCAAATTGTGTCTTATATCTTGGGTATTCTAAATTTCTGGGCTAATATCCACTTATCAGTAAGTACATATTGTGTGAGTTCTTCTGTGGTTGGGTCACCTCACTCAGGATGATACCCTCTAGATCCATCTATTTGCCTAGGAATTTCATAAATTCATTCTTTTTATTTTTTATTTATTATTATTTTTTTAACATTTTTATTAGGTATTTTCCTCATTTACATTTATAATGCTATCCCAAAATTCCCCACACCCTCCCCCCAACTCCCCTACCCACCCACTCCCACATTTTGGCCATGGCCTTCCCCTGTACTGGTGGATATAGAGTTTACAAGTCTAATGGGCCTCTCTTTCCAGTGATGGCTGACTAGGCCATCTTTTGATACATATGCATCTAGAGTGAAGATCTTCAGGGTACTTGTTAGTTCAAAATGTAATTCCACCTATAGGGTTGCAGATCCCTTTAGCACCTTGGGTACTTTCTCTAGCTCCTCCATAGGGGGCCCTGTGATCCATCCAAAGCTAAATGTGAGTATCCACTTCAGTCTTTGCTAGGCCCCGGCATAGTCTCACAAGAGACAGCTATATCTGGGTCCTTTCAGCAAAATCTTGCTAGTGTATGCGATGGTGTCAGCGTTTGGAAGCTGATTATGGGATGGATCCCTGGATATGGCAGTCTCTAGATGGTCCATCCTTTCGTCATAGCTCCAAACTTTGTCTCTGTAACTCCTTCCATGGCTGTTTTGTTCCCAATTCTAAGAAGGGGCAAAGTGTCCACACTTTGGTCTTCGTTCTTCTTGAGTTTCATGTGTTTTGCAAATTGTAACTTATATCTTGGTTATTCTAAGTTTCTGGGCTAATATCCACATATCAGTGAGTACATATCATTTGAGTTCTTTTGTGATTTGGTTACCTCACTCAGGATAATGCCCTACAAGTCCAACCATTTGCCTAGGAATTTCATAAAAGCTGAGTAGTACTCCATTGTGAAAATGTACCACGTTTTTTGTATCCATTCCTCTGTTGATGGGGAATCTGGGTTCTTTCCAGCTTCTGGCTATTATAAATAAAGCTGCTATGAACATAGTGGAGCATGTGTCTTTCTTACTAGTTGGAATATCTTCTGGATATATGCCCAGGAGAGGTATTGCTGGATCTTCTGGTAATACCATGTCCAATTTTCTGAGGAATCACCAGACTGATTTCCAGAGTGGTTGTACAAGCTTGCTATCCCACCAATAATGGAGGAGTGTTCCTCTTTCTCCACATCCTCGACTGCATCTGCAGTCACCTGAATTTTTGATCTTAGCCATTGAGACTGGTGTGAGGTGGAATCTCAGGGTTGTTTTGATATGCATTTCCCTGATGATTAAGGATATTGAACATTTTTACAGGTGCTTCTCTGCCATTCGGTATTCCTCAGGTGAGAATTCTTTGTTCAGTTCTGAGCCCCATTTTTAAATGGGGTTATTTGATTTTCTGATGTCCACCTTCTTGAGTTCTTTATATATATTGGATTTTAGTCCCCTATCCAATTTAGGATAGGTAAAGATCCTTTCCCAATCTTTTGGTGGCCTTTTTGTCTTATTGACTGTGTATTTTGCTTTGCAGAAGCTTTGTAGTTTCATGAGGTCCCATTTGTCAATTCTCGATCTTACAGCACAAGCCATTGCTGTTCTATTCAGGAATATTTCCCCTGTGCCCATATATTGGAGGGTTTTCCCTACTTTCTCCTCAATAAGTTTTAGTGTCTCTGGTTTTATGTGGAGTTCCTTAATCCACTTAGATTTGACCTTAGTACAAGGAGATAAGAATGGATCAATTTACATTCTTCTACATGATAACCGCCAGTTGTGCCAGCACCATGTGTTGAAGATGCTCTCTTTTTTCCACTGGAAGGTTTTTGCTCCCTTGGTCAAAGATCAAGTGACCATAGGTGTGTGGGTTCATCTCTGGGTCTTCAATTCTATTCCATTGGTGTATTTGTCTGTCACTATACCAGTACCATGCAGTTTTTATCACAATTGCTCTGTAGTACAGTTTTAGGTCAGGCATGGTGATTCCACCAGAAGTTCTTTTATCCTTGAAAAGAGTTTTTGCTATCCTAGGTTTTTTGTTATTCCAGATGAATTTGCCGTTTGCCCTTTCTAATTCGTTGAGGAATTGAATTGGAATTTTGATGGGGATTTCATTTAATCTGTACATTGCTTTTGGCAAGATAGCCATTTTTACTATATTGATTCTGCCAATCCATGTGCATGGGAGATCTTTCCATCCTCTGAGATCTTCTATAATTTCTTTCTTTAGAGACTTGAATTTCTTTTCATATAGATTTTCCACTTCCTTAGTTAGAGTCACGCCAAGGTATTTTATAATATTTCTGACTATTGAGAAGGGTGTTGTTTCCCTAATTTCTTTCTCAGACTGTTTTTTCTTTATGTAGAGAAAGGCCACTGAGTTGTTTGTGTTAATTTTATATCCAGCTACTTCACTGAAGCTCTTTATCAGGTTTAGGAGTTCTCTGGTGGAATTTTTAGGGTCACTTATATATACTATCATATCATCTGCAAAAAGTGATATTTTGACTTCATCTTTTCCAATTTGTATCCCCTTGATCTCCTTTTGTTGTCGAATTGTTCTGTCTAGGAACTCAAGTACTATGTTGAATAGGTAGGGCGAGAGTGGACAGCCTTGTCTAGTCCCTGATTTTAGTGGGATTGCTTCCAGCTTCTCACCATTTACTTTGATGTTGGCTACTGGTTTGCTGTAGATTGCTTTTATCATGTTTAGGTCTGGGCCTTGTATTCCTGGTCTTTCAAAGACTTTTATCAGGAATGGGTGTTGGATTTAGTCAAATGGTGTTTCTGCATCTAACTAGATGATCATGTGGTTTTTGTCTATGAGTTTGTTTATATACTGGATTACGTTGATGGATTTCCATATATTGAACCATCTCTGCATCCTTGGGATGAAACCTACTTGGTCAGGATGGATGATTGTTTTGATGTGTTCTTGGATTTGGTTAGCGAGAAATTTATTGAGGATTTTTGCATCGATATTCATAAGGGAAATTGTTCTGAAGTTCTCTATTTTTGTTGGATCTTTTTGTGGTTTAGGTATCAGATCAATTGTGCTTCATAGAATGAGTTGGGTAGAGCACCTTCTGTTTCTATTTTGTGGAATAGTTTATGAAGAACTGGAATTAGGTCTTCTTTGAAGGTCTGATAGAACTCTGCACTAAACCCATTTGGTCATGGGCTTTTTTTGGTTGGGAGACTATTAATGACTGCTTCTATTTCTTTATGGAATATAGGAATGTTTAGATCACTAACCTGATCTTGATTTAACTTTGGTACCTGGTATCTGTCTAGAAACTTGTCCATTTCGTCCAGGTTCTCCAGTTTTGTTGAGTATAGCCTTTTGTTGAAGGATCTGATGGTGTTTTGGATTTCTTCAGGATCTGTTGTTATGTCTCCCTTTTCATTTCTGATTTTGTTCAGTAGAATGCTTTCCCTGTGCCCTGTAGTGTGTCTGGCTAAGGGTTTGTCTATCTTGTTGATTTTCTAAAAGAACCAGCTCCTCAATTGGTTGATTTTTTGAATAGTTCTTCTTGTTTCCACTTGGTTGATTTTGCCCCTGAGTTTGATTATTTCTGGCTGTCTACTCCTCTTGGATGAGTTTGCTTCATTTTATTCTAGAACTTTTAGGTGTGTTGTCAAGCTGCTAGTGTGTGCTCTCTCTAGTTTCTTTTTGGAGGCACTCAGAGCTATGAGTTTTCCTCTTAGAAAAGCTATCATTGTGTCCCATAAGTTTGGGTACGTTGTGGCTCCATTTTCATTAAACTCCAAAAAGTCCTTAATTTCATTCTTTATTCCTTCCTTGACCAAGTTATCACTGAGGAGAATGTTGTTCAATTTCCACATGAATGTTGGCTTTCTATTATTTATTTTGTTATTGAAAATCAGTCTTAGTCTATGGTGATTTGATAGGATACAAGGGACAATTTCAATATTTTTGTATCTGTTGAGGCTTGTTTTATGTCCAATTATGTGGCCAATTTTGGAGAAGGTTCCTTGAGGTGTGAGAAGAAGGTATATCCTTTTGTTTTAGGATAAAATGTTTTGTAGGTATCTGTTAAGTCCATTTGTTTAATAACTTCTGTTAGTTTCACTGTGTCCATGTTTAGTTTCTGTTTCCACGATCTGTCCCTTGGTGAAAGTGGTGTGTTGAAGACCCCACTATCATTGTGTGAGGTGCAATGTGTACTTTGAGCTTTACTAAAGTTTCTTTAATGAATGTGGCTGCCCTTGTATTTGGAGCAAAGATATTCAGAATTGAGGGTTCCTCTTGGAGGATTTTAACTTTGATGAGTATGAAGTGCCCCTCCTTGTCTTTTTTGATGACCTTGGGTTGGAAGTCGATTTTATTAGATATTAGAATGGCTACTCCAGCTTGTTTCTTCTGACCACGTGCTTGGAAAATTGTTTTCAAGCCTTTCATTCTGAGGTAGTTTCTGTCTTTTTCCCTGAGATGGGATTCCTGTAAGCAGCAAAATGTTGGGTCCTGTTTGTGTAGCCAGTCTGTTAGTCTATGTCTTTTTATTGGGGAGTTGAGCCCATTGATATTAAGAGATATTAAGGAAAAGTAATTGTTGCTTCCTGTTATTTTTGTTGTTAAAGTTGGCATTCTGTTCTTGTGGCTGTCTTCTTTTAGGTTTGTTGAGGGATTACCTTCTTGCTTTTTCTAGGGCATGGTTCCCGTCCTTGTATTGATTTTTTTTTTCTGTTATTATCCTTTGAAGGGCTGGATTCATGGAAAGATAATGTGTGAATTTGGTTTTGTTGTGGAATACTTTGGTTACTCCATATATGGTAATTGAGAGTTTGACTGTGTATAGTAGCCTGGGTGGGCATTTGTGTTCTCTTAGTGTCTGTATAACATCTGTCCAGACTATTCTGGCTTTCATAGTCTCTGGTGAAAAATCTGGTGTAATTCTGATAGGCTTGCCTTTATATGTTACATGACCATTTTCCCTTACAGCTTTTAATATTCTATCTTTATTTCATGCATTTTTTTGTTCTGATTATTATGTGTTGGGAGGAATTTCTTTTCTGGTCCAGTCTATTTGGAGTTCTGTAGGCTTCTTGTATGTTCATGGGCATCTCTTTCTTTAGGTTGGGGAAGTTTTCTTCTATAATTTTGTTGAAGATATTTGTTGGTCCCTTTAGTTGAAAATCTTCATTCTCATCCACTCCTATTATCCGTAGGTTTGGTCTTCTCATTTTGTCCTGGATTTCCTGGATGTTTTGAGTTAGGATCTTTTTGCATTTTCCATTTTCTTTGATTGTTATGCCGAGGTTCTCTATGGAATCTTCTTCACCTGAGATTGTCCCTTCCATCTCTTGTATTCTATTGCTGATGCTCAAATCTATGGTTCCAGACTTCTTTCCTAGGGTTTCTATATTCAGCGTTGCCTCACTTTGGGTTTTCTTTATTGTGTCTACTTCCCTTTTTAGGTCTTGGATAGTTTTGTTCAATTCCATGTCATGTTTGCTTGTGTTTTCCTGCAATTCTTTAAGGGATTTTTGTGCTTCCTCTTTAAGGTCTTCTACCTGTTTAGCAGTGTTCTCCTGTATTTCTTCAAGTGAGTTATAAAAGTCCTTCTTGATGTCCTCTAACATCATCATGAGATATGCTTTTAAATCTGGGTCTAGCTTTTCGGGGGTGTTGGGGTGCCCTGGACTGGGCGAAGTAGGAGTGCTGGGTTCTGATGATGGAGAGTGGTCTTGGTTTATGTTAGTAAGATTCTTACGTTTGCCTTTTGCCATCTGGTAATCTCTGGAGTTAGTTGTTATAGTTGTCTCTGGTTAGAGATTGTTCCTCTGGTTTATTCTGTTAGCTTCTATCAGCAGACCTGAGAGACTAGCTCTCTCCTCTGAGTTTCAGTGGTCAGAGCACTCTATGCAGACAAGCTCTCCTCTTACAGGGAAGGTTCCCAGATATCTGGCCTTAGGACCTCCCTCCTGGCAGTAGATGAAGGCCGAAAACAGGACCTTTCCCAGAAGCTGTGTTGCTTTGGCCTGTCACATAAGCTGTTAGCTTATGTAGTGTACACTGTCACCTGTGCAGACTACTTGTGGTGGATTCCTGGAACCAAGATGGCTCCCCCCTATGCTGAGGCGGACATAATTCTTTTCATGTTTAATTCTTGTCACTTTAGTAGGGGACATAAGCATAGAGGGGAGGGGATGTGATACTCCATGGTGAGGTTCATTTTGTGGGTACCTGATACCTGTTGTCTACCCTCCATTTTAATAAGAATCCTGACCCTTAGTCTGCAACTCTCTCTACTTCACAGACAACAGCTGAGCAGCTCTTTCATTATCTGTCCCTCTTGATAAAAGAGTCCTGGTCAGTGATCTACAGACTCTATTTTTGAGAATACTGCGATAATGGGTTTAAAATTAAGTTGTAATTAGGTGGTAGATACAATATCAACTGAGAGAATATGAAAAATTATCTAAATATTTAGGTTTCAGATACTAAAATCGAATGTCAGTCAAGGGACATTGCCACCAAATTCATTTTCTATCTCATATATAGGTAGAAAGGATTGTTATGTTAGGTCTAATAATGTCCTGGTGGTTCACACACACACACTCACACACACACACACACACACACACACACACACACACACTCACATATTTGTCTACCATCTATCTATCTTTGCTTTTTTTTGTTTATGTTTTTGTTTGTTTGTTTGTTTTCGTTTGGTTTTGTTTTTGTTTTTTGGGTTTTTTTTTTGGTTTTTGGTTTTTGGTTTTCAAGACAGGATTTCGCTGTATAGTCTTGGCTGTCCTGGAACTCACTTTGTAAACCAGGCTGCCCTAGAACTCAGAAATCTGCCTGTCTATGATTCCCAAGTACTGGGAATAAAGGCGTGAGCCACCACTGGCCAGCCCATCAATCTATCTCGATCTCTATCTCTCTATCTTTCTCTATATCTCCCCATATCTATGTATCTAGTATCCATCTATATTGCACTTGATATTCCACATTGTACAGTTACAACACTCTATGTCTAATTAAGGTCCATAAAGTGTTTATTTTTTAAATGAATCATGACCTAGGGCTCTCTTCTGGGACATACATATATGTTATAGGTCTACAAGAAGGGCAGAAAAAAAGGAAGTTCTACATTGCCTACATGGTATCATCCTCCCTAGGAAGTGCATGCACTAACTGAGGTTAGAGCAGGGGTTGTCTGTTTTTGGGGGGAGATGTGTTTTGAGTTGATGAAGCTCCCAAAGGGGTCACCTAAAGCCAGTCTGTGAGCCAAGCATACTCAAACCACCACATTCCTTTCCCTGGCCCCTTGTTCAAACACAAGATTCTATGGGCTATACCTAGCTATAGCATAATGCTCAAATATGCAGTCTAACTGACAAAGTCCCCATACTATAGAACACTCTCAAAAAAAAATCGAAAAAATCTGATCATGTAGTTTAATGTCCATTCAATGACTTAAGTGTAGTGCTGTATAAAATCAAAATCACAAAGCAGATCATATACCTCCAATATCACAGAATATATATTCATAATTGAAAAACTTATAGTGAAGAAATACTGAACCAAAGCAAGATAAAAATTCATCTGTGCAGACAACAAATACTGGTTCTCCATGTTTGTTACCAGCTTTGTTAAGAGCTTTGCTGAGCTGGTTATCTATGCTTCTGGTCTCTCTAATATCCTCAAGTCTGAAAGGAATCCTTATGTTGCAGGATCTTGTTCTAATGTCTGGGACCCACACATGATCATCTGGGCTCATCCATAGGACTTGAGTCACTTCTTCATCTCTGCCCTCTATAGTACTCTAGGCTTTGGTGAATGACACTCCATTACTGCTATTCTTGTTGGTCATCACATGGCATTGGCATCTCCAAAAGGCTGGGGACTTCTACTATATGTAGGCTTCACCAATAGCCACTCAAAGGCTCCCTTCAATGTACCTAGTCACTAATTCTTTGCATGAATTCTTCAGTCCTAATTTATCAACTGCAACTATGGCTGCACCTTCACACACAGGCTTCCCTAGGTGCTGAAGGCAATGGCAACCCCACAGTCACATCTAACCTGGATACCTGGGAACACCTAGAGTCTGACCTACCAAAAAAAGAGCATACATGCAATGATCTGAGGCCTTAGGCACATAAGTAGCATAGGGCTGGCTTGTCTAGCCTCAGTGGGAGAGGATGATCTTAAACCTACATAGACTTTATGCATCAGGGTAGAGGTAATACCCAGGGAGTCCACTTACTCAGAGATTAAGGGGAGATTTGGAGGGGGACAGCCTTTGGGATGAAAATATATTAATGAGTTTTATATGAAAGAAAAAGGAAAAAAAAACAATTTAAAATAAACAAACAACAAAACATTAAGAAAACAACAACAACAACAAAGGGCCTTCCCTGGTATCTCTGACAGCCAAGGCTCAGCTGCTCTCCACAACCCCTGCATATCTTAAAAATCAGTACCACCTGGGTGAATCTCACCGATTACCACGTCCAGCTACAGCATGAGGTACAATCTTGGCAATCTCTGGAACACAGTTTCTTAGTACTCTCAGATCACACTTCCCAGAAGATTTCACCTCAGTGATGGTGGTCTCTTTATAATACCCTCTAATTTCTATGCTCTATTCAACCAGCATCAATTGTCCCACTAACCTCCTCTATTCCTGATTCGAGACCTAGAGTCACATTGAAGTGGAAACTCCTAGTTTCTTTGCAAAGTTAATTATATCAAAGGATGTTTTATTGAGGCACAGAGGTGAAAGGATGTCTCCCCGAGGAAGACACGGGTAAAGGATGATTTGCTGAAGCAGACAAAGTTGAAAGGATGTTTGATATAGCAAACATGTGAAAGGACCTGTGATTTTGGCATATAAAATGACTCTACAAACATTAGGGGGAATGAGCCCTGAGCGGTGGTTTGGTTTTCTCTGAGTCACTATTCTTCCCTAAGTATACACAAGTATTGGTTTGCATTACCTAGGGACATTGAGTTATTACAGTTGGTAAAGCTAGCTACCATTGAGAAACCCTCATTCAAAAATCCTACCTAGATTCCTGCATCAGATTTCTGCTTTGTGGGCTCTCCTCAGGCCAGTTGTCATATCTGTCAGTTTCCTCCTGACCGGATTGTAGCTTCTGGTTTGTGCCTTGTGTGTCTGAGTAGAGAAGGGACTGAAGCTGCTGGTTCAAATGTGATACCTGCCTGCCTAAAAGACTGGTGTGAAACAACTGTATCCTATTTGCGGTTTGCTATGGTACTGAACTGCTGCCAAAGATTGGGCTTGCATCCTAAAAAGTATTGATGAACAAGTCCATTTCCCCCATACTCTAATACATTTCTCTTCAAGTAAATTTGTGGGATGGCAGGTTAGACTTGAGGTTGGACCCATTTTAACAATAGGTTGCAATATACTTTATGCCTAATTTGTACTGGGCCAAAGCTGCAGGGTTCTACTGCTTGATGTACTGGGACATGGCACCCCATGTACTATTCCATCTTTACCAGCTTTCTGTGTTCAATGATTTCATTCATTGCCTATGCTTGGCTCATCCTGAACTTAATCTGTAGACTACCTTATATTCAGCAATACACAGGCCTCTGTCTCCTGAGTCCTGGGATTAAAGGTGTGCACCACCACAACTGTACTTAACCTTTTTTTCACCTAGAGCTTGGAATGAGCCAGGCTCATCATGAAATCAAAGATCTGCTTGACTTTGAACCATAGATTTTTTGTTATTGTTTTAGTTTTGATAGTTATGTTTGTCCTTAAGCTCCTGATCACTATAAACCAAATAACAAAGTCTATTCTTTTAAAACTTTTTAAAGACGCCCTTTGCAATTTCAAATTTTCTCAGGCTTTTCACCTTAGCCTCAAACAGATTCTTCAGCAAGGGCAAAAAGCAGCCATATTTTCCACCAAATAGCAGAGAAAACAGTCTCTAGGCCACATACTAACATTCTTCTCCTCTGAAACAAACCTCTTGAGCCCTACACCCACAGTTCAATTCACCCTCAGCATCAGTGTCATCCATGTCCCTGCTAGAATGACCCATTCAGCTCCACTTAAGACACCCTCGGCTTTCCTGATCTAAAGTCCCCCAAACCCACTTTCCTTTAAATCAAAACATGTTCAGGTCTATGACATCAATATCTCAGTGCTGGTACCAACTTCTGCCTGACTTTGGGTTCCCATTGCTCTAAAGAGACTCCATGTCCAACAACACTTAGGAAAGACAACATTTAACTGGGAATGACATAGGGGTTCTGAAGTTCAGCCCCATATCATGAAGAGAGGAATCATGGCAGCATCTAGGCAGACATGGTGGTGCAGCACCCGAGAATCCTATGCCTTCATCCAGAGGAGGAAGCCAGGACACCTAAGAAGGTATTTAGTAAATGTATTAATGTCTGGGCCTTACTTTAGATCCCAGCATATGAGGGAGGGAGCTTTAGGCAGTGGATCGATCGGTGTATCAGACACCAGAGTTTGGTCTTAGCTTTGTGAATTGAAGAATGCCCAGGACTAGGTGAATAAACTCTGTCTCATAAAATGAACTTAAATTAATTGGCCTAGTTGTAACTGAGTTTCTTTGGTCATTTTCACGGGATACTGTGGGGTCTTGCTATGTAGCCTAGGAGATCCTCCTCATGAGCCTGTTTCTTTCCTCAGCATGGGATGTAGGATTAAAGGCCCCAGGTCAACAATTGAGCCACCCTAAACCCACGGGTTGGGTGGGTCAGATTCAATTAAATTGTAGAGCTTTATAAAGGAACACATTTGCACGGGAGTCTCCTACTTGTAGTAGTCCAGAGAAGTAAGCAGAGCTCCTTGCACCGCAGACTCTTGTGAACACCGGGACACATTAGACCCTAGTTTCCTCACTGTGTTCGGGAAAGGAAGCTCGGGAGACAAAATGCAGGTGAGTTGGGGGCAATTACATTCACTCCTATTTTCTGTAGGATAACTGGGATATTTGTGCCTTGCCACATACAAAATATGGTTAGCTACCTTGAATTTGAACCCATGTCTGTAAATTGAAGAGGTACAACAACTAGATTTATTTTGTCCTTGGGTTTCTAGGTTTTAGCCCACAACCAACTATGGAGCCAAGAATGATGTTAAATTTCTGAGAATCTCCATTCATCTTAGCAGTGAATGCCATTATGGCCACCTGTCAGACACCCATGTTGTGTGACTTAGGATGGAAAAGTGTAGTTTCACACAGTTTCTCTTGATATCTTATTGTGTCTGAAGCACAGCTGGAGTTGATTAGATTTTGAAAGGGAATTTTTTCCCCTGCAGAAAAGGGTAAGAATGTGAACTGGAGAGAGTGAGTGGCTGTGGTCTTCTCAAAGGAGAGGTGCTTCAGTTTCTTTCCTCCACTTGTTCAATAGCTCCTGCCCTGTTCACTGTCCATCCTCTTTGGATTAACCTCACAGGCCTACTCTCCCATTAGAAGAGAATGGGCCAGCATCTGTGAATGAGGAAGTAAGGGTGCATTGTTTTAGCTTATGCAACTGGAGGCTGCAACCTGAGTCCATTCACAGCTGGGGAACAGAAATTCCTGTAGCTTGCAACCTGTTTTAATATTTAATTTTTTCCTTTCTGCACAGAGAGAAGATAACCGCGTCCAAAGTGTGAGAAATGACAAAGAAGTCAATAGGAGGAGGAGGCTGAGGCAGGAAGGCCAAAGTTCCTCAGGTATTCAGAGTGAAATCCCTGCTCTTCTATTCTCTTGCTCTTTGACTTCGAGTATATGAAAGAGCCCCGAATTGGAAATCTGTAGTAAGGATAGACCAGCATTCAGTGGTCCCTGATTTATGTCCTTGTCCCAGAAGGCTCTGAGTGTCTCCCTGTTGTGGATGTGGTTATGAGTCTCTACATATCCAACATTCCCTGGTAGCACTAATGCTGTGGATCCCATTTTATTCTGGGACCAAATCATCCCTAAATCTGCAGACACCTATGCTTTCCCAGTGAGTGTACTTCTTGCTGTGAAGAGCAGGGTAGGTGCTGCAACAGGGCTGCTAAGACTGTGTTCATAACCACTTGATAAATGAGGGAAGCCATCGCTGGCCAATCAGTGTGCAGGGAATGTCCCTAAGCAAAGTTGACATGGTCATGTGTGTTACCTTTGATATCCCCATCGCATCCCTCTTTGCCTCGCAGGCCCGTGGACTGAGGATGAAATCTGGATCTTGCTGCAAGAGTGGGCAATGGTTGAATATGAACTCGGAGACCCAGGCAATAAGATGCATGCGAAGGCCAAGTCCCTTAGCAGACGCCTCTCTAATCGGGGTCTGAGGAAGAGCAAGAATAGCTGTCTTGATGTGATGGTGAAGATGAAGGACCTGCACACACGTCTTTGTAACGAGAGGCCCAGGGCTTACCGCTTGTATTCGACTTATGAATGGATCCTGTACGAGATCTTGGGCCACCCCAGATCCCAGGGAGGCTATGTGCCAGGTGAGTCTCTTGTGTAGAGGGGATTTTGAGGTCCCAGAGAAAAGCATCAGCTGGGCATAGAGCAGAGCACACAACTGCTGCAAGTCCTTTTCCCATAGGCCTTTATTTCCCATAGTGGGCTGCTCTGTGTGTCAAACTTCCTCTGTCACTCCAAGGCAATGGAATGTGTTCTTGTTCATACTTGACTCTGACCCAGAGTCCAGACAACCACTTATAGTGCCTCAAAGAGAGTGAGGGTGCCATTTTAAACACCTTCTCTTTCTTCTCTCCTCACTCAGGTCTTTGGTTTGATGGGCACAGTAAGCCACCAGCTTCCTATGCACCTTCCCTCTGCATTGGTGGTGCCATCTCTCCAGGTATGCACATTGGCATTATAGTATCCCTCCCACTAGTGGAAAGCTTAAGGGGAACTCATCACTGATGATGTCCAAGGGTGATGAAATTCTGATTTCCTGTTGGAAGGATTGGAACTCCCATATATCCTTTGACATTTTCCCTGCTTTTGGGGTTGTGTGGGGGATATTATATTGCGTTAGGTATGACTATGACACTGTTAAATGTGCAATGCATTTGCCATTCCTCCTTGGATGGCTTTATCACCCTTCTGTGATTGTATCCTTATTGTTATTGTTTCCTTTGGAAAGGAGGCATGACCTAAGGTGACATCCTAGTCAGGAGTTGACAGGAGGTGGGCTTGTCATGGCTGTTCTTTGTTGTCAAGTTGATTATATCATAGTTAGAAGGAAACAAACCAATAAAGTTCTGCTTGTGTCTGCTTTTCAGCCTAACTTTCCAAGAAGTGAAGATATTTAGGAAACATGTGACATTGGCATCCCATACCTTTAATTCCAGTACTTGGGAGGGGGAGCCAGAGGCAATCACGTCAGTGTGGTATCCTAGATAGGTTGGGCTTAGTGTTAGTGAGCTATCGGATGGCCAGCACCATGGAAGGAAACCCCAATTCATAAAAGAAACTTCAATGAACTGACCTCGGTTTCACTCAGTGTCTCTGATATTTTTAAATTGAGACTGTGTGGTCCTCCTAGGTTAGTTGATATTGCCAGAAACCTGCCCTTGGCTAAAACCTAAATCTGAACTCCTATTTATTTTCTAAAGCTGAAGACACTGATGAATTCCCAGTGAGTGTACCTCTTGGTATTAAGAGCCTGGTAGACTCTGGATCCTGGGCTCTCCTGCAAGTGTTCCCAAAGTCTTGATAACAGAAAGTAACCATTTTTGTCAGTTCAATGTGCAGGGAAAATCCCTGAGTAAAGGTGACAGGTTCGTGTGTGTGACCTCTGATATATTCATCTTGCCCCTCTGTCTCTGCAGGCCCTTCCTTTAGCCCATGGACCGACCCTGAAATCAAGATCTTCCTGCAGGAGTGGCAAGTGGTTGAACGGGAAATTGGCCACCCAGGCCAGAAGATCAAGCAGAAGAGCAGTCTTGTTTGCCAGCGTCTCTATCATCGAGGCCTGTTCAAGGACATCCAAAGCTGTTTGGACCTGATGTGGACCCTGAAGGATCTGCACTCCACTCTCAGTAGAGAGAGATCAAGGACTGTACCCTTGTTTTCTCCTTATAGAGATTATCTGGAAAGGATCTTCGACCCCAAATGTCAGAGAGGCCATGTTCCAGGTAAGTCTCTTCAGCACAGACACTTGGGGTTCTGTAAGTGGTAGCATCAGATGGCCTGTCCTTCATGAGGACAGAGCTAAGCAGACTATGGAGTGAAGCCCCATTCCCACAGGGCTGTGTTGTTGCATACAGCACAAACTCTGGCCTCCCATGTCTAACTTCCTGTGTCACCTCAAGGCAATGGAATTTGGACTTCTTCATATTTGACACTGACCCAGAGGCCAGGCAACTACTTAGAGTGACTCAGGGAGAGTGAGGGTGCCATATTTATGCTTTATTTCTTTCTCTCTTTCTTCTCCTCTCAGGTGCTCTGTATAATTGGTCTGGTTACCACAGGCCTTCCTCAAGCCCTCAAACTCCAATGGTGATGCCATCTCCAGTATACCAGCCTTGGGATTATGGCATGTCTGCGTCTTCTGGTCAGCTTCATGGGAACCCATCACTGATCATGTCCAGTCAGGACTCACTGGTTCCCAGATGGGACGCCTGGAATGCCACCTATCCATTGCCAGTTCAACATGTACTTCTGGCCTCTCTCTCTGGAGACAACAACTTTCAGCTGGCGTGGTCACCTCGTGATGAGAGCTCAAGTCCTCAGTGAAGACATGTGGGGACTTTTCTTTTTCCTCTGAAAACCACTAAGAATCTTCCAGCACTGTATGGATCCTCAATGTTTCTATCTTATTGTAAAGGAAATGTGAAATCAAATAAATGATTTTAACATAACTCTTTTCTTTTTTTTCATTTTTTATTGGGTATTTATTTCATTTACATTTCCAATGCTATCCCAAAAGTCCCCCACACGCTCCCCCACCCACTCCCCCACCCACCCACTCCCACACCTTGGCCCTCTTGTTCTCCTGTACTGAGGTACATAAAGTTTGCATGACTAATGGACCTCTCTTTCCACTGATGACCAACTAGGCCATTTTCTGATTCATATGCAGCTAGAGACAAGAGCTCGGGGGTGGGGGGGGGGTGCTGGTTAGTTCATATTGTTGTTCCACCTATAGGATTGCAGATCTCTTTGGCTCCTTGGGTACTTTCTCTAGCTCTTCCATTGGGGGCCCTGTGTACCTTCCAATAGGTGACTGAGCATGCACTTCTGTGTTTGCTAGGCCCCGGCATACTCTCACAAGAGACAGCTATATCTTGGTCCTTTCGGCAAAATCTTGCCAGTGTATGCAATGGTGTCAGCATTTGGAGGCTGATTGTGGGATGGATCCCCGGATATGGCAGTCTCTAGATGGTCCCTCCTTTTGTCTCAGCTCCAAACTTTGTCTCTGTAACTCCTTCCATGGCTGTTTTGTTTCCAATTCTAAGAAGGGGCAAAGTGTCTACACTTTGGTCGTCATTCTTCTTGAGTTTCATGTGTTTTGAAAGTTGTATCTTATATCTTGGGTATTCTAAGTTTCTGGGCTAATATCCACTTATCTGTGAGTACATATCGTGTGAGTTCTTTTGTGGTTGGGTTACCTCTCTCAGGATGATGCCCTCCAGGTCCATCCATTTGCCTAGGAATTTCGTAAATTCATTCTTTTTAATAGCTGAGTAGTACTCCATTGTATAAATGTACCACATTTTCTGTATCCATTCCTCTACTGAGGGGCATCTTGGTTCTTTCCAGCTTCTGGCTATTATAAATAATATGAACATGGTGGAACATGTGTCCTTATTACCGATTGGAACATCTTCTGGATAGATGCCCCGGAGAGGTATTGCGGGATCCTCCGGTAGTACTATGTCCAATTTTCTGAGGAACCGACAGGCTGATTTCCAGAGTGGTTGTAAAAGCTTGCAATCCCACCAACAATGGAGGAGTGTTCCTCTAACTCCACATCCTTGCCAGCATTGGCTGTCACCTGAATTTTTGATCTTAGCCATTCTGACTGGTGTGAAGTGGAATCCCAGGGTTGTTTAGATTTGCATTTCCCTGATGATTAAGGATGTGGAATATTTGTTCAGGTGCTTCTCTGCCATTCGGTATTCCTCAGGTGAGAATTCTTTCTTCAGCTCTGAGCCCCATTTTTTAATGGGGTTATTTGATTTTACGGAGTCCACCTTCTTGAGTTCTTTATATCTATTGGATATTATTCCCCTATATGATTTAGTATGGGTAAAGATCCTTTCCCAATCTGTTGGTGGTCTCTTTGTCGTATTGACGGTGTCTTTTGCCTTGCAGAAACTTTGCAACTATATGAGGTCCCATTTATCGATTCTCGATCTTACAGCACAAGGCATTGCTGTTCTATTCAGGAATTCTTCCCCTGTACCCATATCTTCGAGGCTTTTCCCTACTTTCTCCTCTATAAGTTTCAGTGTCTCTGGTTTTATGTGGAGTTCCTTAATCCACTTAGATTTGACCTTAGTACAAGGAGATAGGAATGGATTAATTCTCATTCTTCTACATGATAACCGCCAGTGGTGCCAGCACCATTTGTTGAAAATGCTGTCTTTTTTCCGCTGAATGGTTTTTGCTCCCCTGTCAAAGAACAAGTGACCATAGCTGTGTGGGTTCATCTCTGGGTCTTCAATTCTATTCCATTGTTGTACTTGTCTGTCGCTATACCAGTACCATGAAGTTTTTTTTATCACAATTGCTCTGTAGTACAGCTTTAGGTCCGGCATGGTGATTCCACCAGAGGTCCTTTTACCCTTGAGAAGAGTTTTTGCTATCCTAGGTTTTTTGTTATTCCAGATGAATCTGCCAATTGCCCTGTCTAATTCGTTGAAGATTTGAGTTGGAATTTTGATGGGGATTGCATTGAATCTGTAGATTGCTTTTGGCAAGATAGCCTTTTTTACTATATTGATCCTGCCAATCCATGAGCATGGGAGATCTTTCCATCTTCTGAGATCTTCTTTAATTTCTTTCTTCAGAGACATGAAGTTCTTATCATACAGATCTTTCACTTTTTTAGAGGCATGCCAAGGTATTTTATATTATTTGTGACTATTGAAAAGGATGTGGTTTCCCTAATTTCTTTCTCAGCCTGTTTATCCTTTGTGTACAGAAAGGCCAATGACTTGTTTGAGTTAATTTTATATCCAGCTACTTCACTGAAGCTGTTTATCAGGCTTAGGAGTTCTCCGGTGGAAGTTTTAGGGTCACTTATATATACTACCATATCATCTGGAAAAAGTGATATTTTGACTTCTTCCTTTCCAATTTGTATCCCCTTGATCTCCTTTTGTTGTCGAATTGCTCTAGCTAGGACTTTAGGTACAATGTTGAATAGGTAGGAAGAGAGTGGCCAGCCTTGTCTAGTCCCTGATTATAGTGGGATTGCTTCCAGCTTCTCACCATTTACTTTGATGTTGGCTACTGGTTTGCTGTAGATTGGTTTTATCTTGTTTAGGTATGGGCCTTGAATTCCTGATCTGTCCAAGACTTTTATCATGAATGGGTGTTGGATTTTGTCAAATGCTTTCTCCGCATCTAACGAGATGATCATGTGGTTTTTGTCTTCGTGTTTGTTTATATACTGGATTAGTTGATGGATTTCCATATATTGAACCATCCCTGCATCCCTGGGATGAAACCTACTTGGTCAGGATGGATGATTGTTTTGATGTGTTCTTGGATTCGGTTAGCGAGAACTTTATTGAGGATTTTTGCATTGATATTCATAAGGGAAATTGGTCTGAAGTTCTCTATTTTCGTTGGATCTTTTTGTGGTTTAGGTATCAGAGTAATTGTGGCTTCATAGAATGAGTTGGGTAGAGCACCTTCCGTTTCTATTTTGTGGAATAGTTTGTGAAGAACTGGGATTAGATCTTCTTTGAAGGTCTGGTAGAACTCTGCACTAAACCCATCTGGTCCTAGGCTTTTTTTTTGGTTGGGAGACTATGAATGAATGCTTCTATTTCTTTAGGGGATATAGGACTGTTTAGATCGTTAACCTGATCTTGATTTAACTCTGATACCTGGTATCTGTCTAGAAACTTGTCCATTTCGTCCAGGTTCTCCAGTTTTGTTGAGTATAGCCTTTTGTAGAAGGATCTGATGGTGTTTTGGATTTCTTCAGGATCTGTTGTTATGGCTCCCTTTTCATTTCTGATTTTGTTCATTAGGATTCTTTCTCTGTGCCCTCTAGTGAGTCTGGCTAAGGGTTTATCTATCTTGTTGATTTTCTCAAAGAACCAGTTCCTCCTTTGGTTGATTCTTTGAATAGTTCTTCTTGTTTCCACTTGGTTGATTTCACCCCTGAGTTTGATTATTTCCGGCCATCTCCTCCTCTTGGGTGAGTTTGCTTCCTTTTATTCTAGAGCTTTTAGGTGTGTTGTCAAGCTGCTAGTGTGTGCTCTTTCTAGTTTCTTTTTGGAGGCACTCAGAGCTATGAGTTTTCCTCTTACAAATGCTTTCATTGTGTCCCATAAGTTGGGGAATGTTGAGGCTTCATTTTCATTAAACTCCAAAAAGTCCTTAATTTCTTTCTTTTTTCCTTCCTTGACCAAGGTATCATTTAGAAGGGTGTTGTTCATTTTCCAAGTGAATGCTGGCTTCCTATTATTTATTTTGTTATTGAAAATCAGCCTTAGTCCATGGTGATCTGATAGGATGCATGGGATAATTTCAATATTTTTGTTTATGCTAAGGCTTGTTTTGTGACCAATTGTATGGTCAATTTTGGAGAAGGTACCATGAAGTGCTGAGAAGAACGTATATCCTTTTGTTTAAGGATAAAATGTTCTCTAGATATCTGTTAGATCCATTTGTTTCATAACTTCTGTTAGTTTCACTGTGTCCCTATTTAGTTTGTTTCCATGATCTGTCCGTTGGTAAAAGTGGTGTGTTGAAGACTCCCACTATTATTGTATGAGGTGCAATGTGTACTTTGAGCTTTACTAAAGTTTCTTTAACGAATGTGGCTGCCCTTGTATTTGGAGCATAGATATTCAGAATTGAGAGTAACTCTTGGAGGATTTTACCTTTGATGAGTATGAAGTGGCTCTCCTTGTCTTTTTTGATGACTCTTGGTAGGAAGTTGATTTTATTAGATATTAGAATGGCTACTCCAGCTTGTTTCTTCAGACCATCTGCTTGGAACAATTGTTTTCTAGCCTTTCATTCTGAGGTAGTGTTTACCTTTTCCTCTGAGATGAGTTTCCTGTAAGCACCAAAATGTTGGGTCTTGTTTGTGTAGCCAGGCTGTTAGTCTATGTCTTTTTATTGGGGAGTTGAGTCCATTGATATTAAGAGATATTAAGGAAAAGTAATTGTTGCTTTCTATTATTTTGGTTGTTAAAGTTGGCATTCTGTTCTTGTGGCTTTTATCTTTTAGGTTTGTTGAGGGATCACCTTCTTGCTTTTTCTAGGACGTGGTTTCTGTTCTTGTATTTTTTTTTTTCTGTTGTTATCCTTTGAAGGGCTGGATTGGTGGAAAGATAATGTGTGAATTTGGTTTTGTCATGGAATACTTTGGTTTCTCCATCTATGGTAATTGAGAGTTTGGCTGGGTATAGTAGCCTGGGCTGGCATTTGTGTTCTCTTAGTTTCTGTATAATATCTGTCCAGGCTCTTCTGGCTTTCATAGTCTCTGGTGAAAAATCTGGTGTAATTCTGATAGGCTTCCCTTTATATGTTACTTGACCTTTTTCCCTTACTGCTTTTAATATTCTATCTTTATTTAGTGCATTTTTTTTGTTCTGATTATTATGTGTTGGGAGGAATTTCTTTTCTGGTCCAGTCTATTTGGAGTTCTGTAGGCTTCTTGTATGTTCATGGGCATCTCTTTCTTTAGGTTTGGGAAGTTTTCTCCTATAATTTTGTTGAAGATATTTGCTGGTCCTTTGTGTTGAAAATCTTCTTTCACATCTACTCCTACTATCCGTAGGTTTGGTCTTCTCATTGTGTCCTGGATTTCCTGGATGTTTTGAGCTAGGATCTTTTTGCGTTTTGCATTTTCTTTGATTGTTGTTCCGATGTTCTCTATGGAATCTTCTGCATCTGAGATTCTCTCTTCCATTTTTTGTATTCTATTGTTGATGCTCAAATCTATGGTTCCAGATTTCTTTCCTAGGGTTTCTATCTCCAGCGTTGCCTCACTTTGGGTTTTCTTTATTGTGTCTACTTCCCTTTTTTACGTCTTGGATAGTTTTGTTCAATTCCATCACATGTTTGGTTGTGTTTTCCTGCAATTCTTTAAGGGATTTTTGTGCTTCCTCTTTAAGGTCTTCTACCTGTTTAGCAGTGTTCTCCTGTATTTCTTCAAGTGAGTTATAAAAGTCCTTCTTGATGTCCTCTAACATCATCATGAGATATGCTTCTAAATCTGGGTCTAGATTTTCAGGGGTGTTGGGGTGCCCTGGACTGGGCAAAGTGGGACTGCTGGGTTCTGATGATGGAGAGTGGTCTTGGTTTCTATTAGTAAGATTCTTACATTTACCTTTTGCCATCTGGTAATCTCTGGAGTTAGTTGTTATAGTTGTCTCTGGTTAGAGATTGTTCCTCTGGTGATTCTGTTAGCCTCTATCAGCAGACCTGAGAGACTAGCTTTCTCCTCTGAGTTTCAGTGGTCAGAGCACTCTATGCAGACAAGCTCTCCTCTTACAGGGAAGGAGCACAGATATCTGGCCTTAGGACCTCCCTCCTGGCCAAAGATGAAGGCCGAAAACAGGACCTTTCACAGAAGCTGTGTTGCTTTGGCCTGTCACATAAGTTGTTAGGTTTTGTAGTGCACACTCTCACCTGTGCAGACTACTTGTGGTGGAGTCCCAGAACCAACATGGCTCCCGTCGATGCTGAGACCGACATAACTCTTTTCATGTTTAATTCTTGTCACTTTAGTAGGGGACATAAGTATAGAGGGGAGGGGATGTCCTACTTCATGGTGAGGTTCATTTTGTGGGTACCTGATACCTGTTGTCTACCCTCCATTTCCATAAGAATCCTGACCCTGAGTCTGCAACTCTCTCTACTTCACAGACAACAGCTCAGCAGCTCTTTCATTATCTGGCCCTGTTGATGGAGGAGCCCTGGTCAGTGATCCACAGACTCCATTTTTTGAGAATACTGCGATAATGGGTTCAAAATTGAGTTGTAAGTGGGTGGTAGATGCAATATTAATTGAGAGAATATGAAAAATTATCTAAATATTTAGGTTTCAGATACTAAAATAGAATGTCTGTCAAGGGACATTGCCACCAAACACATTTTCTATCTCATATATAGGTAGAAAGGATTGTTATGTTAGGTCTAATAATGGCCGGGTGATTCACATGCACACACACACACACACACACACACACACACACACACACACATATATATATACATACATATATATATATATACATATATATATATATATATATATATATATATATATACCATCTATCTATCTTTGTTTTTTTGTTGTCTGGGTTTTTTTGGGGGGTGGTTGAGGGGAGTTTTGGTTTTTTGTTTTTGTTTTTGTTTTTTGTTTTTTTTTCAAAACAGGGTTTCCCTGTATAGTCTTGGCTGTTCTGGAACTCACTTTGTAGACCATGCTGGCCTTGAACTCAGAAATCTGCATTTCTCTGCCTCCCAAGTACTGGGATTAAAGGCGTGAGCCAACACCGACCTGCTCTTCTATCTATCTTGATCTCTATCTCTCTATCTGTCTCTATATCTCCCCATATCTATGTGTCTATGTATCTAGTATCCATCTATATTGCACTTGACATTCCACGTTGTACAGTTACATCACTCTATGTCTAATTAAGGTCCATAAAGTGTTTATTTTTTAAATGAATCATGACCTAGGGCTCTCTTCTGAGACATGCATATATGTTATAGGTCTACAAGAAGGCCAGAAAAGAAGGAAGTTCTACATTGCCTGCATGGTATCATCCTCCCTAGGAAGTGCATGCACTAACTGAGGTTAGAGCAGGAGTTGTCTGTTTTTGGGGGAAGATGTTTTTTGAGTTGATGAAGCTCCCAAAGGGGTCACCTAAAGCCAGTCTGTGAGCCAAGCATACTCAAAGCACCACATTCTTCTCCCTGGCCCCTTGTTCAAACACAAGATTGTCTGGGCTATACCTAGCTATAGCATAATGCTAAAATATGCAGTCTAACTGACAAAGTCCCCATACTGTATAACGCTGTCAAAAAAATTCGAAAGGCCATAATCTGATCATGTGGTTTAATGTCCATTCGATGACTTAAGGGTAGTGCTGTATAAAATCAAAATCACAAAGCAGATCATATACCTCCAACATCACAGGATATATATTCCTAATTAAAAAAAAGTTACAGTGAAGAAATACTGAACCAAAGCAAGATAAAAATTCATCTGTGCAAACGCCAAATGCTGTATCTCCATGTCTGTTACAATCTTTGCTAAGAGCTTTGCTGAGCTGGTTATCTATGCCTCTGATCTCTCTAATATCCTCAAGTCTAAAAGGTAACCTTAAGTTGCAGGTTCTTGTTCTAATGTCTGGGACCCACACATGATCATCTGGGCTCCTCCATAGGGCTTGGGTCACTTCTTCATCTCTGCCCTCTATAGTACTCTAGGCTTTGGTGGATGACACTCCATTACTGCTATTCTTGTTGGTCATCCCATGGCATTGGCATCTCCAAAAGGCTGTGGACTTCTACTACATGTAGGCTTGACCAATAGCCTCTCAAAGGCTCCCTTCAATGTACCTAGTCACTAATTCTTTGCATGACTTCTTCAGTCCTAATTTATCAACTGCAACTAGGGCTGCACCTTCACACACAGCCTTCCCTAGGTGCCGAAAGCAATGGCAACCCCACAGTCACATCTAACCTCATACCTGGGAACATCTAGAGTCTGACTTACCAAACAAAGAGCATACATGCAATGTTCTGAGGCCTTAGGCACATAAGTAGCATAGGGCTGCCTTGTCTAGCCTCAGTGGGAGAGGATGATCTTAAACCTGCATAGACTTTATGCATCAGGGTAGAGGTAATACCCAGGGAGTCCACCTACTTAGAGATCAAGGGGAGATTTGGAGGGGAGCCAGGCTTTTGGGTGAAAATATATTGATGTGTTTTATATGAAAGAAAAAGGAAAAAAACAATTAAAAATAAACAAACTACAAAACATTAAGAAAACAACAACAACAACAAAGGGCCTTCCCTGATATCTCTGAGAGCCAAGGCTCAGCTGCTCTCCACAACCCCTTCATATCTTAAAAATCAGTACCACCTGGATGAATCTCACCGATTACCACGTCCAGCTACAGCATGAGGTACAATCTTGGCAATCTCTGGAACACAGCTTCTTAGTACTCTCAGATCACACTTCCCAGAAGATTTCACCTCAGTGATGGTGGTCTCTCTATAATACCCTCTAATTTCTATGCTTTATTCAACCAGCATCAATTGTCCCACTAACCTTCTCTATTCCTGATTCGAGAGCTAGAATCACATTGAAGTGGAAACTCCTAGTTTTTTGCAAAGTTAATTATTTGAAAGGATGTTTTCTTGAGGCACAGAGGTGAAAGGATGTCTCCCTGAGGAAGACACAGGTAAAGGATGTTTTGCTAATGCAGAAACAGGTGAAAGGATATTTGATATAGCAAACATGTGAAAGGACCTGTGATGTTCGTGTATAAAATGACTCTACAAACATTAGGGGGAATGAGCCCTGAGCGGTGGTTTGGTTTTCTCTGAGTCACTATTCTTCCCTAAGTATACACAAGTATTGGTTTGCATTACCTAGGGACATTGAGTTATTACAGGTGGTAGAGCTAGCTACCTCTGAGAAACCCTCATCCAAGAAATCCTACCTAGATTCCTGCATCAGATTTCTGCTTTGTGGGCTCTCCTCAGGCCAGTTGTCCTATCTGTCAGTTTCCTCCTGACCGGATTGTAGCTTCTGGTTTGTGCCTTGTGTGTCTGTGTAGAGAAGGGACCGAAGGTGCCGGTTTGAATGTGGTATCTGCCTGCCTAGAGGACTGGTCTGCAACAACTGTATCCTATTTGCGGTTTCCTATGGGACTTAACTGCTGCCAAAAATTAAGCTTGCCTCCTAAAAAGTATTGATGAACAAGTCCACTTCCCCCATAATCTAATAACATTTCTCTTCAAATACATTTGTGGGATAGCAGGCTAGAGTCGAGGTTGAACCCATTTTAATAATAGGTTGCAATATACTTGATGCCTAATTTGTACTGGGCCAAAGCTGCAGGGTTCTACTGCTTGGTGTACTGGGACATGGCACCCCATGTTCCATTCCATTTTTACCAGCTTTCTGTGTTCAGTGATTTCATTCATTGCCTATGCTTGGCTCCCCGGAACTTAATCTGTAGACTCCCTTAAATTCAGAGATACACAGGCCTCTGTCTCCTGAGTCTTGGGATTAAAGGTGTGCACCACCACACCTGTACTTAACCTTTTTTTCACCTATAGCTTGGAATGAGCCAGGCTCATCATGAACTCAAAGATCTGCTTGCCTTTGAACCATAGATTTTTTGTTGTTGTTGTTTTAGTTTTATGATTGTTATGTTTGTCCTTAAGCTCCTGATCACTGTAAACCAAATAACAAAGTCTATTCTTTTAAAGACTTTTTATAGACTCCCTTTTCAATTTCAAACAATCTCAGTCTTTTCACCTTAGCCTCAAACAGATTCTTCAGACAAGGGCAAAAAGCAGCCATATTTTCCACCAAATATCAGAAAAAACAGTCTCTAGGCCACATACTAACATTCTTCTCCTCTGAAACAAACCTCTTGAGCCCTACACCCACAGTTCAATTCACCCTCAGCATCAGTGTCATCCATGTCCCTGCTAGAATGACCCATCCAGCTCCACTTAAGACACGCACGGCTTTCCTGATCTAAAGTCCCCCAAACCCACTTTCCTTTAAATCAAAATGTGTTCAGGTCTATGACATCAATATCTCAGTGCTGGTACCAACTTCTGCCTGACTTTGGGTTCCCATTGCTCTAAAGAGACTCCATGTCCAACAACTCTTAGGAAAGACAACATTTAACTGGGAATGACATAGGGGTTCTGAAGTTCAGCCCCATATCATGAAGAGAGGAATCATGGCAGCATCTAGGCAGACATGGTGGTGCAGCACCCGAGAATCCTATGCCTTCATCCAGAGGAGGAAGCCAGGACACCTAAAAAGGCATTTAGTAAATGTGTTAATGTCTGGGCCTTACTTTAGATCCCAGCATATGAGAGAGGGAGCTATAGGCAGTGGATCGATCGGTGTATCAGACACCAGAGTTTGGTCTTAGCTTTGTGAGTTGAAGAATGCCCAGGACTAGGTGAATAAACTCTGTCTCATAAAATGAACTTAAATTAATTGGCCTAGTTGTAACTTAGTTTCTTTGGTCATTTTCAGTGGAGACTGTGGGGTCTTGCTATGTAGCCTAGGAGATCCTGCTCACAAGCCTGTTTCTTTCCTCAGCATGGGATGTAGGATTAAAGGCCCCAGGTCAACAATTGAGCCACCCTAAACCCACGGGTTGGGTGTGTCAGATTCAATTAAACTGTAGAGCTTTATAAAGGAACACATTTGCACAGGAGTCTCCTACTTGTAGTAGTCCAGAGAAGTAAGCAGAGCTCCTTGCACCGCAGACTCTTGTGAACACCGGGACACATTAGACCCTAGTTTCCTCACTGGGTTCGGGAAAGGAAGCTCGGGAGACAAAATGCAGGTGAGTTGGGGGCAATTACATTCACTCCTATTTTCTGTAGGATAACTGGGATATTTGTGCCTCGCCACATACAAAATATGGTTAGCTACCTTGAATTTGAACCCATGTCTGTAAATTGAAGAGGTACAACAACTAGATTTATTTTGTCCTTGGGTTTCTAGGTTTTAGCCCACAACCAGCTATGGGGCCAAGAATGATGTTAAATTTCTGAGGATCCCCATTCCTCTTAGGAGTGAATGCCATTATGGCCACCTCTCAGACACCCATGTTGTGTGACTTAGGATGGAAAAGTGTAGTTTCACACAGTTTCTCTTGATATCTTATTGTGTCTGAAGCACAGCTGGAGTTGATTAGATTTTGAAAGGGAATTTTTTCCCCTGCAGAAAATGGTAAGAATGTGAACTGGAGAGAGTGAGTGGCTGTGGTCTTCTCAAAGGAGAGGTGCTTCAGTTTCTTTCCTCCACTTGTTCAATGGCTCCTGCCCTGTTCATTGTCGATCCTCTTTGGATTAACCTCACAGGCCTACTCTCCCATTAGAAGAGAATGGGCCAGCATCTGTGAATGAGGAAGTAAGGGTGCATTGTTTTAGCTTATGCAACTGGAGGCTGCAACCTGAGTCCATTCACAGCTGGGGAACAGGGATTCCTGTAGCTTGCAACCTGTTTTAATATTTAATTTTTTCCTTTCTGCACAGAGAGAAGATAACCGCGTCCAAAGTGTGAGGAGTGACAAAGAAGCCAATAGGAGGAGGAGGCTGAGGCAGGAAGGCCAAAGTTCCTCAGGTATTCAGAGTGAAATCCCTGCTCTTCCATTCTCTTGCTCTTTGACCTCGAGTATATGAAAGAGCCCCGAATTGGAAATCTGTAGTAAGGATAGACCAGCATTCAGTGGTCCCTGATTTATGTCCTTGTCCCAGAAGGCTCTGAGTGTCTCCCTGTTGTGGATGTGGTTATGAGTCTCTACAGATCCATCATTCCCTGGTAGCACTAATGCTGTGGATCCCATTGTATTCTGGGACCAAACCATCCCTAAATCTGCAGACAGCTATGCTTTCCCAGTGAGTGTACTTCTTGCTGTGAAGAGCAGGGTAGGTGCTGCAACAGGGCTGGTAAGACTGTGTTCATAACCACTTGATAAATGAGGGAAGCCATCCCGCTGGCCAATCAGTGTGCAGGGAATGTCCCTAAGCAAAGTTGACATGGTCATGTGTGTTACCTTTGATATCCTCATCGCATCCCTCTTTGCCTCGCAGGTCCGTGTGATAGCCCGTGGACTGAGGATGAAATCTGGATCTTGCTGCAAGAGTGGGCAATGGTTGAATATGAACTCGGAGACCCAGGCAATAAGATGCATGCGAAGGCCAAGTCCCTTAGCAGACGCCTCTCTAATCGGGGTCTGAGGAAGAGCAAGAATAGCTGTCTTGATGTGATGGTGAAGATGAAGGACCTGCACACACGTCTTTGTAACGAGAGGCCCAGGGCTTACCGCTTGTATTCGACTTATGAATGGATCCTGTACGAGATCTTGGGCCACCCCAGATCCCAGGGAGGCTATGTGCCAGGTGAGTCTCTTGTGTAGAGGGGATTTTGAGGTCCCAGAGAAAAGCATCAGCTGGGCATAGAGCAGAGCACACAACTGCTGCAAGTCCTTTTCCCATAGGCCTTTATTTCCCATAGTGGGCTGCTCTGTGTGTCAAACTTCCTCTGTCACTCCAAGGCAATGGAATGTGTTCTTGTTCATACTTGACTCTGACCCAGAGTCCAGACAACCACTTATAGTGCCTCAAAGAGAGTGAGGGTGCCATTTTAAACACCTTCTCTTTCTTCTCTCCTCACTCAGGTCTTTGGTTTGATGGGCACAGTAAGCCACCAGCTTCCTATGCACCTTCCCTCTGCATTGGTGGTGCCATCTCTCCAGGTATGCACATTGGCATTATAGTATCCCTCCCACTAGTGGAAAGCTTAAGGGGAACTCATCACTGATGATGTCCAAGGGTGATGAAATTCTGATTTCCTGTTGGAAGGATTGGAACTCCCATATATCCTTTGACATTTTCCCTGCTTTTGGGGTTGTGTGGGGGATATTATATTGCGTTAGGTATGACTATGACACTGTTAAATGTGCAATGCATTTGCCATTCCTCCTTGGATGGCTTTATCACCCTTCTGTGATTGTATCCTTATTGTTATTGTTTCCTTTGGAAAGGAGGCATGACCTAAGGTGACATCCTAGTCAGGAGTTGACAGGAGGTGGGCTTGTCATGGCTGTTCTTTGTTGTCAAGTTGATTATATCATAGTTAGAAGGAAACAAACCAATAAAGTTCTGCTTGTGTCTGCTTTTCAGCCTAACTTTCCAAGAAGTGAAGATATTTAGGAAACATGTGACATTGGCATCCCATACCTTTAATTCCAGTACTTGGGAGGGGGAGCCAGAGGCAATCACGTCAGTGTGGTATCCTAGATAGGTTGGGCTTAGTGTTAGTGAGCTATCGGATGGCCAGCACCATGGAAGGAAACCCCAATTCATAAAAGAAACTTCAATGAACTGACCTCGGTTTCACTCAGTGTCTCTGATATTTTTAAATTGAGACTGTGTGGTCCTCCTAGGTTAGTTGATATTGCCAGAAACCTGCCCTTGGCTAAAACCTAAATCTGAACTCCTATTTATTTTCTAAAGCTGAAGACACTGATGAATTCCCAGTGAGTGTACCTCTTGGTATTAAGAGCCTGGTAGACTCTGGATCCTGGGCTCTCCTGCAAGTGTTCCCAAAGTCTTGATAACAGAAAGTAACCATTTTTGTCAGTTCAATGTGCAGGGAAAATCCCTGAGTAAAGGTGACAGGTTCGTGTGTGTGACCTCTGATATATTCATCTTGCCCCTCTGTCTCTGCAGGCCCTTCCTTTAGCCCATGGACCGACCCTGAAATCAAGATCTTCCTGCAGGAGTGGCAAGTGGTTGAACGGGAAATTGGCCACCCAGGCCAGAAGATCAAGCAGAAGAGCAGTCTTGTTTGCCAGCGTCTCTATCATCGAGGCCTGTTCAAGGACATCCAAAGCTGTTTGGACCTGATGTGGACCCTGAAGGATCTGCACTCCACTCTCAGTAGAGAGAGATCAAGGACTGTACCCTTGTTTTCTCCTTATAGAGATTATCTGGAAAGGATCTTCGACCCCAAATGTCAGAGAGGCCATGTTCCAGGTGAGTCTCTTCAGCACAGACACTTGGGGTTCTGTAAGTGGTAGCATCAGATGGCCTGTCCTTCATGAGGACAGAGCTAAGCAGACTATGGAGTGAAGCCCCATTCCCACAGGGCTGTGTTGTTGCATACAGCACAAACTCTGGCCTCCCATGTCTAACTTCCTGTGTCACCTCAAGGCAATGGAATTTGGACTTCTTCATATTTGACACTGACCCAGAGGCCAGGCAACTACTTAGAGTGACTCAGGGAGAGTGAGGGTGCCATATTTATGCTTTATTTCTTTCTCTCTTTCTTCTCCTCTCAGGTGCTCTGTATAATTGGTCTGGTTACCACAGGCCTTCCTCAAGCCCTCAAACTCCAATGGTGATGCCATCTCCAGTATACCAGCCTTGGGATTATGGCATGTCTGCGTCTTCTGGTCAGCTTCATGGGAACCCATCACTGATCATGTCCAGTCAGGACTCACTGGTTCCCAGATGGGACGCCTGGAATGCCACCTATCCATTGCCAGTTCAACATGTACTTCTGGCCTCTCTCTCTGGAGACAACAACTTTCAGCTGGCGTGGTCACCTCGTGATGAGAGCTCAAGTCCTCAGTGAAGACATGTGGGGACTTTTCTTTTTCCTCTGAAAACCACTAAGAATCTTCCAGCACTGTATGGATCCTCAATGTTTCTATCTTATTGTAAAGGAAATGTGAAATCAAATAAATGATTTTAACATAACTCTTTTCTTTTTTTTCATTTTTTATTGGGTATTTATTTCATTTACATTTCCAATGCTATCCCAAAAGTCCCCCACACGCTCCCCCACCCACTCCCCCACCCACCCACTCCCACACCTTGGCCCTCTTGTTCTCCTGTACTGAGGTACATAAAGTTTGCATGACTAATGGACCTCTCTTTCCACTGATGACCAACTAGGCCATTTTCTGATTCATATGCAGCTAGAGACAAGAGCTCGGGGGTGGGGGGGGGGGTGCTGGTTAGTTCATATTGTTGTTCCACCTATAGGATTGCAGATCTCTTTGGCTCCTTGGGTACTTTCTCTAGCTCTTCCATTGGGGGCCCTGTGTACCTTCCAATAGGTGACTGAGCATGCACTTCTGTGTTTGCTAGGCCCCGGCATACTCTCACAAGAGACAGCTATATCTTGGTCCTTTCGGCAAAATCTTGCCAGTGTATGCAATGGTGTCAGCATTTGGAGGCTGATTGTGGGATGGATCCCCGGATATGGCAGTCTCTAGATGGTCCCTCCTTTTGTCTCAGCTCCAAACTTTGTCTCTGTAACTCCTTCCATGGCTGTTTTGTTTCCAATTCTAAGAAGGGGCAAAGTGTCTACACTTTGGTCGTCATTCTTCTTGAGTTTCATGTGTTTTGAAAGTTGTATCTTATATCTTGGGTATTCTAAGTTTCTGGGCTAATATCCACTTATCTGTGAGTACATATCGTGTGAGTTCTTTTGTGGTTGGGTTACCTCTCTCAGGATGATGCCCTCCAGGTCCATCCATTTGCCTAGGAATTTCGTAAATTCATTCTTTTTAATAGCTGAGTAGTACTCCATTGTATAAATGTACCACATTTTCTGTATCCATTCCTCTACTGAGGGGCATCTTGGTTCTTTCCAGCTTCTGGCTATTATAAATAATATGAACATGGTGGAACATGTGTCCTTATTACCGATTGGAACATCTTCTGGATAGATGCCCCGGAGAGGTATTGCGGGATCCTCCGGTAGTACTATGTCCAATTTTCTGAGGAACCGACAGGCTGATTTCCAGAGTGGTTGTAAAAGCTTGCAATCCCACCAACAATGGAGGAGTGTTCCTCTAACTCCACATCCTTGCCAGCATTGGCTGTCACCTGAATTTTTGATCTTAGCCATTCTGACTGGTGTGAAGTGGAATCCCAGGGTTGTTTAGATTTGCATTTCCCTGATGATTAAGGATGTGGAATATTTGTTCAGGTGCTTCTCTGCCATTCGGTATTCCTCAGGTGAGAATTCTTTCTTCAGCTCTGAGCCCCATTTTTTAATGGGGTTATTTGATTTTACGGAGTCCACCTTCTTGAGTTCTTTATATCTATTGGATATTATTCCCCTATATGATTTAGTATGGGTAAAGATCCTTTCCCAATCTGTTGGTGGTCTCTTTGTCGTATTGACGGTGTCTTTTGCCTTGCAGAAACTTTGCAACTATATGAGGTCCCATTTATCGATTCTCGATCTTACAGCACAAGGCATTGCTGTTCTATTCAGGAATTCTTCCCCTGTACCCATATCTTCGAGGCTTTTCCCTACTTTCTCCTCTATAAGTTTCAGTGTCTCTGGTTTTATGTGGAGTTCCTTAATCCACTTAGATTTGACCTTAGTACAAGGAGATAGGAATGGATTAATTCTCATTCTTCTACATGATAACCGCCAGTGGTGCCAGCACCATTTGTTGAAAATGCTGTCTTTTTTCCGCTGAATGGTTTTTGCTCCCCTGTCAAAGAACAAGTGACCATAGCTGTGTGGGTTCATCTCTGGGTCTTCAATTCTATTCCATTGTTGTACTTGTCTGTCGCTATACCAGTACCATGAAGTTTTTTTTATCACAATTGCTCTGTAGTACAGCTTTAGGTCCGGCATGGTGATTCCACCAGAGGTCCTTTTACCCTTGAGAAGAGTTTTTGCTATCCTAGGTTTTTTGTTATTCCAGATGAATCTGCCAATTGCCCTGTCTAATTCGTTGAAGATTTGAGTTGGAATTTTGATGGGGATTGCATTGAATCTGTAGATTGCTTTTGGCAAGATAGCCTTTTTTACTATATTGATCCTGCCAATCCATGAGCATGGGAGATCTTTCCATCTTCTGAGATCTTCTTTAATTTCTTTCTTCAGAGACATGAAGTTCTTATCATACAGATCTTTCACTTTTTTAGAGGCATGCCAAGGTATTTTATATTATTTGTGACTATTGAAAAGGATGTGGTTTCCCTAATTTCTTTCTCAGCCTGTTTATCCTTTGTGTACAGAAAGGCCAATGACTTGTTTGAGTTAATTTTATATCCAGCTACTTCACTGAAGCTGTTTATCAGGCTTAGGAGTTCTCCGGTGGAAGTTTTAGGGTCACTTATATATACTACCATATCATCTGGAAAAAGTGATATTTTGACTTCTTCCTTTCCAATTTGTATCCCCTTGATCTCCTTTTGTTGTCGAATTGCTCTAGCTAGGACTTTAGGTACAATGTTGAATAGGTAGGAAGAGAGTGGCCAGCCTTGTCTAGTCCCTGATTATAGTGGGATTGCTTCCAGCTTCTCACCATTTACTTTGATGTTGGCTACTGGTTTGCTGTAGATTGGTTTTATCTTGTTTAGGTATGGGCCTTTAATTCCTGATCTGTCCAAGACTTTTATCATGAATGGGTGTTGGATTTTGTCAAATGTTTTCTCCCCATCTAATGAGATGATCATGTGGTTTTTGTCTTCGTGTTTGTTTATATACTGGATTAGTTGATGGATTTCCATATATTGAACCATCCCTGCATCCCTGGGATGAAACCTACTTGGTCAGGATGGATGATTGTTTTGATGTGTTCTTGGATTCGGTTAGCGAGAACTTTATTGAGGATTTTTGCATTGATATTCATAAGGGAAATTGGTCTGAAGTTCTCTATTTTCGTTGGATCTTTTTGTGGTTTAGGTATCAGAGTAATTGTGGCTTCATAGAATGAGTTGGGTAGAGCACCTTCCGTTTCTATTTTGTGGAATAGTTTGTGAAGAACTGGGATTAGATCTTCTTTGAAGGTCTGGTAGAACTCTGCACTAAACCCATCTGGTCCTAGGCTTTTTTTTTGGTTGGGAGACTATGAATGAATGCTTCTATTTCTTTAGGGGATATAGGACTGTTTAGATCGTTAACCTGATCTTGATTTAACTCTGATACCTGGTATCTGTCTAGAAACTTGTCCATTTCGTCCAGGTTCTCCAGTTTTGTTGAGTATAGCCTTTTGTAGAAGGATCTGATGGTGTTTTGGATTTCTTCAGGATCTGTTGTTATGGCTCCCTTTTCATTTCTGATTTTGTTCATTAGGATTCTTTCTCTGTGCCCTCTAGTGAGTCTGGCTAAGGGTTTATCTATCTTGTTGATTTTCTCAAAGAACCAGTTCCTCCTTTGGTTGATTCTTTGAATAGTTCTTCTTGTTTCCACTTGGTTGATTTCACCCCTGAGTTTGATTATTTCCGGCCATCTCCTCCTCTTGGGTGAGTTTGCTTCCTTTTATTCTAGAGCTTTTAGGTGTGTTGTCAAGCTGCTAGTGTGTGCTCTCTCTAGTTTCTTTTTGGAGGCACTCAGAGCTATGAGTTTTCCTCTTACAAATGCTTTCATTGTGTCCCATAAGTTGGGGAATGTTGAGGCTTCATTTTCATTAAACTCCAAAAAGTCCTTAATTTCTTTCTTTTTTCCTTCCTTGACCAAGGTATCATTTAGAAGGGTGTTGTTCATTTTCCAAGTGAATGCTGGCTTCCTATTATTTATTTTGTTATTGAAAATCAGCCTTAGTCCATGGTGATCTGATAGGATGCATGGGATAATTTCAATATTTTTGTTTATGCTAAGGCTTGTTTTGTGACCAATTGTATGGTCAATTTTGGAGAAGGTACCATGAAGTGCTGAGAAGAACGTATATCCTTTTGTTTAAGGATAAAATGTTCTCTAGATATCTGTTAGATCCATTTGTTTCATAACTTCTGTTAGTTTCACTGTGTCCCTATTTAGTTTGTTTCCATGATCTGTCCGTTGGTAAAAGTGGTGTGTTGAAGACTCCCACTATTATTGTATGAGGTGCAATGTGTACTTTGAGCTTTACTAAAGTTTCTTTAACGAATGTGGCTGCCCTTGTATTTGGAGCATAGATATTCAGAATTGAGAGTAACTCTTGGAGGATTTTACCTTTGATGAGTATGAAGTGGCTCTCCTTGTCTTTTTTGATGACTCTTGGTAGGAAGTTGATTTTATTAGATATTAGAATGGCTACTCCAGCTTGTTTCTTCAGACCATCTGCTTGGAACAATTGTTTTCTAGCCTTTCATTCTGAGGTAGTGTTTACCTTTTCCTCTGAGATGAGTTTCCTGTAAGCACCAAAATGTTGGGTCTTGTTTGTGTAGCCAGGCTGTTAGTCTATGTCTTTTTATTGGGGAGTTGAGTCCATTGATATTAAGAGATATTAAGGAAAAGTAATTGTTGCTTTCTATTATTTTGGTTGTTAAAGTTGGCATTCTGTTCTTGTGGCTTTTATCTTTTAGGTTTGTTGAGGGATCACCTTCTTGCTTTTTCTAGGACGTGGTTTCTGTTCTTGTATTTTTTTTTTCTGTTGTTATCCTTTGAAGGGCTGGATTGGTGGAAAGATAATGTGTGAATTTGGTTTTGTCATGGAATACTTTGGTTTCTCCATCTATGGTAATTGAGAGTTTGGCTGGGTATAGTAGCCTGGGCTGGCATTTGTGTTCTCTTAGTTTCTGTATAATATCTGTCCAGGCTCTTCTGGCTTTCATAGTCTCTGGTGAAAAATCTGGTGTAATTCTGATAGGCTTCCCTTTATATGTTACTTGACCTTTTTCCCTTACTGCTTTTAATATTCTATCTTTATTTAGTGCATTTTTTTTGTTCTGATTATTATGTGTTGGGAGGAATTTCTTTTCTGGTCCAGTCTATTTGGAGTTCTGTAGGCTTCTTGTATGTTCATGGGCATCTCTTTCTTTAGGTTTGGGAAGTTTTCTCCTATAATTTTGTTGAAGATATTTGCTGGTCCTTTGTGTTGAAAATCTTCTTTCACATCTACTCCTACTATCCGTAGGTTTGGTCTTCTCATTGTGTCCTGGATTTCCTGGATGTTTTGAGCTAGGATCTTTTTGCGTTTTGCATTTTCTTTGATTGTTGTTCCGATGTTCTCTATGGAATCTTCTGCATCTGAGATTCTCTCTTCCATTTTTTGTATTCTATTGTTGATGCTCAAATCTATGGTTCCAGATTTCTTTCCTAGGGTTTCTATCTCCAGCGTTGCCTCACTTTGGGTTTTCTTTATTGTGTCTACTTCCCTTTTTTACGTCTTGGATAGTTTTGTTCAATTCCATCACATGTTTGGTTGTGTTTTCCTGCAATTCTTTAAGGGATTTTTGTGCTTCCTCTTTAAGGTCTTCTACCTGTTTAGCAGTGTTCTCCTGTATTTCTTCAAGTGAGTTATAAAAGTCCTTCTTGATGTCCTCTAACATCATCATGAGATATGCTTCTAAATCTGGGTCTAGATTTTCAGGGGTGTTGGGGTGCCCTGGACTGGGCAAAGTGGGACTGCTGGGTTCTGATGATGGAGAGTGGTCTTGGTTTCTATTAGTAAGATTCTTACATTTACCTTTTGCCATCTGGTAATCTCTGGAGTTAGTTGTTATAGTTGTCTCTGGTTAGAGATTGTTCCTCTGGTGATTCTGTTAGCCTCTATCAGCAGACCTGAGAGACTAGCTTTCTCCTCTGAGTTTCAGTGGTCAGAGCACTCTATGCAGACAAGCTCTCCTCTTACAGGGAAGGAGCACAGATATCTGGCCTTAGGACCTCCCTCCTGGCCAAAGATGAAGGCCGAAAACAGGACCTTTCACAGAAGCTGTGTTGCTTTGGCCTGTCACATAAGTTGTTAGGTTTTGTAGTGCACACTCTCACCTGTGCAGACTACTTGTGGTGGAGTCCCAGAACCAACATGGCTCCCGCCGATGCTGAGACCGACATAACTCTTTTCATGTTTAATTCTTGTCACTTTAGTAGGGGACATAAGTATAGAGGGGAGGGGATGTCCTACTTCATGGTGAGGTTCATTTTGTGGGTACCTGATACCTGTTGTCTACCCTCCATTTCCATAAGAATCCTGACCCTGAGTCTGCAACTCTCTCTACTTCACAGACAACAGCTCAGCAGCTCTTTCATTATCTGGCCCTGTTGATGGAGGAGCCCTGGTCAGTGATCCACAGACTCCATTTTTTGAGAATACTGCGATAATGGGTTCAAAATTGAGTTGTAAGTGGGTGGTAGATGCAATATTAATTGAGAGAATATGAAAAATTATCTAAATATTTAGGTTTCAGATACTAAAATAGAATGTCTGTCAAGGGACATTGCCACCAAACACATTTTCTATCTCATATATAGGTAGAAAGGATTGTTATGTTAGGTCTAATAATGGCCGGGTGATTCACATGCACACACACACACACACACACACACACACACACACACACACATATATATACATACATATATATATACATATATATATATATATATATATATATATATATATATATATATATACCATCTATCTATCTTTGTTTTTTTGTTGTCTGGGTTTTTTTGGGGGGTGGTTGAGGGGAGTTTTGGTTTTTTGTTTTTGTTTTTGTTTTTTGATTTTTTTTTGTTTTTTGTTTTTTTTTCAAAACAGGGTTTCCCTGTATAGTCTTGGCTGTTCTGGAACTCACTTTGTAGACCATGCTGGCCTTGAACTCAGAAATCTGCATTTCTCTGCCTCCCAAGTACTGGGATTAAAGGCGTGAGCCAACACCGACCTGCTCTTCTATCTATCTTGATCTCTATCTCTCTATCTGTCTCTATATCTCCCCATATCTATGTGTCTATGTATCTAGTATCCATCTATATTGCACTTGACATTCCACGTTGTACAGTTACATCACTCTATGTCTAATTAAGGTCCATAAAGTGTTTATTTTTTAAATGAATCATGACCTAGGGCTCTCTTCTGAGACATGCATATATGTTATAGGTCTACAAGAAGGCCAGAAAAGAAGGAAGTTCTACATTGCCTGCATGGTATCATCCTCCCTAGGAAGTGCATGCACTAACTGAGGTTAGAGCAGGAGTTGTCTGTTTTGGGGGGAAGATGTTTTTTGAGTTGATGAAGCTCCCAAAGGGGTCACCTAAAGCCAGTCTGTGAGCCAAGCATACTCAAAGCACCACATTCTTCTCCCTGGCCCCTTGTTCAAACACAAGATTGTCTGGGCTATACCTAGCTATAGCATAATGCTAAAATATGCAGTCTAACTGACAAAGTCCCCATACTGTATAACGCTGTCAAAAAATTCGAAAGGCCATAATCTGATCATGTGGTTTAATGTCCATTCGATGACTTAAGGGTAGTGCTGTATAAAATCAAAATCACAAAGCAGATCATATACCTCCAACATCACAGGATATATATTCCTAATTAAAAAAAGTTACAGTGAAGAAATACTGAACCAAAGCAAGATAAAAATTCATCTGTGCAAACGCCAAATGCTGTATCTCCATGTCTGTTACAATCTTTGCTAAGAGCTTTGCTGAGCTGGTTATCTATGCCTCTGATCTCTCTAATATCCTCAAGTCTAAAAGGTAACCTTAAGTTGCAGGTTCTTGTTCTAATGTCTGGGACCCACACATGATCATCTGGGCTCCTCCATAGGGCTTGGGTCACTTCTTCATCTCTGCCCTCTATAGTACTCTAGGCTTTGGTGGATGACACTCCATTACTGCTATTCTTGTTGGTCATCCCATGGCATTGGCATCTCCAAAAGGCTGTGGACTTCTACTACATGTAGGCTTGACCAATAGCCTCTCAAAGGCTCCCTTCAATGTACCTAGTCACTAATTCTTTGCATGACTTCTTCAGTCCTAATTTATCAACTGCAACTAGGGCTGCACCTTCACACACAGCCTTCCCTAGGTGCCGAAAGCAATGGCAACCCCACAGTCACATCTAACCTCATACCTGGGAACATCTAGAGTCTGACTTACCAAACAAAGAGCATACATGCAATGTTCTGAGGCCTTAGGCACATAAGTAGCATAGGGCTGCCTTGTCTAGCCTCAGTGGGAGAGGATGATCTTAAACCTGCATAGACTTTATGCATCAGGGTAGAGGTAATACCCAGGGAGTCCACCTACTTAGAGATCAAGGGGAGATTTGGAGGGGAGCCAGGCTTTTGGGTGAAAATATATTGATGTGTTTTATATGAAAGAAAAAGGAAAAAAACAATTAAAAATAAACAAACTACAAAACATTAAGAAAACAACAACAACAACAAAGGGCCTTCCCTGATATCTCTGAGAGCCAAGGCTCAGCTGCTCTCCACAACCCCTTCATATCTTAAAAATCAGTACCACCTGGATGAATCTCACCGATTACCACGTCCAGCTACAGCATGAGGTACAATCTTGGCAATCTCTGGAACACAGCTTCTTAGTACTCTCAGATCACACTTCCCAGAAGATTTCACCTCAGTGATGGTGGTCTCTCTATAATACCCTCTAATTTCTATGCTTTATTCAACCAGCATCAATTGTCCCACTAACCTTCTCTATTCCTGATTCGAGAGCTAGAATCACATTGAAGTGGAAACTCCTAGTTTTTTGCAAAGTTAATTATTTGAAAGGATGTTTTCTTGAGGCACAGAGGTGAAAGGATGTCTCCCTGAGGAAGACACAGGTAAAGGATGTTTTGCTAATGCAGAAACAGGTGAAAGGATATTTGATATAGCAAACATGTGAAAGGACCTGTGATGTTCGTGTATAAAATGACTCTACAAACATTAGGGGGAATGAGCCCTGAGCGGTGGTTTGGTTTTCTCTGAGTCACTATTCTTCCCTAAGTATACACAAGTATTGGTTTGCATTACCTAGGGACATTGAGTTATTACAGGTGGTAGAGCTAGCTACCTCTGAGAAACCCTCATCCAAGAAATCCTACCTAGATTCCTGCATCAGATTTCTGCTTTGTGGGCTCTCCTCAGGCCAGTTGTCCTATCTGTCAGTTTCCTCCTGACCGGATTGTAGCTTCTGGTTTGTGCCTTGTGTGTCTGTGTAGAGAAGGGACCGAAGGTGCCGGTTTGAATGTGGTATCTGCCTGCCTAGAGGACTGGTCTGCAACAACTGTATCCTATTTGCGGTTTCCTATGGGACTTAACTGCTGCCAAAAATTAAGCTTGCCTCCTAAAAAGTATTGATGAACAAGTCCACTTCCCCCATAATCTAATAACATTTCTCTTCAAATACATTTGTGGGATAGCAGGCTAGAGTCGAGGTTGAACCCATTTTAATAATAGGTTGCAATATACTTGATGCCTAATTTGTACTGGGCCAAAGCTGCAGGGTTCTACTGCTTGGTGTACTGGGACATGGCACCCCATGTTCCATTCCATTTTTACCAGCTTTCTGTGTTCAGTGATTTCATTCATTGCCTATGCTTGGCTCCCCGGAACTTAATCTGTAGACTCCCTTAAATTCAGAGATACACAGGCCTCTGTCTCCTGAGTCTTGGGATTAAAGGTGTGCACCACCACACCTGTACTTAACCTTTTTTTCACCTATAGCTTGGAATGAGCCAGGCTCATCATGAACTCAAAGATCTGCTTGCCTTTGAACCATAGATTTTTTGTTGTTGTTGTTTTAGTTTTATGATTGTTATGTTTGTCCTTAAGCTCCTGATCACTGTAAACCAAATAACAAAGTCTATTCTTTTAAAGACTTTTTATAGACTCCCTTTTCAATTTCAAACAATCTCAGTCTTTTCACCTTAGCCTCAAACAGATTCTTCAGACAAGGGCAAAAAGCAGCCATATTTTCCACCAAATATCAGAAAAAACAGTCTCTAGGCCACATACTAACATTCTTCTCCTCTGAAACAAACCTCTTGAGCCCTACGCCCACAGTTCAATTCACCCTCAGCATCAGTGTCATCCATGTCCCTGCTAGAATGACCCATCCAGCTCCACTTAAGACACGCACGGCTTTCCTGATCTAAAGTCCCCCAAACCCACTTTCCTTTAAATCAAAATGTGTTCAGGTCTATGACATCAATATCTCAGTGCTGGTACCAACTTCTGCCTGACTTTGGGTTCCCATTGCTCTAAAGAGACTCCATGTCCAACAACTCTTAGGAAAGACAACATTTAACTGGGAATGACATAGGGGTTCTGAAGTTCAGCCCCATATCATGAAGAGAGGAATCATGGCAGCATCTAGGCAGACATGGTGGTGCAGCACCCGAGAATCCTATGCCTTCATCCAGAGGAGGAAGCCAGGACACCTAAAAAGGCATTTAGTAAATGTGTTAATGTCTGGGCCTTACTTTAGATCCCAGCATATGAGAGAGGGAGCTATAGGCAGTGGATCGATCGGTGTATCAGACACCAGAGTTTGGTCTTAGCTTTGTGAGTTGAAGAATGCCCAGGACTAGGTGAATAAACTCTGTCTCATAAAATGAACTTAAATTAATTGGCCTAGTTGTAACTTAGTTTCTTTGGTCATTTTCAGTGGAGACTGTGGGGTCTTGCTATGTAGCCTAGGAGATCCTGCTCACAAGCCTGTTTCTTTCCTCAGCATGGGATGTAGGATTAAAGGCCCCAGGTCAACAATTGAGCCACCCTAAACCCACGGGTTGGGTGTGTCAGATTCAATTAAACTGTAGAGCTTTATAAAGGAACACATTTGCACAGGAGTCTCCTACTTGTAGTAGTCCAGAGAAGTAAGCAGAGCTCCTTGCACCGCAGACTCTTGTGAACACCGGGACACATTAGACCCTAGTTTCCTCACTGGGTTCGGGAAAGGAAGCTCGGGAGACAAAATGCAGGTGAGTTGGGGGCAATTACATTCACTCCTATTTTCTGTAGGATAACTGGGATATTTGTGCCTCGCCACATACAAAATATGGTTAGCTACCTTGAATTTGAACCCATGTCTGTAAATTGAAGAGGTACAACAACTAGATTTATTTTGTCCTTGGGTTTCTAGGTTTTAGCCCACAACCAGCTATGGGGCCAAGAATGATGTTAAATTTCTGAGGATCCCCATTCCTCTTAGGAGTGAATGCCATTATGGCCACCTCTCAGACACCCATGTTGTGTGACTTAGGATGGAAAAGTGTAGTTTCACACAGTTTCTCTTGATATCTTATTGTGTCTGAAGCACAGCTGGAGTTGATTAGATTTTGAAAGGGAATTTTTTCCCCTGCAGAAAATGGTAAGAATGTGAACTGGAGAGAGTGAGTGGCTGTGGTCTTCTCAAAGGAGAGGTGCTTCAGTTTCTTTCCTCCACTTGTTCAATGGCTCCTGCCCTGTTCATTGTCGATCCTCTTTGGATTAACCTCACAGGCCTACTCTCCCATTAGAAGAGAATGGGCCAGCATCTGTGAATGAGGAAGTAAGGGTGCATTGTTTTAGCTTATGCAACTGGAGGCTGCAACCTGAGTCCATTCACAGCTGGGGAACAGGGATTCCTGTAGCTTGCAACCTGTTTTAATATTTAATTTTTTCCTTTCTGCACAGAGAGAAGATAACCGCGTCCAAAGTGTGAGGAGTGACAAAGAAGCCAATAGGAGGAGGAGGCTGAGGCAGGAAGGCCAAAGTTCCTCAGGTATTCAGAGTGAAATCCCTGCTCTTCCATTCTCTTGCTCTTTGACCTCGAGTATATGAAAGAGCCCCGAATTGGAAATCTGTAGTAAGGATAGACCAGCATTCAGTGGTCCCTGATTTATGTCCTTGTCCCAGAAGGCTCTGAGTGTCTCCCTGTTGTGGATGTGGTTATGAGTCTCTACAGATCCATCATTCCCTGGTAGCACTAATGCTGTGGATCCCATTGTATTCTGGGACCAAACCATCCCTAAATCTGCAGACAGCTATGCTTTCCCAGTGAGTGTACTTCTTGCTGTGAAGAGCAGGGTAGGTGCTGCAACAGGGCTGGTAAGACTGTGTTCATAACCACTTGATAAATGAGGGAAGCCATCCCGCTGGCCAATCAGTGTGCAGGGAATGTCCCTAAGCAAAGTTGACATGGTCATGTGTGTTACCTTTGATATCCTCATCGCATCCCTCTTTGCCTCGCAGGTCCGTGTGATAGCCCGTGGACTGAGGATGAAATCTGGATCTTGCTGCAAGAGTGGGCAATGGTTGAATATGAACTCGGAGACCCAGGCAATAAGATGCATGCGAAGGCCAAGTCCCTTAGCAGACGCCTCTCTAATCGGGGTCTGAGGAAGAGCAAGAATAGCTGTCTTGATGTGATGGTGAAGATGAAGGACCTGCACACACGTCTTTGTAACGAGAGGCCCAGGGCTTACCGCTTGTATTCGACTTATGAATGGATCCTGTACGAGATCTTGGGCCACCCCAGATCCCAGGGAGGCTATGTGCCAGGTGAGTCTCTTGTGTAGAGGGGATTTTGAGGTCCCAGAGAAAAGCATCAGCTGGGCATAGAGCAGAGTACACAACTGCTGCAAGTCCTTTTCCCATAGGCCTTTATTTCCCATAGTGGGCTGCTCTGTGTGTCAAACTTCCTCTGTCACTCCAAGGCAATGGAATGTGTTCTTGTTCATACTTGACTCTGACCCAGAGTCCAGACAACCACTTATAGTGCCTCAAAGAGAGTGAGGGTGCCATTTTAAACACCTTCTCTTTCTTCTCTCCTCACTCAGGTCTTTGGTTTGATGGGCACAGTAAGCCACCAGCTTCCTATGCACCTTCCCTCTGCATTGGTGGTGCCATCTCTCCAGGTATGCACATTGGCATTATAGTATCCCTCCCACTAGTGGAAAGCTTAAGGGGAACTCATCACTGATGATGTCCAAGGGTGATGAAATTCTGATTTCCTGTTGGAAGGATTGGAACTCCCATATATCCTTTGACATTTTCCCTGCTTTTGGGGTTGTGTGGGGGATATTATATTGCGTTAGGTATGACTATGACACTGTTAAATGTGCAATGCATTTGCCATTCCTCCTTGGATGGCTTTATCACCCTTCTGTGATTGTATCCTTATTGTTATTGTTTCCTTTGGAAAGGAGGCATGACCTAAGGTGACATCCTAGTCAGGAGTTGACAGGAGGTGGGCTTATCATGGCTGTTCTTTGTTGTCAAGTTGATTATATCATAGTTAGAAGGAAACAAACCAATAAAGTTCTGCTTGTGTCTGCTTTTCAGCCTAACTTTCCAAGAAGTGAAGATATTTAGGAAACATGTGACATTGGCATCCCATACCTTTAATTCCAGTACTTGGGAGGGGGAGCCAGAGGCAATCACGTCAGTGTGGTATCCTAGATAGGTTGGGCTTAGTGTTAGTGAGCTATCGGATGGCCAGCACCATGGAAGGAAACCCCAATTCATAAAAGAAACTTCAATGAACTGACCTCGGTTTCACTCAGTGTCTCTGATATTTTTAAATTGAGACTGTGTGGTCCTCCTAGGTTAGTTGATATTGCCAGAAACCTGCCCTTGGCTAAAACCTAAATCTGAACTCCTATTTATTTTCTAAAGCTGAAGACACTGATGAATTCCCAGTGAGTGTACCTCTTGGTATTAAGAGCCTGGTAGACTCTGGATCCTGGGCTCTCCTGCAAGTGTTCCCAAAGTCTTGATAACAGAAAGTAACCATTTTTGTCAGTTCAATGTGCAGGGAAAATCCCTGAGTAAAGGTGACAGGTTCGTGTGTGTGACCTCTGATATATTCATCTTGCCCCTCTGTCTCTGCAGGCCCTTCCTTTAGCCCATGGACCGACCCTGAAATCAAGATCTTCCTGCAGGAGTGGCAAGTGGTTGAACGGGAAATTGGCCACCCAGGCCAGAAGATCAAGCAGAAGAGCAGTCTTGTTTGCCAGCGTCTCTATCATCGAGGCCTGTTCAAGGACATCCAAAGCTGTTTGGACCTGATGTGGACCCTGAAGGATCTGCACTCCACTCTCAGTAGAGAGAGATCAAGGACTGTACCCTTGTTTTCTCCTTATAGAGATTATCTGGAAAGGATCTTCGACCCCAAATGTCAGAGAGGCCATGTTCCAGGTGAGTCTCTTCAGCACAGACACTTGGGGTTCTGTAAGTGGTAGCATCAGATGGCCTGTCCTTCATGAGGACAGAGCTAAGCAGACTATGGAGTGAAGCCCCATTCCCACAGGGCTGTGTTGTTGCATACAGCACAAACTCTGGCCTCCCATGTCTAACTTCCTGTGTCACCTCAAGGCAATGGAATTTGGACTTCTTCATATTTGACACTGACCCAGAGGCCAGGCAACTACTTAGAGTGACTCAGGGAGAGTGAGGGTGCCATATTTATGCTTTATTTCTTTCTCTCTTTCTTCTCCTCTCAGGTGCTCTGTATAATTGGTCTGGTTACCACAGGCCTTCCTCAAGCCCTCAAACTCCAATGGTGATGCCATCTCCAGTATACCAGCCTTGGGATTATGGCATGTCTGCGTCTTCTGGTCAGCTTCATGGGAACCCATCACTGATCATGTCCAGTCAGGACTCACTGGTTCCCAGATGGGACGCCTGGAATGCCACCTATCCATTGCCAGTTCAACATGTACTTCTGGCCTCTCTCTCTGGAGACAACAACTTTCAGCTGGTGTGGTCACCTCGTGATGAGAGCTCAAGTCCTCAGTGAAGACATGTGGGGACTTTTCTTTTTCCTCTGAAAACCACTAAGAATCTTCCAGCACTGTATGGATCCTCAATGTTTCTATCTTATTGTAAAGGAAATGTGAAATCAAATAAATGATTTTAACATAACTCTTTTCTTTTTTTTCATTTTTTATTGGGTATTTATTTCATTTACATTTCCAATGCTATCCCAAAAGTCCCCCACACGCTCCCCCACCCACTCCCCCACCCACCCACTCCCACACCTTGGCCCTCTTGTTCTCCTGTACTGAGGTACATAAAGTTTGCATGACTAATGGACCTCTCTTTCCACTGATGACCAACTAGGCCATTTTCTGATTCATATGCAGCTAGAGACAAGAGCTCGGGGGGGGGGGGTACTGGTTAGTTCATATTGTTGTTCCACCTATAGGATTGCAGATCCCTTTGGCTCCTTGGGTACTTTCTCTAGCTCCTCCATTGGGGGCCCTGTGTACCTTCCAATAGGTGACTGAGCATGCACTTCTGTGTTTGCTAGGCCCCGGCATACTCTCACAAGAGACAGCTATATCTTGGTCCTTTCGGCAAAATCTTGCCAGTGTATGCAATGGTGTCAGCATTTGGAGGCTGATTGTGGGATGGATCCCCGGATATGGCAGTCTCTAGATGGTCCCTCCTTTTGTCTCAGCTCCAAACTTTGTCTCTGTAACTCCTTCCATGGCTGTTTTGTTTCCAATTCTAAGAAGGGGCAAAGTGTCTACACTTTGGTCGTCATTCTTCTTGAGTTTCATGTGTTTTGAAAGTTGTATCTTATATCTTGGGTATTCTAAGTTTCTGGGCTAATATCCACTTATCTGTGAGTACATATCGTGTGAGTTCTTTTGTGGTTGGGTTACCTCTCTCAGGATGATGCCCTCCAGGTCCATCCATTTGCCTAGGAATTTCGTAAATTCATTCTTTTTAATAGCTGAGTAGTACTCCATTGTATAAATGTACCACATTTTCTGTATCCATTCCTCTACTGAGGGGCATCTTGGTTCTTTCCAGCTTCTGGCTATTATAAATAATATGAACATGGTGGAACATGTGTCCTTATTACCGATTGGAACATCTTCTGGATAGATGCCCCGGAGAGGTATTGCGGGATCCTCCGGTAGTACTATGTCCAATTTTCTGAGGAACCGACAGGCTGATTTCCAGAGTGGTTGTAAAAGCTTGCAATCCCACCAACAATGGAGGAGTGTTCCTCTAACTCCACATCCTTGCCAGCATTGGCTGTCACCTGAATTTTTGATCTTAGCCATTCTGACTGGTGTGAAGTGGAATCCCAGGGTTGTTTAGATTTGCATTTCCCTGATGATTAAGGATGTGGAATATTTGTTCAGGTGCTTCTCTGCCATTCGGTATTCCTCAGGTGAGAATTCTTTCTTCAGCTCTGAGCCCCATTTTTTAATGGGGTTATTTGATTTTACGGAGTCCACCTTCTTGAGTTCTTTATATCTATTGGATATTATTCCCCTATATGATTTAGTATGGGTAAAGATCCTTTCCCAATCTGTTGGTGGTCTCTTTGTCGTATTGACGGTGTCTTTTGCCTTGCAGAAACTTTGCAACTATATGAGGTCCCATTTATCGATTCTCGATCTTACAGCACAAGGCATTGCTGTTCTATTCAGGAATTCTTCCCCTGTACCCATATCTTCGAGGCTTTTCCCTACTTTCTCCTCTATAAGTTTCAGTGTCTCTGGTTTTATGTGGAGTTCCTTAATCCACTTAGATTTGACCTTAGTACAAGGAGATAGGAATGGATTAATTCTCATTCTTCTACATGATAACCGCCAGTGGTGCCAGCACCATTTGTTGAAAATGCTGTCTTTTTTCCGCTGAATGGTTTTTGCTCCCCTGTCAAAGAACAAGTGACCATAGCTGTGTGGGTTCATCTCTGGGTCTTCAATTCTATTCCATTGTTGTACTTGTCTGTCGCTATACCAGTACCATGAAGTTTTTTTTATCACAATTGCTCTGTAGTACAGCTTTAGGTCCGGCATGGTGATTCCACCAGAGGTCCTTTTACCCTTGAGAAGAGTTTTTGCTATCCTAGGTTTTTTGTTATTCCAGATGAATCTGCCAATTGCCCTGTCTAATTCGTTGAAGATTTGAGTTGGAATTTTGATGGGGATTGCATTGAATCTGTAGATTGCTTTTGGCAAGATAGCCTTTTTTACTATATTGATCCTGCCAATCCATGAGCATGGGAGATCTTTCCATCTTCTGAGATCTTCTTTAATTTCTTTCTTCAGAGACATGAAGTTCTTATCATACAGATCTTTCACTTTTTTAGAGGCATGCCAAGGTATTTTATATTATTTGTGACTATTGAAAAGGATGTGGTTTCCCTAATTTCTTTCTCAGCCTGTTTATCCTTTGTGTACAGAAAGGCCAATGACTTGTTTGAGTTAATTTTATATCCAGCTACTTCACTGAAGCTGTTTATCAGGCTTAGGAGTTCTCCGGTGGAAGTTTTAGGGTCACTTATATATACTACCATATCATCTGGAAAAAGTGATATTTTGACTTCTTCCTTTCCAATTTGTATCCCCTTGATCTCCTTTTGTTGTCGAATTGCTCTAGCTAGGACTTTAGGTACAATGTTGAATAGGTAGGAAGAGAGTGGCCAGCCTTGTCTAGTCCCTGATTATAGTGGGATTGCTTCCAGCTTCTCACCATTTACTTTGATGTTGGCTACTGGTTTGCTGTAGATTGGTTTTATCTTGTTTAGGTATGGGCCTTTAATTCCTGATCTGTCCAAGACTTTTATCATGAATGGGTGTTGGATTTTGTCAAATGTTTTCTCCGCATCTAACGAGATGATCATGTGGTTTTTGTCTTCGTGTTTGTTTATATACTGGATTAGTTGATGGATTTCCATATATTGAACCATCCCTGCATCCCTGGGATGAAACCTACTTGGTCAGGATGGATGATTGTTTTGATGTGTTCTTGGATTCGGTTAGCGAGAACTTTATTGAGGATTTTTGCATTGATATTCATAAGGGAAATTGGTCTGAAGTTCTCTATTTTCGTTGGATCTTTTTGTGGTTTAGGTATCAGAGTAATTGTGGCTTCATAGAATGAGTTGGGTAGAGCACCTTCCGTTTCTATTTTGTGGAATAGTTTGTGAAGAACTGGGATTAGATCTTCTTTGAAGGTCTGATAGAACTCTGCACTAAACCCATCTGGTCCTAGGCTTTTTTTTTTGGTTGGGAGACTATGAATGAATGCTTCTATTTCTTTAGGGGATATAGGACTGTTTAGATCGTTAACCTGATCTTGATTTAACTCTGATACCTGGTATCTGTCTAGAAACTTGTCCATTTCGTCCAGGTTCTCCAGTTTTGTTGAGTATAGCCTTTTGTAGAAGGATCTGATGGTGTTTTGGATTTCTTCAGGATCTGTTGTTATGGCTCCCTTTTCATTTCTGATTTTGTTCATTAGGATTCTTTCTCTGTGCCCTCTAGTGAGTCTGGCTAAGGGTTTATCTATCTTGTTGATTTTCTCAAAGAACCAGTTCCTCCTTTGGTTGATTCTTTGAATAGTTCTTCTTGTTTCCACTTGGTTGATTTCACCCCTGAGTTTGATTATTTCCGGCCATCTCCTCCTCTTGGGTGAGTTTGCTTCCTTTTATTCTAGAGCTTTTAGGTGTGTTGTCAAGCTGCTAGTGTGTGCTCTCTCTAGTTTCTTTTTGGAGGCACTCAGAGCTATGAGTTTTCCTCTTACAAATGCTTTCATTGTGTCCCATAAGTTGGGGAATGTTGAGGCTTCATTTTCATTAAACTCCAAAAAGTCCTTAATTTCTTTCTTTTTTCCTTCCTTGACCAAGGTATCATTTAGAAGGGTGTTGTTCATTTTCCAAGTGAATGCTGGCTTCCTATTATTTATTTTGTTATTGAAAATCAGCCTTAGTCCATGGTGATCTGATAGGATGCATGGGATAATTTCAATATTTTTGTTTATGCTAAGGCTTGTTTTGTGACCAATTGTATGGTCAATTTTGGAGAAGGTACCATGAAGTGCTGAGAAGAACGTATATCCTTTTGTTTAAGGATAAAATGTTCTCTAGATATCTGTTAGATCCATTTGTTTCATAACTTCTGTTAGTTTCACTGTGTCCCTATTTAGTTTGTTTCCATGATCTGTCCGTTGGTAAAAGTGGTGTGTTGAAGACTCCCACTATTATTGTATGAGGTGCAATGTGTACTTTGAGCTTTACTAAAGTTTCTTTAACGAATGTGGCTGCCCTTGTATTTGGAGCATAGATATTCAGAATTGAGAGTAACTCTTGGAGGATTTTACCTTTGATGAGTATGAAGTGGCTCTCCTTGTCTTTTTTGATGACTCTTGGTAGGAAGTTGATTTTATTAGATATTAGAATGGCTACTCCAGCTTGTTTCTTCAGACCATCTGCTTGGAACAATTGTTTTCTAGCCTTTCATTCTGAGGTAGTGTTTACCTTTTCCTCTGAGATGAGTTTCCTGTAAGCACCAAAATGTTGGGTCTTGTTTGTGTAGCCAGGCTGTTAGTCTATGTCTTTTTATTGGGGAGTTGAGTCCATTGATATTAAGAGATATTAAGGAAAAGTAATTGTTGCTTTCTATTATTTTGGTTGTTAAAGTTGGCATTCTGTTCTTGTGGCTTTTATCTTTTAGGTTTGTTGAGGGATCACCTTCTTGCTTTTTCTAGGACGTGGTTTCTGTTCTTGTATTTTTTTTTTCTGTTGTTATCCTTTGAAGGGCTGGATTGGTGGAAAGATAATGTGTGAATTTGGTTTTGTCATGGAATACTTTGGTTTCTCCATCTATGGTAATTGAGAGTTTGGCTGGGTATAGTAGCCTGGGCTGGCATTTGTGTTCTCTTAGTTTCTGTATAATATCTGTCCAGGCTCTTCTGGCTTTCATAGTCTCTGGTGAAAAATCTGGTGTAATTCTGATAGGCTTCCCTTTATATGTTACTTGACCTTTTTCCCTTACTGCTTTTAATATTCTATCTTTATTTAGTGCATTTTTTTTGTTCTGATTATTATGTGTTGGGAGGAATTTCTTTTCTGGTCCAGTCTATTTGGAGTTCTGTAGGCTTCTTGTATGTTCATGGGCATCTCTTTCTTTAGGTTTGGGAAGTTTTCTCCTATAATTTTGTTGAAGATATTTGCTGGTCCTTTGTGTTGAAAATCTTCTTTCACATCTACTCCTACTATCCGTAGGTTTGGTCTTCTCATTGTGTCCTGGATTTCCTGGATGTTTTGAGCTAGGATCTTTTTGCGTTTTGCATTTTCTTTGATTGTTGTTCCGATGTTCTCTATGGAATCTTCTGCATCTGAGATTCTCTCTTCCATTTTTTGTATTCTATTGTTGATGCTCAAATCTATGGTTCCAGATTTCTTTCCTAGGGTTTCTATCTCCAGCGTTGCCTCACTTTGGGTTTTCTTTATTGTGTCTACTTCCCTTTTTTACGTCTTGGATAGTTTTGTTCAATTCCATCACATGTTTGGTTGTGTTTTCCTGCAATTCTTTAAGGGATTTTTGTGCTTCCTCTTTAAGGTCTTCTACCTGTTTAGCAGTGTTCTCCTGTATTTCTTCAAGTGAGTTATAAAAGTCCTTCTTGATGTCCTCTAACATCATCATGAGATATGCTTCTAAATCTGGGTCTAGATTTTCAGGGGTGTTGGGGTGCCCTGGACTGGGCAAAGTGGGACTGCTGGGTTCTGATGATGGAGAGTGGTCTTGGTTTCTATTAGTAAGATTCTTACATTTACCTTTTGCCATCTGGTAATCTCTGGAGTTAGTTGTTATAGTTGTCTCTGGTTAGAGATTGTTCCTCTGGTGATTCTGTTAGCCTCTATCAGCAGACCTGAGAGACTAGCTTTCTCCTCTGAGTTTCAGTGGTCAGAGCACTCTATGCAGACAAGCTCTCCTCTTACAGGGAAGGAGCACAGATATCTGGCCTTAGGACCTCCCTCCTGGCCAAAGATGAAGGCCGAAAACAGGACCTTTCACAGAAGCTGTGTTGCTTTGGCCTGTCACATAAGTTGTTAGGTTTTGTAGTGCACACTCTCACCTGTGCAGACTACTTGTGGTGGAGTCCCAGAACCAACATGGCTCCCGCCGATGCTGAGACCGACATAACTCTTTTCATGTTTAATTCTTGTCACTTTAGTAGGGGACATAAGTATAGAGGGGAGGGGATGTCCTACTTCATGGTGAGGTTCATTTTGTGGGTACCTGATACCTGTTGTCTACCCTCCATTTCCATAAGAATCCTGACCCTGAGTCTGCAACTCTCTCTACTTCACAGACAACAGCTCAGCAGCTCTTTCATTATCTGGCCCTGTTGATGGAGGAGCCCTGGTCAGTGATCCACAGACTCCATTTTTTGAGAATACTGCGATAATGGGTTCAAAATTGAGTTGTAAGTGGGTGGTAGATGCAATATTAATTGAGAGAATATGAAAAATTATCTAAATATTTAGGTTTCAGATACTAAAATAGAATGTCTGTCAAGGGACATTGCCACCAAACACATTTTCTATCTCATATATAGGTAGAAAGGATTGTTATGTTAGGTCTAATAATGGCCGGGTGATTCACATGCACACACACACACACACACACACACACACACACACACACACACACATATATATATACATACATATATATATACATATATATATATATATATATATATATATATATATATATATATATATACCATCTATCTATCTTTGTTTTTTTGTTGTCTGGGTTTTTTTGGGGGGTGGTTGAGGGGAGTTTTGGTTTTTTGTTTTTGTTTTTGTTTTTTGATTTTTTTTTGTTTTTTGTTTTTTTTTCAAAACAGGGTTTCCCTGTATAGTCTTGGCTGTTCTGGAACTCACTTTGTAGACCATGCTGGCCTTGAACTCAGAAATCTGCATTTCTCTGCCTCCCAAGTACTGGGATTAAAGGCGTGAGCCAACACCGACCTGCTCTTCTATCTATCTTGATCTCTATCTCTCTATCTGTCTCTATATCTCCCCATATCTATGTGTCTATGTATCTAGTATCCATCTATATTGCACTTGACATTCCACGTTGTACAGTTACATCACTCTATGTCTAATTAAGGTCCATAAAGTGTTTATTTTTTAAATGAATCATGACCTAGGGCTCTCTTCTGAGACATGCATATATGTTATAGGTCTACAAGAAGGCCAGAAAAGAAGGAAGTTCTACATTGCCTGCATGGTATCATCCTCCCTAGGAAGTGCATGCACTAACTGAGGTTAGAGCAGGAGTTGTCTGTTTTGGGGGGAAGATGTTTTTTGAGTTGATGAAGCTCCCAAAGGGGTCACCTAAAGCCAGTCTGTGAGCCAAGCATACTCAAAGCACCACATTCTTCTCCCTGGCCCCTTGTTCAAACACAAGATTGTCTGGGCTATACCTAGCTATAGCATAATGCTAAAATATGCAGTCTAACTGACAAAGTCCCCATACTGTATAACGCTGTCAAAAAAATTCGAAAGGCCATAATCTGATCATGTGGTTTAATGTCCATTCGATGACTTAAGGGTAGTGCTGTATAAAATCAAAATCACAAAGCAGATCATATACCTCCAACATCACAGGATATATATTCCTAATTAAAAAAAGTTACAGTGAAGAAATACTGAACCAAAGCAAGATAAAAATTCATCTGTGCAAACGCCAAATGCTGTATCTCCATGTCTGTTACCATCTTTGCTAAGAGCTTTGCTGAGCTGGTTATCTATGCCTCTGATCTCTCTAATATCCTCAAGTCTAAAAGGTAACCTTAAGTTGCAGGTTCTTGTTCTAATGTCTGGGACCCACACATGATCATCTGGGCTCCTCCATCGGGCTTGGGTCACTTCTTCATCTCTGCCCTCTATAGTACTCTAGGCTTTGGTGGATGACACTCCATTACTGCTATTCTTGTTGGTCATCCCATGGCATTGGCATCTCCAAAAGGCTGTGGACTTCTACTACATGTAGGCTTGACCAATAGCCTCTCAAAGGCTCCCTTCAATGTACCTAGTCACTAATTCTTTGCATGACCTCTTCAGTCCTAATTTATCAACTGCAACTAGGGCTGCACCTTCACACACAGCCTTCCCTAGGTGCCGAAAGCAATGGCAACCCCACAGTCACATCTAACCTCATACCTGGGAACATCTAGAGTCTGACTTACCAAACAAAGAGCATACATGCAATGTTCTGAGGCCTTAGGCACATAAGTAGCATAGGGCTGCCTTGTCTAGCCTCAGTGGGAGAGGATGATCTTAAACCTGCATAGACTTTATGCATCAGGGTAGAGGTAATACCCAGGGAGTCCACCTACTTAGAGATCAAGGGGAGATTTGGAGGGGAGCCAGGCTTTTGGGTGAAAATATATTGATGTGTTTTATATGAAAGAAAAAGGAAAAAAACAATTAAAAATAAACAAACTACAAAACATTAAGAAAACAACAACAACAACAAAGGGCCTTCCCTGATATCTCTGAGAGCCAAGGCTCAGCTGCTCTCCACAACCCCTTCATATCTTAAAAATCAGTACCACCTGGATGAATCTCACCGATTACCACGTCCAGCTACAGCATGAGGTACAATCTTGGCAATCTCTGGAACACAGCTTCTTAGTACTCTCAGATCACACTTCCCAGAAGATTTCACCTCAGTGATGGTGGTCTCTCTATAATACCCTCTAATTTCTATGCTTTATTCAACCAGCATCAATTGTCCCACTAACCTTCTCTATTCCTGATTCGAGAGCTAGAATCACATTGAAGTGGAAACTCCTAGTTTTTTGCAAAGTTAATTATTTGAAAGGATGTTTTCTTGAGGCACAGAGGTGAAAGGATGTCTCCCTGAGGAAGACACAGGTAAAGGATGTTTTGCTAATGCAGAAACAGGTGAAAGGATATTTGATATAGCAAACATGTGAAAGGACCTGTGATGTTCGTGTATAAAATGACTCTACAAACATTAGGGGGAATGAGCCCTGAGCGGTGGTTTGGTTTTCTCTGAGTCACTATTCTTCCCTAAGTATACACAAGTATTGGTTTGCATTACCTAGGGACATTGAGTTATTACAGGTGGTAGAGCTAGCTACCTCTGAGAAACCCTCATCCAAGAAATCCTACCTAGATTCCTGCATCAGATTTCTGCTTTGTGGGCTCTCCTCAGGCCAGTTGTCCTATCTGTCAGTTTCCTCCTGACCGGATTGTAGCTTCTGGTTTGTGCCTTGTGTGTCTGTGTAGAGAAGGGACCGAAGGTGCCGGTTTGAATGTGGTATCTGCCTGCCTAGAGGACTGGTCTGCAACAACTGTATCCTATTTGCGGTTTCCTATGGGACTTAACTGCTGCCAAAAATTAAGCTTGCCTCCTAAAAAGTATTGATGAACAAGTCCACTTCCCCCATAATCTAATAACATTTCTCTTCAAATACATTTGTGGGATAGCAGGCTAGAGTCGAGGTTGAACCCATTTTAATAATAGGTTGCAATATACTTGATGCCTAATTTGTACTGGGCCAAAGCTGCAGGGTTCTACTGCTTGGTGTACTGGGACATGGCACCCCATGTTCCATTCCATTTTTACCAGCTTTCTGTGTTCAGTGATTTCATTCATTGCCTATGCTTGGCTCCCCGGAACTTAATCTGTAGACTCCCTTAAATTCAGAGATACACAGGCCTCTGTCTCCTGAGTCTTGGGATTAAAGGTGTGCACCACCACACCTGTACTTAACCTTTTTTTCACCTATAGCTTGGAATGAGACAGGCTCATCATGAACTCAAAGATCTGCTTGCCTTTGAACCATAGATTTTTTGTTGTTGTTGTTTTAGTTTTATGATTGTTATGTTTGTCCTTAAGCTCCTGATCACTGTAAACCAAATAACAAAGTCTATTCTTTTAAAGACTTTTTATAGACTCCCTTTTCAATTTCAAACAATCTCAGTCTTTTCACCTTAGCCTCAAACAGATTCTTCAGACAAGGGCAAAAAGCAGCCATATTTTCCACCAAATATCAGAAAAAACAGTCTCTAGGCCACATACTAACATTCTTCTCCTCTGAAACAAACCTCTTGAGCCCTACACCCACAGTTCAATTCACCCTCAGCATCAGTGTCATCCATGTCCCTGCTAGAATGACCCATCCAGCTCCACTTAAGACACGCACGGCTTTCCTGATCTAAAGTCCCCCAAACCCACTTTCCTTTAAATCAAAATGTGTTCAGGTCTATGACATCAATATCTCAGTGCTGGTACCAACTTCTGCCTGACTTTGGGTTCCCATTGCTCTAAAGAGACTCCATGTCCAACAACTCTTAGGAAAGACAACATTTAACTGGGAATGACATAGGGGTTCTGAAGTTCAGCCCCATATCATGAAGAGAGGAATCATGGCAGCATCTAGGCAGACATGGTGGTGCAGCACCCGAGAATCCTATGCCTTCATCCAGAGGAGGAAGCCAGGACACCTAAAAAGGCATTTAGTAAATGTGTTAATGTCTGGGCCTTACTTTAGATCCCAGCATATGAGAGAGGGAGCTATAGGCAGTGGATCGATCGGTGTATCAGACACCAGAGTTTGGTCTTAGCTTTGTGAGTTGAAGAATGCCCAGGACTAGGTGAATAAACTCTGTCTCATAAAATGAACTTAAATTAATTGGCCTAGTTGTAACTTAGTTTCTTTGGTCATTTTCAGTGGAGACTGTGGGGTCTTGCTATGTAGCCTAGGAGATCCTGCTCACAAGCCTGTTTCTTTCCTCAGCATGGGATGTAGGATTAAAGGCCCCAGGTCAACAATTGAGCCACCCTAAACCCACGGGTTGGGTGTGTCAGATTCAATTAAACTGTAGAGCTTTATAAAGGAACACATTTGCACAGGAGTCTCCTACTTGTAGTAGTCCAGAGAAGTAAGCAGAGCTCCTTGCACCGCAGACTCTTGTGAACACCGGGACACATTAGACCCTAGTTTCCTCACTGGGTTCGGGAAAGGAAGCTCGGGAGACAAAATGCAGGTGAGTTGGGGGCAATTACATTCACTCCTATTTTCTGTAGGATAACTGGGATATTTGTGCCTCGCCACATACAAAATATGGTTAGCTACCTTGAATTTGAACCCATGTCTGTAAATTGAAGAGGTACAACAACTAGATTAATTTTGTCCTTGGGTTTCTAGGTTTTAGCCCACAACCAGCTATGGGGCCAAGAATGATGTTAAATTTCTGAGGATCCCCATTCCTCTTAGGAGTGAATGCCATTATGGCCACCTCTCAGACACCCATGTTGTGTGACTTAGGATGGAAAAGTGTAGTTTCACACAGTTTCTCTTGATATCTTATTGTGTCTGAAGCACAGCTGGAGTTGATTAGATTTTGAAAGGGAATTTTTTCCCCTGCAGAAAATGGTAAGAATGTGAACTGGAGAGAGTGAGTGGCTGTGGTCTTCTCAAAGGAGAGGTGCTTCAGTTTCTTTCCTCCACTTGTTCAATGGCTCCTGCCCTGTTCATTGTCGATCCTCTTTGGATTAACCTCACAGGCCTACTCTCCCATTAGAAGAGAATGGGCCAGCATCTGTGAATGAGGAAGTAAGGGTGCATTGTTTTAGCTTATGCAACTGGAGGCTGCAACCTGAGTCCATTCACAGCTGGGGAACAGGGATTCCTGTAGCTTGCAACCTGTTTTAATATTTAATTTTTTCCTTTCTGCACAGAGAGAAGATAACCGCGTCCAAAGTGTGAGGAGTGACAAAGAAGCCAATAGGAGGAGGAGGCTGAGGCAGGAAGGCCAAAGTTCCTCAGGTATTCAGAGTGAAATCCCTGCTCTTCCATTCTCTTGCTCTTTGACCTCGAGTATATGAAAGAGCCCCGAATTGGAAATCTGTAGTAAGGATAGACCAGCATTCAGTGGTCCCTGATTTATGTCCTTGTCCCAGAAGGCTCTGAGTGTCTCCCTGTTGTGGATGTGGTTATGAGTCTCTACAGATCCATCATTCCCTGGTAGCACTAATGCTGTGGATCCCATTGTATTCTGGGACCAAACCATCCCTAAATCTGCAGACAGCTATGCTTTCCCAGTGAGTGTACTTCTTGCTGTGAAGAGCAGGGTAGGTGCTGCAACAGGGCTGGTAAGACTGTGTTCATAACCACTTGATAAATGAGGGAAGCCATCCCGCTGGCCAATCAGTGTGCAGGGAATGTCCCTAAGCAAAGTTGACATGGTCATGTGTGTTACCTTTGATATCCTCATCGCATCCCTCTTTGCCTCGCAGGTCCGTGTGATAGCCCGTGGACTGAGGATGAAATCTGGATCTTGCTGCAAGAGTGGGCAATGGTTGAATATGAACTCGGAGACCCAGGCAATAAGATGCATGCGAAGGCCAAGTCCCTTAGCAGACGCCTCTCTAATCGGGGTCTGAGGAAGAGCAAGAATAGCTGTCTTGATGTGATGGTGAAGATGAAGGACCTGCACACACGTCTTTGTAACGAGAGGCCCAGGGCTTACCGCTTGTATTCGACTTATGAATGGATCCTGTACGAGATCTTGGGCCACCCCAGATCCCAGGGAGGCTATGTGCCAGGTGAGTCTCTTGTGTAGAGGGGATTTTGAGGTCCCAGAGAAAAGCATCAGCTGGGCATAGAGCAGAGTACACAACTGCTGCAAGTCCTTTTCCCATAGGCCTTTATTTCCCATAGTGGGCTGCTCTGTGTGTCAAACTTCCTCTGTCACTCCAAGGCAATGGAATGTGTTCTTGTTCATACTTGACTCTGACCCAGAGTCCAGACAACCACTTATAGTGCCTCAAAGAGAGTGAGGGTGCCATTTTAAACACCTTCTCTTTCTTCTCTCCTCACTCAGGTCTTTGGTTTGATGGGCACAGTAAGCCACCAGCTTCCTATGCACCTTCCCTCTGCATTGGTGGTGCCATCTCTCCAGGTATGCACATTGGCATTATAGTATCCCTCCCACTAGTGGAAAGCTTAAGGGGAACTCATCACTGATGATGTCCAAGGGTGATGAAATTCTGATTTCCTGTTGGAAGGATTGGAACTCCCATATATCCTTTGACATTTTCCCTGCTTTTGGGGTTGTGTGGGGGATATTATATTGCGTTAGGTATGACTATGACACTGTTAAATGTGCAATGCATTTGCCATTCCTCCTTGGATGGCTTTATCACCCTTCTGTGATTGTATCCTTATTGTTATTGTTTCCTTTGGAAAGGAGGCATGACCTAAGGTGACATCCTAGTCAGGAGTTGACAGGAGGTGGGCTTATCATGGCTGTTCTTTGTTGTCAAGTTGATTATATCATAGTTAGAAGGAAACAAACCAATAAAGTTCTGCTTGTGTCTGCTTTTCAGCCTAACTTTCCAAGAAGTGAAGATATTTAGGAAACATGTGACATTGGCATCCCATACCTTTAATTCCAGTACTTGGGAGGGGGAGCCAGAGGCAATCACGTCAGTGTGGTATCCTAGATAGGTTGGGCTTAGTGTTAGTGAGCTATCGGATGGCCAGCACCATGGAAGGAAACCCCAATTCATAAAAGAAACTTCAATGAACTGACCTCGGTTTCACTCAGTGTCTCTGATATTTTTAAATTGAGACTGTGTGGTCCTCCTAGGTTAGTTGATATTGCCAGAAACCTGCCCTTGGCTAAAACCTAAATCTGAACTCCTATTTATTTTCTAAAGCTGAAGACACTGATGAATTCCCAGTGAGTGTACCTCTTGGTATTAAGAGCCTGGTAGACTCTGGATCCTGGGCTCTCCTGCAAGTGTTCCCAAAGTCTTGATAACAGAAAGTAACCATTTTTGTCAGTTCAATGTGCAGGGAAAATCCCTGAGTAAAGGTGACAGGTTCGTGTGTGTGACCTCTGATATATTCATCTTGCCCCTCTGTCTCTGCAGGCCCTTCCTTTAGCCCATGGACCGACCCTGAAATCAAGATCTTCCTGCAGGAGTGGCAAGTGGTTGAACGGGAAATTGGCCACCCAGGCCAGAAGATCAAGCAGAAGAGCAGTCTTGTTTGCCAGCGTCTCTATCATCGAGGCCTGTTCAAGGACATCCAAAGCTGTTTGGACCTGATGTGGACCCTGAAGGATCTGCACTCCACTCTCAGTAGAGAGAGATCAAGGACTGTACCCTTGTTTTCTCCTTATAGAGATTATCTGGAAAGGATCTTCGACCCCAAATGTCAGAGAGGCCATGTTCCAGGTGAGTCTCTTCAGCACAGACACTTGGGGTTCTGTAAGTGGTAGCATCAGATGGCCTGTCCTTCATGAGGACAGAGCTAAGCAGACTATGGAGTGAAGCCCCATTCCCACAGGGCTGTGTTGTTGCATACAGCACAAACTCTGGCCTCCCATGTCTAACTTCCTGTGTCACCTCAAGGCAATGGAATTTGGACTTCTTCATATTTGACACTGACCCAGAGGCCAGGCAACTACTTAGAGTGACTCAGGGAGAGTGAGGGTGCCATATTTATGCTTTATTTCTTTCTCTCTTTCTTCTCCTCTCAGGTGCTCTGTATAATTGGTCTGGTTACCACAGGCCTTCCTCAAGCCCTCAAACTCCAATGGTGATGCCATCTCCAGTATACCAGCCTTGGGATTATGGCATGTCTGCGTCTTCTGGTCAGCTTCATGGGAACCCATCACTGATCATGTCCAGTCAGGACTCACTGGTTCCCAGATGGGACGCCTGGAATGCCACCTATCCATTGCCAGTTCAACATGTACTTCTGGCCTCTCTCTCTGGAGACAACAACTTTCAGCTGGCGTGGTCACCTCGTGATGAGAGCTCAAGTCCTCAGTGAAGACATGTGGGGACTTTTCTTTTTCCTCTGAAAACCACTAAGAATCTTCCAGCACTGTATGGATCCTCAATGTTTCTATCTTATTGTAAAGGAAATGTGAAATCAAATAAATGATTTTAACATAACTCTTTTCTTTTTTTTCATTTTTTATTGGGTATTTATTTCATTTACATTTCCAATGCTATCCCAAAAGTCCCCCACACGCTCCCCCACCCACTCCCCCACCCACCCACTCCCACACCTTGGCCCTCTTGTTCTCCTGTACTGAGGTACATAAAGTTTGCATGACTAATGGACCTCTCTTTCCACTGATGACCAACTAGGCCATTTTCTGATTCATATGCAGCTAGAGACAAGAGCTCCGGGGGGGGGGGGTACTGGTTAGTTCATATTGTTGTTCCACCTATAGGATTGCAGATCCCTTTGGCTCCTTGGGTACTTTCTCTAGCTCCTCCATTGGGGGCCCTGTGTACCTTCCAATAGGTGACTGAGCATGCACTTCTGTGTTTGCTAGGCCCCGGCATACTCTCACAAGAGACAGCTATATCTTGGTCCTTTCGGCAAAATCTTGCCAGTGTATGCAATGGTGTCAGCATTTGGAGGCTGATTGTGGGATGGATCCCCGGATATGGCAGTCTCTAGATGGTCCATCCTTTTGTCTCAGCTCCAAACTTTGTCTCTGTAACTCCTTCCATGGCTGTTTTGTTTCCAATTCTAAGAAGGGGCAAAGTGTCTACACTTTGGTCGTCATTCTTCTTGATTTTCATGTGTTTTGAAAGTTGTATCTTATATCTTGGGTATTCTAAGTTTCTGGGCTAATATCCACTTATCTGTGAGTACATATCGTGTGAGTTCTTTTGTGGTTGGGTTACCTCTCTCAGGATGATGCCCTCCAGGTCCATCCATTTGTCTAGCAATTTCATAAATTCATTCTTTTAAATAGCTGATTAGTACTCCATTGTGTAAATGTTCCGCATTTTTTGTATCCATTCCTCTGTTGAGGGGCATCTGATTTCTTTCCAGCTTCTGGCTATTATACATAAGGCTGCTATGAACTTAGTGCAGCATGTGTTCTTCTTCTAGTTGGAACATCTTCTGGATAGATGCCCAGGAGACGTATTGCCGGATCCTCCGGTAGTACTATGTCCAATTTTCTTTTTTTTTTTTTTAATTTTTTATTAGGTATTTAGCTCATTTACATTTCCAATGCTATACCAAAAGTCCCCCATACCCACACACCCCCACTCCCCTACCCACCCACCCACTCCCTCTTTTTGGCCCTGGCGTTCCCCTGTACTGGGGCATATAAATTTTGCGTGTCCAATGGGCCTCTCTTTCCAGTGATGGCCGACTAGGCCATCTATTGATACATATGCAGCTAGAGTCAAGAGCTCCGGGGTACTGGTTAGTTCATAATGTTGTTCCACCTATAGGGTTGCAGATCCCTTTAGCTCCTTGGGTACTTTCTCTAGCTTCTCCATTGGGAGCCCTGTGAACCATCCATTAGCTGACTGTGAGCATCCACTTCTGTGTTTGCTAGGCCCCGGCATAGTCTCACAAGAGACAGCTACATCTGGGTCCTTTTGATAAAATCTTGCTAGTGTATTCAATGGTGTCAGCGTTTGAATGCTGATTATGGGGTGGATCCCTGGATATGGCAGTCTCTACATGGTCCATCCTTTCATCTCAGCTCCAAATTATGTCTATGTAACTCCTTCCAAGGGTGTTTTGTTCCCAAATCTAAGGAGGGGCATAGTGTCCACACTTCAGTCTTCATTCTTCTTGAATTTCATGTGTTTAGGAAATTGTATCTTATATCTTGGGTATCCTAGGTTTTGGGCTAATATCCACTTATCAGTTAGTACATATTGTGTGAGTTCCTTTGTGAATGTGTTACCTCACTCATGATGATGCCCTCCAGGTCCATCCATTTGGCTAGGAATTTCATAAATTCATTCTTTTTAATAGCTGAGTAGTACTCCATTGTGTAGATGTACCACATTTTCTGTATCCATTCCTCTGTTGAGGGGCATCTGGGTTCCTTCCAGCTTCTGGCTATTATAAATAAGGCTGCTATGAACATAGTGGAGCATGTGTCCTTCTTACCGGTTGGGGCATCTTCTGGATATATGCCCAGGAGAGGTATTGCTGGATCCTCCGGTAGTACTATGTCCAATTTTCTGAGGAATCACCAGACTGATTTCCAGAGTGGTTGTACAAGCCTGCAATCCCACCAACAATGGAGGAGTGTTCCTCTTTCTCCACATCCACGCCAGCATCTGCTGTCACCTGAATTTTTGATCTTAGCCATTCTGACTTGTGTGAAGTGGAATCTCAGGGTTGTTTTGATTTGCATTTCGCTGATAATTGAGGATGTTGAACATTTTTTCAGGTGCTTCTCTGCCATTAGGTATTCCTCAGGTGAGAATTCTTTGTTCAGTTCTGAGCCCCATTTTTTAATGGGGTTATTTAATTTTCTGGAGTCCACCTTCTTGAGTTCTTTATTGGATAATGGATATTATATTTTATTGGATAATGGATATTAGTCCCCTATCTGATTTAGTATGGGTAAAGATCCTTTCCCAACCTGTTGGTGGTCTCTTTGTCATATTGACGATGTCTTTTGCCTTGCAGAAACTTTGCAACTTTATGAGGTCCCATTTACTGATTCTCGATCTTACAGCACAAGGCATTGCTGTTCTACTCAGGAATTCTTCCCCTGTACACATATCTTCGAGGCTTTTCCCTAATTTCTCTTCTATAAGTTTTAGTGTCTCTGGTTTTATATGGAGTTCCTTAATCCACTTAGATTTGACCTTAGTACAAGGAGATTGGAATGGATCAATTTGCATTCTTCTACATGGTAACCGCCAGTTGTGCCAGCACCATTTGTTGAAAATGCTGTCTTTTTTTCCGCTGAATGGTTTTTGCTCCCCTGTCAAAGATCAAGTGACCATAGCTGTGTGGGTTCTTCTCTGGGTCTTCATTTCTATTCCATTGGTGTACTTGTCTGTCACTATACCAGTACCATGCATTTTTTTTTATCACAATTGCTCTGTAGTACAGCTTTAGGTCAGGCATGGTGATTCCACCAGAGGTTCTTTTATCCTTGAAAAGATTTTTTGCTATCCTAGGTTTTTTGTTATTCCTGATGAATCTGCTGATTGCCCTTTCTAATTTGTTGATGATTTGATTTGGAATTTTGATGGGGATTGCATTGAATCTGTAGATTGCTTTTGGCAAGATATCCATTTTTACTATATTGATCCTGCCAATCCATGTGCATGGGAGATCTTTCCATCTTCTGAGATCTTCTTTAATTTCTTTCATCAGAGACTTGAAGTTCTTATCATACAAATCTTTCACTTCCTTAGAGTCATGCCAAGGTATTTTATATTATTTGTGACTATTGAGAAGGGTGTTGTTTCCCTTACTTCTTTATCAGCCTGTTTATCCTTTCTGTACAGAAAGTCCATTGACTTGTTTGAGTTAATTTTATATCCAGTTACTTTATTGAAGCTGTTTATCAGGCTTAGGAGTTCTCCAGTGGAATTTTTAGGGTCACTTATATATACTATCATATCATCTGGGGAGATATATAGACAGATAGAGAGATAGAGATCACGAAAGATAGATGGGCGGGGAACTGGTGGCTCACGCTTTTAATCCCAGTATTTGGGAGTCAGAGACAGGCAGATTTCTGAATTTGCGGCCAGCCTGGTTTAAAAGTGAGTTCCAGGACAGCCAACACTATAAAGTGAAACCCTGTCTTGAAAACAAAAAACAACAACAACAAAAACACACACACACACACAAAAGAAACCAAAAAATAAAAACAAAAATAGATAGATGGTAGTCAGATATATGTGTGTATATGTGTGTGTGTGTGTGTGTGTGTGTGTGTGTGTACATGTGAATCGCCAGGCCATTATTAGACCTTACATAACAATCCTTTCTACCCATATATGAGATACAAAATGAGTTTGGTGGCAATGTCCCTTGACAGACATTCTATTTTAGTATCTGAAACCTAAATATTTAGATAATTTTTCATATTCTCTCAATTGATATTGCATCTACCACCCACGTACAACACAATTTTGAACCCATTATCGCAGTATTCTCAAAAAATGGAGTCTGTGGATCACTGACCAGGACTCCTCCATCCAGAGGGCCAGTTAATGAAAGAGCTGCTGACCTGTTGTCTGTGAAGTAGAGAGAGTTGCAGACTCAGGGTCAGGAAACTTATGAAAATGGAGGGTAGAAAACAGGTATCAGGTACCCACAAAATGAACCTCACCATGAAGTCCCAAGTCCCCTCCCCTCTATACTTATGTCCCCTACTAAAGTGGCAAGAATGAAACATGAAAAGAGTAATGTCGGCCTCAGCATCGGCGGGAGCCATCTTGGTTCCAGGACTCCACCACAAGTAGTCTGCACAGGTGAGAGTGTGCACTACAGAATCTAACAGCTTATGTGACAGGCCAAAGCAACACAGCTTCTGGGAAAGGTCCTGTTTTCGGCCTTCATCTTCGGCAAGGTGGGAGGTCTGAAGGTCAGATATCTGTGCACCTTCCCTATAAGAGGAGAGCTTGTCTGCAGAGAGTGCTCTGACAACTGAAACTCAGAGGAGAGAGCTAGTCTTTCAGGTCTGCTGATAGAGGCTAACAGAATCACCCGAGGAACAATCTCTAAACAGAAACAACTATAACAACTAACTCCAGAGATTACCAGATGGCGAAAGGTAAATTTAAGAATCTTACCAAAAGAAACCAAGTCCACTCTCCATCATGAGAACCCAGTACTCCCACTTTGCCCAGTCCAGGGCACCCCAACACACCCAAAAATCTAGACCCAGCTTTAAAAGCATATCTCATGATGATGCTAGAGGACATCAAGAAGGACTTTAATAACTCACTTGAAGATATACAGGAGAGCACTGCTAAACAGGTAGAAAACCTTAAAGAGGAAGCACAAAAGTCCCTCAAAGAATTGCAGGAAAACACAACAAAACAGGTGATGGAATTGAACAAACCTATCCAAGACCTAAAAAGGGAAGTAGACACAATAAAGAAAACCCAAAGGGAGGCAATGCTGGAGGTAGAAACCCTAGGATAGAAATCTAGAACCATAGATGAGAACATCAGCAACAGAATACAAGAGATGGAAGAGAGCATATCAGTTGCAGAAGATTCCATAGAGATCATCAGCACAACAATCAAAGAAAATGATAAATACAAAAAGATCCTAGCTCAAAACATCCAGGAAATCCAGGACACAATGAGAAGACCAAACCTACGTATAATAGGAGTAGATGAGATTGAATATTTTCAACCAAAGGGCCAGCAAATATATTCAACAAAATTATAGTAGAAAACTTCCCAAACCTAAAGAAAGAGATGCCCATGAACATACAAGAAGCCTACAGAACGCCAAATAGACTGGACCAGAAAAGAAATTCCTCCCAACACATAATAATCAGAACAAAAAATGCATTAACTAAAGATAGAATATTAAAAGCAGTAAGGGAAAATGGTCAAGTAACATATAAAGGCAAGCCTATCAGAATTATACCAGATTTTTCACCAGAGACTATGAAAGGCAGAAGAGCCTGGACAGATGTTATACACACACTAAGAGAACACAAATGCCAGCCCAGGCTACTATACTCAGTCAAACTCTCAATTACCATATATGGAGTAACCAAAGTATTCCACCACAAAACCAAATTCACACATTATCTTTCCGTGAATCCAGCCCTTCAAAAGATAACAACAGAAAAAAATCAATATAAGGAGAAGAATGAATCCCTAGAAAAAACAAGAAGATAATCCCTCAACAAACCTAAAAGAAGACAGCCACAAGAACAGAATGCCAACTTTAACAACAAAAATAACAGGAAGCAACAATTACTTTTCCTTAATAACTCTTAATATCAATGGACTCAACTCCCCAATAAAAAGACATAGACTAACAGAATGGCTACACAAACAGGACCCAACATTTTGCTGCTTACAGAAAACCCTTCTCAGGGAAAAGACAGACACTACCTCAGAATGTATGGCTGGAAAACAATTTTCCAAGCACATGGTCTGACGAAACAAGCTGGAGTTGCCATTCTAATATCTAATAAAATCGACTTCCAACCCAAGGTCATCAAAAAAGACAAGGAGGGCACTTCATACTCATCAAAGTTAAAATCCTCCAAGAGGAACCCTCAATTCTGAATATCTATGCTCCAAATACAAGGGCAGCCACATTCATTAAAGAAACTTTAGTAAAGCTCAACACACACATTGCACCTCACCCATTGATAGTGGGGTCTTCAACACACCACTTTCACCAATGGACAGATCATGGAAACAGTTACTAAACAGGGACACAGTGAAACTAATAGAAGTTATGAATCAAATGGTCTTAACAAATACCTACAGAACATTTTATCCTAAAACAAAAGGATATACCTTCTTCTCAGCACCTCAAGGAACCTTCTCCAAAATTGACCACATAATTGGACACAAAACAAGCCTCAAGAGATACAAAAATATTGAAATCATCCCATGCATCCTATCAAATCACCATGGTCTAAGGCTGATCTTCAATAACAAAATAAATAATAGAAAGCCAACATTCATGTGGAAACTGAACAACACTCTTATCAATGATAACTTGGTCAAGGAAGGAATAAAGAATGAAATTAAGGACTTTTTGGAGTTTAATGAAAATGAAGCCACAACATACCCAAACTTATGGGACACAATGAAAGCTTTTCTAAGAGGAAAAGTCATAGCTCTGAGTGCCTCCAAAAAGAAACTAGAGAGAGCACACATTAGCAGCTTGACAACACACCTAAAAGTTCTAGAACAAAAGGAAGCAAATTCACCCAAGAGGAGTAAAAGGCAGGAAATAATCAAACTCAAGGGCGAAATTAACCAAGTGGAAACAAGAAGAACTATTCAAATAATCAACCAGTTGAGGAGCTGGTTCTTTTAGAAAATCAACAAGATAGACAAACCCTTAGCCAGACTCACTATAGGGCACAAGGAAACATTCTAATTACACTTATGTCTCCTCTACACTTATTTCCCCAACTAAATTGACAAGAATTAAACATGAAAAGATGTATGTCAAAATAATTTATTTGATTTCACATTTCCTTTACAATAAGATAGAGAAATTTAGTGTCCATAGAGTGCTGCATAATTCTGAGGGTTTTTTTTAGAGGAAAGAGAAAAGTCCCCACATGTCTTCACTGAGGACTTGAGCTGTCAACAGGAGGTGACTGAACCAGTTGAAGGTTGGTGTCTCCAGGGAGACAGGCAGGAAGAACATGTGGAACTGGCAATGGATAGGTGGCATTCCAGGCGTCTCATCTGGGAACCAGTGAATCCTGATCAGACATCATCAGTGATGAGTTCCCATGTAGCTGTCCAGAAGATGCAGACATGTCATAATCCCAAGACTGGTATACCGGAGATGGCATCACCATTGGAGGTTGAGTGCTTGATGAAGGCATGGGGTAACCAGACCAATTATACAGAGCACCTGAGAGGAGAAGAAAGAGAGAGAGAAAGCATAAACATGGCACCCTCACTCTCTCTGAATCACTCTAAGTAATTGCCTGGCCTCTGGGTCAGAGTCAACTATGAACAAGTCTAAATTCCATTGCCTTGAGGTGACACAGGAAGTTAGACATTGGAGGCCAAAATTTGTGCTGTATGCAACAACACAGCCCTGTGGGAATGGAGCTTCACTCCATAGTCTGCTCAGCTCTGTCCTCATGAAGGACAGGCCATCTGATGCCACCACTTACAGTACCCCAAGTATCTATGCAGTAGAGACTAACCTGGAACATGGCCTCCCTTACATTTGGGGTCCAAGATTCTGTCCAGATAATCTCTATAAGGAGAAAACAAGGGTACATCCTTGATCTTTCTCTACTGAGAAATTCTTTGTAATTTAGAACCATATTTTAAAACTGGACCTAAGCCATAATCATTGGGAATGTAGAGCCTGGAAAAATCTTCACCAAGGATCAGGAAAAGACAACAGGAAGCATGGAGGAGACAGAGGGAACAGGAAGTCATGGAGGGAACAGGAGTGATGGGACATGGGGATTTCTGTGATGGAGTCCACACTTGGCATGGAATTTCTGGCCCAGATCACAAACCTTCTTACTGTTCTTTATCTCATCTCATGACTGTTAAAACTGGACAGCCTGTGTCCTTGAGGAGTCTCTTTTCTTCAGATGTTTTCAGTTGCTTGGTCTAGCACAACAGTCCTCAGCCTGTGTCCTAACTCCTTTATGGCTGGAATGACTCTTTCACAGGGGTTACCTCAGACCACGAGGACAAATGGATATTAAAATCAGAACAGAACAAAAATGATAGTTAAACAATACCAATAAGAATAATTTTATGGTTGTGGGTCACTCCTCTATGAGGAACTGTATAAAAGGATAGAACCACAAGTTTAGCAGATATGATCAAATGTGTTGGTACTGTTTGCACTAATGGGAAGGGAATGAGGAACCAGACAGAGAATTGCCTGGAACAAGAGATCATGTAACTCTCGAGGCCTGCCCCTCTAGCATACCCGTAGCCATTTTGTGCCATGCCTGCCAGACACTGATGCAGAAAATAACTTGACTCAGAGCAGGGTCATGCTGACCACATAGATTCTGTATGTACTAAGGTTTGTTAATCTTAAGAAATTTTCAAAACACATGAAACTCAAGAAGAACGAAGACCAAAGTGTGGACACTTTGCCCCTTCTTAGGGATCAAAACACTTATGGAAGGAGTTACAGAGACAAAGTTTGGAGCTGAGATGAAAGGATGGACCATCTAAAGACTGCCATACCTGGGGATCCATCCCACAATCAGCCTCCAAACACTGACACCATTGCACTCACTAGCAAGATTTTGCTGAAAGGACCCTGTTATAGCTGTCTCTTGTGAGACTATGCCGGGGCCTAGCAAACACAGAAGTGGATGCTCACAGTCAGCTATTGGATGGATCATAGATCTCCCAATGGAGAAGCTAGAGAAAGTACCCAAGGAGTCAAAGGGGTCTGCAACCCTATAGGTGGAACAACAATATGAAGTAAACAGTACCCCCCCCCCCCGCCCAGAGCTCGTGTCTCTAGCTGCATATGTATTAGAAGATGGCTTAGTAGGCCATCAGTGAAAAGAGATGCCCATTGGTCATGCAAACTTTATATGCCTCAGTACAGGGGAACCGCCAGGGCCAAGAAGTGGGAGTGGGTGGGAAAGGGAGTGTGTAGGGGGGAGGGTATGGGGAACTCTTGGGATCGCATCGGAACTGTAAATGAAGAAAATACCTAATTAAAATAAAATAAAATAAAGGCAAAAAAAAAAAAAAAAGACAGACATAAGCTCTACTTAGGAACAATCAGAATAAAGGTCAATAAAAATGTTATGGCTAGGTAGCTGTCATAGTCAGGGTTTCTATTCCTGGACAAAACATCATGACCAAGAAGCATTTGGGGAGGAAAGGGTTTATTCAGCTTACACTTCTATACTGCTTGTTCCCTTGTTCATCAGCAAGGGAGTCAGGACTGGAACTCAAGCAGGTCAGAAAGCAAAAGCTGATGCAGAGTCCCTGGAGGGATGTTCTTTACTGGCTTGCTTCCACTGGCTTTCTCAGCTTGCTTTCTTATAGAACCCAAGATTACCAGCCCAGAGATGGCACCACCCATAAGAGGACCTACTCCTTTGATCATTAATTGAGAAAATGCCTTACACCTGGATCTCGTGGAGGCACATCCTAAAATGAAGCTCTTTTCTCTGTGTTAACTCCAGCCTGTGTCAAGTTGACACAAAAATAGCTAGTACAGTAGCCTAAATAGCTTGAGTCAGAGCTGACTACTAGGCGGCACTTTCTACACCTGAGTATGAGATCATTGTGGGTTTTTTCTTTATAAGCTTGCACTGAGAAATGTTTAAGGCCTTAGCTTTAGTTCCCAAATTCTAAGCTTAGCTGTGATTGGTCAGTTTTAGGGAGTGGGTTCAGTAATCCATCCCTTCTGTTTTACATCTGTGTTGGTATCTTTAGTGAGGCAACTCCCCAGACCCAACAGTAATTAACTTTCAAGGACAAGGAAATCTTTATTCTCTTTGCTTTCAAGTTTTCTTCACTCAGTGTGTTAGTCAGGGTTCACTAGAGTCACAGAACTTATGGGTAGTCTCTATATAGTAAGGGAATTTGTTGATGATTTATAGTCTATAGTCCAACTCCCAACAATGGTCAGCAGCAGCTGTGAATGGAAGTCCAAGGATCTAGCAGTTGCTCAGTCCCACAAGGCAAGCAGGTGAAGAAGAAAGAGAGTAAATCTTCCTTCTTCCAATGTCCAATGTAGGTCTCCAGCAGAAGGTGTGGCCCAGATTAAAGGTGTGGGCCACCATGCTTTTAATCAAGTGACCTTGAACTCAGAAATCTCCCTGTCTTAATCTTCTGGAATTCATAGCCACCATGCCTCAAGATCTCCATGCCAAGATCCAGGTCAGAAACTTGTATCTCCCATCCTCCACATTAGGATGACTGGTGAGCCTTCCAACTCCAGATTGTTCATTCCAAATATAGTCAAATTGACAACCATGAATAGCCACTATAATCCACCTCTTGCCAACTTGACACAAATAGTATCTCATGTCTTCATGAAACAAGAGCAAGGTCATGAATACGCCTAACATGATATAACTATTCCACATACACTGGCAAACACATTTGTAAATTTACAATGGGGCAATGTCTCTTGGGAACATTCTTTTAATGTCTTAAGTACCAATTGGTACAGAGGCTTCTGGAACGGGCGAGAGCCACAGAGCCTCTGAGGCGGTGCCATTTCCGGCTCCAGACAACCGACCACCTTCCTGGTGAGAGCACAGGTGTCCACCTGGCCCGAGAGGCTTCTGCCTCACGTTCCGCAGGGGCCACCTTGGTTCCGGGACTCCGAGGCGGGCAGCCTGCAGGTGGGAGTGTGGAACACAGAGGCCAGCAGCTCCTGGGTCAGGCGAGAGCCACAGAGCATCTGAGGCAGCGCCATTTCCAGCTTTAGACAACCTACCACCTTCCTGGTCAGAGCACAGGTGTCCGCCCAGCCTGAGAGGCTTCTGCCTCATGTTCCTCGGGGGCCACCTTGGTTCCGGGACTCCATGGAAAGTAGTCTACACAGGTAAGAGTGTGGACTACAGAAACAAAGGCTTCTGTGACAGGCCAAAGCAACACAGGTTCTGGGAAAGATCCTGTTTTGGGCCTTCATCTTCGGCCAGGAGGAGGTCCAAACACCAGGTAACTATACACCTCCCTGAAAGAGGAGACCTTGCCTGCAGAGACTGCTCTGACCACTGAAACTCAGGGAAGAGAGCTAGTCTCCCTGGTCTGCTGATAGAGGGTAACAAAATCACCAGAGGAACAATCTCTAAACAGAGACAACTATAACAACTAACTCCAGAGATTACCAGATGGCGAAAGATAAACGTAAGAATCTTACTAACAGAAACCAGGACCACTCCCCATCATCAGAACCCAGCACTCCCACTTCGCCCAGTCCAGGGCACCCCAACACACCTGAAAAGCTAGACCTGGATTTAAAAGCATATCTCATGATGATGGTAGAGGACATCAAGAAGGACTTTTATAACTCACTTAAAGAAATACAGGAGAACACTGCTAAACAAGTAGAAGACATTAAAGAGGAAATACAAAAATCCTTTAAGGAATTGCAGGAAAACAAAACCAAACAGGTAGAAGACATTAAAGAGGAAACACAAAAATCCCTTAAAAAATTGCAGGAAAACACAACCAAACAGGTGATGGAATTGAATAAAACCATCCAAGACCTAAAAAGGGAAGTAGACACAATAAAGAAAACCCAAAGTGAGGCAACACTGGAGATAAAAACACTAGGAAAGAAATCTGGAACCATAGATGCGAGCATCAGCAACAGAATAAAAGAGATGGAGAAAGAATCTCAGATGCAGAAGATTCCATAGAGAACATCAGAACAACAATCAAAGAAAGTGGAAAATGCAAAAAGATCCTAACTCAAAACATCCAGGAAATCCAGGACACAATGAGAAGACCAAACCTACGGATAATAGGAGTGGATGAGAATGAAGATTTTCAACTCAAAGGACCAGCAAACATCTTCAACAAGATTATTGAAGAAAACTTCCCAAATCTAAAGAAAGAGATGCCCATGAACATACAAGAAGCCTACAGAACTCCAAATAGACTGGACCAGAAAAGAAATTCCTCCCGACACATAATAATCAGAACAACAAATGCACTAAATAAAGATAGAATACTAAAAGCAGTAAGGGAAAAAAGTCAAGTAACATATAAAGGCAAGCCTAACAGAATTACACCAGATTTTTCACCAGAGACTATGAAAGCCAGAAGAGCCTGGTCAGATGTTATACAGACACTAAGAGAACACAAATGCCAGCCCAGGCTACTATACCCAGCCAAACGCTCAATTACCAAAGATGGAGAAGCCAAAGTATTCCACGACAAAACCAAATTCACCTATTGTCTCTCCACGAATCCAGCCCTTCAAAGGATAATAACAGAAAAAAACCAATAAAAGGACGGGAAACATGCCCTAGAAAAAACAAGAAGGTGATCCCTCAACAAACCAAAAAGAAGACAGCCACAAGAACAGAATGCCAAATTTAACAACAAAAATAATAGAAAGCAACAATTACTCTTCCGTAATATCTCTTAATATCAATGGACTCAACTCCCCAATAAAAAGACATTGACTTACAAACTGGCTCCACAAACAAGACCCGTCATTTTGCTGCTTACAGGAAACTCATCTCAGAGAAAATGATAGACACTACCTCAGAGTGAAAGGCTGGAAAACAATTTTCCAAGCAAATGGTTTGAAGAAACAAGCTGGAGTAGCCATTCTAATATCTAACAAAATCGACTTCCAACCCAAAATAATCAAAAAAGACAAGGAGGGGCACTTCATACTCATCAAAGGTCAAATCCTCCAAGAGGAACTCTCAATTCTGAATATCTATGCTCCAAATACAAGGGCAGCCACATTCATTAAAGAAACTTTAGTAAAGCTCAAAGCACACATTCTACCTCACACAATAATAGTGGGAGACTTCAACACACCACTTTCACCAATGGACAGATCATGGAAACAGAAAATAAACAGGGACACAGTGAAACTAACATAAGTGATGAAACAAATGGACTTAACAGATATCTACAGAACATTTTATCCTAAAACAAAAGGATATACCTTCTTCTCAGCACCCCATGGTACCTTCTCCAAAATCGACCACATAATTGGTCACAAAACAGGCCTCAACAGATAAAAAAATAGAGAAATTGTCCCATGCATCCTATCAGATCATCATGGACTAAGGCTGATCTTCAATAACAAAATAAATAAAAAAAGCCAACATTCATGTGGAAAACTGAACATTCATGGGGAAACTGAACAACATTCATGTGGAAACTGAACAACACTCTTCTCAATGATAACTTGGTCAAGGAAGGAATAAAGAAAGAAATTAAGGACTTTTTGGAGTTTAATGAAAATGAAGCCACAACATACCCAAACTTATGGGACACAATGAAAGCATTCCTAAGAGGAAAACTCATAGCTCTGAGTGCCTCCAAAAAGAAACTAGAGACAGCACACATTAGCAGCTTGACAACACACCTAAAATCTCTAGAACAAAAGGAAGAAAATTCACCCAAGAGGAGTAAAAGGCAGGAAATAATCAAACTCAGGGGTGAAATCCACCAAGTGGAAACAAGAAGAACTATTCAAAGAATCAACCAATCAAGGAGCTGGTTCTTTGAGAAAATCAACAAGATAGATAAACCCTTAGCCAGACTCACTAGAGGGCACAGGGAGAGCATCCTAATTAACAAAATCAGAAATGAAAAGGGAGACATAACAACAGATCTGAAGAAATCCAAAACACCATCAGATTCTTCTACAAAAGGCTATACTCAACAAAACTGGAAAACCTGGATGAAATGGACAAGTTTCTAGACAGATACCAGCTACCAAAGCTAAATCAAGATCAGGGTAATGATCTAAACAGTCCTATATCCCCTAAAGAAATAGAAGCAGTCATTAATAGTCTCCCAAACAAAAAAAGCCCAGGACCAGATGGGTTTAGTGCAGAGTTCTATCAGACCTTCAAAGAAGACCTAAGTCAAGTTCTTCACAAACTATTCCACAAAATAGAAACCGAAGGTACTCTACCGAACTCATTCTATGAAGCCACAATTACTCTGATACCTAAACCACAAAAAAACCCAACAAAGATAGAGAACTTCAGACCAATTTCCCTTATGAATATCGATGCAAAAATCCTCAATAAAATTCTTGCTACCCGAATCCAAGAACACATCAAAACAATCATCCATCCTGACCAAGTAGGTTTCATCCCAGGGATGCAGGGATGGTTCAATATACAGAAATCCATCAAAGTAATCCAGTATATAAACAAACTCAAAGACAAAATCCACATGATCATCTCGTTAGATGCAGAGAAAGCATTTGACAAAATCCAACACCCATTCATGATAAAAGTCTTGGAAAGATCAGGAATTCAAGGCCCATACCTAAACATGATAAAAGCAATCTACAGCAAATCAGTAGCCAACATCAAAGTAAATGGTGAGAAGCTGGAAGCAATCCCACTAAAATCAGGGACTAGACAAGGCTGTCCACTCTCGCCCTACCTATTCAACATTGTACTTGAAGTCCTAGCCAGACCAATTAGACAACAAAAGGAGATCAAGTGGATACAAATTGGAAAGGAAGAAGTCAAAATATCACTTTTTGCAGATGATATGATAGTATATATAAGTGACCCTAAAAATTCCACCAGAGAACTCCTAAGCTTGATAAACAGCTTCAATGAAGTAGCTGGATATAAAATTAACTCAAACAAGTCAATGGCCTTTCTGTACACAAAGGATAAACAGGCTGAGAAAGAAATTAGGGAAACAACACCCTTCTCAATAGTCACAAATAATATAAAATAACTTGCCGTGACTCTAACTAAGGAAGTGAAAGATCTGTATGAGAAGAACTTCAAGTCTCTGAAGAAAGAAATTAAAGAAGATTTCAGAAGATGGAAAGATCTCCCATGCTCATGGATTGGCAGGATCAACATTGTAAAAATGGCTATCTTGCCAAAAGCAATCTACAGATTCAATGCAATCCCCATCAAAATTCCAACTCAAATCTTCAACGAATTAGACAGGGCAATTGGCAGATTCATCTGGAATAACAAAAAACCTAGGATAGCAAAAACTCTTCTCAAGGGTAAAAGGACCTCTGGTGGAATCACCATGCCGGACCTAAAGCTGTACTACAGAGCAATTGTGATAAAAACTGCATGGTATTGGTATAGTGACAGACAAGTAGACCAATGGAACAGAATTGAAGACCCAGAGATGAACCCACACAGCTATGGTCACTTGATCTTTGACAAGGGAGCTAAAACCATCCAGTGGAAAAAAGACCGCATTTTCAACAAATGGTGCTGGCACAACTGTTGGTTATCATGTAGAAAAATGCGAATTGATCCATTCCTATCTCCTTGTACTAAGGTCAAATCTAAGTGGATTAAGGAACTCCACATAAAACCAGAGACACTGAAACTTATAGAGGAAAAAGTAGGGAAAAGCATTGAAGATATGGGTACAGGGGAATAATTCCTGAATAGAACAGCAATGGCTTGTGCTGTAAGATCGAGAATTGATAAATGGGACCTCATAAAACTGCAAAGATTCTGCAAGGCAAAAGATACCGTCCATAAGACAAAAAGGCCACCAACAGATTGGGAAAGGATATTTTCCTATCCCAAATCGGATAGGGGACTAATATCCAATATATATAAAGAACTCAAGAAGGTGGACTCCAGAAAATCAAATAACCCCATTAAAAAATGGAGCTCAGACCTGAACAAAGAATTCTCTCCTGAGGAATACCCAATGGCTCAGAAGCACCTGAAAAAATGTTCAACATCCTTAATCATCAGGGAAATGCAAATCAAAACAACCCTGAGATTCCACTTTACTCCAGTCAGAATGGCTAAGATCAAAAATTCAGGTGACAGCAGATGCTGGCGTGGATGTGGAGAAAGAGGAACACTCCTCCATTGTTGGTGGGATTGCAAGCTTGTACAACCACTCTGGAAATCAGTCTGGCGGTTCCTCAGAAAATTGGACATAGTACTCTCGGAGGATCCAGCAATACCTCTCCTGGGCATATATCCAGAAGATGTCCCAACCGGTAAGAAGGACACATGCTCCACTATGTTCATAGCAGCCTTATTTATAATAGCCAGATGCTGGAAAGAACCCAGATGCCCCTCAACAGAGGAATGGATACAGAAAATGTGGTACATTTACACAGTGGAATACTACTCAGCTATTAAAAATGAATTTATGAAATTCCTAGGCAAATGGATGGACCTGGAGGGCATCATCCTGAGTGAGGTAACACATTCACAAAGGAACTCACACAATATGTACTCACTGATAAGTGGATATTAGCCCAGAAACTTAGGATACCCAAGCTATAAGATACAATTTGCTAAACACATGAAATTCAAGAAGAACGAAGACCAAAGTGTGGACACTTTGCCCCTTCTAAACAATGGGAACAAAACACCCATTGAAGGAGTTACAGAGAAAAAATTTGGAGCTGTGACGAAAGGATGGACCATCTAGTGATTGCCATGTTCAGTGATCCATCCCATAATCAGCTTCCAAACGCTGACATCATTGCATACACTAGCAAGATTTTGCTCAAAGGACCCAGATATAGCTGTCTCTTGTGAGACTATGCCGGGGCCTAGCAAACACAGAAGTGGATGATCACAGTCAGCTATTGGATGGGTCACACGGCCCCCAATGGAGGAGCTAGAGAAATTACTCAAGGAGCTAAAGGGAACTGCAACCCTATAGGTGGAACAACCTTATGAACTATCCAATACCCCGGAGCCATTGACTCTAGCTGCATATATATCAAAAGATGGCCTAGTCGGCCATCACTTCAAAGAGAGGCCCAGTGGACTTGCAAACTGTATATGCCCCAGTACAGGGGAACCCCAGGGCCAAAACGGTGGAGTGGGTGGGTAGTGGATTGGGGGGGTGGGTATGGTGGCCTTTTGGGATAGCATTGAAAATGTAAACGAGGGAAATACCTAATTTAAAAAAAAAAAGAAAAAAAAAGTACCAATTGGTGTTAAAGAAATTGGAAGAAAGGCAAATGTGTTCTTAACAAAATAAGACAGAAGCATTCATATTACTTTATAATCCTTTCTGAAACTGGTTACATGGCCTTAGCTGGTATTTATAACTACCTTCCTCTACTACCCATTCTGTATTTCCTTCACCCTCAGCAAGCACCTCAGTAGGTCTTGGCTCTTTTCCTAAAGGATTGACCCATATCTTCATTCATGATGGGTCTGTGTCCTTTGTCATCCTGCTTGGATTAGGGTGTTGTAGTTTCTCACTGACTTTAATCACAGGACATGGTAGTACTAAGAGATGCCCTAAGGGATCTTCTACATGCCATACTTAGTCCCTTTTACCTCCACTGTGGAGAGGCAATCCAATTTCCCCATGGTAATCTGGGTGTATCACCCCTCCTAACACCATTATTCCTTTCTTAGCCTGTTGGTTTAAGGGCATTAGAAGTCCAAAATGACCAGGGGGAAGTCTGAGCTTCCAGTTCAATGGAATGTTTGTTGTACGAGCACTCCCCGCTCTGGAACCAAAACTTCTAGGCCAGTAGAACCTAGAGTTGTGGGGACAGGAAGCAAAAAATTTTCCTAGAGTGTCAGGGTCACTAGGAGTGATAATGAGTGGAACTATTGCCTTTTCCACACCTTGATTCCTGGACCCATTGATCCTGGCTGGCTATGGGTAAAGCTGCACCATATATTGGATGCTGATTCAAAGCATATACTGCCTTCTGAAGAACTCTGTGCCAGCCCTCCATGCTGTTGCCACCTAATTGCTGCTGTAACTGTGTATTCAAAAGGCCATTCCATCTTTCTATCAGACCAGCTGCTTCAGGATGATGGGAAACATGGTAAGACCAGTGGATTCCATGATTGTTGGCCCAGTGTCACACTTCTCTGGCTGTGAAGTGAGTTCCTTGGTCAGAAGCAATACTGTGTGGAATACCATGATGATAGATAAGGCATTCTGTCAGTCCATGGATGGTGGTTTTAGCAGAGGCATTACGTGCAGGAAAGGCAAATTCATAAACAGAATAAGTATCTACTCCTGTAAGAACAAAATGCTGTCCTTTCCATGGAGGAAGTGGTCCAATGTAGTCAACCTGCCACCAGGTTGCTGGCTGGTCACCTTGAGGAATGGTGTCATATCTAGGGCTGTGTTGGCCTCTGCTGTTGGCATATCTGGCATTCAGCAGCAGCTGTAGCCAGGTCAGCCTTGGTGAGTGGAAGTCCATGTTGTTGTGCCTAAGCATAACCTGCATCTCGGCCACCATGGCCACTTTGTTCATGTGCCCATTGAGCAATGATGGGTATGGCTGGGGAGAGAGGGTGACTGCCCACAGAACGGGTCATCTTATCCACTTGATTATTGAACTCCTCCTCGGCCTAAGTTACCTTTTGGTGAGCATATACATGGGACACAAGTATCTTCACATCCTTTGCCCATTTGGAGAGATCTAGCCACATATTTCTTCCCAAGATGTCTTTTTCACCAATTTTCCAATTGTGATCTTTCCAAGTCCACCAGGTTGCTGGCTGGTCACCTTGAGGAATGGTGTCATATCTAGGGCTCAGTGTTGGTCTCTGCTGTTGGCATATCTGGCATTCAGCAGCAGCTGTAGCCAGGTCAGCCTTGGTGAGTGGAAGTCCAATTGTGATCTTTCCAAGTCCCTGACCATCCAGTCAATCCATTGGCTACAGCCCATGAGTCAGTGAATAATAGTACATCTGGCCATTTCTTCTTACAAACTAACTGTAATACCATGTGTACTGCCCGAAGTTCTGCCTACTGTGAAGATTTCCCTTCACCTGTGTCTTTCAGGGTTGTCCCAGAAAGGGGTTGTAATGCTGCAGCTGTCCACTTTTGGGTGGTGTATTAGTCAGGGTTCTCTAGAGTCACAGAACTTACGGATAGTCTCTAGTTAGTAAAGGAATTTATTGATAACTTACAGTCGGCAGCCCAATTCCTTACAATTGTTCAGTCGCAGCTGTGAATGGAAATCCAAGGATCTAGCAGTTACTCAGTCTCACACGGCAAGCAGGCGAAGGAGCAAGAGCAAGAGCTAGACTCCCTTCTTCCAATGTCCTTATATTGTCTCCAGCAGAAGGTGGAGCCCAGATTAAAGGTGTGTTCCACCACACCTTTAATCCCAGATGAAAGGCGTAGCCCAGATTAAAGGTGTGTTCCTTAAACTCGGAGATTCAATCTTCTGGAATCCATAGCCACTATGGCTCAAGATCTTCAAACCAAGATCCAGATAAGGATCTCCAAGCCTCCAGATAAGGGTCACTGGTGAGCCTTCCAATTCTGGATTGTAGTTCATTCCAAATATTGTCAAGTTGACAACCAGGAATAGCCACTACAATCCACCCCTTGTCAACTTGACACAAATAATATCTCATGTTCACATGAAACAATAACAAGGTTGTAAATACGCCTAACATGATATAACTCGCCCTCGTACAATCGCAAACGCATTAGTAAATTTACAATGGGCATTCATATTACTTTATAATCCTCGTTTCTGCAACTGGTTACGTGGCCTTAATTGGTATTTATAACTACCTTCCTCTACTACCCATTCTGTATTTCCTTCACCTTCAGCCAGCACCTCAGCAGGTCTTGGCTCTTTTCCTGGAGGATTGACCCATACCTTCATTCCTGATGGGTCTGTGTCCTTTGTCATCCTGCTTGGATTAGGCTGTTGTAGTTTCCCATTGACTTTAATCACAGGACATGGTAGTACTAAGAGACGCCCTAAGGGATCTCCTACACTCCAGACATAATCTTGCTTACCACCATTGTGAAGAGGTAATCCAATTTCCCCATGGTAATCTGGATCTATCACCCCTCCTAACACTGTTATTCCTTTTTTAGCCTGTTGGTTTAAGGGCATTAGAAGCCCAAAATGACCAGGGGGAAGTCTGAGCTTCCAGTTCAATGAAATGTTTGTTGTAGCTCCTGGTAGGAGCACTCCCCTCTCTGGAGCCAAAACTTCTAAGCCAGCAGAACCTAGAGTTATGGGGACAGGAAGCAAAAATTTTCCTAGAGGGTCACTAGGAGTGATAGTAAGTGGAACTATTCCGTTTTCCACCCCTTGATTCCTGGACCCATGAATCCTGGCTATGGGTGAAACTGTACCATATATCGAGCGCTGATTCAAAGCATATACTGCCTTCTGAAGAACTCTGCCCCAGCCTTCCAAGCTGTTACCACCTAATTGGCGCTGTAACTGCGTCTTCAAAAGGCCATTCCATCTTTCTATCAGCCCAGCTGCTTCAGGATGATGGGGAATGTGGTAAGACCAGTGAATTCCATGATCGTGAGCCCACTGTCGTACTTCTCTGGCTGTGAAATGAGTTCCTTGGTCAGAAGCAATACTGTGTGGAATACCATGACGATAGATGAGGCATTCTGTCAGTCCGTGAATGGTGGTTTTAGCAGAGGCATTACGTGCAGGAAAGGCAAATCCATAACCAGAATAAGTATCTACTCCAGTAAGAACAAAACGCTGTCCTTTCCACGAAGGAAGTGGTCCAATGTAGTCAACCTGCCACCAGGTTGCTGGCTGGTCACCTCGAGGAATGGTGCCATATCTGGGGCTCAGTGTTGGTTTCTGCTGTTGGCAGATCTGGCAATCAGCAGCAGCTGTAGCCAGGTCAGCCTTGGTGAGTGGAAGCCCATGTTGCTGAGCCCAAGCATAACCTCCATCTCGACCACCATGGCCACTTTGTTCATGTGCCCATTGAGCAATGACAGGGATGGCTGGGGAGAGAGGCTGATTGTCCACAGAACGGGTCATCTTATCCACTTGATTATTGAACTCCTCCTCAGCTGAAGTCACCTTTTGGTGAGCATTTACATGGGACACAAATATCTTCACATCCTTTGCCCATTTGGAGAGATCTATCCACATACTTCTTCCCCAGATGTCTTTCTCACCAATTTTCCAATTGTGATCTTTCCAAGTCCCTGACCATCCAGCCAATCCATTGGCTACAGCCCATGAGTCAGTGTATAATCGTACATCTGGCCATTTCTTCTTGCAAACAAACTGTAATACCATGTGTACTGCCCGAAGTTCTGCCCACTGTGAAGATTTCCCTTCACCTGTGTCTTTCAAGGTTGTCCCAGAAAGGGGTTGTAATGCTGCAGCTGTCCACTTCTGGGTGGTGCCTGCATAACGTGCAGAGCCATCAGTAAACCAGGCTCTAGTCTTCTCCTCTTCGGTCAGTTGATCATAGGGAACACCCCATGAGGCTATAGGTGCATGCTTGGCAGCAGATGGCATTGTAACAGGAGTAGAAACCATAGGCATTTGAGCAACTTCTTCATGTAACTTGCTTGTGCCTTCAGGACCTGCTCTGGCCCGATCACGTATATACCACTTCCATTTGATAATAGACTGCTGCTGTGCACGTCCCACTTTATGACTTGCAGGGTCTGATAGTACCCAGCTCATGATGGGTAGTTCAGGTCGCATAGTGACTTGGTGTCCTATTGTCAGACGTTCAGTTTCCACTAAGGCCCAATAGCAGGCCAAGAGCTGTTTTTCAAAGGGAGAATAGTTGTCTGCAGATGATGGTAGAGCTTTGCTCCAAAATCCCAAAGGCCTTTTCTGTGATTCACCTACAGGGGCCTGCCAGAGGCTCCAAACAGCATCTCTATCAGCCACAGACACCTCAAGTACCATCGGATCTGCTGGGTCATATGGTCCAAGTGGTAGAGCAGCCTGCACAGCAGCCTGGACCTGTTGAAGGGCCTTCTCCTGTTCCAGGCCCCACACAAAGCTAGCAGCTTTCCGAGTCACTTGGTAAATAGGCCTAAGTAACACACCCAAGTGAGGGATGTGTTGTCTCCAGAATCCAAATAGACCCACTAAACGTTGTGCTTCTTTCTTGGTTGTAGGAGGGGCCAGGTGCAATAACTTATCTTTCACCTTAGAAGGAATATCTCTGCATGCCCCACACCACTGGACTCCTAAGAATTTCACTGAGGTAGATGGTCCTTGAATTTTGGTTGGATTTATTTCCCATCCTCTGATACGCATATGTGTTACCAATGAGTCCAAAGTGGTTGCTACTTCCTGCTCACTTGGTCCAATCAGCATAATGTCATCAATATAGTGCACCAATGTGATATTTTGTGGAAGATCCAAACGATCAAGATCCCTTCTAACTAAATTATGACACAGGGCAGGAGAGTTAATATATCCTTGAGGCAAAACTGTGAAGGTATACTGTTGGCCTTGCCAACTGAAAGCAAATTGCTTCTGGTGGTCCTTATGGACAGGTACTGAGAAGAAGGCATTTGCCAGATCAATAGCCGCATACCAGGTGCCAGGAGATGTGTTAATTTGCTCAAGTAAGGAAACTACATCTGGTACAGCAGCTGCAATTGGAGTTACTACCTGATTTAGTTTTCGGTAATCAACTGTCATTCTCCATGATCCATCTGTTTTCTGCACTGGCCAGATAGGAGAGTTAAATGGAGATGTGGTGGGAACCACCACCCCTGCATCTTTCAAGTCCTTGATAGTGGCAGTAATTTCTGCAATTCCTCCAGGAATACGATACTGTTTTTGATTCACTATTTTCTTTGGCAGAGGCAACTCTAAAGGCTTCCATTTGGCCTTTCCAACCATAATAGCCCTCACTCTACAGTTCAGGGAACCAATATGAGAATTCTGCCAATTTCTGAGTATATCTATCCCAATTATACATTCTGGAACTGGGGAAATCACCACAGGATGTGTCCGGGGACCTACTGGACCTACTGTGAGTCGGACATCAGTCAAAACTCCATTAATCACCTGCCCTCCATAAGCCCCTACTTTAACTGGAGGGCCACAATGTTTCTTGGGATCCCCTGGGATCAGTGTCAACTCAGAACCAGTATCCAGCAGACCCCGAAAAGTCTGATTATTTCCTTTTCCCCAGTGTACAGTTACCCTTGTAAAAGGCCGTAGGTCCCTCTGGGGAAGAACTGGAGAAAGGGTAACAGCAAAACCTTTGAGTGTCTTATCAAGATCCTTCCTCAGAGGAACCTGGCCACCCCTTCATTCAAGGGGTTCCGGATCTGCAAACTGTCTCAAATCTGGAAATTGATTCACTGGCCGAGATTGCTGTTTACCACGATCTAATGTAGCCTTTCTTTCATTTGGCTGTTTACCACGATCTAATGTAGCCTTTCTTTCATTTGTTTGAGAATTTTTCTGCTTATACAGATCAAACAAATATGCAGTAGGCTTCCTATGTATTTCATTCCTGGAAACACCATGATTGGTTAGCCAGTACCAAAGGTCCAACCGAGTCATGCCATTATAAATTTCACCTCTCCTGTGCTGACCATTACTGGGTATGTTATTATAAACATTCTTTTGTCTACGCTGTCCATTATAATAACTAGAATCACCTTGTCTCGGGCGATTCAATGCTGCCACCTGGCCCTTGTTACCTCGGAATCCAACTAAACCCAGTGAATTTAATTCATCTAATTGAGCAGAAGCATCTCCAATGCTAAGATCTGGCACAAGGAAAAGGGAAAGAACAAAACCCTTCAAATGTGCTGGTGCCCCTCTCACCAATTTGCGTCTTATAGAGCTGGTGAAAGGCATATCTTCTGGACCTTCCCATTGTGGACAATTATGCTTTACACAATATATCCACTCTAGCATTGCAATTTCCCTAAGTCTTAAAATCCCTTCATCAACACTAAGCCATGGAATATCAGGCATCTCCAAGTCATTTCCAGTAGGCCATCTTTTGATAAACACCTCAGCCAACCATTCAAACAAACTTTTGACACCTTTTTTAACTATGCGAGCTTCCTTATTAAACCTAGAATCTCTACTCAGAGGACCCATGTCAATAAACTCAGCCTGCTCTAGTTTTATGTTCCTTCCACCCTTATCCCACACCCTTAAAATCCATTCCCACACATATTCACCAGGTTTCTGCTTGAATGAATTAGCAAACTCATTAAGCTCCTTAGTAGTGTAGCGAATTTCCTCATGGACTATACTTTCTACCTCCCCTCTAGGAGCCTGTTTTGCTTTGAGTCTGGTTACAGGTCTAGAAGAAACTATTGGTGGGCCGTGAGCAGACTCTGCAAAATTAATTTCCTCATGTGGGGAAGGCATTATTTCAAGAGGTGGGGCTGAGGGTACTACTTCCTCAGGTGGGGCAAACCCTTGAGAATCTGAGGATTCAAAATTCTCAGCTTCAACATGGTCTTCCCACACATCCCCGTCCCATGTTGTAGGATCCCATTCTTTGCCAATTAGAGCCCTTACTTTAACTGTCGACACACTCTGAGGCTGAGACTTGAATTTTCTCTGTAGTTCAGCCAACCTTACAATGAGAGTTTCTGTTTGATTTTCTGCAACTTGAGCTCTATTGCTACAAGAGAGAAGATTCTCCTCAAGGACACACTTAGCAACTTTTAGATCGTTTACTTGTGTCTGGAGCCTTTCGATTTTATCACACAACTCCTTCCTTTCATTCATCATTTTTTCCACAGATACTAAGAGCAGCCAGCCAGTAAAATCATTTTTCGATTTTTTCCCCATCTTGTAGAAAGCTTTGTGCACTGAATCACCTAATTCATTAAGAAAATCAAGGGCATTAGCTTCTTTAAGTTCGGAATATAGTTTCAACCATGGGTCTTCAAAATTCTCTGAGCTCCCAGGAGGGAGAGAATCTGGAGAGTTTTCAATAGTTGAAAGTGCTGGTGGATCAACAAGCCAATTCCAGAATTTTAAAAGATTCATCCTTGTACTTCTGTTACTCTAGACCCCACTCCTGGTACCAACTTCTGTATTAGTCAGGGTTCTCTAGAGTCACAGAACTTACGGATAGTCTCTAGTTAGTAAAGGAATTTATTGATAACTTACAGTCGGCAGCCCAATTCCTTACAATTGTTCAGTCGCAGCTGTGAATGGAAATCCAAGGATCTAGCAGTTACTCAGTCTCACACGGCAAGCAGGCGAAGGAGCAAGAGCAAGAGCTAGACTCCCTTCTTCCAATGTCCTTATATTGTCTCCAGCAGAAGGTGGAGCCCAGATTAAAGGTGTGTTCCACCACACCTTTAATCCCAGATGAAAGGCGTAGCCCAGATTAAAGGTGTGTTCCTTAAACTCGGAGATTCAATCTTCTGGAATCCATAGCCACTATGGCTCAAGATCTTCAAACCAAGATCCAGATAAGGATCTCCAAGCCTCCAGATAAGGGTCACTGGTGAGCCTTCCAATTCTGGATTGTAGTTCATTCCAAATATTGTCAAGTTGACAACCAGGAATAGCCACTACAGGTGGTGCCTGCATAACGTGCAGAGCCATCCTAAAGCAGGCCCTAGTCTTCTCCTTTTTGGTCAGCTGATCATAGGGAACACCCCATGAGGCTATAGGAGCATGCTTGGCAGCAGATGGCATTGTAACAGGAGTAGAAACCATAGGCATTTTAGCAACTTCATGTAACTTGCTTGTGCCTTCAGGACCTGCTCTGGCCCGATCATGTATATACCACTTCCATTTGATAATAGACTGCTGCTGTGTGTCCCACTTTATTGACTTGCAGCGTCTGATAGTACCCAGCTCATGATAGGTAGTTCAGGTCACATAGTAACGTGATGTCCTATTGTCAAACGTTCAGTTTCCACTAAGGCCCAATAGCAGGCCAAGAGCTGTTTTTCAAAGGGAGAATAGTTGTCTGCAGATGATGGTAGAGCTTTGCTCCAAAATCCCAAAGGTCTTTTCTGTGACTCACCTATACAGGAGCATGCCAGAGGCTCCAAACAGCATCTCTATCAGCCACAGACACCTCAAGTACCATCGAGTCTGCTGGATCATAAGTGGTAGAGCAGCCTGCACAGCAGCCTGGACCTGTTGAAGGGCCTTCTCCTGTTCCAGGCTCCACACAAAGCTAGCAGCTTTCTGAGTCACTTGGTAAATAGGTCTAAGTCACACACCCAAGTGAGAAATGTGCTTTCTCCAGAATCCAAATAGACCCACTAAGTGTTGTGCTTCTTTCTTGGTTGTAGGAGAGGCCAGGTGCAATAACTTATCTTTCACCTTAGAAGGAATATCTCTACATGCCCCACACCACTGGACTCCTAAGAATTTCACTGAGGTAGATGGTCCTTGAATTTTCCCATCCTCTGATATGCATATGTGTTACCAATGAGTCCAAAGTGGTTGCTACTTCCTGCTCACTTGATCCAATCAGCATAATGTCATCAATATAGTGCACCAATGTGATATTTTGTGGAAGAGCCAAATGATCAAGATGCCTTCTAACTAAATTATGACACAGGGCAGGAGAGTTAATATATCCTTGAGGCAAAACTATGAAGGTATACTGTTGTCCTTGCCAACTGAAAGCAAATTGCTTCTGGTGGTTCTTATGGACAGGTACTGAGAAGAAGGCATTTGCCAGATCAATAGCCGCATACCAGGTGCCAGGAGATGTGTTAATTTGCTCAAGTAACGAAACTACATCTGGTACAGCAGCTGCAATTGGAGTTACTACCTAATTTAGTTTTTGATAATCAACTGTCATTCTCCATGATCCATCTGTTTTCTGCACTGGCCAGATAGGAGAGTTAAAGGGGATGTGGTGGGAACCACCACCCCTGCATCTTTCAAGTCCTTGATAGTGGCAGTAATCTCCGCAATGCCTCCAGGAATACAATACTGTTTTTGATTCACTATTTTCTTTGGCAGAGGCAACTCTAAAGGCTTCCATTTAGCCTTTCCAACCATAATAGCCCTCACTCTACAATTCAGGGAACCAATATGAGAATTCTGCCAACTTCTGAGTATATCTATCCCAATTATACATTCTGGAACTGGGGAAATGACCACAGGATGTGTTCGGGGACCTGCTGGACATACTGTGAGTCGGACATCAGTCAAAACTCCATTAATCACCTGCCCTCCATAAGCCCCTACTTTAACTGGAGGGCCACAATGTTTCTTGGGATCTCCTGGAATCAGTGTCAACTCAGAACCAGTATCCAGCAGACCCCAAAAAGTCTGATTATTTCCTTTTCCCCAGTGTACAGTTACCCTTGTAAAAGGCCGTAGGTCCCTCTGGGGAAGAACTGGAGAAAGGGTAACAGCAAAACCTTTGGGTGTCTTATCAAGATCCTTCCTCAGCGGAACCTGGCCACCCCTTCATTCAAGGGGTTCCGGATCTGCAAACTGTCTCAAATCTGGAAATTGATTCACTGGCCGAGATTGCTGTTTACCACGATCTAATGTAGCCTTTCTTTCATTTGTTTGAGAATTTTTCTGCTTATACAGATCAAACAAATATGCAGTAGGCTTCCTATGTATTTTGTTCCCAGAAACACCATGATTGATTAGCCAGTACCAAAGGTCCAAATCAGTCATGCCACTATAAATTTCACCTCTCCTGTGCTGACCATTACTGGGTATGTTATTATAAACATTGTTTTGTCTACGCTGTCTATTATAATAACTAGGATCACCTTGTCTCTGGCGATTCAATGCTGCCACCTGGCCCTTGTTACCTTGGAATCCAATTAAACCCACTGAATTTAATTCATCTAATTGAGCAGCAGCATCTCCAATGCTAAGGTCTGGCACAAGAAAAAGGGAAAGAACAAAACCGTTCAAATGTGCTGGTGCCCCTCTCACCAATTTGTGTCTTATAGAGCTGGTAAAAGGCATATCTTCTGGACCTTCCCATTTTGGAAGATTAGGTTTTACACAATATATCCACTCTAGCATTGCAATTTCCCTAAGTCTTAAAATCCCCTCATCAACAGTAATCCATGGGATATCAGGCATCTCCAAGTTATTTCAAGTAGGCCATCTTTTGATCAACACTTCAGCCAAACATTCAAACTTTTGACACATTTTTTAACTATGCGAGCTTCCATATTAAACCTAGAATCTCCACTCAGAGGGCCCATGTCAATAAACTCAGCCTGCTCTAGTTTTATGTTTCTTCCACCCTTATCCCATACCCTTAAAATCCATTTGAACACATATTCACCAGGTTTCTGCTTGAATGAATTAGCAAACTCATTAAGCTCCTTAGTAGTGTAGCGAATTTCCTCAAGGACAGCACTTTCTACCTCCCCTCTAGGAGCCTGTTTTGCTTTGAGTCTGGTTACAGGTCTAGAAGAAACTATTGGTGGGCCTTGAGAAACATCAGTATTTTCTTGTCTGACATTTTCTTCAGTGAAAGTCATTGCTGGTTTATCAGACTCTGCAAAATTAATTTCCTCATGTGGGGAAGGCATTATTTCAAGGGGTGGGGCTGAGGGTACTACTTCCTCAGGTGGGGCAAACCCTTGAGAATCTGAAGATTCAAAATTCTCAGCTTCAACATGGTCTTCCCACACATCCCTATCCCAAGTTATAGGATCCCATTCTTTGCCAATTAGTGCCCTTACTTTAACTGTTGACACACTCTGAGGCTGAGATTGAATTTTTGCTGTAGTTCAGCCAACCTTACAATGAGGGTTTCAGTTTGATTTTCTGCAATTTGAGCTCTATGGCTGCAGGAGAGAAGATTCTCTTCAAGGACACACTTAGCAACTTTTTTATCGTTTACTTGTGTCTGGAGCCTTTTGATTTTATCACACAACTCCTTCCTTTCATTCATCATTTTTTCTCCAGAGACTAAGAGCAGCCAGCCAGTAAAATAATTTTCTGATTTTTTTCCCCATCTTGTAGAAAGCTTTGTACACCGAATCACCTAATTCATCATGAAAATCAAGGGCATTAGGTTCTTTAAGTTTGAAATATAGTTTCAACCATGGGTCTTCAAAATTCTCTGAGCTCCCAGGAGGGAGAGAATCTGGAGAGGTTTCAGTAGTTGAAAGTGCTGGTGGATCAACAAGCCAATTCCAGTATTTTAAAAGATTCATCCTGTACTTCTGTTCCTCTAGAACCATGCCCAGTACCAACTTCTGTATTAGTCAGGGTTCTCTAGAGTCACAGAACTTATGAATAGTCTCTATATAGTACTTACTCAGCAACTTACTTATATAGTAGTTACTCAGTCTCACACAGCAAGCAGGCAAAGGAGCAAGACTCCCTTCTTCCAATGTCCTTATGTTGTCTCCAGCAGAAGTTGTAACCCAGATTAAAGGTGTGTTCCACCACACCTTTAATCCCAGATAAAAGGTGTAGACCAGATTAAAGGTGTGTTCCACCACATCTTTAATCCCGGATGACCTTGAACTCAGAAATTTCATCTTCTGGAATCCATAGCCACTATGCCTCAAGATCTCCATACCAAGATCCAGATCAGAAACTTCTATTCCAAGCCTCCAGATAAGGGTCACTGGTGAGCCTTCCAATTCTGGATTGTAGTTCATTCCAAGTATAGTCAAGTTGACAACCAGGGATAGCCACTACATATGACAATAAATATGCAATAAAATATCTTAAAGTTATTAAGTTGAAGAGGAAGTTAAATGTATAAAGTATGTCTATCAAAATTATTCTTGGAAAATATTGCTGGCTAAATCTTAAAATTATATTAACTAAAGATCAGCAAAGTAGAGAAAGCTGAGAAAGTGATTAAGAAACAGAAGCAGCAAGAGAGTAGCAAGTATGTTCCCAGGGGAAATCAGAGAATCAAAGTGGTGGAGTTAGTTATAGGAAAGTGTGTGTATTGGGCAGGGGCTGAAATGTTTTTGTTTGTTTTTGTGGTTGGTTGGTTTTTGTAAAAAGGTTGTTTAGGCACAAGCTGAGTCCAATCAACCTGAAGGTTTGTATTATGTGTCAGCCATATCGGTTTTCATACATAAAGTTAATGTAAAGGAAGATGGTACTAAAGAAGTGGGGTAAGTTTGTAGAATAAGCCCTCTAATGTCTAGGTTGTAAAGCTTCCTAGCATGTTATTCTACCTGTACTATTGTTAAAACAATGCTAGCAACTTACCTTTCTTCTCTCTCTCTCTGTATCTCTGTCTCTGCCTCTCTCTCTCTCTCCATATGTGTGTGTATATCTATCTATCTATCCATATATATATATATATATATATATATATATATATATATATTAAATTTACGTGTGTGTGTGTGTGTGTGTGTGCACATACACCACTCCCACAAACACATGATGAGCATGTGGATGTCAGAATACAACCTGTGGGCATCAATGTTCTTTCTACCATATAGGTTCTAAGTATCAAACTCAGGAAAACAGACTGTATCATGTGTCACACTCTCATAATCTCGGCCAGTCTTTCTTTGATGTGAGGCTTTAGTTTACTTTTTTAGTTTTTTTAGTTTTTATTTTTAGGTTATAAAAGCTTCATAACCCTTAGGTCCAACATAACTCATCAACTGAAATTGTCAATAAGTAAGATAATCCTGGGTGTCAAAAATAAATTGAGATATGGGGCAGAAGTAGAAAACAATTAGTTTAAATAGTAGTAATTGACAAAATGCAGACTTATTCTAAAACTTAACTCTGATTTGATTTTGATAAGATAAAAATGTCCAAATCAGCAATGAATACCTATAATGAAATCTTTTGCATTACTAACTCAGCCATTTAAGAACACCACCAATCTTTCATGAGCAGTGTCAGTCACTGTTTTTTCTTTCCTTAAGTTCCAAAGATATACTCGAATATTTTTAAAAACTATAATGTGGGACACATAGTAAGACAGATGGGAGAGTAAGAGAAGCAGACCAATTTGAGCATTATGAAGAGAGATGGAACTGGGGACTAGAGGGTGAGGAGAAGTAGCCCTGGCCCCTGAGGCCATAATGAAGTCTCAGTCCATTCTGCCTCTTAAGGGGGCCTGGGTCTGTGGTCATGCAGCATCAATGGTCAGTGTCATGAACTAGCCTCTGCAGGGTTGGCTCCAACTCACCTGAGGCAGCCGAGCCACGTACCTTCCCTAGGCCACACAGTAGAGTTGGCCTTAGTGGTGGAACTGTGGATGAGCCAGCCCTGGGAGCAAGAGAGAGGGAGAGCTAGCCCTGTTTTTCTTTTGATGTGAGGCGGAATAGGTGAGTGGGTGATTTCTCCCTCATCCCCAACCACACCCTCGTCACCACCTGCAGTAATTGGGAGAGTTGACCCCAAGGTTGTGAGACCAAGAGAGCTAGCCCTGCCCCTCTGGCTAGGAGAGAGTGCCCTGTAATTTTACCTGGACAATACAGTGGAGTTGACCCTTACAGCAAAGGGACTGGTGAGCCAGCCTCAAGGGTATGAGATGAGGAGAGGTGACCCTGCCTTCTACTGATGGTGGCATCTGAGTAGCATAGCAGGAACAGTGCTGAAGAGTTCGCTATGATAGTGAGAATAAGAGAGAGTTGGCCGGCTGACCAGCTCAGCTAACACCTATGCCCAGATCCAGGGCTAATGAGTTGGTCCACCTCAAAATTTAAATCATCTGTGAACTGTTGGGCCATGTGAAAAGACCAGTGCTGCTGTCCCAAAGCTGCAGGTTCTCCATGATAAAGGGCAACAGCAAGATAAGTAGGAGGAGTCCCATTAAAGATTCAATATTGATGATGTCACAGAAACCAAAAACCAGACCAATGACTCACTGCAATGAATATTTGCAAGTCAAGATGTAATATATATAGGGGCACACACTGTGACATACCAGAGCTTTTACAGTGAGATGTTTTCTCTGCTTTGCTTTGTTTTCTTTATTGTGTTTGTGTGTTATATTTTGGAGGGAGGTGTGGAACTGCGAAAGGCAGCTTGTTTTCTGGTTGTGCTAGGTTTAAACCCCAGAGACCCAGCAGCTTAATCTGGACAGAAGGCTCGTTTGCCGTGCTCACAGACATAGGCTGCTGACATGAGGATCCAGCTCCTTAATACTGTGGCCATCAGTCATGTAGGTTGTTCGGACTCCACGCTCACAGTTACCTGGCAATAGCCAGGTCGGCCCAGTCCACTATAAAAGGAGCTGCTTGTCCCTCTTCTCTCTCTTGTCTCTTTTGCTTCTCTTGATTCTCTTGCTTTTCTTGCTTTCTCTCTCGCCCTCTTGTTCTCTCTCTCCCCCCTCATTCCACATGACCATGGCTGGCCTCTACTCATCTACTCTTCTCCCCCTCTCTGCTTTTGTACAATAAACGCCTTAAAACCACGGACTTTCTCTGTTCATTGGAACCTGCTCTGCTGGAGCAATGGAGCAGGTCTTCCCCGAAGGAGTTGCACATCTAACCTCCCGCAGGAAGCCTCTCAGTGTTCCCAGACAGTCTCCACCAAGCCAAGCTACCTGACTGAGCAAGCCAGAGGACTCTCATCACCGTGGGACCCAGGCAGTGCTGTTCCCTGACCTTTTCCCTTCTGCCCAGGGCGAGAGCCTGTCCGCAAGCCTACAGTCTGTTCTCAGCTCTTCCCCATCATTCAGCAGCATCTGCGGTGCCTAAGAGTGAGAACCTGCTGGTCTTGGCCTTTGTAAGGCCTGGGACCCCCAAGCCGGATCCTGATAGTTCTGCAGGGACCTCAGACTGCGCCTTTCCCACCTCTGGAGGGGTCCTGCAGCTTCTCACAGACACCAGCCTGGCAGTGGCGCAGTCAAACTTCCTTGTCTGCCTCTATGAGTAGCCCTAGCCCTGTGGCAGGCCCGACATGGGATCCCATTTTTGACCCACAGGGAGGGTGGTAAGGTGGACGCCAGGTACAAGGAGATGGGGAGATTAGTGGGACTGGGGTTCATGATGTGGAACTCACGAAGATTCAAAGAGTGTTAAATGTGTATAATTAAATCATTTCCCCTTTTTCTTTTCTCTCTCAAAATCTTCCCATATATTCCTCCAGGTTCTCTTTCAAATTCAGGAACTCTTTTCTTCCATATTGTTACATATGGATAAATAGATGCATATATGTCCATATATATTCCTAAGTACAATATGCTCATTCTGTATAATGCTATTGTATTATAATTTTAGGGATGGTGGTATTGGATAAATGGTCCGTGTGCTTTCTTAAATGTGAAACAACATTCTTTTCAGAAACCTGTGGAGCTTTCTGCTCTCTTGGTATATGCACAGTCTCAAAGTTCTCTTTGATATTTAAGACATAATCTGCTCTATAAGCCCCACTTAGAATCATGTCTCTTTTATTTCGTGACTTATGTCCTGAGATGAAAGTCTTACTGAAATGCATGAGAACACTTCCTCTTCTCTTCCACCAGATCCCAAGCTTGGCAGGAGTTTTGCTTCTTGTCTTCCTGAAGGAGATGAATTCACAGCAGGGCACAGGTGGAACAAGCAGAACACCAAGGTTCAGTTTGATCAGGAAGTAATGAAAAGTGAAATATAGTCCCCAGAGTGCAAGATGGATAGAACTCTAGAGCAGCACCATGACTTGTCTCGTGTCTGGACTACCATTGATCTTCTATGTCTCTCCGAATGATCTACTTTCTGGAATAGAAAGAGAATTTCATGGAATCTGTCCTTATCTACAAAATAGTCTGTTACAATTAGATACAATCATATTTATAAGATTTAGCTGTCAATACAGTCAAGAAGGACAATGATATATTATATATGTTTACCTGCTAGAACCTGTTAATATCAGCTGCCCCATCCCCACCCCTTGCCACCAAAATGCTCTCTTTTTGCCATTATCTCCTCAGGTTGGTTATCTTATACCCAGATGGAAACCTTCTTACTTATTTTCCTCAGTGTTCCAACCTTCCTGTTTTGACCCTAACATTTATTTTAACTGTATTATCTATGGTTGCCACCTCCTTACTCAAACAATATTCTCCCAGATAAAATAGCCATACATATTTGAATATGAAGTGACACACAATTATTGCCAGAGCAGTCACTGGGTGATAGTTCCTGATTGAGGGCAGACATCACAAACATAAGGTTCTCAGTGTACCTAGCAACATCAGTGTTGTAGCATGTTACAACATTAACTCTTCCTGAATAGCAATTAAAATGAAAGCAAATTGAACTTCAACTTATCAAGCCGGCACACACCCTTTCCATACATTGCTGTTCATAACAGTAATGCCCCATCACTGGAGAACTTGTTAGAAATTCAGAAGGCTCACTGGGATATTTGTTGACCTTTGAGGAGATAAATATGAACGCACTAAAAATTGACATCAAAGCTCTAGCACATACTCTTCCAGAGTATTTCTCTTTATACAAATCAGAGTAGAAAGTGAACTTCTCTGAAATTTATATGAAAACAATTGAGTCATTTTCACCCTCTCATTTTAAAGCACTAAAGTGATGGAGCAATAAAACTAAGGAGCAATAAAAAATAAGACTAGAAGTCAATTATATCAATGATTACTCCCTCTCTGTCATGTGTGTGTGTGTGTATGTATGTGATGTATATGTGTAAGAGTGATGTACATTTGTACAGCATATGGAGGTCAGAAGACAATGGTTACATGTTGGATTTCCTCTTCTCTCATGGGTTCCAGAAACTGAATTACAGTTAGTAGTTTTGAAAACTGATCACTTTTAGTGCTCTTTCTAGGTCCAATATTTATTTTAATCATCTGAAGAAATCTGTTCTTACTCTGATGCCACTGTGCCATATTGGAATATAATTAGCATGACCACGCTTGTAAATCAAAGTCCCCATACCCATGCCACACACAAAATGCTGTATTTTCCACTGAACTTTTGTTTTGATAAAAATATAATTTACTTATTTTTAATATATAATGTTCATATAATGTTACTATGTATTAAACATGTTTACAAATTTGCATCATCTTTTTATTTTTTCCTTTTTATTAAAACCAGAAACTTTTCTCATACAATATATTCTGATGATTAAATGGTTAGAAATCAATATTATTGGAGAGGTTGGAATAGTGTACAACCTAATTTCAATTTGTGTTGGTCTGCCTTCATCCTCCTTATTAACCATGTTTTGCTCACCTCTGTGTTTAAGTTAACATCTATATGACTGAACCATAAAACCTTTTGTGATGATATCATTTAACAAAACACTAGTTTCCACCATCCAAAGGGTAAGAATGATATCTGGTAGCAGCTGAGGTCTATGGCAGAATGCTTCTTTCTTTGCATTCTCTCCATTCTGTCACTTTAAAAACATCAAACTGTTATAATGTTGAAACACTGATTTTGAGGTTGATTGAATTTTTATTTCTAGGCCATGGTTGTTCATATTTGACACCAGAATAAGCTATGCTTTATCCCTGCTGTTAGTAAGAGTTGTGTTTTTTTGTGTCAACAAGTCTATATCTGGGAATCTAAGACCCACACAGCCACAATAAGATACCACTACATTAAGCATTTGTTCCTGCCGTGATCTTTTACCCTGAGAGTTCTTCAGGTTCATTAATACCTTAGTCACTGATCTTGAACACGAGGTCAAGAGCATTGTATAATGAAATAGTGTCAGGCACCATGTTACCAACAGGTAGAGGATAGAAACAGGAAATAATACACTTCTAATTTTAAATATTCACCTGCTATATTCTATAGTTAATTTGTTTTGTTTTTCTGAAGTTCTACATTTCATATTTATTAGCAACATACTCACTGACCTTCAGGTCCAGCCATGTCCCACACACAGCTTCTCACCCTGGGAGAGTTACATCCTAATTGAAAGCATATACTTCTAAGTAAAGTACCTCACAGACAAGTGTTTGTTTGTTCGTTTGTTTTAATAAAGCAGTTTTGAATTGGAAAAATGTCTTTGAAGCATTTTAACTTAAAGCTAGGAACCTGCAAATGTATTGTACTTCTAGGTTTTATCTTGAATTCTGATAATATTTTGCTAGACAATAAGAGAGCATCCAAGAGTACATGGGTCCTATTAGCTAGCAAATGTCAGTCTTCCTTATTAAAGATTAAGTATGACAAACTTTATGTAAATTCAGTGTTTGGAAGCAAAATATTTATCACTCCAATATGCAAACACAATATATTTCTTAATATGATGTTATCAGAAAAAAAACTGAGAAGCACTTCTAATATCAAAAACTGAAAGATGTCCATAAATTAAGAAAAATGTATTTTAATTGCAGCTAATGAAATGCAAGAATAATATTAAAATCATCAATTCCCAAAACCAAGTGAAAAGGAATTCATTAAAATTCTTTGCATAAGCAATAAAGGGAATCTGAAACAGAGAACTGGCCTAGCATGCACAGAGTCCATTGTTTGATTTTCATTAAGACCAAAACAAGAATAAAAACTTCAAGAAAGGAAAGGAACTGTGGAAATGCCAAACAGAGTAAGAGAAATCTTAAATCATCCAGAAAAGCTCATGAAAAACATAAATTAGGACAATGAGATTAAAAACAACAACAACAACAACAACTAGATTTCAGAATGCAGTGGTCTGAACAGGTGGCAAAGGATATTCTTGGAAAGAAGCTAAAAAAAAAACTATCAGAGGGAAAAAAACCCTCTAATGAGTGTGTATGTGAAACTTCTGCCTATGGCTGAGAGGATTTCAGAAAAGGCTTACACACACACACACACACAGAGAGAGAGAGAGAGAGAGAGAGAGAGAGAGAGAGAGAGAGAGAGAGAATAAAATACTTTTTTATATAATGTATTCAGATTATGGTTTCAAATGACTGTAGATTATATTCTGAGAACCATTTATGTTTTAAAACAGGTAAATGCTAAGTAAGAAAAACAAGAGTCCATGACATCTCTGTCTGGGACTTCTCCAATGATCCACCACTTCCATTCTCTAGTTAATACACATAGGGTTTCCTAGGGGACAGGCTGTGAAAAGAGGCTACTACTGGATTTGGTATATTGTCAATGCCTAGCACCCATGGCACTGTCTCAAAAGTGTTGTTTATAAGAGCGAATGAATGTTCTTGGCTGCTAAGCTCTGGTTAAACATTATGACCGATATAGGCATCCTTATTAAGGGTTCAAATTTGCATAAGGTTAAAAGAAGAAGCAGAAAACAACCAATGAACAAAAAGGAACTTAGTGGTGTGATTGAGATGTTCTGAACCCTAAATCATGAAATTTTGAATCTCTCATAGGCAAGTAAATGTATATGTATCAAGTAAACTGTTTTTAAGAACTCAACATAGAACACAATACTTAAGACCACAGAAACCCTCAGCCTCAGCAGCATCGGTCGCCATCTGGGTTCCGGGACTCCGCGGGACCTAGGAAATTAGTCTGAACAGGTTAGAGGGTGCGCCAGAGAACCGGACAGCTTCTGGGTCGGGCGGAAGCACAGAGCCGCTGAGGCAGCACCCTTGGCCGGCCGCAGACAGCCGGCAACCGTCCAGACCAGAGGACAGGTGTCCGCCTGGCTTGGGAGGCGGCCTCAGCCTCAGCAGCAGCGGTCGCCATCTGGGTTCCAGGACTCCGCGGGACCTAGGAAATTAGTCTGAACAGGTTAGAGGGTGGGCCAGAGAACCGGACAGCTTCTGGGAACTGCCAAAGCAACACAGCTTCTGAGAGAGGCCCTGTTTTGGGCCTTCTTCTTTGACCAGGAGGAGGTCCAAAAACAAGATATCTGCTCACCTTCCCTGTAAGAGAGCTTGCCAGCAGAGAGTGCTCTGAGCACTGAAACTCAGAGAAGAGAATCTGTCTCCCAGGTCTGCTGAGAGACGGTAACAGAATCACCAGAAGAACAATCTCTAAACAGAGTCAACTATAACTACTAACTCCAGAGATTACCAGATGGCGAAAGGTAAATGTAGGAATCCTACTAACAGGAACCAAGACCACTCACCATCATCAGAACCAAGCACTCCCACTTCGCCCAGTCCAGCGCACCCCAACACACCCGAAAACCTAGACCTAGATTTAAAAGCATATCTCATGATGATGGTAGAGGACATCAAGAAGGACTTTAATAAATCACTTAAAGAAATACAGGAGAACACTGCTAAAGAGTTACAAGTCCTTAAAGAAAAACAGGAAAACACAATCAAACAGGTAGAAGTCCTTACAGAAAAAGAGGAAAAAACATACAAACAGGTGATGGAAATGAACAAAACCATACTAGACCTAAAAAGGGAAGTAGACACAATAAAGAAAACTCAAAGTGAGGCAACACTGGAGATAGAAACCCTAGGAAAGAAATCTGGAACCATAGATTTGAGCATCAGCAACAGAATACAAGAGATGGAAGAGAGAATCTCAGGTGCAGAAGATTCCATAGAGAACATCGGCACAACAATCAAAGAAAATGGAAAATGCAAAAAGATCCTAACTCAAAATATCCAGGAAATCCAGGACACAATGAGAAGACCAAACCTACGGATAATGGGAGTGGATGAGAATGAAGATTTTCAACTCAAAGGACCAGCAAACATCTTCAACAAAATTATTGAAGAAAACTTCCCAAATATAAAGAAAGAGATACCTATGAACATACAAGAAGCCTACAGAACTCCAAATAGACTGGACCAGAAAAGAAATTCCTCCCGACACATAATAATCAGAACAACAAATGCACTAAATAAAGATAGAATACTAAAAGCAGTAAGGGGAAAAGGTCAAGTAACATACAAAGGCAAGCCTATCAGAATTACACCAGATTTTTCACCAGAGACGATGAAAGCCAGAAGAGCCTGGACAGATGTTATACAGACACTAAGAGAACACAAATTCCAGCCAAGGCTACTATACCCAGCCAAACTCTCAATTACCATAGATGGAGAAACCAAAGTATTCCACGACAAAACCAAATTCACACATTATCTCTCCACGAATCCAGCCCTTCAAAGGATAATAACAGAAAAAAACCAATACAAGAATGGGAACAACGCCCTAGAAAAAACAAGAAGGTAATTCCTCAACAAACCTAAAAGAAGACAGCCACAAGAACAGAATGCCAACTTTAACACCAAAAATAACAGGAAGCAACAATTACTTTTCCTTAATATTTCTTAACATCAATAATCTCAACTCCCCAATAAAAAGACATAGACTAACAAACTGGCTACACAAACAAGACCCAACATTTTGCTGCTTACAGGAGACACATCTCAGAGAAAAAGATAGACACTACCTCAGAATAAAAGGCTGGAAAACAATTTCCCAAGCAAATGGTAAGAAGAAACAAGCTGGAGTAGCCATCCTAATATCTGATAAGATTGATTTCCAACCCAAAGTCATCAAAAAGACAAGGAGGGGCACTTCGTTCTCATCAAAGGTAAAATCCTCCAAGAGGAACTCTCAATTCTGAATATCTATGCTCCAAATACAAGGGCACCCACATTTATTATAGAAACTTTAGTAAAGCTCAAAGCACACATTGCACCTCACACAATAATAGTGGGAGACTTCAACACACCACTCTCACCAATGGACAGATCATGGAAACAGAAACTAAACAGGGACACACTGAAACTAACAGAAGTTATGAAACAAATGTATCTGACAGATATCTACAGAACATTTTATCCTAAAACAAAAGGATATACCTTCTTCTCAGCACCTCACGGGACCTTCTCAAAAATTGACCACATAATAGGTCACAAAACAGGCCTCAACAGATTCAAAAATATTGAAATTGTCCCATGTGTCCTATCAGATCACCATGCACTATGGCTGATCTTCAATAACAAAAAAAATAACAGAAAGCCAACACTCACGTGGAAACTGAACAACACTCTTCTCAATGATACCTTGGTCAAGGAAGGAATAAAAAAGAAATTAAAGACTTTTTAGAGTTTAATGAAAATGAAGCCACAACGTACCCAAACCTTTGGGACACAATGAAAGCATTTCTAAGAGGGAAACTCATAGCTCTGAGTGCCTCCATGAAGAAACGGGAGAGAGCACATACTAGCAGCTTGACAACACATCTAAAAGCTCTAGAAAAAAAGGAAGCAAATTCACCCAAGAGGAGTAGACGGCAGGAAATAATCAAACTCAGGGGTGAAATCAACCAAGTGGAAACAAGAAGAACTATTCAAAGAATTAACCAAACGAGGAGTTGGTTCTTTGAGAAAATCAACAAGATAGATAAACCCTTAGCTAGACTCACTAGAGGGCACAGAGACAAAATCCTGATTAACAAAATCAGAACTGAAAAGGGAGACATAACAACAGATCCTGAAGAAATCCAAAACACCATCAGATCCTTCTACAAAAGGCTATACTCAACAAAACTGGAAAACCTGGACGAAATGGACAAATTTCTGGACAGATACCAGGTACCAAAGTTGAATCAGGATCAAGTTGATCATCTAAACAGTCCATATCCCCTAAAGAAATAGAAGCAGTTATAAATAGTCTCCCAGGCAAAAAAATCCCAGGACCAGACGGGTTTAGTGCAGAGTTCTATCAGACCTTCAAAGAAGATCTAATTCTAGTTCTGCACAAACTTTTTCACAAGATAGAAGTAGAAGGTACTCTACCCAAGTCATTTTATGAAGCCACTATTACTCTGATACCTAAACCACAGAAAGATCCAACAAAGATAGAGAACTTCAGACCAATTTCTCTTATGAATATCGATGCAAAAATCCTCAATAAAATTCTCGCTAACCGAATCCAAGAACACATTAAAGCAATCATTCATCCTGACCAAGTAGGTTTTATTCCAGGGATGCAGGGATAGTTTAATATACGAAAATCCATCAATGTAATCCACTATATAAACAAACTCAAAGACAAAAACCACATGATCATCTCGTTAGATGCAGAAAACGCATTTGACAAGATCCAACACCCATTCATGATAAAAGTTCTGGAAAGATCAGGAATTCAAGGCCCATACCTAAACAAGATAAAAGCAATCTACAGCAAACCAGTAGCCAACATCAAAGTAAATGGAAAGAAGCTGGAAGCAATCCCACTAAAATCAGGGACTAGACAAGGCTGCCCACTTTCTCCCCACCTTTTCAACATAGTACTTGAAGTCCTAGCTAGAGCAATTCGACAACAAAAGGAGATCAAGGGGATACAAATTGGAAAGGAGGAAGTCAAAATATCACTTTTTGCAGATGATATGATAGTATATATAAGTGACCCTAAAAATTCCACCAGAGAACTCCTAAACCTGATAAACAGCTTCGGTGAAGTAGCTGGATATAAAATTAACTCAAACAAGTCAATGGCCTTTCTCTACACAAAGAATATACAGGCTGAGAAAGAAATTAGGGAAACAACACCCTTTTCAATAGTCACAAATAATATAAAATATCTCGGCGTGACTCTAACTAAGAAAGTGAAAGATCTGTATGATAAAAACCTCAAGTCTCTGAAGAAAGAAATTAAAGAAGATCTCAGAAGATGGAAAGATCTCCCATGCTCATGGATTGGTAGGATCAACATTGTAAAATTGGCTATCTTGCCAAAAGCAATCTACAGATTCAATGCAATCCCCATCAAAATTCCAACACAATTCTTCAACGAATTAGAAGGAGCAATTTGCAAATTCATCTGGAATAACAAAAAACCTAGGATAGCAAAAACTCTTCTCAAGGATAAAAGAACCTCTGGTGGAATCACCATGCCTGACCTAAAGCTTTACTACAGAGCAATTGTGGTAAAAACTGCATGGTACTGGTATAGAGACAGACAAGTAGACCAATGGAATAGAATTGAAGACCCAGAAATGAACCCACACACCTATGGTCACTTGATCTTCGACAAGGGAGCTAAAACCATCCAGTGGAAGAAAGACAGCATTTTCAACAATTGGTGTTGGCACAACTGGTTGTTATCATGTAGAAGAATGCGAATCAATCCATACTTATCTCCTTGTACTAAGGTCAAATCTAAATGGATCAAAGAACTTCACATAAAACCAGCGACACTGAAACTTATAGAGTAGAAAGTGGGGAAAAGCCTTGAAGATATGGGCACAGGGGAAAAATTCCTGAACAGAACAGCAATGGCTTGTGCTGTAAGATCGAGAATTGACAAATGGGACCTAATGAAACTCCAAAGTTTCTGCAAGGCAAAAGACACCGTCAATAAGACAAAGAGACCACCAACAGATTGGGAAAGGATCTTTACCTATCCTAAATCAGATAGGGGACTAATATCCAACATATATAAAGAACTCAAGAAGGTGGACTTCAGAAAATCAAATAACCCCATTAAAAAATGGGGCTCAGAACTGAACAAAGAATTCTCACCTGAGGAATACCGAATGGCAGAGAAGCACCTGAAAAAATGTTCAACATCCTTAATCATCAGGGAAATGCAAATCAAAACAACCCTGAGATTCAACCTCACACCAGTCAGAATGGCTAAGATCAAAAATTCAGGTGACAGCAGATGCTGGCGAGGATGTGGAGAAAGAGGAACACTCCTCCATTGTTGGTGGGATTGAAGGCTTGTACAACCACTCTGGAAATCCGTCTGGCGGTTCCTCAGAAAATTGGACATAGTACTACCGGAGAACCCAGCAATACCTCACCTGGGCATATATCCAGAAGATGCCCCAACTGGTAAGAAGGATACATGCTCCACTATGTTCATAGCAGCCTTATTTATAATAGCCAGAAGCTGGAAAGAACCCAGATGCCCCTCAACAGAGGAATGGATACAGAAAATGTGGTACATCTACACAATGGAGTACTACTCAGCTATTAAAAAGAATGAATTTATGAAATTCCTAGCCAAATGGATGGACCTGGAGGGCATCATCCTGAGTGAGGTAACACATTCACAAAGGAACTCACACAATATGTACTCACTGATAAGTGGATATTAGCCCAAAACCTAGGATACCCAAGATATAAGATACAATTTCCTAAACTCATGAAACTCAAGAAAAATGAAGACTGAAGTGTGGACCCTATGCCCCTCCTTAGAAGTGGGAACAAAACACCCTTGGAAGGAGTTACAGAGACAAAGTTTGGAGCTGTGACGAAAGGATGGACCATGTAGAGACTGCCATATCCAGGGATCCACCCCATAATCAGCATCCAAACGTTGACACCATTGCATACACTAGCAAGATTTTATCGAAAGGACCCAGATGTAGCTGTCTCTTGTGAGACTATGCCGGGGCCTAGCAAACACAGAAGTGGATGCTCACAGTCAGCTAATGGATGGATCACAGGGCTCCCAATGGAGGAACTAGAGAAAGTACCCAAGGAGCTAAAGGGATCTGCAACCCTATAGGTGGATCAACATTATGAACTAACCAGTACCCCGGAGCTCTTGACTCTAGCTGCATATGTATCAAAAGATGGCCTAGTCGGCCATCACTGGAAAGAGAGGCCCATTGGACATGCAAACTTTATATGCCCCAGAACAGGGGAACGCAAGGGCCAAAAAGGGGGAGTGGGCGGGTAGGGGAGTGGGGGTGGGTGGGTATGGGGGACTTTTGGTATAGCATTGGAAATGTAAATGAGCTAAATACCTAATAAAAAATGGAAAGAAAAAAAAAAAGACCACAGAAACCAGAAAAGCACAAACATTTTGTGGAAGTGTTCTCTAAAGAGATGAACAGCAAGATATAGGGAATATGAAGAGGGGAATGGGAGAAATGGGTAGGAGATTTATTGTAAGAAAAGAAACAGTTCGATAAAAGACAGGCAAGAGGGATACCTGTAAAAACTCAGGAGTTGAGTAACTTCCTTGCTGAAGATACCACACATTGTGGACATAGAAATGAGAGGATATTAGCTAGAGCTTACCTGAAGGCCTCCTCCTTGATGACTATGTCTCATAGGATCTGAAGGTGATGCATAGCAGCTAAGAGAAGAAACAAATCAGGTCTCTTAACAAACTCTAATTTCTACAAATCACAGTGAGGTCCAGTGTGAAGAAAGATCCCTGAAGGTACTAAAATGGCACTGACATCTTGGTAACAATTGAGGATCATTTATTGTACTCAAGACCCATTTAACAGTAGAAAAATTATGTCTGGTATTACATATATAACAAACTACGTGTAGCTAGTGATGTCAAAAGTCTTGGCGAACATACTAATTTACTAAACCTGTATCGTTTCTGGAAGTTCTCTAAATAATTATCTTTTTACACACAAATAAGTGTGGCTCCCACTTATCTTTAAAGAATCTTGTTTTGTAGTACAATGAGAACATTACAAAAAGCCACAACTAGTCAAAATGTAGAAAACAGCAGATTATCAGGTGCCTAGCTTCAACTGATATATCTAAAGCACAGTTTCTGCATCCAAGTCTCAGGGAATATCCCAGAAAAGAGGCTAGAATGATTATAAGAGCCAGAGAACCAGGGAATCTTCTGTGAGGTTGTGTCTCTTAGCTTTTGCAAGAAAGCTACATTCATAAAATCTCAGCAATATGTCTGACTGAAAAAGAACTAACACCCCAAAATACATAGAGGAAATCTCACAGGGCCCCACCTCTGACTGAATAATGACAATCAATTAACAACCTCCTGAGAAAGAGATAATTAGTCTTCTCCAGGGATAAGATCCTTGATTGTCTACTCAATAGTGAGTGATCAGTCCTAAAATCATATACATAGAGATAACACTGCAGGGAAGTAGCAGGTTATTCATTTACATATATATGTAACTACAATTGTTCAAAAAAGTAGAAGGCTATAAATTTACAGGGAGGAGGCACTGGAAATGTGAGGGGCAAAAGAAAGAGGAGAGCGGGGAGAAAACTGTAATTATATTTTAATTAAATAAAAAAACTTAGAAAAGAAAAACTCTCTAGAATGAAAGAAATTTGGAACATGTAGTACTGATCAATTTACATGTCCCTTATAAAACATTAATTTAATGTTGCTCATTGTCTTATTTTGGCAATAATTTTGTTTCAGAATAGAAATTGTTATAAGCCATACAATCGTATTCATGTGGATTATTTGTAAAGAATTAACAATTACATTGAACCTTCTTATGCAAAGGTAAATCTCATAACAATAAAGGGAAGAAATTTTTACACAAATTTAATAGAATGCATTGATTTCTCAGAGTTTCATGCTGCATTAAGATGTAGCCTTTTCCATGGCGATAGAAATATAAACAATTGTGCTGGTTTGATGTGCAAAAGAGCTACTTTATACTGGCAGTTGGATCTCTGAATAAAAACTACATTGATTTCAAATGAAGTTTGAATTGTAAAGTTTTTACAACAGCATGCCCCTTGAGTTCAGTTGTCAATAACAGGCAAGTCAAAGAAGAAGCAGGAGGTTCAGCCGTGTTTCTGTTGACATAAGCTGTCATTGCTAATACTTAATGCAACTCTTGGTACTCAGCTTCCGCCTCAGGAAAGCTATAGTGAATAGTGAGAAAAGTGGTAGCCTAAGACTTCTAGAAAATCAACAATTTATTTAAAATGAAGCTTAAATGTTTGTTCAAACCACAGACTGACCAGCGCTGTATTATAGTATTCCAGGGAACAAATATCTACACACACCATAAAGGAAACTGGCAGCAGGCCAAAGTACACTTACCACCAATGTCCAACTTGGTAAACAAATGAGTTCTACTGGGGTAATTCACTGGGGCAAAAATGACTAGCAGATAGCTGTCCACCAGAGCCCACTTAAGACACAGGTGAAAACTCACAAAGATTTCAGTTAAATGAATGGATTTGAGAACGTCTTTTCCAAGTAGCTCAGATTGACTGTTTCTTACAAGGTAGTTCGGTTGATGTTTTAGTTACTTTAATATTGCTATGAAGAGACACCATGGCCAAGGCCACTTAAAAAAGAAATAGTTAATTGTTGACTTGATTATAGTTTCAGAGCAGTTCCATGACCATGATCATGGCATCAGGCAGACATACATGATGCTGAAGCAATAGCTGAAAGCTTTAGTGTTGAGACAATAAGCATGGGGCCTAGAGAGAAATAACTGGGAATGGCCAGGGACTTTGAAATCTCACAGTGACACACTTTCTCCAATAAAACCTCATCCTCTTATCTTTCCTAAACAGTTCCATGAACTGCAGAACAAGCACTCAAATATATGAGGCTATGGGGACCATTTTCATTCACACCACTAAAATTGATCTCTGCTTTTTCCAGGCAGTTCAGCTTCTTTGAGAGGGCCTCTCAGCAGACCTTACTGCTTATATATGTGTGGGTAGGGAGAAGCCTAGAATATCTGGTCAGTTTCAAATACTTATTGAAGCTATTTAGTGTTGTTTATCTTGTGGGATTAATGAGTCTCCATGCAGATTGGAAGGTTTTACTTCCCCTTAGCCTAGTAGTTCTCAACATATGGCTCACAACATCTTTGTGGGGGTTTAAAGGACACTTTCACAGGGGTCACCTAAGACCATTGGAAACCACAAATAATTATATTACAATTCATAATAGTAGCAAAACTACAATTATGAAGTAGCAACAATAATAATTTTATAGTCGGAGATTAACACAACATGAAGTACTATATTAAAGGGTCCCAGCACTAGGAAAGTGGAGAACCACTGCTTTAGACAGTCCTGTTGTTTCACCTCCCATTTAATACCCTGCATCTTAATGAACTTACATTCAAGGTAAACTGCTTTATCTTATAGTACATTGCCACACAACAGTTATACCTTAATTATGTTTTTAACAAGAACTATAAAATTCAAAGGAGGAAGAAACCAAATACTATAATTGTGCTAAGCCATGCCATGACCTTAACACTTAAATAATATCTGTGTTAATAATCCACATCAGTAATACTGCATTGCTTAATCCAAACATTTTGGATTGTGTGCTTAATATTCTAGGTCACTATTAATTATTATTATTAGTGGTAGTAATAGTATTGCTGGTGAGAATTGAACCTAGGCTCTGTGCATGGTAAGCGAGTTCTACTACTGAGACCCATCCCTTGTCACCTTTTTGTTTTTTATTTTGACACAGTGCTTTCACTAAATTGCTCAAACTATCCTCGAATTCACTCTGTAACCCAAGCTAGCCTTCAACTTGTGATCTTCCTGCCTTAGCTTCTAAAGTTGCTAGAGTTATGTGCTACTGGGCCTGGTCAGGATATTTTACATTTCCTAAAGTGCATTAAATACAATTTTTAACATTTGGTTTGAGAGACTTCTGGACTCAGGAAAATGCTACATTTTAGAGTCTTCCTTTCTGTTGTAGCTTTGAATTTATTTCATTATTTGTTAAATAACTGTGACTAACTAAAAACTCTATCATTTCAATATGTCTCACAAGAATTTCCAAGTTATGTTGTCTAGTACTTAACTAATATAATATTAAATGAATAATGTATCAAGGAAAGATTGTTAAACATAATATGGAAAAGATCTCATGTATCTTAAAAATGTTCCCAGTTGAATAATGCAAAAGCAAAGAAAAAAAGGCAGATAAAGGTAACAAATATAAATAAGAAAAAAGATTGTTTAACTTTCAGATATTATAACACATATCATATGAAAATTGTTAATTTTACAAATTTGAGGCAAGGTTTTCTAACATCCAAGAGTAACTAAAACAAACAACTCAGAAAATGCAAAATATTCCTTGATTTAAGGTTTTTGAGAAATCTATTTTAAAATTCCTAACAAAAAAGAAAATTACTGTGCAGTTATAAAAATTTTTTTTTGCCTTAATGTTTAATAACATGTGGTATCTGAAGCATATAATTGACAACTGCACAGAAGCAGAAAGTATAAAGCCCTTGGCATTAACTATCTTTGAAGAATCACAAACTGGCTTACAAGTTAAGTTCTCAAAGAAATATGAATACAAATACAAGAAAATGGCTTTTAATTAGATTCCTCAAATTAATTCAAATAAGGAAATTCAACTATCCACAAGAGGTCAAACTCTCATTTTTTTAGAAAGGGGACAGATGACAAACAGTTTGAACATGATAGAGTCACTAAGAGTTAAATATTTGTTATCTGGATTCAGGGTACTTTTTAAAAACTGAGACCCTGCTGTTTTTCAATATCTCTCTGGGTAAAAAACATTTCACATGCACACACCACACACACACACACACACACACACACACCCGAGAGAGAGAGAGAGAGAGAGAGAGAGAGAGAGAGAGAGAGAGAGAGGAGAGAGAAAGAGAGAGAGAGAGAGAGAGAGAGAGAGAAAGAGAGCCCTTGAGTATTTTATAACTTTGTTCCTCTGAGAAGTAGGTTGTGTTAGCATTTGAGTCATATTAGAGTAGGCAAGAATTCAATATTTACATATCAATTGACCTGTGAAAGTCAACAGAGAACAGATAGCCCCTGTCCTTGTAAATTGCTCATCTGTGAATTCCAATGGAAACTGAGTACCCTTATTAAATATTCAAATATCTTCCTGATAGCTTCTGACAGATGGAAAGTTTCTAATTAATATGTATATAGGTTTATATGCCAAACAAGGAGTTTAACACCCCACTGTTTTAAATCGATTCCATTTAAATCTCTACAAACATTTTCCACATTTAATACCGCTCTTCTAAAGATGACTGAAGGGCAGAGCTTCTGAAAGTATCACAATAGTTTTAGGAAAGCAGGCAGGGCTTGCTGTATAAGGTAGCTGTGCTCTAAAGGTGTCACATTGTTCTGGCTTTTGTTGATTGTGTTCTTTTGAGGGCCTTTAGCCATCTGAATGGTTGGGTCCCTGGATGTTCTTGTAGTAGATATTGGTGGTGGTGGTGGTGGTGGGGGGGGGGGGTGATCCTCGATTGTCCTGGTGTGGAAGGCCTCTGATGACTATCCTTGGGCTGCCCGGACAGGTTCCAGGTCTGCAGGTCTGTATGCTTCAGGTGTTGCAGATCTGAGGAAGTTGGGCAGAGAGGTAACTGGAGAATGGAGGTCCCCCTGGGCTAGCAGGCTTCTCAGGATAGTTTGGCTTGGCCCAGAGGACTTAAGGAACATGGAGATGGGTGGGAAAGGGAAGCTAACGTGTATGTTTCAGAATCCACAGGTCTGATGAAGAATAGGTGGTAGAAGAGAGGAGGTCCCCTTGGGAGAGCAGGCTGCTTAGGGCAGCTTGGCTTGGCCTGACTTTCTTTTTTAAAGTCAATTCATGTCTGATGTTCTTTTTGGAACACCTAAAAGACAAAAGAGTGTGCGTTTCTCCAGTAAAGTTTTGCTTCTGTTTTTGTCCTTGAGGCACTAACAACAAGTAGCCATGTTTAAATAAATTACTAAATAAGGATTTTTTTTCAGGTTATGTAGGTGTTATATTAAGCCACAAAATCAAATGAAAACCAATGTAGTTGTGAATGCATTGGAAAGAGAAGGCATAATTTTATGATGCCTTCCTATTGGGTTTTGAGCATGCTTTGTCCTTTCTCTGAAGGTGGATCATTGATGTATCCCCTTCCCTTCTTTGACCAAACACATGTTATTGTCTCTGGTAATCTCCAGCCACAAAGTGAGAAGTATTCTATCACTTTAAATGTAAATCAAATTGTTAAACCATACAAATCGGAATGTCAAAGATTGTAATGTTAGTGTGAGGTAGAATTGGCAAATACCTATTCTCACTTCATATGTGATGGCAGAAATTTAACAATTGCAAGCAGGGTATGCTTTGAGTTATGTTATTGGTACTCTGCTGGAGGAACAAAATAACTGTTTGGCTTTAATTAAAATAGTGAGGAATGATGAAGGGATATTGTCCTATATTACCTATTGATCATTAACCATGGGAACTAACAACTATTTTCAACTTTGATTGTATTCTAGCTCTGAAATATGGTTTCTTTGATAGTTAAGATCTTTCTCCATTAGGTATCTATTTTGCATAATCTGATGCATTATGAGGCTCTAATAATAGTAACTGCTAAAAACCATTGACAACAATAACTTGAGTCACCTTTTTTCCCTTTAAAAATATAATTATACTCATTATATTGTGAGTTCAATGTAAACTGGGATTTGTGGGTTCATAACAAAACAAAACAAAACAGGGAATTCATTCACTCACTGCCTTCTCAGATTATTGTCTCTTAAAGAAGAAGTTAAAAATTTTAAAGTAGAAATAAATAAATATCCCAGATTATCTAGAACTCTAATAGACATGACCTCAGGAGTTGAGACCCTAGGTCTACATATGAGACTGTTGGAGCTGGCTGCATGGGTGGCTAAACTGTTAAAGGCTAGGCTCATCACGGGGTCCCCAATGAAGGAGCTAGAGAAAGGACCCAAGGAGCTGAAGGGGTTTGCAGTCCCCTAGGAAGAACAACAATATGAACTAACTAGTACCCCCAGAGCTCCAAGGGACTAAACCACCAAACAAAGAGTATACATGGTGGTACTCATGGCTCCAGCTGCATATGTAGGAGAGGATGGCCTAGTCAGTCATCAATGGGAGGAGAGGCCCGTGGTCCTGTGAAGGCTCTATGCCTCAGTGTAGGGGAAAAACAGGGCCAGGAAGCAGGAGTGGATGGATTGGTGAGCAGGGGGTGGGGGGTAATGGGGTAGGGAGTAGAGGGTTTTCAGAAGAGAAACCAGGAAAGGGGATAATATTTAAAATAAAAATTAAAAAAAAAATCTAAGCAAAAAAAAAAAAAAAAGGCTAGGCTCATAACCAACCAAACAATAGACAGCTAGAGCCAAAGGCCCCAGGTTTTCAGGTGACTCTGGACACACTGGAGTGAAATCCCTGCCTTGTAGTGACCCCTGGGGGCACTGTAGCCTGAGACCTGGTCATCTCTAGTCTTGGTGGAGCCTGAGTATGAGGCATGTGATGTTTTCTGATCTTACTGAGTCAGATCCATATTCATAGCCAGACCGCATATCCATGTCTAGAGTCAGTGCCAGAGTCCTCTTAAGTTGTCCCAGAAAAATAAAATGGTGAAAGGGATTGATGCTATTATCAAGGACAGCTCTCTACTAGCACTTTACTGGTACTGCTACCACATTGGCTGGGTCCCAGCCATTCCTTCTATTCCATTTTTGTTCCTCTGTGACTACCAACTGACCAGCAGAACTGTTCTGTACCAGGGATCCCACAATCACCAACCTTAGCTGGGACCAGGGACCAGCCACCATACTTTATAGAGACTAAAGAATATCAGAGCTGCCACACCTGACCTAGATGGGCAGATTTTTTGTTAGGTTTACTATTGCTATGGTGAAACAACATGAACAAGAGCAAGGTTGGTGAGGAAGTGGTTTATTTGTCTTATGCTTCCACATCACTATTCATCATCCACAGAAGCTAGGGCCAGAAGTTAAAAAAAAAAAAAGACAGAAATCTGGAGGCTAGAGCTGATCCCAAAGCCATGACAAAGTGTTATTTACTAGCTTGCTCGCACAAGGCTCCCTCAACCTACATTTTTGTAGCATTCAGGACTACCGTCCCAGGTTGGTATCATCCACACAGGGCAAGGCCCTCTCACATCAATCATTAATTATGGAAAATGCCCTACATGGTTTTCTATGACCCTATCTTATGAAGATATTTTCTCAGTTGAGGTTTCCTCCTCTCTGATGACTCAAGCTTGAGCCAAGTTGACATAAAACTAGCCAGTGTTGTCTAAAAAAGCAAACAAAAAAACACAACACCCTCTGAGCAAAGTTGAAATCAGATGTCTACACCAACTTCAAACATTAATTGTAGATTCCTAGATCCCAGTGCAAACACACAAACATGAAAAACCAAGATGATATGTCAGCAATCCTAACACGATAAGCACTGAAAGAAGCAATAGAGCTGAAACAAAAGAACCTTAATGAAGGCCATGAAAACACAAACAGTTGAACGTAATAATGAAAACAAGTCAAGATACAAAAGTAAGTGTTTTGTTTTGAGACAGAAACTAGGTTGCCTCAACAAACCTAAAAGAAGACAGCCACAAGAACAGAATGCCAACTTTAACAACAAAAATAACAGGAAGCAACAATTACCTTTCCTTAATATCTCTTAATATCAATGGACTCAATTCCCCAATAAAAAGACATAGACTAACAGACTGGCTACACAAACAGGACCCAACATTCTGCTGCTTACAGGAAACCCATCTCAGGGAAAAAGACAGACACTACCTCAGAGTGAAAGGCTGGAAAACAATTTTCCAAGCAAATGGTCTGAAGAAACAGGCTGGAATAGCCATTCTAATATCGGATAAAATCGACTTCCAACCCAAAGTTATCAGAAAAGACAAGGAGGGACATTTCATAATCATCAAAGGTAAAATCCTCCAAGAAGAACTCTCAATTCTGAATATCTACGCTCCAAATGCAAGGGCAGCCACATTCATTAAAGACACTTTAGTGAAGCTCAAAGCACACATTGCACCTCACACAATAATAGTGGGAGACTTAAACACACCACTTTCATGAATGGACAGATCGTGGAAACAGAAACTAAACAGGGACACAGTGAAACTAACAGAAGTTATGAAACAAATGGACCTGACAGATATCTACAGAATATTTTATCCTAAAACAAAAGGATATACCTTCTTCTCAGCACCTCACGGGACCTTCTCCAAAATTGACCATATAATTGGTCACAAAATAGGCCTCAAAAGATACAAAAATATTGAAATTGTCCCATGTATCCTATCAGACCACCATGGCCTAAGACTGATCTTCAATAACAACATAAATAATGGAAAGCCAACATTCACGTGGAAACTGAACAACACTCTTCTCAATGATACCTTGGTCAAGGAAGGAATAAAGAAAGAAATTAAAGACTTTTTAGAGTTTAATGAAAATGAAGCCACAACGTACCCAAAACTTTGGGACACAATGAAAGCATTTCTAAGAGGGAAACTCATAGCTCTGAGTACCTCCAAAGAGAAACGGGAGAGAGCACATACTAGCAGCTTGACAACACCTCTAAAAACTCTAGAAAAAAAGGAAGCAAATTCACCCAAGAGGAATAGACGGCAGGAAATAATCAAACTCAGGGGTGAAATTAACCAAGTGGAAACAAGAAGAACTATTCAAAGAATTAACCAAACGAGGAGTTGGTTCTTTGAGAAAATCAACAAGATAGATAAACCCTTAGCTAGACTCACTAAAGGGCAAAGGGACAAAATCCTAATCAACAAAATCAGAACTGAAAAGGGAGACATAACAACAGATCCTGAAGAAATCCAAAACACCATCAGATCCTTCTACAAAAGGCTATACTCAACAAAACTGGAAAACCTGGATGAAATGGACAAATTTCTGGACAGATACCAGGTACCAAAGTTGAATCAGGATCAAGTTGACCTTCTAAACAGTCCCATATCCCCTAAAGAAATAAAAGCAGTTATTAATAGTCTCCCAGGCAAAAAAAGCCCAGGACCAGACGGGTTTAGTGCAGAGTTCTATCAGACCTTCAAAGAAGATCTAATTCCAGTTCTGCACAAACTATTTCACAAGATAGAAGTAGAAGGTACTCTACCCAACTCATTTTATGAAGCCACTATTACTCTGATACCTAAACCACAGAAAGATCCAACAAAGATAGAGAACTTCAGACCATTTTCTCTTATGAATATCGATGCAAAAATCCTCAATAAAATTCTCGCTAACCGAATCCAAGAACACATTAAAGCAATCATCCATCCTGACCAAGTAGGTTTTATTCCAGGGATGCAGGGATGGTTTAATATATGAAAATCCATCAATGTAATCCATTATATAAACAAACTCAAAGACAAAAACCACATGATCATCTCGTTAGATGCAGAAAACACATTTGACAAGATCCAACACCCATTCATGATAAAAGTTTTGGAAAGATCAGGAATTCATGGCCCATACCTAAACATAATAAAATCAATCTACAGCAAACCAGTAGCCAACATCAAAGTAAATGGAGAGAAGCTGGAAGCAATCCCACTAAAATCAGGGACTAGACAAGGCTGCCCACTTTCACCCTACCTTTTCTTTTTTTTTTTTTCTTTTTGGTTCTTAAATAGTTTTTTTTTTTTCCATTTTTTATTAGGTATTTAGCTCATTTATGTTTCCAATGCTATACCAAAAGTCCCCCATATCCACCCACCCCCACTCCCCTGCCCACCCACTCCCCCTTTTTGGCCCTGGTGTTCCCCTGTACTGGGGCATATAAAGTTTGCAAGTCCAATGGGCCTCTCTTTCCAGTGATGGCCAACTAGGCCATCTTTTTGATATATATGCAGCTAGAGTCAAGAGCTCCGGGGTACTGGTTAGTTCATAATGTTGTTCCACCTATAGGGTTGCAGATCCCTTTAGCTCCTTGGCTACTTTCTCTAGCTCCTCCATTGGGAGCCCTATGATCCATCCATTAGCTGACTGTGAGCATCCACTTCTGTGTTTGCTAGGCCCCGGCATAGTCTCACAAGAGACAGCTACATCTGGGTCCTTTCAATAAAATCTTGCTAGTGTATGCAATGGTGTCAGCGTTTGGATGCTGATTATGGGGTGGATCCCTGGATATGGCAGTCTCTACATGGTCCATCCTTTCATCTCAGCTCAAAACTTTGTCTCTGTAACTCCTTCCATGGGTGTTTTGTTCCCAAATCTAAGGAGGGGCATAGTGTCCACACTTCAGTCTTCATTCTTCTTGAGTTTCATGTGTTTAGCAAATTGTATCTTATATCTTGGGTATCCTAGGTTTGGGGCTAATATCCACTTATCAGTTAGTACATATTGTGTGAGTTTCTTTGTGAATGTGTTACCTCACTCAGGATGATGCCCTCCAGGTCCATCCATTTGGCTAGGAATTTCATAAATTCATTCTTTTTAATAGCTGAGTAGTACTCCATTGTGTAGATGTACCACATTTTCTTTATCCATTCCTCTGTTGAGGGACATCTAGGTTCCTTTCAGCTTCTGGCTATTATAAATAAGGGTGCTATGAACATAGTGGAGCATGTGTCCTTCTTACCAGTTGGGGCATCTTCTGGATATATGCCCAGGAGAGGTATTGCTGGATCCTCCGGTAGTACTATGTCCAATTTTCTGAGGAACCGCCAGACTGATTTCCAGAGTGGTTTTACAAGCCTGCAATCCCACCAACAATGGAGGAGTGTTCCTCTTTCTTCACATCCACGCCAGCATCTGCTGTCACCTGAATTTTTGATCTTAGCCATTCTGACTGGTGTGAGGTAGAATCTCAGGGTTGTTTTGATTTGCATTTCCCTGATGATTAAGGATGTTGAACATTTTTTTCAGGTGCTTCTCTGCCTTTCGGTATTCCTCAGGTGAGAATTCTTTGTTCAGTTCTGAGCCCCATTTTTTAATGTCACCCTACCTTTGCAACATAGTACTTGAAGTATTAGCCAGAGCAATTCGACAACAAAAGGAGATCAAGGGGATACAAATTGGAAAAGAGGAACTCAAAATATCACTTTTTGCAGATGATATGATAGTATATATAAGTGACCCTAAAAATTCCACCAGAGAACTCCTAAACCTGATAAACAGCTTCGGTGAAGTAGCTGGATATAAAATTAACTCAAACAAGTCAATGGCCTTTCTCTACACAAAGAATAAACAGGCTGAGAAAGAAATTAGGAAAACAACACCCTTTTCAATAGTCACAAATAATATAAAATATCTCGGCGTGACTCTAACTAAGGAAGTGAAAGATCTGTATGATAAAAACCTCAAGTCTCTGAAGAAAGAAATTAAAGAAGATCTCAGAAGATGGAAAGATCTCCCATGCTCATGGATTGGCAGGATCGGCATTGTAAAAATGGCTATCTTGCCAAAAGCAATCTACAGATTCAATGCAATCCCCATCAAAATTCCAATACAATTCTTCAACGAATTAGAAGGAGCAATTTGCAAATTCATCTGGAATAACAAAAAACCTAGGATAGAAAAAACTCTTCTCAAGGATAAAAGAACCTCTGGTGGAATCACCATGCCTGACCTAAAGCTTTACTACAGAGCAATTGTGATAAAAACTGCATGGTACTGGTATAGAGACAGACAAGTAGACCAGTGGAATAGAATTGAAGACCCAGAAATGAACCCACACACCTATGGTCACTTGATCTTCGACAAGGGAGCTAAAACCATCCAGTGGAAGAAAGACAGCATTTTCAACAATTGGTGCTGGCACAACTGGTTGTTATCGTGTAGAAGAATGCGAATTGATCCATACTTATCTCCTTGTAATAAGGTCAAATCTAAGTGGATCAAGGAACTTCACATAAAACCAGAGACACTGAAACTTATAGAGGAGAAAGTGGGTAAAAGCCTTGAAGATATGGGCACAGTGGAAAAATTCCTGAACAGAACAGCAATGGCTTGTGCTGTAAGATCGAGAATTGACAAATGGGACCTAATGAAACTCCAAAGTTTCTCCAAGGCAAAAGACAGTGTCAATAAGACAAAAAGACCACCAACAGATTGGGAAAGGATCTTTACCTATCCTAAATCAGATAGGGGACTAATATCCAACATATATAAAGAACTCAAGAAGGTGGACTTCAATAAATCAAATAACCCCATTAAAAAATGGGGCTCAGAACTGAACAAAGAATTCTCACCTGAGGAATACCGAATGGCAGAGAAGCACCTGAAAAAATGTTCAACATCCTTAATCATCAGGGAAATGCAAATCAAAACAACCCTGAGATTCCACCTCACACCAGTCAGAATGGCTAAGATCAAAAATTCAGGTGACAGCAGATGCTGGCGAGGATGTGGAGAAAGAGGAACACTCCTCCATTGTTGGTGGGATTGCAGGCTTGTACAACCACTCTGCAAATCAGTCTGGCGGTTCCTCAGAAAACTGGATATAGTACTACCGGAGGATCCAGCAATACCTCTCCTGGGCATATATCCAGAAGATGCCCCAACTGGTAAGAAGGACACATGCTCCACTATATTCATAGCAGCCTTATTTATAATAGCCAGAAGCTGGAAGGAACCCAGATGCCCCTCAACAGAGGAATGGATACAGAAAATGTGGTACATCTACACAATGGAGTACTACTCAGCTATTAAAAAGAATGAATTTATGAAATTCCTAGCCAAATGGATGGACCTGGAGGGCATCATCCTGAGTGAGGTAACACATTCACAAAGGAACTCACACAATATGTACTAAATGATAAGTGGATATTAGCCCAAAACCTAGGATATCCAAGATATAAGATACAATTTCCTAAACACATGAAACTCAAGAAAAATGAAGACTGAAGTGTGGACACTATGCCCCTCCTTAGAAGTGGGAACAAAACACCCTTGGTAGGAGGTACAGAGACAAAGTTTGGAGTTGAGATAAAAAGATGGACCATGTATAGACTGCCATATCCGGGGATCCATCCCATAATCAGCTTCCAAATGCTGACACCATTGCATACACTAACAAGATTATGCTGAAAGGACCCTGATATAGCTGTCTCTTTTCAGAGTATGCCTGGGCCTAGCAAACATAGAAGTGGATGCTCACAGTCGGCTATTGGGTGGATCACATGGCCCCCAATGAAGGAGCTAGAGAAAGTACCCAAGAAGGTAAAGGGATCTGCAACGCTATAGGTGGAACAACAATATGAACTAACCAGTACCCCGGAGTTCTTGACTCTAGCTGCATATGTATCAAAAGATGGCCTAGGCGGCCATCACTGGAAAGAGAGGCCCATTGGACATGCAAACTTTATATGCCCCAGTACAGCGGAACGCCAGGGCCAAAAAAGGGGAGTGGGTGGGTAGGGGAGTGGGGGTGGGTGGCTATGGGGGACTTTTGGTATAGCATTGGAAACGTAAATGAGCTAAATACCTAATAAAAAATGGAAAAAAAAAAAAAAGAAACTAGGTTGCTGTCCTAGTACTTGCTATGTAGACTAAGCTGTCCTCCAATTTTCTGAAATCTGCCTACTTCTGCCTCCTGAGTGCTAGTATTAAAGGTATATACCATCATATCCAGTGAAATTAGAATTTAACAAAATATAATCAACAAAGAAAAGCTAAACCAAAATAAAGCTGGAAATGATAAACTTAGGAACTCAAAAAAAAAAAAAAGATAAGAGGTAAATCTTAATAACAGAATAAAAGACATGGAAGAGAGAATATGAAAGACAAGATAGAAGCTAATACCTCAATCTAAGAAAATGTTAAATTAAAAAAATACAAATACAAAATATTCAGGAAATCTGGGACACTATGACTAAATAGACAAAAATATTGGTATAGAAAATGGGAAATAAATTTAGGTTAAAGGCACAGAAAAAATTTTTTACATAAATGTAGAAGAAAATTTTCCCAAACTAGAGAATGAAATGTTAATCCAGCATTATGGCTACTTTGACTGTAATATAGGCATGCCCTTAGTACACATCTTTAGTCCCAAAGACATCTAAGGAGGACAGACAAAGTGATGAATCAGACAAAGATTTGACAGAATAGGATATGTCATGAGAACAGCACAGGAATGATAGGTTATTTAAGAGAACACAGAGAGAGAGAGTTGAGTTGAAATCAGTTCAGTCAGTTTGGTGCAGGTCAGTTGTGTTCAGGAAATGCAGATCAGTAGAGTTCAGTGGAATCTGATGCAGTTCAGAGTAAAGTGAATTGGAAGTCGATGGAGCTGAGTTTGTTCATGATTTCAACTCAGTTCATGCATAGAAGTCAGTTTTACTGGGACAGTTTTACAATGACAGGTAGCAGAGAGAATAAGCTAGACTCCGGTGAAGACAGAATGAGTCAGAGAATGAGAAGAAGCCAGACGATTAGAACAGATTTCTAGAGTTAGTTTGAAGCCAAGCAGAACTATTCAGTCAGAAGATGGAAGAAGCCAGATTGAATCAGCCAGTTTAGAGAAAAGTTTGAGCCAGAACAGCTGAGTTGAGCCTGCCAGGCAGAGTCAGAAAGACTTAGAAAGGGTGAACTTATTCAGGAGTAAGCCTCTGAGATGACAAATACATCAGGCAAATAAAAGTTACTTTCCTATTGAGGTAAAGAGGCAAAGAGAATACCAAATAACAGGAACATACAAAACAAAACAAAACAAAACCAACAACAACAAAAACAGAAAAAAAAAAACAAACACCTCCTCATGACATCTAGTAATCAAAAAACTAGATGTACATAACGAAGAAAAGATCTTAAAAGCAGACCTATTACAATACCACCTGATTTCAGTGAACACTCAGGAAGCTAAAAGGGTCTTGATGAATGTTCTACAAGCTCTGAGAGACCATAGATGCCAGCTCAGATTACTATACACAACAGTTACCAACAACAATTAATGGAGAAAGAAAATATTACATAATAAAAGTCAATTTAATCAATTTATATCCATCAATACAGCTCTACAAAAGGCACTATAAGGAAAACTGCAGGGTGAAAAGGTTACTAACAAACGAGACAGCATGAAGAAAGTCAATCAAAAGAGGAAGACAACCGGAAATGGGAGCTAAGTCCCTATTTCTGAAGACACCTTGCACTTTTGAAATAGACCCTAGAGGCTTGCAAACTGTATCTGATTTGAAAGCCACTAGCTTTGACAGAGGAAGCTTCCACAGGAGGGAGACAACAGACAGTCATACTCAGTTACGATCAGTATTGAGAGTACATCTTGGCTGCAACCAACAGCTCTCCAATTGGACCTAAGACATGGTCAACAAGAGGAAAATCTATTTCAAGAAACAGTGTTTTAATTAGGGTCCTTGTTGCTATGAAGAGACACTATGTTAGCTCTTAAAAAGAAAAACATTTAATTAGGGACTGGCTTACAGTACAGTGGTTTAGTTCAGTGTCATTTTAGTAGGCGGCATGGCTTCATGCTGGCAGACATCGTGCTTGAGAAGTAGCTGAGAGTTATAGAACACATAGGTATACATCAGAAGGCAGTAAAAGGAGTCACACTGGGCTTGGCTTGAGCACTTGAAACCCCAAGCACCATGCTTCCAGTGACACACTTCTTCCAAGACCACGCCTCCTAATAGTGCCACTTCCTTTGAGCCTATAGGGGTCATTTTCATTTAAAATCACCAAACCTGATGAACTTTCCATGGCTAGTGAAGTCATGGATCTTTGAAAAGAGCCTACAGCCTACTATTACACCAGGGCAGTTCCAAACTGCATGCTAAATATTTTTACCCACGCATAAGTGCAGTCTTTAGATGTCATTGAGTAAAATTCTCTTTATAGAATTTTCTGCTTTATAAAATTTATAGAAAATTCTCTCATTATAGAAAACTGCAACATATCAAACTGTGGAGAAATAATTGTCTAACTGACCTGGCTAACACTAATTGGCGTGTGTAGAAAAACCTGACAGATTTCTGGATTTGCTATAAGAACTCCCTCTTCCAACAAACCCATGTAGACTGTCTATACTTTTAAATGGAATTCTTCAAGTTTTAATTGGATTACCCCAAGGATACCAAAGATCAGACCTAGTAACCCCCTGACACCATTAGTCTAGAATACTAAGTGTTACCATGATTTCTTCAGTACTTTCCAGGAATACTGTAATTAGGGCATTTCACTGAATTCCAGTAAGACATATGCCTCAGAAAAATGCCCTACTTGAACCAATTATGAAATTCTTCATAATGGGCTTAAAGTAAGCTATGCTAGATATTTTTGCATTAATTTTTAATTAAAGGAAGTGATAACCACCATTTCTTGGCATTTTAAATAAACATGATTGCATTTATAATGATTATTCCATATTTGGGTGATAAAATCATCAGCAGAACTATCATAGAGTACAATTGTCTTGCATATAATGTTTTTTATTTACCAGTCCCTAATTATTTTACTTTATTAGGCAACTAAATCTGCACAGCAATCCCAAGGTAGGTATTGTTAGCATCAACCTCTTGATGTTGATAAAAAAAAGTATGACACAAGGCTGAGGTTTAGCTCTGTTAATTAGACCCTAAGTACACCCTCCACATCAACAATGCTTTTCAAAGTAAGTAAAGCAAACATTTAAGACTACTTGCGTAAGTATGAAAGACTCTTTTCTGGGAAGTTTTACTCAGACGTCTTACTGTTTCACACAGAAAAGTCTTTCTGTTCTCATTCTTCAAACTTTATTGAAAAATTAGTGGATATGACTCTAATTTATCTATTTGTTCCTGTTCCTTTCTAATCCATATGTAAATAACAATATAAAACTCCTATGATTATACCACAAACTTAGACATGCATTTTTGTGGACTGTTTTCAGGGCAAAAATGAATGGTGTTCTAAGTTTTCACTTTATAAAACAAAGTCAGTTGTGTAAAGACCACATTCAGAGAGATTGTGTAGACCAATACCATGTTTCTCTCAAGGTAGTCAGACATCACTGCAAGTTTTCATCATTTCTAGATTAGAAAACTATTCTCTGACTAAAATACACCATCTAGTTCTGTTCAAGACAGACCATGGTTCCAAGAGTTACATTAAAACAATGAGACAAGAGAATATGGTGTTTGTCATACATTTACTAACATGATATTTTTCTCTACACATTTCAAACTGTTAAAACATTACCTTGGGTGCAAGAAGAACTACAAGACAACTTACTTTGAATTCACATTTAAGAGCATGAAAATTTTAAGATATGGAAATAAAGCATAAATGAGAGACACTAAGGAGGCACAAATTTAGATAATCCTCTAAGAGTGTGGTGAGGAAGATGGCGTTGGCATGGGTAGCAGGAAACAGCTTGGATTTCAATGCCAGAATGTTAGTGAACATGTGGCACATTAACTCTTAAGGCTAGATTACTCTCATGCTTGTACATTAATTACTGTGAGCTTGGACTTTAGAACTAGGCCAAAATGGAAAAAAATGAAAGTCTCGCCAGGTGGTGGTGGCACATGCCTTTAATCCCAGCATTTGGGAGGCAGAGGCAGGTGGATTTCTGAGTTCGAGGCCATCCTGGTCTACAGAGTGAGTTCCAGGACAGTCAGGGCTATACAGAGAAACCCTGCATTGAAAAACAAAACAAACAAACAAACAAACAAAAAAAACAAAAATGAATCTGTAGAAGTGTTCTATTCTTGGAAAGTTTTTCTCCTAGACATACTCTGTTGCATACCAGTATTATCACTGTGATTCATAAAATTTAGGCAAGGTCTTTTATTATTTTTAGAATGTTTTGTCTATTTTTGAGATTGTGTCCTAATTACAAAATTTCTTTCTTCTCTTTCCTCCATCCAAACCCTTCCATATACCCCTTCACAATCCCCCTCAAATTCATGGCCTCATTTTTCATCAATTGCTATTGCATATACGGTTTTTTGTGTGTGTGTATGTGTTTCTATTCCTATGTATAAGCTGTTGAGTCCATATTACATTATTTGTGTGTATGTTTTCAGGGCTGATTGGCACTGGCACTCCAATTTGTGTGCTCTTCGTAGGAGTGGGCTACCTCTCTAATTCTTAGCATTACTCAGTTGACGGTAGTAGTTTGACCAGGGCTGAGGACACATGGGCTTGTCTCCATGAAGTTTGGCATGCTTTATTGTGTCCTCCTTGTTCATATTTTTGGGTAATCATGTGGGTGAGACTTTAAAGATATAGTTTCTGATATTATTCATAGACAATCTCACAACAACCACCTGATCCTTTGGCTTTTACAGTCTTTCTACCCCTCTTCTTCAATGTTTCCTGAGCTTTAGGAGTAGCAGTAATTTGTAGATATATTCATTGGGACTGGGCTCTACAATTCTGCATTTTAATTGTGGTTTTCTATAGTGGTATCCATCTATTGCAAAAAGAAATTTCCATAATGAGGAATGAAGACTCTACTTATATGTGAGTATACGAACAAATGCTTATAGATGATTATTAGGAACTAAGCTGGTTTAATAAATTAATGGTTATATATTCTTCTTCAGTAACCATTATCTCACTAGTTCTGCTTAGATTGCTAGGTTTACAGTACCAGGCAAAATATTATTCTTGTTTGGAAGGTTTTACGTACAATTATAGAGAAATTGGTTACCATCAAAGTACCATTGTCACTATTGCACACCCATAGAATTATTATGATATGTTGTTTATTGATGTGGTTCATAGGCAAGATATCTGTGTAGGACTGTTAGATGCTTCCCTCCTTTGGAATCTTGCACATCTCCTTCTGGAAGTGTCAAGGTTAGTTTTCAAGGAATGGGTATTTATTTGGATCAGTTCTATCTCAGGGGCCTCTAGGTACTGTTTATAAAGTGAATTATGTGAAGAAATGTTTGCTTCCCCCCCCCTTTCAATTGAAAATTGATTCTTCTTCTATACAGTAATGCTGACTATAGTTTCTTCTTCCTCTGTTCCTCCCAATTCCCCTCACATTTCCTCTCTCCCCAACATCCACTCTCCAGAAATCTCTCTTCAAATAAGAGCAGGCCTCCAAGGGACAAGAATAAAACAAAATCCATTAAGGTAAGGCAAACACCCTAAGAGTGAGGCTGGACAAAGCAACCCAACAGGAGGAAAGAAATCCCAAGAGCAAGCAAATGAGACAAAGATATACTGGCTTCCACAGTTAGAAGTCCCCCCAAACATCAAACTAACAGCTACAACATATTCACAGAGGACCATGTAGGCCCCATGGTTACCACTTCAATCATTGTGAGCCCATATGCACCCTGCTTAGCTGATTCAGTGGGGCCTATTCTCCTGGTGTTTTCCATCCCCTCTAATGCCTACAATCTTTCTGGTCTCTCTTCCATGGGATTTTCCAAGCTCTGAGGGGAGGGTCCTGATAGAGAAATCCAGTTTAGACTCTTTTTCTGAATAAAGCCTTTCTGTGGGTCTCTGCAAACCTTCACATCTACTACCAGAGGAAACCTCTCTAATGACTACTGGACAAGGCATGAATCCACGAATAAAGAAAATATTACTAGGAATCATTTCATTGATTATTACTAATTTCTTCTCTCCCTCCCTCCCCCCCTCCCTCCCTCCCTCCCTCCCTCCCTTCCTCCCTCCCTCCCTCCCTCCCCCTCTCTCATTCACTAGTCATGTTTGCTTCTACCCTAGGTCTCTGGTCTATGCAACCACTGGTTCCTGGCCATCCAAGCAGTGTTGGGCATCAGCTCCCTCTTGTGTAATGCACCTCAAATAAACTCAGACATTACTTGGCGACTCCAACAAGTTCTACCCCATGACTGTCCCAACACATCTTGCAGGCAAGACAATTATAGGTCAAAGGTTTTGGAGCTGAGTTGGTGTCCATGCTTCTCTTTCAGTATCATGCAGAGTAGAGACTTCTGCACCAAAGTGACTAGAACATAGGGGTGAAGGCTCCATGCAGGCACCAGCACAACCTTTCTACATTCAATGAGCAGTGTGGATGTTGTCCTTAGCAATGGATTCACACTGTCAGGTTTTGGAGTTGAGCCTCTGTACTAACCTCAGCCTAGGTTGTTTGGGGATTTCCATGGGACCCCTCAACCAACAGCTTAACTGAATGTACCCAAGTCCTTCCACTAGGAGCCATGCATGGCTACAATACATGGTCAGTTCACACTTCATATGCTCCATTACTAGGAGTCCTCACTAGAATTATCCTCACAGATTTCAGGATATTTCTATTGAACTAGGTTTCCACACTGCTCCCCAAATGCCCTCACTTCTAACCATTTCTCCTTATACTGTCTCCCTCCACCCTACTCTCATAACTGATCTTTCCTGTTCCTATCCTCAGTCCACTCACAAAATCTATTTTACTTACCCTTCCTTGGAGATCCATGTGTTGTACCTAGAACCCTCCAATTTACCTAACCTCTCTGGGTCTATGGACTGTGTCATGGTTATCATTTACTTAAGGGCTAATATCCACTTATAAATGAATGCATACCAATTTGTAAGAGTTTTATAGTTAGAGAAAGGGTGGGACCTTTCTGAATTCATGGCACGCCATCAACTGTAGTGAGAATTTTGATTTCTTTAAAAACCCAGTTATGTTACGTGAACATGTTTTTGTTTTAATCTCAGGTGTGGAACATGGGTTGCTTTAGATTGTAGGCATCAGAGTGGATGGTGGACACCAGGAGAGCAGAGCCCACTGAATAGGTTAAGCATGGGGCATATGGGCTCCCAATGACTGAAGTGGGAGGCATAGGGCTTACATGGCTCTAGACCCGGTCCTCTGTGAATATGTTGTAGCTGTTAGTTTGGTGTTTTGAGGGAACTCCTAACTGTGGGAGACAGTGTGTCTTTGACTCATTCACCTGCTCTTGTGACTACTTTCCTCTGTTCTGTTGCTTGTCCAGCCTCAGTCTTGGGACATTTGCCTTGCCTTATTAGATGTTGTTTTATTCTTGTCCCTTGGAGGCCTGCTCTTTTTTGAAGAGAGATGACTGGAGAGTAGATGTTGAGGAGTAAGGAGGTGTGGGGGGGGGAGCTGCAAGAAATATGGAGACACACAATTTCTCTCTCCTCTCTCTGTCTCTCTGTCTCTCTCTCTCTCTGTCTGTCTCTCTCTCTGCATAATGTCTGTCTGTGGGTCTCTGTATTTTTTTCTATTTGCTTCAGGAAGAAGTCTTCACTCATCTATGAGTAGAATACTTCATCTTTAAGAGTCACTATATTGTTCCATTTTTTGGTTTGTTTGTTTTAGAATATTAGTATTTGGTTTTAGCCTAGGTCCCTGGGCTACTAGTCTAAGTGTCAGGATACTGGTCACAAAACCTGTGTCAGGTATGAGTTCTATCTTGTAGACTGAGCCTCACATCACAACAGATATTGAATGGTTACTCCATCCGTACCACCATTGAATTAGCATATCTTGCAGGTAGGACACCATCGTAGATCCAAAGATTTGTGGCTGGGTCACTGCTTTTGTTCATCTTTTGGTAGTGTGTAGAGTAACTTCCTGTACCAAAGACACTAGAACCTAGGGGTGAAGGCTCTATTTAGCCACCAGGTTCACTCCTCCATGTTCAGAATTGTGTAGGTGTTGCCTTTAGTGATGGAACATGTCAGTTTGTAGAGAACAGGGTGTGGAGAAGACTTGGCAATTGCATGTGTTATTTGGGAATTTCTATGGGATCCCTTGGCAAACAACTAAAAAAGATGGTGTCAAGTGATGTCCAGTAGGGCTTTTGTCTCCTCCATTATTTGGTGATTTCATTTAGAGGACCTTCATATATCAAATATTTTAGGAAGCTTTTACTGTATTAGGTTTTCATATACCTTTCAGATGACCCTTAATTTAAGGTATCTCTCCATGTTTCCTCCCTCATTCCTCTCTCTCTTTCCCATCCCCATTTGATTCTCCTGTTCTAGGCCTATCTATCCTTAGCTATCTATTTTATTTCTTGATCTATCTGTTCTCTCTATTCCTTTACTCTATACTTCATACCTGTAGTTCTATAGATTGTAGGTTGGCTATCACTGACTTAACAGCTAATATCCACATTATAAGACAATATAAACCTCATTTATCTTTCTGGGCCTGAAATATGTCATTCAGAATGATTTTGTCTAATGACATCCATTTGCCCATAAATTTCTTGATTTTGTTTATTTTTAACGGCTGAGTAATATTCCATTGTGTAAATGTATCACATTTTATTTTTCAATTCTTCTGTTCAGGGACATTTAGTTTTGTCCCCCAATTTCTGGTATTATGAATATAGCAGCAACGGACACGGCTCATCAAGTGTCTCTATGGTAAGACAAAGTGTCTTTTGGCTATGTGTCCAAGTGTGGTATAGCTGGACCTTGAGATAAATTGATTATTATCTTGTTGCAAATATTTTCTGTGCCTTTGACCTGTGTTTCTTTTCTTTCCTCTAGTCCTATTATTATTAAATTTGACTTTTTCATAGTATCTCAGATTTCCTGAATGTCTTATGCCAGGATTTTTTCATATTTAACATTTTCTTTGTCCAAGGTATCCAGTTCTTTTATTGTGTCTTGAGTACCTGAGATTCTCTTTTTGATCTCTTCTATTTACTTGATGCGGCTATTCTCTGAGGTTCCTGTTTGATTTCCTAATTTTTTACTTCCATATTTCCCTCATTTTGTTTTTGCTTTATAGATTCTATTTCTACTTTTAGGTCTTGAGCTATTTTCTTCACTTTCTTCCATAGTTAGTGATTTAATAGATTTAAGGGATTTGTTTTCCCTTTAAAGACTGCTATCATATTCATAAAGACAATTTTCCAGTGGGTCTCTGCATCTGTTTCCATTGGCTGCTCTGATGCTTAAAGAGAGAAGATCTTAGTATAACTGTTATGTGAGAGGCTCCACCCATACCCTGCTTTCTTTTCTATCAGAACCAAGTATCAGGTCTTAAGTTGAAAGGGCAACAAAATCCCAGTATGAAGATGATCACAAAATGACCCATTAACTGAGGAGCTACTGGCAACTGCTCAGTGCTGAAAGGGGCAAGTTAATTTTCTTTAAGACTGTCTTATTGGGTAGGATAATCACACTTCAGTGGATGGTTCCAGACCCAGGAATATGGAGGATTATAAGAAAAAAGAAGGAGAAGGAGGAGGAGGAGGAGGGGGAGGAGGAGGAAGAGGAGGAGAAGGAGAAGGAGAAGGAGAAAGAGAAGGAGAAGGAGAAAGAAGGAGAAGGAGAAGGAAGAGGAAGAGGAGGAGAAAGAAGAGAAGGTGGAGGAGGCAAAGATGAAGACAACATGAAGCTGGAAGGGGTGGGAGAGGGATGGAGTTAAAATAGAATTAAGGGCCAACAACTGACAAATGAGACCTGATGAAAGTGAAAAGCCTCTGGACAGCAAAGGCAATAATTGATTGAATTAATCTTTGCAATGTGTCTTAGCTACTGTTCAGAGACAGTATAAAAGAGACATCCAGATAAAAATGCAGATACTTTACTCAAGTCCCGGGCTACCTTGCCAGCGGAGTTGCCTGACACCCGCAAGGGCCCACACAGGATTCCCCATGGAATCCTAAGACCTCTGGTGAGTGGAACACAGCGCCGGCCCCAATCCAATCACGAGGAACCTGAGACTGCAGTACATAGGGAAGCAGACTACCCGGGCCTGACCTGGGGCACAAGCCCCTTCCGCTCCACTCGAGCCCCGGGCTACCTTGCCAGCAGAGTCGCCTGAAACCCGCAAGGGCCCACACAGGATTCCACAAGGGATCCTAAGATCTCTAGTGAGTGGAACACAACTTCTGCCAGGAGTCCGGTTTGAACACCAGATATCTGGGTACCTTCCCTGCAAGAAGAGAGCTTTCCTGCAGAGAATACTCTACCCACTGAAAAAAAGGAGAGTGCTACCCTCCCAGGTCTGCTTATAGAGGCTAACAGAGTCACCTGAAGAACAAGCTCTTAACAGAGACAACTATAAGAGCTAGCTTCAGAGATTACCAGATGGCGAAAGGCAAACATAAGAATCCTACTAACAGAAATCAAGACCACTCACCATCATCAGAATGCAGCACTCCCACCCCACCTAGTCCTGGGCACCCCAACACAACCAAAAATCTAGACTCAGATTTAAAAACATTTCTCATGATGATGATAGAGGACATCAAGAGGGACTTTCATAACTCAATTAAAGAAATACAGGAGAGCACTGCTAAAGAGTTACAGGCCCTTAAAGAAAAGCAGGAAAACACAACCAAACAGTTAGAAGTCCTTAAAGAAAAACAGGAAAACACATCCAAACAGGTAATGGAAATGAACAAAACCATACTAGAACTAAAAAGGGAAGTAGACACAGTAAAGAAAACCCAAAGCGAGGCAACACTGGAGATAGAAACCCTAGGAAAGAGATCTGGAACCATAGATGCGAGCATCAGCAACAGAATACAAGAAATGGAAGAGAGAATCTCAGGTGCAGAAGATTCCATAGAGAACATCGACACAACAGTCAAAGAAAATACAAAATGCAAAAGGATCCTAACTCAAAACATCCAGGAAATCCAGGACACAATGAGAAGACCAAACCTACGGATAATAGGAATTGATGAGAATGAAGATTTTCAACTTAAAGGGCCAGCTAATATCTTCAACAAAATAATAGAAGAAAACTTCCCAAACATAAAGAAAGAGATGCCCATGAACATACAAGAAGCCTACAGAACTCCAAATAGACTGGACCAGAAAAGAAATTCCTCGCGACACATAATAATCAGAACAACAAATGCACTAAATAAAGATAGAATATTAAAAGCAGTAAGGGAGAAAGGTCAAGTAACATATAAAGGAAGGCCTATCAGAATTACACCAGACTTTTCACCAGAGACTATGAAAGCCAGAAGAGCCTGGACAGATGTTATACAGACACTAAGAGAACACAAATGCCAGCCCAGGCTAATATACCCGGTAAACTCTCAATTACCATAGATGGAGAAACCAAAGTATTCCACGACAAAACCAAATTCACACATTATCTTTCCACGAATCCAGCCCTTCAAAGGATAATAACAGAAAAGAAGCAATACAAGGACGGAAATCATGCCCTAGAACAAGCAAGAAAGTAATCCCTCAACAAACCAAAAGGAAGACAGCCACAAGAACAGAATGTCAACTCTAACAACAAAAATAAAAGGAAGCAACAATTACTTTTCCTTAATATCTCTTAATATCAATGGACTCAATTCCCCAATAAAAAGACATAGACTAACAGACTGGCTACACAAACAGGACCCAACATTCTGCTGCTTACAGGAAACCCATCTCAGGGAAAAAGACAGACACTACCTCAGAGTGAAATGCTGGAAAACAATTTTCCAAGCAAATGGTCTGAAGCAACAAGCTGGAGTAGCCATTCTAATATCGGATAAAATCGACTTCCAACCCAAAGTTATCAAAAAAGACAAGGAGGGACACTTCATACTCATCAAAGGTAAAATCCTCCAAGAGGAACACTCAATTCTGACTATCTACACTCCAAATGCAAGGGCAGCCACATTCATTAAAGACACTTTAGTAAAGCTGAAAGCACACATTGCACCTCACACAATAATAGTGGGAGACTTCAACACACCACTTTCATCAATGGACATATCGTGGAAACAGAAACTAAACAGGGACACAGTGAAACTAACAGAAGTTATGAAACAAATGGACCTGACAGATATCTACAGAACATTTTATCCTAAAACAAAAGGATATACCTTCTTTTCAGCACCTCACGGGACCTATTCCAAAATTGACCATATAATTGGTCACAAAACAGGCCTCAACAGATACAAAAATATTGAAATTGTCCCATGTATCCTATCAGACCACCATGGCCTAAGACTGATCTTCAATAACAACATAAATAATGGAAAGCCAACATTCACGTGGAAACTGAATAACACTCTTCTCAATGATACCTTGGTCAAGGAAGGAATAAAGAAAGAACTTAAAGACTTTTTAGAATTTAATGAAAATGACGCCACAACGTACCCAACCTATGGGACACAATGAAAACATTTCTAAGAGGGAAACTCATAGCTCTGAGTGCCTCCAAGAAGAAACGGGAGAGAGCACATACTAGCAGCTTGACAACACATCTAAAAGCTCTAGAGAAAAAGGAAGCAATTTCACCCAAGAGGAGTAGATGGCAGGAAATAATCAAACTCAGGGGTGAAATCAACCAAGTGTAAACAAGAAGAACTATTCAAAGAATTAACCAAACGAGGAGTTGGTTCTTTGAGAAAATCAACAAGATAGATAAACCCTTAGCTAGACTCACTAAAGGGCACAGGGACAAAATCCTAATTAACAAAATCAGAACTGAAAAGGGAGACATAACAACAGATCCTGAAGAAATCCAAAACACCATCAGATCCTTCTACAAAAGGTTATACTCAACAAAACTGGAAAACCTGGATGAAATGGACAAATTTCTGGACAGATACCAGGTACCAAAGTTGAGTCAGGATCAAGTTGACCATCTAAACAGTCCCATATCACCTAAAGAAATAGAAGCAGTTATTAATAGTCTCCCAGCCAAAAAAAGCCCAGGACCAGACAGGCTTTGTGCAGAGTTCTATCAGACCTTCAAAGAAGATCTAACTCCAGTTCTGCACAAACTATTTCACAAAATAGAAGTTGAAGGTACTCTACCCAACTCATTTTATGAAGCCACTATTACTCTGATACCTAAACCACAGAAAGATCCAACAAAGATAGAGAACTTCAGACCAATTTCTCTTATGAATATCGATGCAAAAATCCTCAATAAAATTTTTGCTAACCGAATCCAAGAACACATTAAAGCAATCATCCATCCTGACCAAGTAGGTTTTAATCCAGGAATGCAGGGATGGTTTAATATACGAAAATCCATCAATGTAATCCATTATATAAACAAACTCAAAGACAAAAACCACATGATCATCTCGTTAGATGCAGAAAAAGCATTTGACAAGATTCAACACCCATTCATGATAAAAGTTTTGGAAAGATCAGGAATTCAAGGCCCATATCTAAACATGATAAAAGCAAGCTACTGCAAACCAGTAGCCAACATCAAAGTAAATGGAGAGAAGCTGGAAGCAATCCCACTAAAATCAGGGACTAGACAAGGCTGCCCACTTTCTCCCTACCTTTTCAACATAGTACTTGAAGTATTAGCCAGAGCAATTCGACAACAAAAGGAGATCAAGGGGATACAAATTGGAAAAGAGGAAGTCAAAATATCACTTTTTGCAGATGATATGATAGTATATATAAGTGACCCTAAAAATTCTACCAGAGAACTCATAAACCTGATAAACAGCTTCGGTGAAGTCGTTGGATATAAAATAAACTAAAACAAGTCAATGGCCTTTCTCTATACAAAGAATAAACAGGCTGAGAAACTAATTAGGAAAACAACACCCTTCTCAATAGTCACAAATAATATAAAATATCTTGGCGTGACTCTAACTAAGGAGGTGAAAGATCTGTATGATAAAAACTTCAAATCTCTGAAGAAAGAAATTAAAGAGGATCTCAGAAGATGGAAAGATCTCCCATGCTCATGGATTGGCAGGATCAATATTGTAAAAATGGCTATCTTGCCAAAAGCAATCTACAGATTCAATGCAATCCCCATCAAAATTCCAACTCAAGTCTTCAACGAATTAGAAGGAGCAATTTGCAAATTCATCTGGAATAACAAAAAACCTAGGATTGCAAAAAGTCTTCTCAAGGATAAAATAACCTTTGGTGGAATCACCATGCCTGACCTAAACCTTTACTACAGATAAATTGTGATAAAAACTGCATGGTACTGGTATAGAGACAGACAAGTAGACCAATGGAATAGAATTGAAGACCCAGAAATTAACCCACACACCTATGGTCACTTGATCTTCGACAAGGGAGCTAAAACCATCCAGTGGAAGAAAGACAGCATTTTCAACAATTGGTGCTGGCACAACTGGTTGTTATCATGTAGAAGAATGCGAATCGATCCATACTTATCTCCTTGTACTAAGGTCAAATCTAAGTGGATCAAGGAACTTCACATAAAACCAGAGACACTGAACCTTATAGAGGAGAAAGTGGGGAAAAGCCTTGAAGATATGGGCACAGGGGAAAAATTCCTGAACAGAACAGCAATGGATTGTGCTGTAAGATCGAGAATTGACAAACGGGACCCAATGAAACTCCAAAGTTTCTGCAAGGCAAAAGACACCCTCAATAAGACAAAAAGACCACCAACAGATTGGGAAAGGATCTTTACCTATCCTAAATCAGATAGATGACTAATATCCAACATATATAAAGAACTCAAGAAGGTGGACTTCAGAAAATCAAATAACCCCATTAAAAAATGGGGCTCAGAACTGAACAAAGAATTCTCACCTGAGGAATACCGAATGGCAAAGAAGCACCTGAAAAAATGGTCAACATCCTTAATCATCAGGGAAATACAAATCAAAACAACCCTGAGATTCCACCTCACACCAGTCAGAATGGCTAAGATCAAAAATTCAGGTGACAGCAGATGCTGGCGTGGATGTGGAGAAAGAGGAACACTCCTCCATTGTTGCTGGGATTGCAGGCTTGTACAACCACTCTGCAAATCAGTCTGGCGGTTCCTCAGAAAATTGGACATAGTACTACCGGAGGATCCAGCAATACCTCTCCTGGGCATATATCCAGAAGATGCCCCAACTGGTAAGGACACATGCTCCACTATGTTCATAGTAGCCTTATTTATAATAGCCAGAAGCTGGAAAGAACCCAGATGCCCCTCAACAGAGGAATGGATACAGAAAATGTGGTACATCTACACAATGGAGTACTACTCAGCTATTAAAAAGACTGAATTTATGAAATCTCTAGCCAAATGGATGGACCTGGAGGGCATCATCCTGAGTGAGGTAACACATTCACAAAGAAACTCACACAATATGTACTCGCTGATAAGTGGATATTAGCCCCAAACCTAGGATTCCCAAGATATAAGATACAATTTGCTAAACACATGAAACTCAAGAAGAATGAAGACTGAAGTGTGGACACTATGCCCCTCCTTAGAATTGGGAACAAAACACCTATGGAAGGAGTTACAGAGACAAAGTTTGGAGCTGAGATGAAAGGATGGACCATGTAGAGACTGCCATATCCAGGGATCCACCCCATAATCAGCATCCAAACGCTGACACCATTGCATACACTAGCAAGATTTTATTGAAAGGACCCAGATGTAGCTGTCTCTTGTGAGACTATGCCGGGGCCTAGCAAACACAGAAGTGGATGCTCACAGTCAGCTAATGGATGGATCACAGGGCTCTCAATGGAGGAGCTAGAGAAAGAACCCAAGGAGCTAAAGGTATCTGCAACCCTATAGGTGGAACAACATTATGAACTAACCAGTACCCCGGAGCTCTTGACTCTAGCTGCATATGTATCAAAAGATGGCCTAGTCGGCCATCACTGGAAAGAGAGGCCCATTGGACAAGCAAACTTTATATGCCCCAGAACAGGGGAAAGCCAGGGCCAAAAAGGGGGAGTGGGTTGGTAGGGGAGTGGGGGTGGGTGGGTATGGGGGACTTTTGGTATAGCATTGGAAATGTAAATATGCTAAATACCTAATAAAAAATGGGAAAAAATTTAAAAAAATGCAGATACGTTAAAAATATTATATATGCATATATAATATTTTAATGAACAAAATGGGTCATCATGATCACAGATTAGCACAGTTAAATGTAAGAACATATCAACCCCTCAATCAATATCTAGAAAAATCAACAAAACCAAAATGTGTTTCAGATCAATCAGCAAAAATTTAACCACAAAACTTAAATTGAAATACCCAGGGCCTTCTGAGCCATATTCAAAACCATATTGTTCTCAGTGTGCACTCCATCATCTTCTTGTATCCATGTCCTCTTCCAAACACATTTAGTTTGCTGGTCTGCTGCAGTTGTAGGAGTGAAGTTACACTTGTAACTGTCAGTCTGAGTCCACTGTTACCACATGCCATTTGGGTCTGAGTTGTATGTCTTTCTTCTAACATAATACCTCCATTCTTCTAAGGCAGCAGGGTAATTGAGTTTTCCGTAATCTATGAAATCACAGAGGTGAAATGAGGTCCATGTACAGTGTATTAGTTTCTCTCTCTCTCTCTCTCTCTCTCTCTCTCTCTCTCTCTCTCTCTCTCTCTCTCTCTCTTTCTCGCTCTCTCTCTGTTTCATGATTCATAATGAAAGACAAACTTCTGACTCAGCTGAGAAGACCAATATGCCTTAGCTGAACCTTTTCTCACAGGGAAGCATGAGAAATGAACTCTGGAATACCATCACAAAATGGCATCAAAAGTTTGAACCTACCACTCCTCCTTCCCTTCTAATCATGAGTGCCGGGAGTGCTGTGGCTGAGATGTAAAGTGTTATTTAAACTCTTTGGAACATTGTAAAAATATGCATCATTAATTGTCTTTTATTTAACATATTATTATTTTATTGTGTTTTTGTGTTGTCCGAGATAGACAAGCCTATAGGCTATAGGACACACTCACGTGGGGTGTGTATGTGTGTGTGTGTGTGTGTGTGTGTGTGTGTGTGTGTGTGTGTGTCTGTTCAGAGGACAACTTTCAGGACCTAGTTCAGTTTTTTTCTTCCACTGTGCGATCTGAGGATCAAACATTGATAGTCAGGTTTGCAGCACAAGTGCTTTTACGTGCTTAGCCATCTTACCACCCCACACCCCACAGCCATGTTTTTATAAATACTAAGAGTTTTACTGAAGTTTGGTAATTGCTAACATACTCACAATGTTATATATTAATTACAGAAACAAAAGCCATAAAAGGAGAAGATATCTAATGCCTTATTTGAAAACTAGACCAGAAGCAAATGTCATACAATATTCACATTTGATAATTTTCAGTAAGAGGTATATTAGTGTCAAATTATGATCTCATGCTTTTAAATATATATTATATGTTTTTACATGTGTGTATTTCAAACATATTAAATATATAAAATATGTTATATATTTAAAATACATTATATTTAATATATAAAATTTTATTTAAAAATATAAATATACATTGTTCATATATACATATATTTCATAATGCATTCTTTTGTGTATATCTTCAACATTTTTCCTTTTATTTCTTGTGAAAGCCAATTCATGAGCCTATATTCTTGAGAAGTAATGCTCATGCAATAGAAATACATCTATTTCTAAGCATTACTGGACTTACTGGATTATCTCTCAGTGCTGTGGCATTTGTGGGATATTTAGTTCCATCTTAATTGGCCTATTGTGTCTTTCTAAACCAGTGCAAGTAAAGAATTAAGTCATTGTGGGAGGAAGGCTCTTGTGCCTCATGGAAACTCTATACTGTGATTACAATGCATTTCCATTAAATGCTTTTCCCATTTAGGTTGCCAGGTTGGTGTTCCTTACTGTTATGGGAAAGCAGGCTAATGTACAACAATGAATCATTTATTGTGAGTCCCTATTCTTACTAACCTGAAGCTTCACAAAATATATTTTTAAGAACATTTATTCTGTAGGAATTTATTTAAATTAATACCACATCAAACCTGAAACTCAAGGCTTTCGTAATTAAATACAGTTAGGAGATATTAATAGTTTTATCTCATCCCAGAAAGGATTCAGTAGAACTGTTTCCTAAATTTGTGTTTGCAGCATTTCAGATCGCACAGCTCTTCCTCCCCAAGGAAACCCTTAAGAATCTTGTTCCACGTTTATATCTGATTTCCAAACTTCTCAAACAGTCACGGAGCAGGCTGTCCCTAAAAACCATAGTGGTGGCTCTGGCTGTCAAAGGCTCCTGTGTTATCTCCAATTCCTGGCTCACTCTTTTCGTTTGTAATATAGTAAAAGAACAACTTCTGTGTCTTGCTTGGCTTTCCTCACAGAGCACTGCTAGTGATGTCCCAAAGGTTCCTGCAGCCTGTTACATGATATGAGAGAGGAGAATGATAAGCCTGGAACTTGTAAGTGACAGATTGCAATGAAACTGTGGGAACCAGATCCTATTTCACTGGCATTGATAAATAGTGTCATTAGATGAGAGAAAGAAAAATCCAGATTTATGCTTATATTTATCCTCCTAACAAAGAGCTATTTAATTACTTATATGATAAATGTGGCTAAAGGAAGAAAGATTTGCATTCATACAATAGTGCTAGGTTGCTGAGGACTTGGGACACCCATTAGAGTATTCCCTTGGTTCTCTCTAGTTAGAACACAATGGAATATGCTTTGAGTTAGGATGCCTTTTAAACCTTTGTACTCTTGATATCTTCACCAGATCCTTTTCTGATGTTTAATCTGAGCATTACAGAGTGTCCAGGTGCATAGCTAGCCCATCTATTAGATTCCAGTATCATTTTCCTTTTCTTGAACGAAGACAAAGGTCAAAAACTGTTTCCAGGTAGTGCCAAATTGACAGGAGGATCAACACTGCCACATGATTTGGAACCATGAGCTGGTGAATAACAGAATAACAAGTGCTTAAAAATGACCATTCAGCTGTGGCAGTGTAATGATCTGAAAGCCAGCTTGGCAAGATGGAGGGTATATATTAGTGCTTGTCACAGCGTCCTTGATGTGAGCTGTTGTCTGATAATAGTCTACAGATAAGCACCTACCTCAGCATCTATGATTTTGTAGGTGTTCTTACATGACTTGTTCTGATTTATGGAACAGCACCAACAATGACATAGGTTGACCTTTAAAACACACCTGTGCATGGGACTTATTATCTTGGAATGCTGTCAAATAGCATGTGAAATAGCCAGTGCCAGTCTTCCAAAAGCACACGCTGGCAATCATCCAGCACCCCTCTCCATGATACAGAAGCTTGGTAAGTGACTAGAGAAAGCAAGTACTAAAACCAACCAGCGGAACCCTGCCAAATGGGTGACAAAGATCTTATGTACAAAGAAATGGCGACTGTTTAAAATGACTGTGTATTGGCGATGTTACTAGGAAACAAACAAACAAACAAAAACTGAAACTCATCTAGCTTGTCTGGAGTAGGTTAACATTAGTGGAAATAAAATGTTTGTGCATTACGTTTTTAATATCTGTGTTTCTTGATGTCTAACGAAAAGGCTAGGGTATGAGAAGAGCAGGTCAAAAAAGGCTTAAGAAATACTGGGTGATAATTATGAATAAAGTTGCTTGAACAATCTTTAAGAATATACTTAAACCTAAGCAGTACAGAAATATTAACTCATCTGTCTTCGAAACAAACCCACTACTGTCTAAGTTCATGAGTCTGAGCACACAAAGATTCAGTTTAATCAATTTACGTGTAAACCTGTAAAGCTATGTCCAATCTAGTCATTATTTTTTCATTACATGGAAAAAATTAATCTTTAGAATCAATAAGAAAGTACATGAAATTACTGCTTATGAAAAAGTTTATTGCAATAATGGTAAAGCCCACTGGTGTATTAGGCTTCAAAGCACACATCACTACATTCAGTTAGGGGTCAGGTTGCTGAGATGGGGCTGTGTAGGTCTTAGACTCCAGAGAGTTGTGAGTATGGCCATGTCCAGTCTACCATTCAGGAAGCATCAAACCCTTTGAGTGTGACCACACTCAGTGCACCATTCAAGTAGGAAAACTATTTCTGAAATTCAGCATTGAGATTGATGCTTAATGGTATTTTCTCAATAGGAATGTACCAGGCAGACCCTTCTACAATTCCAATATTCAAAAAACCCCAGTGATTAACAATCCATCTTCAGAAAAAAATCTGAAATGCTGAGTATGATGTTAATATTCCCAACTTGATAAGATCTTAATTCTAGAAGGGACAAGACTCCAGCTATGTCTATGAGGTATTATGTAGATTAAATAAGGTGGGAGGATTCATTTTAAATGGGGATGCTACCATTCCACAGGCTGAACCCTCATTTCTGGAAAAAAGGGGGAAAAACGAGCATAAATATTCTTTTGTCTTTGCTTTATGACTGCAAATGCATTCTAAACAGCTGCCTAATGCTGTAATGCAGTAATTTCTTTACCTTGATAGCTTGTATCCTGTGGACTTGTAAACTATAATAAATCTCTCCTTCCTGAAATTGATTTTGCATTCCATTGTGGCAATGCTGTGCCGGTTTCCTCTGAAATACAAACATTGCAATGCTTAGGGAAGGGAAGATGCTTAAGACAGAGAGTGAACAACTCAAATTGACTTCAGGAAATACCAGAAACTAACCAGATTCCCTAGGAACGTTCTTCCTGAGAGTAAATATTAAAACACACACAAAAATCAAGCTGCAAAGTCAAGTAATACAGAAAATTGGTATTGTTGCTGTGATAAAGCTGACCAAGTTCTTTGGACTTTTGAAATAGCTTTTGAGTTGAATATGGGAGAATTTGGAACTGGAATAAAACGACCTTGAATACTGTACATAGAATTTCATGGCTATTGTAATGAAAGGTTAGAAGACTAGAATATCAAGAGACACACGGACAGTGGATTCCCATCTCCTGAGGTTCCCAAGAAAACAGATTCTATGAGGAGCTGTGCTAGGAGCTATCTATGTGATATTCTGGCCAAGGATCTGGCTGCCTTCTGCCTGTTCCTTGAGCACTTAACTGAAGAAGAATTTAAAGGTAAAAGACTAGTGGTTTGATAATGTCTTGGTAATTGCTTACCATTGTCATCCAAGTCTACAGTAAGAGAACAAATTTGAGCAGAAAGCTAAGAAATACGAGAAGTTTGGAGGAAAGTTTTATGACCACCAGTTTAAAAGAGAGTGCAGAAGACAAAGCATCTGTCTTATTGAAGATTAAAGTATCACTGAAAGCAAAAAGAGAAAGCCTGGGCTCTACACTGGGGGTGGGGGAGGGGGGAGAGAAAGATTCTTTCCCTGAGAGAAAGGCCTCACCTAAGAGCCTAAACTGAAACTAAAATCTGAAAGATTTCCTTGTTCAAAGCAGTCACCTAAGGAAGTATTTTTCAATGTTGGTACGCAGAAGCCAACACAAGGATGGCCCAAGAGATCCAGGCTTTATTAAGTGCTGGCCCTATAACTTTGTAGTGTCACCCACATTATAGATATTCGACTGGCATGAACGATGTAGGATTGAAGGGGTTCTGGAGTCTGAGACTAGGCAGTACATGGCAGAGTTAGCTTGACTGTAAGCAGGCTCTTGAAGGCCACTGTATGAAGCTGTGAAGGTAAATTTTGTAGATGTAAGAAATGCCAAAATTCATGGGATTTTCACTGCAGAAATCTGCATATATGGGTCACAGCCAAATCAATAGAGAGGCTTTGCATACTATAGGTAGCAAAAATAGAGGAATGAGGCCGCTCAGATGTCAGGATCATATATGATTCCACTATAATTCCAGGTACTAGACACAGCACTATAGGAGTAGAAGACTAAGAAAGCTTGTGACAAAGCTAGAAAACTTAGAAAGTAAGGAATTTACCTTACTGAGTTTCAGTTTTGCTTTGGCCCAGTCACCTTTTGAGATGACCCCAGTGAACGGACTCTGGCCACATCGCTCTGTCTGGTCTTGCTCTTCTCACCTATTCCCTCTGCCTTGCTAAAAATCATTAGATTACATTCCTAGCTACTAAGGTCTACTCCTTTTTTTGGCGACCTCTTTGTCCTGAAGCTGATTGATTACAAAGGTCTGACTACCAAAAGTTCGAAGTCCAGCAATCAAAAACCCCATTTAGCTCACCTAATTAACGTAGCCAATCAAATATATTCTATTACATCCCAGTCCATTCTAACACAACCCTACCGTTTTTCTCTTCTTAAAACTTACACCCGTAAGGACAGTTGCTGTTGTTTTTCTGCCTCAGTCAGAAAGTAGACAATGAAAAGAAATGGCAATACATAAAATAAAGCTCTAAACATTGGGGAGCTAGTGGCAGTGGGTGACTGCAAGGCAAAAGTGTCTTCCACACACAGCAGGAGTAGTGATATCCTTTATGAAGTAACAGGACTGTGGCAACATCTGTACATGTTCAAACCAGAAAAATAAAAATCATAAAGTGAAAACGGAAGTAGGTGCAAACTCCTTCCACTGATCAAGAAACTATATGCTGCTGCTGCTGGAAAATAAGTTTTTCTCCAATGGGATGTCACTGAGGATATCAACCATGCTCTGGGCCAGGACACAGGGCTTGAGTTGTTGTTTTGGTCTTTTTTCTTTTGTTTGGATATTTTGTTTTGTTTGTTTTGAGAGAGAGAGAGAGAGAGAGAGAGAGAGAGAGAGAGGATGAGAGAGAGAGAGAACATAAAGTTGGGTAGGGAGGGAGGTGAGGGGGGAGAATATGGGAGAAGTTGGGACAGGGGAAAACATGATTAAAAAATTTTTTTTTCCTGTACAAAAATGAAAAAGAATGCTTTCTCTAAGTGATTTTGGTATTTGTTTTTTCTAAGGTCAAGAAGTCATGGAGTGACTGTTTCTATTTAGGGATATGGGAGATCAACATGACAATGAACATAGCATTAGAGAATATGGACTTCTGGTACTTTTTTTTTTTTTTTAAACCAGAATCTTTTGAATAGGCAGACTTACCATGTGTCTGGAATTACGAGAGGATACATGGCCAATAACTTTAGCCAATTTGGAATCTTATCTCTACTCACTTTCCCCCTTTGGTCGGTGCGGGTGTGTTTGCACTCCATGTTCAGGCAGGCAGGGTCAGTATCTGGGGTGCAGAGGAGAACTTGAATAAGAGGCCATTATGATCTGTGTTTGTGCCTCCAGCAAGTCCCCAAAGCTTAACAGAGAGATGGTCCAGCTGTTGCAGAAGAAAGTCTGGGAGCCAGCCTGTGTCTTTACTCCAAGGTAGGGTGGAGCTTACTCACAGGAAGGTGACCAGTGGCGCTCTGTGGCTCAGGGCAGCAGTCGGGCGGCTGCAGCTGGAGGCGAGCGTCTGGCTCTCCTGCGCCCCGCCTCACCCGGACATCCCCGCCCGCGGCAGGTGGCGGAACCGGCCGGACCTGCTCCACTGGCCGAGCCCCGGAGCTCGGAGCCCCGCGGTGGCCAGCGGCGCCATGGAGGCGGACGCGGACCCTGAGGAGCTGACCCGGCTGCGCTCCGTCTTCGCCACCTACGACACGAACGGCTCCGGGCGCCTGGAGCGTGCGGAGTTCAGCGCGTTGTGCGCGGAGCTGCACGTGGCCGAGGCCGAAGCAGAGGCCGTGTTCAGGGGGCTCGACACGGACCGCGATGGCGCCATCACCTTCCCGGAGTTCGCGCGTGGCTTCCGCGGAGCGCTCGGTCGGGACAGTGCGGAGGCCCAGGGCGCCTGGGAAGTGGCAGAGCCGGAGAGCCCGAGCCCCGCGTGGCGGGACTTCCATGCGCGCCTCGGAGACGAGGCCCAACTCATTCCCAGGTGCGTGGTCAGGCGAACGCGGGAGGCGTGCGCTTCGCAAACGGAAAACCCAATCTGTGAGTCGCCTTTTCTGTTCGACAACTGGCGGTGATTTCTCCGCAAAGAAAAGGGAAGGAGATCTGGAGTTACGGTAGGGAAGGAGTTCAGGGTTTCCTGCAAGCTTGTGGTGGTTGACACCTGTAGCCTCCGGCAGCTGAAGCTGGCACACTCTGGGTGGCTCACAGTGACCTCACCTGTCACCTTTTTCTGCTGTTTCCCTGCCGTACTAAGAAGCTACCCTCAGCAGTTTGCTAGCTTGGCATCCTATAATATAATAGTAGTTGTGTTTGCTAAGGCCGGAAAGAAAGCTATAGCATTGCTGGATTCGCATACTTATTGATGTGCACGACGTCACTCTTTTTATTTTAAGGATAGTTTAGGAAGTACGTTTGTCTGTTTAGGACTGAATGAGAAAGAATACTAGAAATTTAAATTCACAAGCATCAAATGACTTGCTTAGTTGATTAAAAACAGAAATTTGATCTCAGGTCTTCTAAGCTGAAAAAAAATCGCTTTTATTCAGTAAATGAAAGGACACAATCACACCATGACCTTACAGATAAGGAAACATAACTTATTACCTAGTTACTAACAACGAAAGTAGTACAAGGGCGATTTTAGGGTGAGAACGTCACTCTCACCTTCGTTACATTTCCGCTTTTCACTGGAAGTTTTTTCTCCTTTGTGTTTGGAATTTAGCTGCGATTTTATTGAGCTATGGCTGTTCTTAATAGACCTGAGAGACTTCGTTTTAAGTGGGAGTTTGTGGACCTGAGACTTGGTCTCCAAGAAAGGAAAGGCCCTGGGAGGCGTCAGGTTCCTTTGGATTGCTCCACAGCACAAGCTACATCATCATAGCTTCTCCCTCCGGTAAGGGAATTTTGTGCAAGGAGGCTGAGTGACTCATTATGTTGAAAAACTGGGTGTGAGGACAAATCCCTTGCATACACGCGGGGAAAAACAAACAAACCCCTCAATGTCTCAGCCAGGGAAGTAGAAAAAAACTGAACACTGTTGCTGTAGGCTATGCTTTTTCTTCAAGCCATCTTCCCAGTACATGTAGTTATTATTCTTTTTTTTTCCTTTTCTTTATTGGATATTTTCTTTATTTACATTTCAAATGTTTTCCCCTTTCCTTGTCTTCCCTTCTAAAATCAGTATCCCACCCCACCCCCCACCCCCGCCCGCCTCTATGAGGGTGCTCCCCCTCCCCCACTCCTGTCCTCCCGCCCTGGCATTCCCCTACACTAGAGAATCTCACACCTTTAGGCCCAAAGGCCTCTCCTCCCACTGATGTCCAACAAGGCCATCCTCTGCTTCATATGCAGCCCGAGACATGAGTCCCTCTATGTGTACTTTTTGATTGATGGTCCAGTCCTGGGAGCTCTGGGGGTTCTGGCCTGTTGACACTGTTGCTCCCTCAATGGGGCTGCAAACCCCCCCCCCCCCCCAGCTCCTTCAGTCCCTTCTCCATAGTTGATTGCAAGCTTCCTCCTCTGTATTTGTCAGGCTCTGCCAGAGCCTCTTAGGAGATGGCCATATCAGGCTCCTGTCAGCAAGCAGTTCCCAGTATCTACTATAGTGTCTGGGTTTGGTGACTGTATATGGGATAGTTAATATCCACATATTAATGAGTGCATAACATGTGCGTTTTTTTTTTTTTTTTTTTTTTTTTTTTTTTTTGTGACTGAGTTACCTCACTCAGGATGATATTTTCAAGTTCCATCCATTTGTCTGCAAGTTATTACTTTTTAATTAGCGATTTAAAAAACGAAATAGGGAGAGATACTGTGTATGAGTATGACCATTCCCTTTTATCCTTATCAGATTTCAGCAGCAGATGTTTGATACTTAAGCTCTCCAGGTTATGTTGACTTTTCTAGAGTTGGTTGATGAACCAGGACTTAACATATCTAGTGGATAATTATCTTTCCAAATGCTGTCAGAGGTTATTAAACTATCAGTGTCACCTGATAGACCTGTCCTAAGCCCTTCCAATGGGAGGTTAATAAGGATGATGTTTGCCTTCCTGTGTTGGTCTAGTGAAAAAGAACCACACTGAGTTGAGCCTCCTGATTGTTGCCATGGCAGCAATAAACTGTTTTGGTAAGTTGGGTTGCTGCCACTCTACTTCCTCAAACAGTTGTTCTTTTTTCCTTTCTTCTGTGTAAACTTGGTTTTAAAAAAAACAAAAAACAAAAACCCACAACGAAATTTATTTTAGGCAAATTCATTCAGTGAACTTTTTTTTGAATGCCCCAGAAATGCCGAATACTATTGTAAGCATTTATTTTAGATCTCTGGGGAAAATGACAAGGAAGGATGAAGTTCACATCTTTAATAAGCTGATAGTGGGACTGGAGAGATGGCTCAGCGGTAGAGAGCGCTGACTGCTCTTCCAGAGGTCGTGAGTTCAATTCCCAGCAACCACATAGTGGTTCACAACCATCTATAATGGGATCAGATGCTCTCGTCTGGTGTGTCGGAAGACAGTGACAGTGTATGCACATTAAATAAATAAATAAATAAATAAATAAATAAATAAATAAATCTTTTTGTTTGTTTGTTTTGGTTTTTGTTTTTCGAGACAGGGTTTAACTGTATAGCCCTTTAGCCCTGGCTGTCCTGGAGCTCACTTTGTAGACCAGGCTGGCCTCGAACTCAGAAATCCCGAGTGCTGGGATTAAAGGCGTGCACCACCACGCCCGACATATAAATAAATCTTAAGAAAAAAATAGCTCATAGTGTGCCTATTATATTTCTCAGAAATTTCATTAAATACTATTTACAGACAAGTTGGTTAATTTCAGGAAACCACAAATTATGAATTGTAAATGAGAATTTTTTTTTAATGTTTTGAGGATCTTTAAAAAGAAATGTATTTTGTTTTAAATTGTTTGTATCTGTTTTTTGGGTGCAGCTGTCTTCAGAGACTGGTGGTATTGAATCTGCCAGGAGATGGAGTTACAAATAGTTGTAAGCTGCCTGATGTGGGTGCTGGGAACCAAACTCAGTTCTGCTTGAAGAGCAGCCAGTTCTCTTACCTGCTGAGCCATTACTCTAGCCTCACAGTCTTGAATTTTTATCTTTAAGAAAAATGGTACTTGTTTATTTTACTGTGTGAATATATCGGGGTTGTTTTGATATAAAATATTATGTTTTCTTCTGCAGTAATAATGAAACCTCCAGAAAGATGTAGCATTTTAGCTTGTTTCTAGACTGGTATTCTATCTTATTTGGGGCTGTACCATGCCTGTTTTAGGATATATACATACCCAGTTTAAAACAGAAATATACTAGATATAAGAATGTTTCCTTCCCATAGAGGCAAAGCAAGTTAGTGCTGACAGCTTCTGCATTTTAGATCATCCAGAAAAAAATATGAAGTGATTTTTATGTTTAAGCTCTATGGTCCACAATAGTTTTGCGATTTGAGAAGAAACTAAATTGCACCGTTGTTGAGGTAAATATTGTTGGGAGTTTCTACCCTACCTTAAATCTCAAATAAAAAACATAAACCTTTATAATAAACCCTAAAACACTCTATGCTATTTTGCCTGCTTCCCTGTCAATAGACCTGATATCACTTGTCCTGCTCTGCCTAGGGTGTTTTTACTCCAAGAGGTCAGCCCTCATGACCATGTGTTCATGATCCATGCCACCCCATGTCAACTTCTCTGTTCTTACTTCTCCTGGTCCCTGCTTTAGACCCCAAGCTAGGAACTGAAGCCATGCCTGCCTCTTGCCTCTCTTCTGCCTAGCAACATACCGTAGGCCTCTTTATTAACCAATCACGGGTAACTTTGGGGGCAACGTTTATACAACAAAAGCTGGTATAAGTGAGGATTTGCTTGAATTGGACCAATCAGATCTTGTGGTATAGAATCTAGCACTTGAATATAAGTAGCATCAGACCAACCCATACCACACTGTAAAAGAATGTAAATCTTTGTGCTGTAAGTCAATTCATGCTTAAGTTTGTTTTCTCTTAGGAGATTGAGGGACTATTTCCCTTACTCTCTGGAAGTTTGTGACTTGTAACTTTTCATCTGGTAGATATAAAGATAAAATGTGGTATTATAACAGTGGAAATAGAATAGGAGGCAAGGTGAAGCTTCAACACCAGAGGCAAACTGAGGAAGGCAGGGAGGTGTGGAGTTGGGGGGGGGGGGTGTGTGGGTGGGGCAAAAGCTGGTAGCTCCTGGCAATTCAGCTCTCTTTTGCTCTCTGGAGGCCAGAGCTGTTGGATCCTGGCAATTAACTCCCCTTTACTATTCTAGGAAGAGCAATGGCTAGATTGTGGTTTTCAGATATAGAGCAGACATTCAGTGCAGCCTAGAAAACTTCTGGAGCCTGGGTCATTATACTGGTTCAAAGAACTTTTGTTGTGTGAGTTCTTGGTTCTTGAATTTGCAAAGAGCAGTGGATACCAGTTGGTTTTCCTCACTCTTTGGGTAGATTCTACCACTGTTTTAAATGTTCTTGATGACTATTTCCCATACTTAGTAAAGTAGACACTTGAAGAAGATTCTTACTTCCTGTCTCCCAGAAAAAGAAATTGGCCAGAGATCGCTATATAGTAGCAGAGACAGATTCTTCCAGGGGAAAAAGTAAATCAGAGCAGGAAAAAAGACACTCAATAATGACTTATATAGAAAATTACAGCTTTTATTTTAGATACTCCGGGTTTTGAGAGTTGTTACTACATGTCAGCCTTTCCTGTTCAAGCTCTGTTACATGCCTTTTTCTTTCAGTTGATTGATTCTTTGGCAATTTCATACATGCATATAATTCAGTCTAGTTGCATTATTCCCTCTAACCAATCTTTTCCTCCCAATCCCATCAACTTCTCATTCTACCAAGTGCCTATCCCACTTGCAAGTCTCCTTTTTTCTTTTTTTCTTTTTTCTTTATGACCTTGAGTTTAACCACCTTCACTCATGTGAGCACAGGTGTGACGCTGTTTTTCTAGTTGCAGTTCCTACTGCCATGAAAACATTCTAAAGTGCCTTGGAGAGGAAAGACTTTATTTCATCTTAGGCATTTCAGGTCACTGTCCATCACTGAGGGAAGTAGAGGGAGGAGCTCCAGGCAGGAGCCTGAGGCAGGAACTGAAGCAGAAACCATGGAGAAGTGCTGCTGACAGGCTTACTTTACTAGCTTGTTAACTTACTTTTTTATACATCTCAATAACCCAGGGGTGGCACCCTCTACAGTAGCTGGGCCCTCCCACATAAATCACTAGTAAAGAAAATGCCCTATACACAGGCTTTCCTATAGGCCAGTCTATGGAAGCATTTTTAATATACGGTTACTTCTTCTATTTAGCTCTAGATTGTGTTCAGTTGACAAAACAACAACAATAACAACAACAAATAAACCACACCAACCAACCAAACAAGAACTACCAGTACAACTCTCCATTAGAACATGAGTAATTAGTGACTATATCACTGAAGACAATGATTTCTTGTCTCTCCTTGCTACCCAAACCTCTACCATAACCCTAAACTGACATTAGCTCACCTGGTTACTGTGCAGTCCGATGAGGCCCTATACATCTTTGATTGTATGTTAAGTGGCTCAGCACTGTGTAAAAACTATGCAGACTGTCACAAATGCTGTGACCATGAGCGTCACAACCATGTCATGCCCACAGAACAGCCCACCTTCTTATAGTAGAACTCTTACATGGATTTATCTTCTTTTAAGTGTTCTGTACTGAACTTTGGAAGAGGTAATGCTGAGTACTCAAACACTATTTTTCTCAGTACCTGACCAAGCATGAATCTACATTAACAACTGTTCACTTGATAAAGAAGCTTTCTAAATTAAGGCCTAGGATAGCATTAATCTATGAATATAAAGATAAATGTTTTAGGGAAGTTTGACAATCTGTCCACTCAGCAAAATGTATTTGTAACTATGGTGATTTGATTGAACTGTCCCCTGTAATCCTGCCATCTGAATACTTGGTCCTCAGTTGGTGGTGCTTCTGGGCAAGGCTGAGGAGTTGAGACCTTGTTGAGGAAGGTATGTCATTGGAGGCAAGCTTTGAGAATTTGAAGACTTTTGCATTTTGAGTTTGTTCTTGAGGCTAACAGCTTAGGGTTCAAACTGTGAGCTTTCAGCTGGCTTTTCAGTTGCCTTGGTTACCTCCTCTGCTCTGACATTATGTACTCTAGCCCTCTGAAATCACATGCACAAATAAACCCTTCTATCTCATAAAATGTCTTGCTCATGGTGTTCTATTACAGCAATAGAAAAGTAAGAGGAATGAGTCAGGACTTTATCTGGGGAAGGAGGAGGGCGATACTGAGGGAAAGGGAGGAAGATGTTTATATGAGTAACTTTTCTGTTACAGTGATAAAGCACTATGACTTCATAGAAGGAAGTGGGATCTGGACCAGCAGGTCAGTTTTTCAGTGACAAGGTTTTAAGAGGGAGGGTTGGGAAAGAGATAATAAAGAAGACAGGAAAGTTGTGACCAGGCCATGCATAAGATGAAGGCTTATACCAAGCAAGTTTATTAAAATCTTTTATGTAGTTTTCAGGGTGAAAAATGGAAGCAACTCCCAGGAAGCTAATCAAGCAGTGTTCATCAAAGGTTCTTACGTGTATCACGAAATCAAGAACACAATGGCTTTGGAACTGATAATCTCGTTCTCATCTGAAGGAAAATTCAGGTCCCAGGAGCTGAAACCTTAACTTGTTTGAGGTCTTGGCTCCAGCCACATCCACAACCCTGTCAATTCTGCCTCTGTGCAAGGACATTGGTGTAGCGTTCTCTTTGTACTTCATCATGATCTGAGAAAGTCTTCGATTAGCCTAGTTCCAAACAGAAAGGGTTATTTGGTTCCAGAGAATAAGATTCTGCCATGGCTGCAAAGCATGGCAGCAAGCAGCAGACAGTAGCTTAGAGGAAAAGCTGAGGTCTGATGCTTGAACATCTGGAAAGAGTGGGTGGATTTGAAACAGCAAAGTTGTTTCCCCAATGATACTTTCAACAGCAAGACCACACCTCTTAAACCTACTCAAATAGTGCCAGCAATTGGGGACCAAGTATTCAAATAGCTGATCATTTGGGGAACTTTTTATTCAAACCAAAGTGTTATAAACCCCTAGTGTTTATAACCTTCTAAGACATGGGTCTTTGACCATGTGTACAACTCTTTGAACACTTGGTCCCTAGCTGGTAGAGCTGTTTGAGTAGGTTTAGGTCATAAATTCTCTTATTTGAGGTGGGTCTCAGGTCTAATCACAAATCAGATGGTGATTTCCCTGAAGCAGTTGTGCCATTGTTTCACCAGTCAGCATCTCTGAGTAAGTTAGTTGGGATTTTAGAACACAAGGGATAAAACTGGGGAAGACTATTGCTGAGTTTTCTTCCTCAGCGGCCAGAAGAGTGACTTCATATATACATACATATATATAAGTATACACACACACACACACACACACACACATACACATATGTATACATACATATACACACACATATATACATACGTGTATATATATATGTGTGTGTGTGTGTGTGTGTGTGTGTATACATGTATGTGTATATATATGTATATACATGCGACCAAGATGTGTGGTGTCTTCAGCCATAGGATTGCCCAGTTGTGGTTAGCAACCAGAAGCAATAGCCATAACCCAAGGAATTTGAGAGATCCCTGTGGTATCACATCTCTTTGGAGCACTGGCAATTTTACTACTGTAAGGTCACATTCAGATAGTTTGGAGTACCTCTGTTCTTGAATTGGTTTTATTATTTCCTTCATTTATTTTTACAGTGCTTATATAAGTCATTTATTCATATTCTCCTTTATATTCTTGAACTTTTTGCCATTTCCATTTTTAGTTTTTGTTGAAAAATTTTTATGCAATGTATTTTGATTATTTCCTCTTCCTAATTTCTCAAAGATCTCCACCTCCCTTATCTTCTTTCTTTAAAAACAAGGAGAAAAGAAACAAAAAAATAAAGAAAAAAAAACAACAACAAGAAACACAGAGAAACCCACACAATGAAAATCAAACAAAACTCTCATAAGATGAAAAAAGATTGAAAACAAAGCAACATAAAAAGGCTACAAAAATACCAGTGAGTTCATTTTGCCTTGGCCAACTACTCTTGGGCATGGGGCCTTTCCCTGAAGTGTGGCTAATATACCTAGTGAGTCTTCATTGTAAAAATCCTTTGTCAATGGGTGTCAAATTATAGGTAGCTCCTTGGTTAGGGGTTGGATCCTGTGCCCACTTACCCCTTTCAGTGCTGGAATCCTGTCGAAATTGAACCTTTGCCGCCCTTGTGGCGCAGTCTTTGAGTTCATATGGGCATCACTCCTGAGGTGTCCAGAAGACACTGTTCATGTGGCTCCTACTTCTGGCTCTTCCTTCCTTTCTGCCTCCTCTTCTGCATAGATCCCTGGGTCTTCAAAGATTTGATGAAAACATCTCATTTAGAATAGAGTGCTCTAAAGTTAGTGACTCTGCACATTGCCTACTTGTGGGTCTCTGTGTTAATTCTCATGTATTATAAGAAGAATCTTCTCTGGTATGTTTTGATTGATGCATTGATTTATGGGTATAGCAGTATGTCATTAGGAGTTATTTTATTGCTGTGTGCCTTAACAGAGTAATTATAGTAGTAACTTTTCCACTAGGTCCCAGTTAATCTATCTTGTCTCAGGTTCTTGGCCACATTAGCAATGTCAACTATGGGTTTCATATTACTGAGTGGACCTGAAGTCTAATAATAAAAGTGGTTGTGCTATTATTGCATTAGTGTGTCTTGAAGGCAGGTCATTGTAGTAGGTCATAGGGCTTATAGCTGGGTGATACTGAAAATTATTTTTCTCCTCTGGCACTTACAGTATATTCCAGTCCTGTGAATGTTAGTCAGTAGAGGTGACATTTCTAGTTAGGTACCAAATTGATTCTTGTTTTTTGAGCATCTTCATAGTTACTGTCTTGTAATCATTGTAATAGGTATTATCAAGAAGTTGATTTTCTCAGAGAATATTACAACAAAGTTGCCAATTTCTGGAGTTGACATGTTGTCTTGGTTATTCATGTTGTTTGACTTTTTTGTGATGGGGCTTAGGTATATGGACTCTGGTAATGTTTTTTTAGTCTCATATTTGTTGAGTGCTTCTTAGGAAATTTGTTTGTTGTTACTCACAAGTCAGTCAGCTGTGAGTTTGGCTACACTGCTTTATGCTCCTTGTAGGTCACACGCTTCCAGCCACTAGCCCAGGGAACTCTTTGGCATACACAGATTAGCTTACTTTTGAAATTCCTTGGCTCACTCAATGACTGGGCACTCCTAAACCTCCCCTGTTAACCTAGGCCCAATCAGAGAAGTGGCCAGTGGCTACTTGCCCGAATTCTCACGTGGCTTGTTGGCTTTCTCTGCTGCAGCTCCTGTGACCCATCTTTCTTCCCCAAGTCCTGGCAATCCCTCTTTTCTCTCCCCTGTGTCCTAGCCCACACAACTCTAAGGGTCCTGCCCCATCTCCCTTTGTCTAGTCATTGGCCACTGGCATCTTTATTGATCGATCAAAAACCAATTGTGGACAGGGACCTTTAGCATTTGGACATGCAGGTTCCCATTGAAATCAAAGCATTAGAAACAATCTCCAATATGCTCCAACAAAATGGTACTTGCTGTTTAGTCTTGGAGACACTTTGTATTATGGGAATGGAGTATCAGAAGTGGTCTCAGCATGGCTAAGAATAGGGGAAACCTTAGCCTAGTAATGTTGGACTTTCTGATTCTCAGCAAATTTGAGGTTTCAACTGGATGCCAAAATGAGAGTCTCCTTTTCATTCCCATGCCTTAATATTTTTCCATTTTTTCTGAGCTGCTTCTGCCGCAGGACATATCTGCACACTTCTGTAACCAGAATACTCAAACAAACAGTGACACTCTAAATGAAAAGCCACGCCACAAGGAAGTCATGCTAGTTGCTTAACAACCAAATTTCAGTATTCTAAGAACCAGTAGATATTTGAGAAAAAAATGAAAACATAGGATTTTGATATTTTGTTTCCTTAAGGTGAAACTAGATTGAAGGAAGGAAGTGCTGGATTGTGGCTGCTTAGTCGTGTTTTCAAGACCAGAGTGAGTGCACAAGCATCTGAGAGAGCCCAGTGAAGGCAGGTGTCAGCCTCTGTCCACTTGGCAACCATGGCTCAAGAGGTGTCTTCCAGTGTGGCTTTCATCCATAGACTGCTATATACAGCTCTACGTGGCCTGCTTGGAGACAGACTGAAACGAGGCTTGAAGTAAGGCTTACAGAGCATTTGATTGATTCTAAGTGAAAATTTGAGGGTGTTGTGTTAATGTAAAAGGAAAGGGCGTCACCTCTCTCCTGCAAGGTACAGTGATGTGACTTTAGGCTCAAGGTTGCAAATGTTATGCAGGTTGGCATAGTGGCTAAAATGAAAATGGGAGTCTTAGAAAGTGACAGGTGTTGAATAACAGTCAACAGAAATTGAGGTTTCAGTCCAGTTTCTGTAGTTAATGAAACCATGCCCTAAGAAGCTAAATTTGTTCTTGTGTAGTTTAGCTCCAGACAGTGGACAGTGACTTGCACTACTTTACTATTGGAGTTCTTTAGGGAGAAGCAGAACCTGTGTATGAATAAATACACACGTGCATATATTACCTGACTTATTCTGGTTTAGTGAGGAGTCCGGCTGATTTCAAAGAATTAACTTGTTATGGAGGCTGTTCTAAACTGCTTGAAGCTGGATGGAAGGCTGGAGACTGGAAAGGAGACTCTGAGAGTAGTGTGGTTCTGTTTTATCTAAAAGTCAGTACTTGGTGTTAAAGGCCTTAGCTAGTTAGTTCAGGCTTACCTCCAATCACTGGAGAAGAATTTGGTTTATTCAAAACCTCTTGACTAAGAGGTACAGACATAATGTTTACTTGCTGTTACAGTGGCAAGATAGTGAAAATCAGGATAGTTAATATATTTTAAATTATATAATTTTATTGGAATAATATTTTCTAATCTGACAAATTACTTTTATTATAGGGAGTTTTATGATTCCATTTAAAATGTTTTCTAAAAAGAATATCATTTCTGAGATATATAAAGATATCTAGGACAGTGCAGGTGTTTATAGTCCCAGCTCCTCAGGACTAAGGAGGCATCTCAGCCATGTGGACTCTGGCCACCCATCCCCATGTTTGTGTATCATTCTCTTTGGAGGAGTGACTTTTTTTAGTGTGATTCTCTTCTGCTGTGCTGTATTCATAGTATTGCTTTCACTGTTGATAGGTACATGGTCATTATGAATATTATGGTTATGACTATTCTTGTTACTGTGATTATTAAGTTAAAATTTGCGGATATTAGGAGTTGACTGTTCTGTGTGAATATGATTGCTTTGGACTAAGAGAACAGAACATTTCTGTTGAAGTGTGATGCTTGTTGTTTTATTAAGAGATAAATGTTTTTGTTTGTTTTTCTTAGTCTATTGATATCAGAAGGGTTTATTGGGGGAATGTAAACATATTATAATTTAATGAACACATGACTTGTAAATTTAAACAGTATGACAGTATGACAACTGACTGAATCACTGTAGATGTAGACAGCTCTGACTACTCAGTTGCTCAGGGTCAGGATAGCCTTTCCCTGCCCTCCGTGCTTGTTGCTTATAATATCCCAGCTTTCCTGGACACTATGTGAGCTCTGAAGGAGCTGTCTGTATCTTTCTCTTATCTGAATCTAATTATTTTGTGAAAGAGGAACAGGAAAACAGAGTATTTCCATTGTGAACATCAGTAAAGGTTTGACTTTACAGTACATATACCTGCTAGTTCCACTGTTAAACTCATTGACCCACTGAGGATGCAGGAATTGAAGCAAGGAAGGTTATAGCACATAAAGCTATGGTGGTGGATATTCATTTAAGTCTGCCTGAGCTCTGATGCACATGCTACTCTCTGTTAATCCACAATGTCAGAAGACACAGTGGCTCTTCTCAACTTTCAGCAGATCTCTTTCTGTTCTTTCTACTTTACTGTTTTCATTGGCAAACTCCCAAAATGTCAGTGGTTTTGAATAGGAAGCCATTTGCATTTTGAATTGTTCCTTTTGTTTGAGTGAATCTAGTTAATTTTCTCATTTCCAGAAACTCTCATTAAAACTTTTGGGAGAATGAGGCCCAGATAAGTACTTTGGTATTTAAAATATGTTGCTGCAACACATCTGGATTTTTAACTGTCAGAGACTTATTTGGGCATGGGAAATTAGACCATGATTTAATAGTTTCAGAAGATCTTCCTGTGATCATTCGGCAGCAGATCAGAGCCAGGGAAGCCCAGGTCTGCTGGTTGGTGTCTTCATATGCTCCAAGTACTAACTGCGCCCAATCACACCTGCTCTGTACTGACTTAGCATCACAAAAATTTTCAACTATGTATAAGCTTGTGTAGGATAGCACTTAGTCTGATTTTTTTTCCCTCAGAATCTCATGATACCCCTTGAGTTGCATGAGTATGTTAATTTCCAGTGCTTGGATGTTAGGGTTAGAATGCAAGTTTTTTTTTTCCTGTGATATTCCTTAACTAGAATAATAAAAATAAACTTTTATCACTTAGTCCAGTGTAATTTTGTACAAAGATTCAGGATCTGTATAATGTGTCTTTTCAATTACAGTTCAGCTTTCTAGTGTAATGCTAAATAAGTTTGTGGGAACTGTACCGTGAAGGCCAGTTTTCCAGGCAGCTCTTCTGGTTCTTCTGGGTCACTCTGTTCCTCTATTTGGAGCTGTGGTATCACATTTAATTATTCTGTAGGAGTGTCCTAAAACCAGGTGTGTAGACATATGCAGGGGAACCCCAGGACACTACAGATGCAAACACAAGCATATGTCATCTAAGTCAAATGTTTGTTTTATAAAAAATGTGTGACCTTTGAAATATTTTACATGCTCTATTCGATTTTTGTCCTCTAAGGATCTGTAGCTTCTTTCTCAACTTCAATGGTAATACTTGCAACTTAAAATGCTAGTGCACGGCCAGGTGTGGTGGTGCACGCCTTTAATCCCAGCACTCGGGAGGCAGAGGCAGGTGGGTTTCTGAGTTCGAGGCCAGCCTGGTCTACAGAGTGAGTTCCAGAACAGCCAGGGCTATACCGAGAAACCCTGTCTCGAAAAACCAAAACCAAAAACCAAAAACAAATGCTAGTGCACCAGTATCATTTTAACATTTTACATTGTAATTTTTTATTTGTAATAAATCATTAATACTATCTTTCATACAAATCATGTTTTGACTTTTTTTTTAACTTAAAAGGAAGTACAGGCTTAGGTTTTAAATGTCTACGACTCATCTGTAGTTCATTGTTCCTTCTCCCAGGCACTCCTTTGATACCTTGGGCATGCTTTAGATTGCTTTCCTTGTTAATGGCTCTATTAGCACAGAAGTCGCATTTATCTATCGATCCTATCTATCTATCTATCTATCTATCTATCTATCTATCTATCTATCTATCTACTTACTTACTTACTGATCTTGACTAACACATATCACCTGGCCTAATCTTTACCTAATTGTTGCCTAATGTTTGTTAAGCCCATCTATAAAGATCTCTCCATTGGCAAGTGCACATGTGATTGGTGCAGACTAGCCCCTGATAGTTAAGAAAGTAGCATGTTTCTAGTCTTAGAAGCTACCTGACACTTTCTAAGAACCCCTGTGCCTGACACTGAGAGCTCTGTGCAGCAGCTGGTTATTCTCTGCTTTTTTAGCCTTTGACATCAAGAGTGAGTATACTTGGGGAGGCAGATTTTTGATACACTGCTGGAACAAAAGACTATCATGACATCAAGTCATGCCATCAGAACATCTGATGAATTCACAGATACATTCAACTCTTATCCTGAGGGATCAGTTTTTTCTTCTTCTTCTTCTTTTTTTTTTCTGTGATATGAAAACCTAGTTCTGGCCTAGAGAGAAACACTGAGCCAGATGAATTAAGTTGGACTCCCCACCTCTCTTTTGGGGGGATCCTTTTGTGACCATATCATATAGAATCCAGTCGAGGGCCTTACTCATTATATAGCCCAGGATGGCCTTGGCTTTCCAATCCTACATTCACCTCCTGAGTTCTGGGAATATTGGTGTGTGCTACCACATCCAGTTTGTGTGGTGCTAAGAATTGAACCCATGGCTGCTCCTGAGACAAGTCCCTGGTGTATGAAGTAGAGCAAATGAGTATACAGGTCATTCTGATATAATAGTCAATTGTGTAGCATGTACATTTTCTATCAATAACGGATTCTTTTTTATGATTAATCTATGTATACACTTCACTACAAATTATCCCTGGAACTTTGCACTAAGCATGAATCAAAAAAAAAAAAAAAAAAAAACGACCAAAGTGAATTCATATCATTATTTGTTCCCACTTTAAACATTTACAGAAAGTGAAGGACCTGTTGTGACTTCTGCAACTCAGTGTTTCATTGTTGTTCAGTTAGCTGGTAAATATGACTCTACAGAATGACTTCTCTGATAGATTCCCACCACATTGTATGTCTTTAGATTTTGTATCCTGTTACTCTAAATAATACAGGTAAAGTCATAATGGTCCTGCTGTGTGTTGAAATGTCTTGGGACAACGTCAGAGAAGACATTTTTGTTGGTGATTTACTATTATCTAATAATGTGGATCATTCTTGAAACCAGTATTTGTTCTGAGCTTTAATGGGAGGGGTGATGACAGTTTTAGCATGTTATCATATAATGTGACTTACTACCATGGCTTTATTAATAATGTTTAACTTGAACAGGTTTTTTTTTTTAAAGTATCATGATTAGACTCTGAATAGATTGAGTAGTTTAACTAGAATAAAAAGTTACAAAGAATTTAAAGGAACATGGATTTTTTTTTTTTTTTTTTTAGCAATTCCTGATTAATCAACAGAGTTAATACGTAACTCATGTCATACAGTGTTTCAAAGTACAGGTATTTAACATAGATGAGAAGTGGTAGTATATTAGTGGCTAATTATGGTGTCTTTACCACAAAACAGAATTTTAATTCTGCCATTCAGTTTCTGTGCCCTTCGATCCTGTGGGTTGCCCAGGCATTTCCAGCATCAAACACTTCAGTGAGTTTAAACAACAGAAAATTCTCATAACTGTAGAATCTAAAACTCTAGCACCAGGTTACCAGAAGGAGTTGTTTGTCCTAGTGCCTTTTTTTCTGGGTTTAAAGCTGCTATCTTCCCTTATGTCAACACATGGCCTCTTTATATATATCTGTGTCCAAGTCTCCTCTTCCTAGAAGTCCACTACTAAGACTGGGTTAGAATTCACCACATGATCTCATTTTAACTTAATTCCTTCATTAAAGACTCTCAAATATTAGCTAGAGTAGTGGCTCTCAACCTGTGGTTTACGACACCCTCGAGGGTTAAACAACTCTTTCACAAGGTTCCCCTTAGACCATCAGAAAACACACATATTTACATTACAATGCATGACAGTAGCAAAAGTATAGTTATAAAATAGAAACAAAAATAATTTTATGGTTGGGGGTCACTAAAACATGAAGAACTGTATTAAAGGGCTGCAACATTAGGAAGGTTGAGACCCACTGAGCTAGAGCCTGAGGTCCTAGTGGGAGGGTGTCAACTCATGAATTTGGGGGCATTAGGGTTATGATTTACCGTATAACAGACTTTTAGATCTGCCTGATTTGCAAAATAAGTTAATAGAAATACATTCTGTGGTTGTCGTGAACCTTCCAATAGATGACGCATTCAAGTTGTGCAGCAACTGATCTGGGATCTGAGGAGTATGGACTTCCCTACCATAGCTAAAGTCTTTTTGATTGAAGGCTTGCTTCCCGAGACACCATTCATCAGAGACCATGAAGTTTGGCTTCCCTTCTGACACCAGTAGAGAGCCAGGATTGCTGCTATTACCACAATTCTGTGGCTGTGTTAGGACAGTAGTAGAGGGTGGGGACAGTAGCAGAGTGTGGGAACAGTAGCAGAGAACCTTTTTAAATTTTTTTTATTTTTATTTTAAACAAAGAACGCTTATTGTAATTCTTCCTGCTTGCCTTTCTACCTTGCTGTTTTCCTGCCTATTGCAGATAATGGCGGCTTTGTAGACAGGAAGTTGAAATGAATTACCCTGCAGATAAGTTTTATTAGAAGAATTACAGCATCACAGCCTGCAGTGTGAGGACAAGCATTCAGGTCCAGATAAGAATTTTATTGTAAGACACAGCTCTCAGGGATAATAGTGATGGGGTCAAGAAGGGACAGAGCCTTCAATTTTCCTCAGGACTGAAAGACAAGGAGAGTTACAGCACAATGGGATCCAGAAAGGAAAGGCATACCTTCAGATCCAAGGAACAAAAGATTTCTTGCTCTCAAAGGATTTCAAGGGCAAGTTGGGGGGATGGTTAAGCTCCATATCCTGTAACCTAGCCTGCATGTAAAAGTCACAAGACACTGATAAAGTCATAATTCTAGCTTGTCTTGGGTTTAGGAGCAGATGGTCTGCACCTGCCAGAGGGAGGGAGGGAACTCTGAGAACTGCAAGGTTACTGAAACACCTTCTCAGCACTGTCCAGAGAGTCTGTAACCTGACCCGCCTGCCCTTCCGGCCTTCCCTCCTGCCCTTCACCCCCTTCAACCTTCAGTCTTTGCACTTCTTTTTCTTCCTTTTAATTAAACAACAACAATTTGCTATACAATTTAGCTAGAATGGTCTTGATTAGACTCATAATCCTCCTGCATTAGCTTCCCAGGTTTTTCTTCTGACCTCTGTGGACTTCAGACATGTGTGGGATACACAGATAAACATGGGAGTAAACCACTCATGCACATAAAATGATACATCTAAAACAAATACCAAAAACACACGCCTTTAACAGATTCAGGGCAAAGTGGATTAAGAAGATAACATGAGTTTTGTGTTCAGGCTATTTGAGTGATCTGTGGTCATCAAATTGTTATCCGTAGGTACTGTCCATCTCCGTGCAAGCTTGTGAGCGTCTCATTTTCTTGTCCTGCCCAGGAGTGTTTCCAGTATGGTACATGTACATCAAGAGTAATCTCTCCATATCAGGGTCAGGAGACAAAGGATATTTTGCATTGTTCGGGGATTAACTATAAAATCAGTGTCACAGCACCAAATAGAAGAAATAACCAAGTTCTGCCTCTGGTTTTTTCAATAACACAATGTGCATGAAAGGATTTAGTCTTTTGTGAGTACAGGCTATCTCTAGCTTTTTTAACCCTGATGAAAACTGGTAATGTCTCTTTCATGCTGGTGTTGTGATAAGTTATTTCACATCTAAGGAATAAAATATTTTTCAAGTACCTGCTGTGTCTTTTAGTTAGTATATATGTTATTTGCTTAAAAAAAAAATCCCTGTAATTATCATGTGCTGTCAGTCACGGTTCATATCAAATTACAATACTCCTAGTTCTCTAGTGGAGAAAGAAGGAAGGATAGACTGCCTTGTACAGTGTACAGCCCATCTGCTGAGGAATATGTTGGTGCTTATAGTTAATCTAGTGAGTATGACATCACAGAGTATGTGCTTTCGCCGGGGTTACTATTGCTGTGATAGAACACCATGACTAAAGACAACTTGGGGAAGAAAGGGTTTATTTCACTCATCATTCCATATAACAGTTCACCAAAAGCAGGGAGGTCAAGAACTCAAGGCAGGCTGGAATCTGGAGGCAGGAGCAGATGCAGAGGCATTGGGGGGTCTTACTGGTTTACTCCCATGGTTTGTGCAACCTGCTTTCTTGTAGAACCCAGGGCCACCTGCCCAGGGTTAGTTCTAGCCACATCAATCCAAAAACTGCTCTGCAGTCCCATCTAGAACCTCATTCTACTGAGAAATTTTCTCAGCTGAGGTTCCCTTCCCTCCCCAGTGACTGTAGCATGTGTCAAATTGGTATAAGACTAGCCAGCACAATGTGTGCTTCTATAAAGAGTTTGTTACTCAAAAACAAACAAACAAACAAACAAATAAATAAAACAAAACAAAAAAACATGCCCAGTTACATGTAGGGCATTAGCTGCTGATTTCGGTGGCTGGAACACAGCTAGCCTGTATCTTCTATCATGTAATGAAACAGATGACACCATTAGGCTATAAGTTGCTTCAGAATGGAAACTGATTGTAACAAAGCAAAGCAAACAAGACAAACAAACAAACAAAAAATAAATGTAAAACATTATGAGAGGGCTGGAACTTGGAGTTTCATCCCTGACTCTTAGGAAGAGAAAAGGGCTGGAACTGAGTTTGACCTATGGCTATAAGAGTGAGCTAGGCAAACTTCTGGGTTGGTAAATACATCAAAGTGTAAGAAGAATAATTGGAATAGACATGGCATGAAAACTCTGTGGTTACTCATGTTACCTCTGTGTGCCCTTCCCATTTTGCTAGTCTTTATGGTAAGCTGTTAAAAGTGAGTAAATTTTTTTCCTGAGTTCCATGAGCCTCTTTAGGAAACTATCAAACCCTTGGGTATTTCCTGGGACCCTCTGATGTACAGCTGTTTAGTTAGAAAGAGGCCTCATTTGAACTGGTGCCTGGCAAAGGAAGTGGAACAGCAGCATGGAGCAGAGCTCTTAGCCTGCGAGTTTGTGCCAACTTTCAGGAGTTATTAACTGAATGACAATGTTGAACATCTAATTGGTGCCTGGAAAGTAGAAAAATTAATCGGTGTGAGAAAACTCCAAACATTTAGAGTTTGAAACCCTAGAGGAAAAAAAAATATGAATGTTTCCACAGAAGTGAATTCGTCCGAGTTATTTGCACTGACCACAAAATAATAGGTATATTTACTCTTCAAAGTTCAAGGATTAATACATGTCTTGTTAGGGATTGGAGAAACACAGTGTTAATTACTTTACCTTTCTCTGAAGTTCTTTACAACTCAATTTTTAACAAATACAAGAAGACCTTTCATTCTAAGTTGTTTCCACTGGCGTTCCAGGTAGCTATCTCTCAACACGGGAAACACAACAGGCTCTCTGCCTTGTCTGTTCTCTTCATTCTGGGCCAGTCTATGGATTTTTATACCTTTCTTGCTTCTTTTTTAGTTGTCTTTCTCTTCCCTATACATTTTCTGTTGTAGTTTTAAACTGATACCATTTAATTTTCATATTTTGGGCAGGAAAGAACAAGTTAGTACCCTGTACCAGAACATCACCCTTGTGGAGCCAAGGCTACTCCAACCGTATGAACGTGTGATAAGGAACTTTCTCCGTGAGATCAAACTCCAGAGCACAGAGATGGAAAACCTGGCCATTGCAGTGAAGAGGTATCAAACCACTTCCTTCCTAAGGACACTTTAACTTGTTCCGTGACCTGGGTGGCAAAGGGTCGGAATGGCACAATCATATTATGATGCAAGTGGACCTCATGAACTTTAGGAATCTAGAACACTGTAAAGTATTCCATACAGGGTAAGTTTTGTCAGGTAGTAATTGCAAGATTAAACAGCAGTCTGTTGGTAGATGGTTTCCATCCTATGAGGTCAACTCCTCAGAACTGCTGAGTCCATCCTGAAAAATTCAGAATGTTTTTTTTCTATCCAGCTACTTGACAAAAACAGATGCTAGGGGCTTTTCCTGACAACTAGTTCACTGAGGAAGGCAGTGAAGTGGGGATATGGAGTTGGTGATCAGGGCCAATGCTGTTTTACCCTTGGCAATTCTTCTGTTGGTGATTACATAGCCCAAACACTTCTTACTTCTGGCAATTCTTTTGTCTTCTTTAACTCTTTGCTATTCTGTGGCCAAGGGCTGCTGGCTTCTGGTGATTTGATTCTTGCTGACAGCAGCAGGGGATTAAGAAAATAAGGCTTAATTACTTGAACTCTTTCTTTCCTCTGGTTCAAGGGCCCCTCTCTGGACAGAGGAGAGGCTTGGAGTTCATTAACTCTTTGTGAGTCAGAGAGAAAAGAAAAGGAGAAAAGGAAGAAAGGGAGAAGTTAAGCACATACAGACACACACAAACACATAGGTGCTTGCACACACACACACACACACACACACACACACACACACACACACACACACACACTTTGACTGGGCCTGAGCACTTGTTTCATTCTGCAGATGTTCATGCATGCTTACTTACACATGCATATACCTATACATGCAGGCCCAGTCAAAGTGTGTGTGTGTGTGTGTGTGTGTGTGTGTGTGTGTATTTCGTGAATGGGGCAGACCCCCCAAAGCCACACTTTATTTCTTCTCTCTGGTAATTTATACCTTCTAGATAAAAGTTCTTAAAAATTAACTCATGGATAAAATACAGAAGGGTGTTGACAATAGGTAGAAAGCAGTGCTTAGAAACCATTCTTGAGAGTGTTCCTTGTACTTTAGTCTACAACTGTGAAGAATATATAATAGTAATATGACATTAGATCTAATTGTCTAGTGCCTTAAAGTTCTTTCCTTTGTGTAGGTTTGTCACTCAATTGTAGCAGTATTTTCAGATTTTCTGACAGTCTCCTTCAGCCTAATATTTAATTTCTTTTAGTTGTTTAATGTCATTTTACACCCAAGTAGTCACACTGGCAAGCTTAGTTTATTATATAGATGGATTGGGAAATACCATATATGGTATGTCTGTAAAGTGAAACCTGATGTTGATGAGTTTTGAATTTCCCTTCACAGTTTAGTCCAAGTGTACAATGCATTTTTTGAATTTCAGAGCCCAGGACAAGGCGGCCATTCAGCTAAGTGAGCTGGAAGAGGAAATGGATCAGAGGATTCAAGCTGTGGAAAATGAGTCCCGGAAAGATGTGAGTTTGTGGATTGGTCATTCATTCATCTGGCGGATTTTCCGAGAGTATCTTTTCTTGTGGAGCTAAAGGTGCTTTTCTTGGTGCTAACGTGTTGGGACAGCAGGTGTCACTAGTTATTACTCTATGTAAAAAAATCAACGCTCTGGATTTTTGAGCAGGAAATAGATTTTTTTTTTTTTTTTTTTTTTTGTAATCAGAAGTGTTTTGTGCTCATGAGTTAAAGAGGTACAAAGATGTTATCCAAGTAAGTGAAGGATGCTCCACGTGAGGCATGGCATGAGGTTCAAGTGAGTTGGAAAGGAGTCAGCTTTCATGGGAAGGCAGAGGCCTCATTGAAAAGAATGTCATGGAGCAGAGGACAGGCAGGCAGACTGTGAGTTGGCTTTGGTGAGGTGGCAGAAGATCTATTTTTATATTGACCTGTCATGTTTAATGTTGGAGGATCTCTTAAGTTGAAAGCTTTATGCTGTCTTTAGTGGTTTCTCTAGAAAGGCGTGTTTTTCAGTATAAAATATATTTGGGAAGTTGATGTTTGCTGAAGGTAGAAAAAAATAGATATTTCTCTGAGTAAGTAATATTAGGACTTAAATTTTATTTTGATGCTGAGAGGTAATAAGAGTGCAGACCTGAGCACTGGCATCTGACACACTTATGTGTACATCCTGAGTTCACCCTTCCCAAGGCCATGTGGCGATGGTAAAGTAATCTCCTGTCAGTCAAATTTACAGAACAGTCCTGCCACCCACCGGCCTCAAGGAGGGATAATCATCCTAACGTACGTAAAGTACTGAGAAGTGTTATCTGTGATACGCATGACCACGGCTGTTATGATTTTTTTCTCTTCTATCCTCAACTCCTTTCAGATAATTTACCTTCCTTGTCTTTACCATATACTCATATCCCTTTAGGTATCTTTAGTTGTTCTATCTCTTTTAATAAAAATATATTCATTAATTCTTTGAGAATATCATACAGTGTATTTGATTATCTCCATTTGTGATGGATTATCTTCAAATTTTACATTTACACACAGTCCAATTGTGTTTAGGAATAGTAATTTCATTCTTAGCCTTCCTTTAAAACTCTCTACCACTGTTGAATCTGTACTTCTATTCGTGGATCAAACAGTTCTCATAGTCACATATTATAGTATGACCAACTCTTCTTGATCCCAGTGCCTTCAAACCAATTCCTGGCCATGTGGATAATCACATGGCCTCTATTTCTTACAATTTCGTGCTTTACTAATGATAACATCTTCGTATTTTCCTGACTTCATTCTAGGAAAAAAAAAAGTAAACTTATATGATGTATAGCTTCTTTCTTGCATTTTACTTGTGGCCAGTCAGTTTCTATCCACATAAACCCTGAGACTTTAGCATGCCAGTCAAGGACTTGCCTGCCAGCTGAACATTTTGGCACTGGGAAGAACTATGCTTGCCAGCCCTTTCGAGCACCAACCTCACACCTTTAATCATGTTTTCTCTGGATTCACACACAATGGCTCTTTGGAGACTTTCCCTAGCTTCCTCCAGTCACCATGGCATCTTTCGGCCTCCTGGACTCTTCATCCTTTGCTTCACTGCTTGTGAGTCTGATTTTATTTCAACTGTTTCTTTACTTTGGTGATTATCTATCTATATCTATCTATCTATCTATCTATCTATCTATCTATCTATCTATCTATCCATTTATTTATTATGTTTTTACTTTTTTGTGTAGCACTGGCTGTCCTGTAACTCACTCTGTAGTCCAGGCTGGCCTTGAACTCAGAGTGAACTCTGGGTTAAAGGTTTTAGCCATCACTGCCCAGCTGCCTTGGTAATTTTACCTAGACTCTTCTACTTCCCTATATTCTGCAAAATTGAATCTCCAGTTTGCATCAATTTCTGCATCTAGTTCTCTATCCAAGGGAATCTCTTTTTCCCATGACTTCTTTTTTTGTACAAGAAATGCATATTTTTTTACACTGTAACACCTTTAGTAACTTACAATTTGTGTTCAGTAAACTGTACTTATATAAGAATATGGTAAGTGTGTGCATATGTGTGTGTGTGTGCATACATGTGTGTGCTTGGTAAACCTGTACACTTTCAACTAACTTTGTACATGGTACAATATCTGATCATTGTTTTTCCGTGTGTTTGTATCTAATTATTCTAGTACTTTTTGTTGAAAACAATATTTGTCCATTTTGTGCTGCACAATACTTGTGTTCTGCCCAAGCCAGCTAGCTGTGTTTGTGCAAGTTTGCTATACCCTAACTCTGCTCTGAGCCTGGGTCAGTGTTTCCCTCTGTTTAAAGCTGTTGGTTCATTGTGATGAATCTTGAAGTCTAGAGGTTTCAGTCCTTCCTTTCTTTCCTTTACAAAGTTGCTTTGCCAGTTTGTTCGTTTGTTTATTTATTTATTTATTTTCTTTTTTGAGAAAGGGTTTCTCTGTATAACCCTGGCTGTCCTGGAACTCACTTTGTAGACCAGGCTGCCCTCAAACTCAGAAATCCACCTGCCCCTGCCTCCCAAGTGCTGGGATTAAAGGCGTGCACCACCACTGCCCAGCTATTTATTTAATTTTTACAGAATCTACTTATATTGATGTTTAAAAGCAAATCTAAAACAGAATCCTGCAGAGGGTTTGTCTTCCCAGTTATCTGTAGATTAGGATAGTACAGTGACATTATAACAGTACTGAGTACTCTCTCTATATGAACCATTCTCTATATCTTCCTTCTCAGAAGTGCTTGATAGTCTGCAGTGTGTAGATACTACACATGATTTTTCTTAATTGTTCTATTTTGATGACATTAAAAACATTTTGAAATTTGTTTCTGATTTGTTACTAGTAAATCTGTGAAAATATAAAATATTAGTATATTAGTATATGTAATTAGTGTACACATACACACACACACACATATATGTACACACACACACACACACACACACACACACACACACACACACACACATACACATACATACACAAACACACACTGAGTAACTTCTGATGGATTCCAGCAAGGTTTCTTGATTAGTGATAACAATCTATGAGCAATGAAAATTTTGCTTCTTTTGTAGATAATGTTTTCTTGTCTTACTATGATATATTCCCTCTTATGTTGAATTAATTTTGGTAAATTATATTTGTGCATATAATTATAGCTCATTGGAGAGAGCTATAGAGAAAGTAATTTTTATTGTGTTGGGATAACCTGCCAAAGATCAAGTGTAAAAGGATTTGTCAGACCAGAATCATCTGTTTTTTTCTGGGGTCATATTTAAGTACATAGGAGGTAAGTGCTCACTGTCCAGTTAGGTAGAATTTTATAGCAGCATTTATCTCTGCTGGGATTAATCATTTGGTGCAAGGCCTAGGAGTCATAGGAGTTAGGCATTATTTTTCTTTTATAAAAGACATCACAAGTCATCAGGTAAGGACATCATTTAGGACCTGGTTATTGACAGGTGAGAGAGTTTTATTTTTATATTTTGGTCTTTGCTTTTGGTCAATGATATTATTTTTATTCATAAAATAAAAGAGATAGTAGAAAAGCAATTATTAATATTTATTATTGAATACTGTGTTGCTTTTTTCTTAATGTATTTTGGTACTTTTTGAGATTTTTGCATTAAACATCAATATTTTTTATTACTTTTTACAAAAAAGTTTAAAATGAAATGACATCATTTATCCCTTATTTTTTTCTCTGTCAAACTCCTACCATGTCCTCAGCCCTCATTTTCTCTCAAATTCATGGCCTCTTTTTCTTTAATTATTACTGGAACATGCATGTGCATAAATACATGCACAACTATATGCATAAGTACAACATGCTCAGTCTGCTTAGTGTTGCTTGTGTGTATATGATTTCTGGCCTATCCGCTTGCTTTTAAACAGTTAAAGAGTTAGTCCCTGGGAAAGACTTATTCTCTCCTCTCATCATTCCATTGTAATTTTTATTTAGAGGTAGAGACTCATGAAATTTCCCCCTCTTACTTTAGCACCCTTATTGCTGTTAGTTTCTTTTGTCTTTCCAAGAGACATGGTTTTAACAGATCTAGTAGTTTTCTGGCTTTTTCAATATTTCATCTCTCTCCTGCATGATGTTCCCTGTGCCTGACATACATGAGTTGTACTATGCCTACATCCATTGTGACTGGGTACTCTACAATCAACTTTTCTTTGTATTTTGATCAGTTGTGGTTTTCTATACTATATTTTTCTTGAGCTGTTCTTTGGGGGGGGCATTAGCTACACTTTTTAATCATGTAGTAGGATGAGTATGTAGAATGCATTTATGAATCATGCTGGGTTAGTAAAGTGGTAGTAGTAGGTTCTCCCCTAAAGACCATGACCTCACTAGGTAGTTTGGAGAGTTGGATATAAGTCTCCAGTATAGAACATGATTTCCTTTGTGTTGAGTGATGGCCCTTGAGAACAATTAGACAATGGTTCGTTACCATACCAACATGCCTGTGCCACAATTGCACTCTTAGAGATATCATGTTCTCCTGGTCATTGTTGTATAAAGGCACAGGTAAATAGGACTTTTAGGTGCTTCCCTTTCGTGACAGCACTTTCTGGTAATAGAAAAGTTATTCTCCAGCAAAGAGATTTTTGTATTCAAGTCATGTCTGTAAAGTCCACAGTATCTTTCTTCAGCAGTAGGTACTTAAATAATACTTAAATAAGTGCAACAAAATAGCCTATATTGCTTTTGGAGACTCTTTAACTTTCTTGACTTGAAAGAGAGTTTTTTATTCCTAGTGTTGGGGATTTTGTTCATCTATAGCTCTTGTGGAGAGTATTGTCAGCCCAAGTGACATAGTAAAGTTTTAAATTTTATATGCATTATGAATATATGTACATATATAGTCATTATATATGCTGTTTCATAAATAATGATTTCTTGTGTTTCTGAAAGCCTCTTAGTGTTGTTTTTCCCCTTTCTTCCCTACTGTATTGACTTCCTTTTTTCCCTCCAATTAGAAAGACCACTATTTTTTGCATTTTTCTTCTATTTTCTCTTGTATGTCACTTGTTCACTGCTATTTCCCTCTCTAGGGACAACTTCTACTTGTAGGTACATTTTTACTTTCCTCATTTCTGTGATTATTTCAGGCTATATACTCACATCTGAGTATTTGGATCTTGGAACTGTAGATGAGAGAGAGCATATACATTTGTCTTTCCGAATCTTGGTTACCTCACTCAATATAGCCTTTTCTAAGTTCATCCACTGCAGATTTCATGATTTCATTTTTTTTTTTTGCTTTAAATCATATTGAATCATGTATATGAACCACATTTTTCTTATCCATTCCTCAAGTCAGGGACATTCGGGTAATTTACTTTTCCTATGTATTGTGAATAGACCATCAATGCACATAACTGATTAGCTATCTGTGGGGCTGATAAATCGCCAGCATTAGGAATAAAAATATTAGCCATATGCCAAGGATTGATATAGTGATACAGAGTATGTGGAAGAATTTTATCTGTTTGTGAGTTCTCTGTACTGATTTCTATAGGGCCTGAACCAGTTTGCAATCCCAACAACAATGAACGAGGGCTCTCTTTTACTTATATCTTCTCTAGCATTTGTTGTTGTTTGGTTGTTTTGTTTATTTTACCCATTATTTCTGGGGTTTGATGAAATCTCAAAGTTGTTCTGCATTGCATTTTCTGGATCTCTAAGGATGGTGAACATTTTGAAATAATTTCTTAGATAATATCTTTTTGAGAACTCTGTTCATATATATAACACAGTTTCAGAATGTGTCATATTGTTGACTCTTTGTTTTTTTGAGTCTGTACCAATGTGCTGGATGTCTGAAGCAACAAGAGGGTTCTAATTGTCTCCTGAGCTGACTTTTGGTGGTATTGTAGACAGGGGAACCTTTACTTAAGCCATCACCTGACTGTTTTGGGACCTGCAAGTTGATTCAGTAGGCCGTTACCCTTAACTGTGGCATTCAACTAACCTTTGGTTGGTGAAGGTAATTCCAGTGCAAAGATTTTTTTGTTTGTTTGTTTTTTGTTGTTGTTTTTTAAGATAGTTTTATTTTTCATATAGAAGTACTTTGCTTGCATGTGTATCTGTGCACTGTGTGCATTGCTGGTGTCCATAGTAGCCAGAAGAGAGCATCAGATTCCCTAAAACTGGAGATTGAGATTGTTGTGATGATGGGAATCAAACTCGGGTCCTCTTTAGGAACAGCTGATGTTCTCAACTGCTGTGCCATCTTGCCAGCCCAGATACCTCGATTTTTTTGATGTTTTTGTTGACTCTATGGGAATAACCAGGGGAGTTCCAAACTAATGCTAAAAGTCAAACAGCTATAAGATTAGAATAGGAAATACTCTACTGGTCATCAGTAAACACATGTATACTGGGTTGACTATTTGTTATAATTAACAAAGATTTATTTGTATAAAAATAAGATAGGACAAGTATACCAGCTGTGCCTTCCTGAGTCCTGAGACAACACAGTGTATAGCCCATAGATGTGCTATATTTTTTGATAGTAATGGTTAACTGATTTATTGGTATGTTGCTGTCTTAGCACAGAATTATAGTTTTAGACCTGAACTTGAGGGTGATGTGTGAATCTTCATCTTCTACATTTCCACTAGTTTTGTAGGTTTCAAGTCCAGCACTGGTGTATACCAAGACTTCCTGGCATTCTTCTGCTATCTTGTCTCACTGTTCTTGTTTAGGAACATTTTGGTCAGTTTAGCTTGACCAAAAGTGCTTCATGTTGATGTGGGTTTGAAGCACATTTAAGAGCAGAAATTACTCACATGATGTCTTTTATTTTCCTTCTAGGAAAAGCGCAAAGCTGAGGAGGCTCTCACTGACCTCAGGCGTCAGTATGAAACAGAAGTAGGAGACTTACAAGTGACCATTAAAAGGTTAAAAAAGGTGTGTATGTGGCATCTAGATGTTCTAGAAACAGTCTCAGTGTCTCACTGTATCTAAGACATTGAAACTGGAAAACATTTAGAATTATATTAAAGTAGAAGGAATGGCATTTCTTAGTTGGTCCAACTCCTTAGGAGACTCATTTTTTTAAGGCCCATCTGACTTTTAACATGGGGACGATAAGTTGTCTTATCCTTGAACAGTTATCATACTCATTGCTATAGTTTTAATTCACTAAGTGCTTTGAGTGACTCCTCTGTTTCTAGCAGAGAGTTTGTTCTTTACTGAAACATTATCTGCATAGGAATGGTATCCCTGTATTCCCATTTCTACCTGACTTGAAGCTGTGTAGCAGATAATTAATAAATATTAAGTGAAATTAAAAAATGTTCTTTTAAGTAGGAAGATCTATGTCTAGCAATCACCTGATCATTGAGAGATAAGAAAACAATTTGTAGAAATATGAGCAAAAGCATGTTTAAGTACTGGCATTTTCTCTCTTGGTTTGAATGAACAGTTTCTATATGTTCTGTGATTTGTTCACAGATATTTAAAAGCAGCTGTGGAGTTAGGCAGCAGGATAGGGGAGATTTGGATGCCTGAACCTGCCTTGGTGCAGATGTAATTAATAGTGTGCTATCAAATTGACATCTCCACATACAGAAACAACAATGTCAACAACAACAAAATCTCTTACTGTCACAACAAGCTGCTCTGTCTCAGGGTTAAAATTACATCTTACATGTGGTTGTTTCCATAAGTAATATGAATAGCTTAAGTAGACTTCATATACATCAAAGGAACAAGACCATCAAGAGAATGTCTCAGTTCTGAACATCTAGGCCCTAAATGCAAAGGCACCCACATTCATAAAAGAAACTTCTAAATCTCAAAACACACATTGAACCTCACACAATAATAGTGGGAGACTTCAACACCCCACTCTCACCAATGGACTGGTCACTGAAACAGAAACTAAGCAGAGACCCAGTGAGGCTAAAACAGAGTTTTAATAATGAATTATCCTGCCTAACCACAGTAATTGATATTTTACCGAGAGTATACTTTATTAAGATCATTCTCATAATTTGAAAAAGTATGAACTGTTTCTGAGGATCTTATTAAATAGCTATGGTTTACAAATGAGGTCTAAGTTCTAGAGAAGGGAATATGCTCTGTTACAACTTGAAGAGTTGGTAACCAAATAAGTGTGTACTTTTTTTGCCTGCACTAGACACCTTGCCCACCTGATATGTTTGCTGCATAAAACAGTAACAAGATTTATAGGAGAGAATTTTAAGGGCTCTGAAAATTATAAAGTATTATTTACAGGTTATTGCGGCTGTCACTATTTTTTCAATAAATTTTGAGAGTCTTCAGTTAATTCTTTATAATTTTTCTCCTGTGAAGTCATAATGCATTTCTTTTTAAAAAATACATAATAATTACCAATTTTAAATTCAGGTTATACTACACATGCATAATAACAAAAACAACACAGAAATGTAGAAGGACATACAGGTTCATTGACTAAAATGTCTGGAAGTAGATCCACAAAGCCAAAATCGTCTGATTTTCATAAAGGTGTTGATACTGCAGAGCCAGGAGGTTGATATTCACATATAGCAGGCTGTAGTCAGATCTATGTGCTTCTTGCTCTATAGGAGAGGCAACTCCAAAGTGGGTACAAAAAAGAAAGTTTTCTCTGTCTATGGAAGGATACAGCCAAAAGCAATGCCTGGAAAATAGATGGTCTTCACCAGACACAAAACCTAATTAATATGCATCTGTTAGTCATGATTAGCCACATGCTAGTCATATCATATGATACTTTCTGGCAAGATGAAGACAGCTTATAGTTAAAGCCCATGAGCATGACAAAATGTGGTAGGCATTTTGGCTAGTGTAGGAAAAAGCCCCTATTTGAGGTGACCTGCAAACATATCCTCACAGATCTGAATATTTCATCATGGTAGTCAAGTCTTTCAGTTTTTGTTTACAGTGCTAGGGTTTTATCATTTTCTTAGACATACTAAGAAAATCTTGTACTATGGGCAGCTTTCTTCAGACATTGCTTTTGAGACATAGCCTTGATCTATTTGGCTGTAATCTTGGTCAGCTTGATCAGCTTCACTGTGTGAACTCAAGGTTGGCTCCAGACTTAACAGTCTTTCTGCTTCTGCCTTCACCTGACTCATGGGAAAGTTATTTTTGCATTAGATATTCTTGAACTCTAGTATGAATGTATCAACTAGCAAACAGACATCATGTGTCAAGCTTTGTTATTAGTGATTTCAGCTATTGTTGCAAACATTTCTTAAAAGTTCACCATGAAGAAAACAGATGAGTCTGACATTAACACTTTTCTTAAATTTTATTTCTAGTACTCATGTGTCCTCCCAGTACTTGAGAGTTAGGAAGGTCAGGACTTCAATGCTAGCCTTAGCCACAAAGCAAAATTGAGGCAAGACTTTACATTATGAGTCTATATCTATCAAACCAAACCAAAACAACAACAAAAAATTGTAACACTCTAACAGAAAGTAAGAATATTATAAAGAATACAAAGTAAAACAGAAACTGTTAAGCACAGATGTGTTGTAAGATATTTGATCACATTGTGAAGATTGTGTACTAGACAAACCTTGTTGTAGTGTGGCTCAGTCCTAGCACACAACTTTCACGCAAGAGCTTTCTGTTATTGTAAGCAGGTTTTTGTGGTGTGGTTATCCCTAGCACACACCTTAAGTCTTCATTTGGCAAATCAATATTTGGGATTTCGTTTTAAAAAACAACCCACAGGATAAAAAAGAATGTGCATATTCCTTTAGCAAACAAGGAGAGTAAAGATTGCATTATAGTGGAATGGTTTTCAAATCAGCTTTCCCAGAGTTTTAAAGAAAATACATTCAATAATAAAAGCCCCCCTTATGTTCGTATTATTTAAAACAAATGTTTTAATATTACAAATTTTATGTCATTTAATGATTTGTAAATTCATAAAGTATTAAAAATTGAAAATGACTAGAATTCCCACATTCATATTCAAGAATATCTCTAATTTTCACCAAAGCACTTCTTGTTTACTTTTTTAGCTTGAAGAGCAATCAAGACAAATAAGTCAAAAGCAAGATGTGACGGCATTGAAGAAGCAAATCCATGATTTAACAATGGTAAGAATCACACTTCACTGGAAAATTGCATTTCCTCTTAGACATTAGTTACTTTCTATAGGTATGATAAAGCATCATGATCTAAAACAACTTGGGGAGAACAGTTTATTCCATCTTAGACTTCTCAGGTCAGCACCACCAGCAAACATCAGAGCAGGAAGAGAAGCAGAAGCCTATGAGGAACACTGCTTCACAGCGTGTTCCCGGGGCTTTCCTTCTTATACAAACTAGGACCACCTGCCCAGAGATGACACCATCCCCAATGGAAATTTCCATATCAATTATTAATCAAGAAAATGCCCAACAGACTTGTCTATAAGTCTGTCTTATGGAAATGTTTTCTCAGTTGAGAATTCCTCTTCCTAAATGATTCTCACTTGTATCAAGTTGACAAAAATCTTAAGTAACACAGATAGCATGCCTATACTTGTGGCATTTATTGTTTTTGTGTTTCTGGAATAAAGGCTTAAAGAGAAACCGATACAATAATTATAAAAAGTCTTTGAAATATATTTGAGTAACTGTATTATAGAAGATTTTTCCCCTTCAATTATTTACCACTTGCATGGTTTTATTTTATTTTTTTATGTTTATTTACTTAAAGTAATGTACACATAGTGTTGAAAGCCAGCTTATGTGGCTAATACTGCTTTTGTATGTGTGACTTCAAGCCCTGCTTTCGGCTTTTCTCTCTGGTCTTTTAAAAAATCTGTTCCTATGTTTATATTTCCTTTTTCTGTTGCAAACATACATGGCATTTACCTTTGCTAAGTTATTTTATTTGTGTTGATTTTTGATTAATCTCAAAAATTAAAAGTGTTTTGTGTACTCTGGCTCTTGAGTTGGCATTGCATAACTTTCTATCTAGTCAGCATTAATCATCTTCAGAGAGATGTGTCCTAGCCTCACAATCTTATCCATTCTTGATGTTATTGCCTTGTATTTGGCTTTAGATTTGGATCATGATTTTCATGAAGAGTTGTAGCTTTCTTGGATTTTCTGATTGTGTTTTTGGTTTTTTGTTTTAAAACATTGTTTAAATAGGGTTACTGTTGCTGTGATGAAACACTGTGACCAAAAGCAAACTGGAGAGGGTTTACTTCAGCCACAGTTTCATTTAACAGTTCATCAGTAGCAGTGACAGTAGGAACTCAAATAAAGCAGGAACCTGGAGGCAGGAGCTGATGTTGAAGCCATGAGAGAGTGCCACTTAGGATTTGGCACCTCTGGGTTACTCAGCCTGCTTTTTTATAGAGCCCAGGACTTCACCTCAGGGAAAAACTCACATACAATGGGAGAGCCCTCCCATATCAATCTAATTAAGAAAATGTTCTCCAGGCTTGTCTATAGTCACATCCAAAAACTCTAGCTTGGATCAAGTTGATAGAAAACTAGGCAGTATGATGATATTCAACCGTCTTTGTAATGTCACTACTACTATAAAAATTCTTTATTTTCCCTTGAAAATATTAATTGTTGAGATCATGAAATGACAGTTTTTATTGGATTGTTTTAATCTTGCTGCACTTATATATTAACCTAAAATTTCTTTACTTTGAGCCCTTCATTATAATTATATTTCCTTGACTTAATTAATGAACCTCAAAGGTCATTATACTCAGTGTTTATTGATTCTGGGAAAAATGAAGTAGTACGTAGCATAACTGTCACAATCTTATCTTTCACCCTTCTTGAAATTTTTTTGTTCAAAGAACAATTATTGATTCAGCTATTGTGCATTATTAAATGAATACTTAAATTCTTACTATTGTTCATTATTCTTGTATGTGGCATTTGTTACCAAAATATGGTCATTATGCCTCTGATATGTTATTCTAGACAGACAGATTTTATGCTTGAACATGTGCATACATGTGCACACACACACACACACACACACACACACACACACATACACACAGATAAACACACACTTACACACACTTCGTTGAAAGTTTGTCTAAATGACTAGATAAGAAACTCTGTAGAAGAAGTTGGCCATGAACTCAAAGATATCCAGTGGTCTCTGCTACTTCAGTGTTGAGATTAAAGACAAATTCTACCTTGCCCAGCTGATTCTGATTTATTTCCCATGCCCCCTCTCCTTTTAAAAAAGGTATTTATTTTTATTTTATTTTTATGGGTGTTTTGTCCTGATGAATGTTTATACTATAAAAATAAAGTAAAACTGAATAAATCTGGTATGCACAAAGTCTAAAAGATGGCATTGGACCCTCTGGAAGTGGAGTTACAGATGTTTGTGAGTCACCATGTGGGTTCTGGGAGTACAACCCGGGTCGTCTGGATCAGCAACAAGTGTCCTCAACTGTAATCACCTCTCTAGCTTCCTAGTTTCACTTTTCACCTACCTTTGGGTTTTTGACCAAGCTACTTGGCCGTTTCTCTGTGTAAAAGCAGGACCTCCTAAGCATTGAATGTTGCCTTGGTGCCTTTTATTAGTGTAGTCAAATACCAGAGGCAGGCTATCTTTATTTGCCTCACAGTGGGAAGGATTGAAGAGCATGTGGCAGGGCCAACTTAACTTTGTTGCAGATCTGGTGGTAGACAGCTGGAAAAGGGGCCAAAAGGGTAAACAGGAAATAACAAATGACCTCCAGAAGTCACTTCCAAGGACAGCACTCCAACTGACACAAGGAACACAATTTTTGTATACTTTCCATTAACACCAGTGCATTACTATCAGCCCGAATTTATTATCATTTGGGATAGAGGTCAAGAACAAAATGAAGAACAACGTTAAACTTTAATAATGTACAATGTTTGAATATATAATCGGCTTTTTAAGCAGGAAGATGTGAAGAAACGAGGAAAGGTAGATGCTGTTTTTATGGGCTGGTACTACAGAGTGTGTAATAGTAATATTAATGCAAATGGAAGCTGCAAATTAATACAGCAGCTGTTTTTCTTTATCCTAGCCAGTTCACCAATAATGATACAGAGACACCAATATATATATATTTTTTTTCTTTTTTTTTTCTTTCTTTTTTTTTTATTAATTTTTTTTAATTAGGTATTTAGCTCATTTACATTTCCAATGCTATACCAAAAGTCCCCCATACCCACCCACCCCCACTCCCCTACCCGCCCACTCCCCCTTTTTGGCCCTGGCGTTCTCCTGTTCTGGGGCATATAAAGTTTGCGTGTCCAATGGGCCTCTCTTTCCAGTGATGGCCGACTAGGTCATCTTTTGATACATATGCAGCTAGAGTCAAGAGCTCTGGGGTACTGGTTAGTTCATAATGTTGTTCCACCTATAGGGTTGCAGATCCCTTTAGCTCCTTGGGTACTTTCTCTAGCTCCTCCATTGGGAGCCCTGTGATCCATCCATTAGCTGACTGTGAGCATCCACTTCTGTGTTTGCTAGGCCCCGGCATAGTCTCACAAGAGACAGCTACATCTGGGTCCTTTCAATAAAATCTTGCTAGTGTATGCAATGGTGTCAGCGTTTGGATGCTGTTTATGGGGTGGATCCCTGGATATAGAAGTCTCTACATGGTCCATCCTTTCATCTCAGCTCCAAACTTTGTCGCTGTAAATCCTTCCAAGGGTGTTTTGTTCCCACTTCTAAGGAGGGGCATAGTGTCCACACTTCAGTCTTCATTTTTCTTAAGTTTCATGTGTTTAGGAAATTGTATCTTATATCTTGGGTATCCTAGGTTTTGGGCTAATATCCACTTATCAGTGAGTACATATTGTGTGAGTTCCTTTGTGAATGTGTAACCTCACTCAGGATGATGCCCTCCAGGTCCATCCATTTGGCTAGGAATTTCATAAATTCATCTTTTTAATAGCTGAGTAGTACTCCATTGTGTAGATGTACCACATTTTCTGTATCCATTCCTCTGTTGAGGGGCATCTGGGTTCTTTCCAGCTTCTGGCTATTATAAATAAGACTGCTATGAACATAGTGGAGCATGTGTCCTTCTTAACAGTTGGGGCATCTTCTGGATATATGCCCAGGAGAGGTATTGCTGGATCCTCCGGTAGTACTATGTCCAATTTTCTGAGGATCCGCCAGACGGATTTCCAGAGTGGTTGTACAAGCCTGCAATCCCACCAACAATGGAGGAGTGTTCCTCTTTCTCCACATCTGCTGTCACCTGAATTTTTGATCTTAGCCATTCTGACTGGTGTGAGGTGGAATCTCAGGGTTGTTTTGATTTGCATTTCCCTGATGATTAAGGATGTTGAACATTTTTTCAGGTGATTCTCTGCCATTCGGTATTCCTCAGGTGCCCATATCTTCAAGGCTTTTCCCCACTTTCTCCTCTATAAGTTTGAGTGTCTCTGGTTTTATGTGAAGTTCTTTGATCCATTTAGATTTGACCTTAGTACAAGGAGATAAGTATGGATCGATTCGCATTCTTCTACATCATAACAACCAGTTGTGCCATCACCAATTGTTGAAAATGCTGTCTTTCTTCCACTGGATGGTTTTAGCTCCCTTGTCGAAGATCAAGTGACCATAGGTGTGTGGGTTCATTTCTGGGTCTTCAATTCTATTCCATTGGCCTACTTGTCTGTCTCTATACCAGTACCATGCAGTTTTTACCACAATTGCTCTGTAGTAAAGCTTTAGGTCAGGCATGGTGATTCCACCAGAGGTTCTTTTATCCTTGAGAAGAGTTTTTGCTATCCTAGGTTTTTTGTTATTCCAGATGAATTTGCAAATTGCTCCTTCTAATTCGTTGAAGAATTGAGTTGGAATTTTGATGGGGATTGCATTGAATCTGTAGATTGCTTTTGGCAAGATAGCCATTTTTACAATGTTGATCCTGCCAATCCATGAGCATGGGAGATCTTTCCATCTTCTGAGATCTTCTTTAATTTCTTTCTTCAGAGACTTGAAGTTTTTATCATACAGATCTTTTACTTCCTTAGTTAGAGTCACGCCGAGATATTTTATATTATTTGTGACTATTGAGAAGGGTGTTGTTTCCCTAATTTCTTTCTCAGCCTGTTTATTCTTTGTGTAGAGAAAGGCCATTGACTTGTTTGAGTTAATTTTATATCCAGCTACTTCACCGAAGCTGTTTATCAGGTTTAGGAGTTCTCTGGTGGAATTTTTAGGGTCACTTATATATACTATCATATCATCTGCAAAAAGTGATATTTTGACTTCCTCCTTTCCAATTTGTATCCCCTTGATCTTCTTTTGTTGTCGAATTGCTCTGCCTAATACTTCAAGTACTATGTTGAAAAGGTAGGGAGAAAGTGGGCAGCCTTGTCTAGTCCCTGATTTTAGTGGGATTGCTTCCAGCTTCTCTCCATTTACTTTGATGTTGGCTACTGGTTTCCTGTAGATTGCTTTTATCGTGTTTAGGTATGGGCCTTGAATTCCTGATCTTTCCAGAACTTTTATCATGAATGGGTGTTGGATCTTGTCAAATGCTTTTTCTGCATCTAACGAGATGATCATGTGGTTTTTGTCTTTGAGTTTGTTTATATAATGGATTACATTGATGGATTTTCGTATATTAAACCATCCCTGCATCCCTGGAATAAAACCTACTTGGTCAGGATGGATGATTGCTTTAATGTGTTCTTGGATTCGGTTAGCAAGAATTTTATTGAGGATTTTTGTATCAATATTCATAAGAGAAATTGGTCTGAAGTTCTCTATCTTTGTTGGATCTTTCTGTGGTTTAGGTATCAGAGTAATAGTGGCTTCATAAAATGAGTTGGGTAGAGTACCTTCTACTTCTATCTTGTGAAAAAGTTTGTGCAGAACTGGAATTAGATCTTCTTTGAAGGTCTGATAGAACTCTGCACTAAACCCGTCTGGTCCTGGGCTTTTTTTGGCTGGGAGACTATTTATAACTGCTTCTATTTCTTTAGGGGATATGGGAATGTTTAGAAGGTCAACTTGATCCTGATTCAACTTTGGTACCTGGTATCTGTCCAGAAATTTGTCCACTTCGTCCAGGTTTTCCAGTTTTGTTGAGTATAGCCTTTTGTAGAAGGATCTGATGGTGTTTTGTATTTCTTCAGGATCTGTTGTTATGTCTCCCTTTTCAGTTCTGATTTTGTTAATTAGGATTTTGTCCCTGTGCCCTTTAGTGAGTCTAGCTAAGTGTTTATCTATCTTGTTGATTTTCTCAAAGAACCAACTCCTCGTTTGGTTAATTCTTTGAATAGTTCTTCTTGTTTCCACTTGGTTGATTTCACCCCTGAGTTTGATTATTTCCTGCCGTCTACTCCTCTTGGGTGAATTTGCTTCCTTTTTTTCTAGAGCTTTTAGATGTGTTGTCAAGCTGCTAGTATGTGCTCTCTCCCGTTTCTTCTTGGAGGCACTCAGAGCTATGAGTTTCCCTCTTAGAAATGCTTTCATTGTGTCCCAAAGGTTTGGGTACGTTGTGGCTTCATTTTCATTAAACTCTAAAAAGTCTTTAATTTCTTTCTTTATTCCTTCCTTGACCAAGGTATCATTGAGAAGAGTGTTGTTCAGTTTCCACGTGAGTGTTGGCTTTCTGTTATTTTTTTTTGTTATTGAAGATCAGCCTTAGTTCATGGTGATCTGATAGGATACATGGGACAATTTCAATATTTTTGAATCTGTTGAGGCCTGTTTTGTGACCTACTATGTGGTCAATTTTGGAGAAGGTACCATGAGGTGCTGAGAAGAAGGTATATCCTTTTGTTTTAGGATAAAATGTTCTGTAGATATCTGTCAGATCCATTTGTTTCATCACTTCTGTTAGTTTCAGTGTGTCCCTGTTTAGTTTCTGTTTCCATGATCTGTCCATTGGTGAAAGTGGTGTGTTGAAGTCTCCCACTATTATTGTGTGAGGTGCAATGGGTGCTTTGAGCTTTACTAAAGTTTCTTTAATGAATGTGGCTGCCCTTGTATTTGGAGCATAGATATTCAGAATTGAGAGTTCCTCTTGGAGGATTTTACCTTTGATGAGAACGAAGTGCCCTTCCTTGTCTTTTTTAAGGACTTTGGGTTGGAAGTCAATCTTATCAGATATTAGGATGGCTACTCCAGCTTGTTTCTTCATACCATTTGCTTGGAAAATTGTTTTCCAGCCTTTTATTCTGAGGTAGTGTCTATCTTTTTCTCTGAGATGTGTCTCCTGTAAACAGCAAAATGTTGGGTCTTGTTTGTGTAGCCAGTTTGTTAGTCTATGTCTTTTTATTGGGGAGTTGAGACCATTGATGTTAAGAGATATTAAGGAAAAGTAATTATTGCTTCCTGTTATTTTTGTTGTTAAAGTTGGCATTTTGTTCTTGTGGCTGTCTTAGGTTTGTTGAGGGATTACCTTCTTGTTTTTTCTAGGGCATTGTTCCCGTTCTTGTATTGGTTTTTTTCTGTTATTAACCTTTGAAGGGCTGGATTCGTGGAGAGATAATGTGTGAATTTGGTTTTGTCGTGGAATACTTTGGTTTCTCCATCTATGGTAATTGAGAGTTTGGCTGGGTATAGTAGCCTGGGCTGGAATTTGTGTTCTCTTAGTGTCTGTATAACATCTGTCCAGGCTCTTCTGGCTTTCATAATCTCTGGTGAAAAATCTGGTATAATTCTGATAGGCTTGCCTTTGTATGTTACTTGAACTTTTTCCCTTACTGCTTTTAGTATTCTATCTTTATTTAGTGCATTTGTTGTTCTGATTATTATGTGTCGGGAGGAATTTCTTTTCTGGTCCAGTCTATTTGGAGTTCTGTAGGCTTCTTGTATGTTCATGGGTATCTCTTTCTTTAGATTTGGGAAGTTTTCTTCAATAATTTTGTTGAAGATGTTTGCTGGTCCTTTGAGTTGAAAATCTTCATTCTCATCCACTCCTATTATCCGTAGGTTTGGTCTTCTCATTGTGTCCTGGATTTCCTGGATATTTTGAGTTAGGATCTTTTTGCATTTTCCATTTTCTTTGATTGTTGTGCCGATGTTCTCTATGGAATCTTCTGCACCTGAGATTCTCTCTTCCATCTCTTGTATTCTGTTGCTGATGCTGGCATCTATGGTTCCAGATTTCTTTCCTAGGGTTTCTATCTCCAGTGTTGCCTCACTTTGAGTTTTCTTTATTGTGTCTACTTCCTCTTTTAGGTCTAGTGTGTTTTTGTTCATTTCCATCACCTGTTTGTATGTTTTTTTCCTCTTTTTCTGTAAGGACTTCTACCTGTTTGATTGTGTTTTACTGTTTTTCTTTAAGGACTTGTAACTCTTTAGCAGTGTTCTCCTGTATTTCTTTAAGTGATTTATTAAAGTCCTTCTTGATGTCCTCTACCATCATCATGAGATATACTTTTAAATCTAGGTCTAGGTTTTCGGGTGTGTTGGGGTGCCCTGGAATGGGCGAAGTGGGAGTGCTGGGTTCTGATGATGGTGAGTGGTCTTGGTTCCTGTTAGTAGGATTCCTACGTTTACCTTTCGCCATCTGGTAATCTCTGGAGTTAGTAATTATAGTTGACTCTGTTTAGAGATTGTTCTTCTGGTGATTCTGTTACCATCTCTCAGCAGACCTGGGAGACAGATTCTCTCCTCTGAGTTTCAGTGCTCAGAGCACTCTCTGCTGGCAAGCTCTCTTACAGGGAAGGTGCGCAGATATCTTGTTTTTGGATCTCCTCCTGGTCGAAGAAGAAGGCCCAAAACAGGGCCTTTCTCAGAAGCTGTGTTGCTTTGGCAGTTCCCAGAAGCTGTCAGCTTCTGTGGTGCAGACTCTCACCTGTGCAGACTAAATTCCTAAGCTCCAGGGAGTCCTGGAACCAAGATGGCGACCGCTGCTCCTGAGGCTGAGGCTGCCTCCCGAGCCAGGCGGACACCTGTCCTCTGGTCCGGAAGGTGGCCGGCTGTCTGCAGCCTGCAAAGGGTACTGTCTCAGCGGCTCTGTGCTTCCGCCTGTCCCAGAAGCTCTCTGGTTCTCTGGCGCACCCTCTAACCTGTTCAGACTAATTTCCTAAGTTCTGCTGAGTCCTGGAACCAAGATGGCGACCGCTGCTGCTGAGGCTGAGGCCGCCTCCCAAGCCAGGCGGACACCTGTAGTCTGGTCCGGACGGTGGCTGGCTGTCTGCGGCCCGTCAAGGGTGCTGCCTCAGCGGCTCTGTGCTTCCGCCTGTCCCAGAAGCTGTCTGGTTCTCTGGCGGACCCTCTAACCTGTTCAGACTAATTCCCTAGGTCCCGCGGAGTCCTGGAACCCAGATGGCAACCGCTGCTGCTGAGGCTGAGGCCGCCTCCCAAGCCAGGTGGACACCTGTCCTCTGGTCCGGACGGTGGCCGGCTGTCACCAATATATATTTAATTAAGCTTTGCCGAAATACCTGGGCAGTCATTGATCTATATTAATCCTTTAGGCTAATCTGGCTACCTCCCAGCCAAAAAGCCGGAGATACAATCATTTTAGTGTATTCTGGCTCTCTGGACTTCAGATGTGTTTTTCTATGATCTCTCTTCTTGCTCTCCTTGTGGCTCAATCTGTCTTTCATCTCTTTCCCTTTCCTAGCTGATGGAAGTCCCACCCTATTCTTTTTTATGCCCAGCCATTGCATGATCAGCTTTTAATGACAAGGCAGAGAATAAATGGTAAGCATTGTTTACACAAGCTTGAGACAGGAGATTTTTGCAATGCTGTGTCCAGATTGAAATAAGATATGAGGGCAGAAAAATCAACATTTGAATATTACAAGGATAAAGTCTACACAGTGTACAATATTATGCATACACATTGTAGCTGCAAGAAAAGCCTGAGTCTAATGTGCCTCGTGATTTATTTGCTTTAGGAAAATCAAAAACTCAAGAAAGAACTTTTGGAAGCACAGACAAACGTAGCCTTCCTTCAGAGCGAACTAGATGCTTTGAAAAGTGATTATGCTGACCAGAGTCTGAATTCTGAACGGTATGAAACTATCCATAACAGAGGGCCATTCATTAACTTTGGAGAATATATATTGCTTTGTAAAGATGCTACCTTTACTGGCAGATTTCTTCGTGTGTGTATGTGTGTGTGTGTGTTAAAAAATGTTAGCTTTAAGTGGCCTTGGGAGGAAAATACTGTAAACAAACAAGCCTGTGTTAAAAATGCTTTTCAGATAGGAATTGTAGCCTAAAACAACAATGAGAGACATTAACTATTCAGTGCTTTAGTTCTGAGGTATTGGTATTAACAACATATAACTTCATAATCAGACAGATATTTTTACTTGAGAGATACAGTTATATGCATATAGAAAGAATCAATTTGGACTTTGGGGGAAAGAGGTTTTATTTATTTATTTATTTATTCATTTGTTTGTTTTTATTTTCAAACTTTCAGAATTAAGGCATTTTAGTACAACCTTTACTCTATGTGTTCTGTCTGCATCCTTAGCGATAATGATGTGTGAGTTAAGAGTTCAGTATATATGAAATAAAAGAAATATCTGCTACTGCTCTTTAAAAATTTTAAGTTCAGCTAGAAAAGGCAGAACAAAAAGTTAAGCAGTGTACCCTGAAGAAGGCCAGCAGTAATACCATTACCAATACCAGGGCTTGGTTCAGCCTTTGTTCAGGAGACACAGGAGGTGAATACAAGAGAAAAGATCTGCCTGTGTTGGCCAAGCAACAAGAGGATCCAGTGACAGCAAAATCAACTGTAGCAAGTAGCATTGCCACCTATCAGGACCATCCTTGGCACATTATTAGTGTTCATGACTTCATCCACAGAATATCCTCTCCTGTAGGGACCCTTATTATCTCCACTTTACAGATAGGAGAAACAAAAAGTCTTAGAGACTTAGATAAGAGGAAAATAAAAGAAGCAAGCTCACAGAGAAGAACTGGCTTGAAGAAAGTGAAATGATTAGACACTGGTTTGAATAAGAAAGAACCTTTTAAAACACAAAGAGTTGGTAGGCTAGTTTACAGGTATTCTGATAGGGACCAGATTTTGGCTAAGGAACTGAAATTTCTCTATGTAACTGGCTTTAACTCAGTAGCAAATAGACAGTTTTCTATAAATGAAGCCCGAGAGCTCGTGAGGATTGGAAGATAGTGATGAGTTTGCCCACACCCCATGATCACACCTGCTGTCTCTTCTCTTATCACTGAAAGATAACATATAATTTTGCAGGGATCTGGAAATAATCCGAGAATACACAGAAGATCGAAGCAGTCTTGAGAGGCAAATTGAAATCCTCCAGTAAGTTCTTCTATGAAATGTTCACCGCATTTTAGCCAATTTGTGATAATGAAACATGTAACACAAGCTGCCTTGCCCAGTGTTTAGGTCACTAGGTCACTGTGTCTTCTCATTGCAGCACATTTGGCATGGTCACTTCCCTTTCTGACTCATTTACCTCTAACTGAATTACTCCACTGCAGTCTTGTTCTCAAAGTCTGCAAGTTAGAAAAGCATATGTCATGTGTTCATGTTATATCTGTTAGGAAGGTGCCCTTCACCCTCCATGCCCTGCTGCGTATCTGTAGAGCTCCTCAGGTCCACGAGTGAATGTGGCCATAGGATAGTGTTTAGTCATTATTTTCTTACTCTGTTATGCTGGCTATAGCCGGCCCTCTCTCTCTCTCTCCCTCCCTCTCTCTCTCTCTCTCTCTCTCTCTCTATATATATATATATATATATATATATATATACATATATATATATATACCCTTAGGAGTTTTTTTTTTCCTGTTTAAAACACTATTGCCTAAGACATTCTATCCTAAGTTGTCAAATTCACAATAAATTGTAGTACTTTAATCCTCTGAGAGTCTTCTTCAAGAAACCTTGATGTTCCCCAGTTTGTTCTCGTATACAGTTTATTCTTTGGTTTTCAATCTACTAAATGAAATAATGTTGGGCTGGACAAATTTTTCTTCTCCAATATTTAGTAATCATTAAATCTCAACTGTGGGAACTACAGAGGTCATGTGTTATAGAGACTTATGAGTTCATTTACTCCTTAACTCAGTCAATAGCCTTTTTACTTAATACCTTTTATGGTGACGTACCCCTGGAATTGGGGATAGATTAGTGAATATATATATATATATATACATATATATATACATTTGTATACGCATATATATATATATATATATATATATATATATATATATCATAAGTCTAGTAGAGGAGGAAGATAGAACCTGACTACTCATAGAAATAAATACTACATATATATCAATAGATCAATCCACACATATGTATGTATAGCACCAAATTTAGAAGAATACAACAGAAGAAAGTATATTTTCCCCCATAGAGAGTGGTGGAAGGTCAGTAAAGTATCCTGGTGGAAGAGATAACAGAACTAAGATAAAAAGGATGAAGTGGCTACAAACAAGAAACTTAGATACCCTGTGGGAATTGACTCTGAGATCCTCATTTTTTTAGCCAAGGGAAGTGGATTTTAAATAGCCTTCATTATATCCTGCGAGATTCCTAAGTTCATATTTAAATTCTTAATTAGTCTGAGATCAATAGCCAAGTGCAAGCTTGATATAGATATCCTATCAGGGCTTGAAGAGGATGGGTTGTAGGAATAGCAAGCATGCTCTATGGCACACTGCATCTGGGCCTGGGCCTGAGCTATGAAAGCTGGACAATAAAGACCTGCTTGAAACCTGTTGACACAGGAGTTATCAGAGGGAAGAGTGAGTGCCTCAGCCCACCAAATTTATTCTATTTTTTAACCGTATAATTCATGCTTTTTAAAAAATTAGGTATTTTACTTATTTTCATTTCAAATGTTATCCCCCTTCCCATTTTCCCCTCCACAAGCCCTCATCCCCTCTGTCCTCCCCACTGTCTCTTTGAGGGTGCTACCCCACTAGCCCATCCACTCCTGCCTCAGCAGCCTAGCACCCCCCTATACTAGGTCATCAAGCTTCCACAGGACCAAGGGGCTTCCTTCCCAGTGATGCCAGATAAGGCAGCCCTCTGCTACATATCCAGCTGGAGGCATGGGTACTCTTTGGTTGGTGGTTTAGTCCCTGCTTTGAGGGGCGGGGTGGCGTCTGGTTGGTTGATATTGTTGTTCTCCCTATGAGGTTGCAAACCCCTTCAGCATGTACAGTCCTTGCCCTAACTTCCCTAATGGAGTCCTCATGCTTAGTCCAATATTTGGCTGTGTATATCTGCATCTGAATTGGTCTGGCTCTGGCAGAGCCTTTCAGGGGACAGCTATACTTGGCTCCTGTCAGTAAGCACTTCTTGGCATCAGCAATAGTGTGTCTGGGTTTGGTGTTAGCAGATGGGATGGATCCCTAGGTGGGACAGTCTCTGGATGGCCTTTCCTTCAGTTCCTGCTCCAATCTTTGTTCCTGCATTTTCTTTTGACAGGAGGAATTCTGGATTAGTGTTTTGAGTTGAGTGAGTGGCCCCACCCCTCAACTGGGGGTAGGGAGGCATGCCTATCCACTGGATATGGTCTCTAACAAGTTCTGTCTTCCATTTGTTGGGTATTTCAGTTAAAATCCTCCCTCTTGGGGCCTGAGAACCTGTTGGGTCCCTGGCACCTGGGATTTTCTAGTGGCTACACTGAGTACCCATCCCTCACTGATACACACCTACTTTCAAATTCCTGACCCTCTGTACTTTTCCCCATGTCCTCCCATATCTAAACTGCCCCCCCATTTCACTCTCATTCCTCTCTTCCTCCCAGATCCCTCTCTCCTTCTATCTCCCAGAAATAACTCTCTTACCTCTACTGAGTAGTACTGTAGCATCCACACTTTGTTGTGATCTTCTTTCTTCTTGGATTTCATATGGTCTATGAGTAGCATCGTGGGTATTCTGAGCTTCTTTTTGGCTAATATCCACTTTATTAGTGAGTACATACCATGTGTAATCTTTGGTGACCTCACTCAGGATATTTTCAAGTTTCATCCATTTGCCTGCAAATTTCATGAAATCTTTTTTTTTTTTAAATAGCTGAGTAGTTCTCCATTGTGTAGATGTACCACATTTTTTTTTTTTATTCATTTCTCTGTTGAGGGACATCTGGGTTCTTTCCAGCTTCTGGCTATTATAAATAAGGCTGCTTTGAACATAGTGAAGCATGTGTCCTTGTTATATGTTGAAAAATCTTTTGGATATATGCCCAGGAGTAGTATAGCTGGGTCCTCAGGTAGTACTATGTCCACTTCCTCTGTGTGTTGTAGGAGTGGGTGCAGAGCCCAGCACCCAAGGTCTTCTCCAGGTGCAGGTTCAAACCGGAAGGAACCCGTGCTACAAGCTGGGAGGGGGTTCCTGTATCCCTTGTTCCTGGGAGTCCCAGGTTACTCCTGGTGTTGAGCTAGATGTTGTGGCCTGTGATTCTGGGCATGTTAAAGCACCTTGGGGTTTAGCTTCTTCTGGGTGTTTTAGGAGTGGGTGCAAAGTCAGCACCCTAGGTCTGCTCCATCCAGGTGCAGGTTCAAACCAGAACAAAGGCCAAATTTATTCTTAAAATGCTCCCAGATTGTCAGGAAAGCAAACTAATTCATTCATTCATTATAATTTGTATTTGTTTCTGGGGTTTGAAGGGAAAGAGAAAATTACAAGAAATTTGACATATCTGTACATCTGAATGTCACTGCCTTTAAAAAAGAGTGAAAACATTGATCCCCCAGTGCTTCCTGTATATTTGACTACCTATTCCCACACAGAACAGCTAACCGGAAGCTGCATGACAGTAATGATGGCCTCAGGAGTGCACTGGAAAACACTTACAGCAAGCTCAACAGATCCTTGGTATGCAGTGTCCTCTTACAAGATATTCTGTTCTTTCTCTTATTAAAGTGTTTTGTGGCATGAAAACCATGTGATATTTTAGGATAACTTCAAAGTTGATCTTAAAGTTAGACAGTCTTAACATAAAGTAGAAGGATAATGTTTTTTAAATTAAAAAAATGTGGTCTGCCCATTTGTATAAAGAAATGAGATGATGTTAACCAAATTCTTAAATTAAATGTTCTAAGAAATAAGGGAAAGATGCCAAATGTGTGACTTTTTTCTCTAGAGGTTTTAATAATATAGGAGTTGATTAGTTTGCAGAGAATGACAGCAAATAAAAGAAAATGTGAAAAATACCGTGGTCATTAAAATCAGTGTTGCCAATGAGGATGACATAGCTATGATTCTGGCTAGTGATGTTCTCTACAGCATGCACTTGACCCTGGGCTTTGGATTTGAGGTTCTAAACCTTCCTGGCAGAAACAAGTTTGCCCAGATTTCATTTACAATGAAGCTTCTTATTTCATTTTTGTGGCTCAGCTTTGGGAATGAGACTTTAATGTCATATTAGGATGTGGAAATCAATCAGATTTTGCTTCCAGAAGAGACAAATCTGAGGAAGCTGATGTAGTACTGTCATGCCCTGGCATACTCAAAGAGCAAGCAGACTTTTGTGGAGTCTGCCGTAGAGCTATATAACAGAGAGATCTGATGAGAAAGAGAGACCAGGTCTGTTATGCTTCCTGGAACTTTCAAAATGATGTTTTCATGTTCACATTTGTTCATGTGGGGTCATAGTTTTTTTATGTGTATTGAGAGGTAAATTGTGTAGGTATGCATAAGTACATCTGCCTGGATAAATGTCTACATATTAACAACAACTTGTGTATTACAGCGTATAAATAACATATCTCCAGGGAATACAATTTCTAGAAGCAGTCCCAAATTTAATCATCATTCCTCTCAGCCACTGGCCTATGACAGGTATGTAGCACCTGTTTCTTTATTCTCTGAGTTCCAGATCAAAGTCAAAAGCAAGGCAAATTATCTCAGAACTGAACTAAAGTAAAGGAATATATTTAAGTAATAATTAATATTTATTACAATCTTATATTACTGTCCAGAAATGTGGAAAAGGAGAAAACAGTAAGTAAATATATTTAGTAGACAACAGTAATTTTCTCCATAGGCTTTTAAAGATTTTGTGTATGTCAATCCATGCCTTCCCTCGAACCACGTCCTGTGCTGTTGCATTATGAATGGTGTATTGTGCTGAGCTTTTTGTCATGATCTGTCAGTGTTTAAAATTCAAAATAAATAGAAAATGTGGCTATGTTTATGAGTTACTAAGTATTTCAGGAATCATTGAGATGTACCAAATGTTAGAATTTAACTTGCCCTTTAAGGGATCAAATAACAAACAGTTGTGTGTGTGTGTGTGTGTGTGTGTGTGTCTGTGTGTGTGTGTGTGTGTGTGTGTCTGTGTGTCTGTGTTTCTATGTGTATGTGCATGGCTACATATTTCCTGTGTTGCTAGCTACAAGTTAAGTGTATGGTACATCAAAATATAAAAAAAACAAAAAAGGCAAAAAGTGTACTGTGTAAATATATTTAAAATTCCCTGCTCAGAGTTTCTTCCCATCCTTTACCATTTATGTTCCTGGATGAAAAACACACATACAACCTTTATATTTTAATATACCTTAAGCAGCACAATAGTTGAGCAACTGCCTACCTTCCATACTGTTAGACTCTACCTTCCTATCCATAACACATGTTATTACTCACTATGTTTCATCTGGGCTGCTCTTCGCTCCATTTGACAACCAACAAGGCCCTATTTTATTGCTCAGCTAACCCTTGGCAGTTCTCCTTTCTCTTCTCTTGCACATTCTTATATTCCATGGTGGCTTCTTTTTCACAAGCCCATAAAACATCATCTCCATCCATGTCTCTTCTGCCCAGCTATTGGCTCTCAGAATTACCAATCAGAATTAACTTGGGAGCAGGGTCCCAGGGACTGGAAGACTCCAGGTCTTGGGGGGGGGGGGCACACTTAGCATTACAATAGACAGTAAAAAGACAACACCTCAATAGTATACACTGAAGCTACCCATGTGTTTGAAGCTGTTAAACACAGTTTTGTCCTGTTTTGTGTGTTGGGGCAGTACTTTTAGTATAAATAATCGTGTTCTTAGCCATCTTGATATTGCATGATGTTTTGGGCATCAAAGACAGGCTAAAGATATAGTTCTATTCTAGTTCAACTTGATTAACCAGTGAGATTATAGGCCTTACTTACAGGACTAGGAGTGACCCCAAACAACTGTCACTGGAGAATCTCATTCAAGCATGGATGCTGATTTGATTCCCCTACTCATACTGCTTTCCATTCTTTTCTCAGTCCTGTGGGGATTGTCCTTAGATGCAGTCTTGTGACAGCCATAGCAGTGCTTTACCACACCTGGTGCCAGCTTACGGTTTCCCTGCCACTGGATATGTCTCTCACTACAGTCTACCTGTGTAAAAACATGATCCTGATTTTTCTTTGTTGATTCATTAACCTTATAAAATGAACAGTTTTTTTTTTACTTATAAGCAGGTGATTATTAGGTTACTAGAAATGTACAGTTTTAAAATGCAAATTTGGTACTGCTTTTTCTGTAATAATAGTTATGGGCAGTTATGAGCAAGATGTAGAAAGAAGCATACAAAACAAAATTACTTCAACAGTCTCATTAGGATTTATTCTTGAAAGAATGATTCCACCAATGAGGTCTAGTACTGGAATGAGAGTTCCTCTCCAGTATGTTCTAAAGGACAGGGACTTCATTGCATCACCAGGACCTCAAAGACAAGCATATCCTCTCCTGCTCTTCACTCTGAACCCATTACAAACTACCATGGCCTGTGCAAATCTTCCTTCTTTGGAAATAGTTTGATGTGTGAAGTTAACAGGGTGCTCTCTTTTTTTTCTATGCTAATATACAGCTCTGCTTGCTTGCAGAAAATCTCTAGGCTTAGGATATTGACTATTTTCTGTCATAGAAGAAGAGGATAGAGAGTCATGAGACCTTCACCTAAATATTCAGTCATTGATCCCAAACCACTTGTATGTAGTTTTGTACTAATTGAAGTCTTGGGGAAGATCAGAGTAAATATTGATTGGGAAAGACTAATAGAGGTACTCCACCTGCACAGCTGAGAGGAAGCTATCCACATGGGCTTCCACTTCCCAGCTATCCACATGGGCTTCCACTTTCCAGCTATCCACATGGGCTTCCACTTCCCAGTGCAGCTCCTTCTGGCTCACTCATGCTCCTGTGAGTAGCCCTCACACACGCTCTGTAAGTAAGCACAATAAACACATTGGTTTTCTAGGGGGAACTTTTGTGAAATTGAACTTTATTTTATTATCAGGACATTGGATGAGGGTAGGCTTTGCCTAATTACCCTTACTCACCCCAAAGAAAAAATTTCCCAACACCTTGTCTTTAAAAAAAAAAAACCATAAATAACACAAAATAGAAAAGAGTTACAATCTAGAAGTAAACAAACTATTCAGAATGTAGTACAACAGTATTATAGTAAAAATGGTAGTGTTACATTGTATTTGTGTCCAGGCTAGTCATTCTTTGTATCAGGAAATAGATCAGCCAATTTCAAAGAGTATCATTTATAAGATTTCCCATTTGAAGGCATTCGTCATTGTAGATAGCTGAGAAAAATGAACTGATTGCAGTTTGCACACTTCCTTTGCCAATGCTAAGGGAACACCCTGTCCTGTATCTCCTGGCAAATGACAATGTTGTCAGCCTGTCCCTCTGTGCTCCTGTGCATTGTGAACTCCTTGGTAAAGTTGTCTCCTCTTTTATCACAAGGTCATTCCATTCTTCATATGCAGATGAGGATTGTGACTCTTTGGCTCTCTGTGACCCTCTGCAGAAGATGAATTATGAAGTTGACAGCCTGCCTGAAAGCTGTTTTGACAGCGGTCTGTCTACTCTGAGAGACAATGAGTGTGACTCCGAGGTGGACTACAAGCATCAGGGAGAATTTCAGACTTTGCACAGAACAGAGGAGAGCCTTGGGGGCGATGCATCAGACACAGATGTAAGCCAGAAGCCATGATGCTATAAGACTTCCTTTGACTAAAATCTTCCATCATGTTTTCTGGAATTCGGTCTTAACAGCACATAGCCTGTGCTGTTAAGGTCACACACAGGAAGCTTATTCATTAGAACGGATTTTCCCCCTAGCGTACTAGAGAGGAATCTCAAAGGTTTGCCTTGAAGAGGGAGTCTGCTTAGTAACCACACTGGCAGTACACTCAGCGAGCCACATACTGTTACTTTTCTTTGGTTTGTGATGTATAGATGTAAAAGATTTGGTTTTTAATGGTTGATTTTTTTTTGACAGGTTCCAGATATAAGGGATGAAGAAGCGTTTGATTCTGAAAGTGTGGCCTCTGTCTTACACTGGCAGCCCCAGGGCTCTGCTGGTGAGGGCAGCACTCTTAGTTCCTCCAGAAAGCCCATCTCAGCTCTTTCACTTCAGGTAGGTAGCTTCCAACACTCCTCTTTTCTTTATGTTGTGATACTTAAGAGGATAAATGGCCCTGTCATCCCTGGTGTGGCTCTTTCCTTCTAGACAGACATGGTGGATAACACCTCCAAGGTCACATCTCAGAAGGCTTACAAGATTGTGCTGGCTGGCGACGCCGCAGTGGGAAAGTCCAGCTTCCTCATGCGTCTCTGCAAGAATGAGTTTCAGGGGAACACAAGCGCAACTCTAGGTACGGCTCTTACTTACCCTGATAACCATAGAATTGGCATCTCCAGCTTGATTGTCTTTCTTTCAGTATCACATACACAGATTCACAGATCAAAATACCTGTGTATGAACTCATGTATATAGAGCCTGGGTGTGTATGTGTGCATAGAATAATCTTTTATTTTGATTAAGATCTAACTTGAGAAAAACCTGACATGATGTAAATCTCTGTGGACCGTTGAATCAACACAAACCCTGCTTAGATGTAGTAGATGATTTCATCCACCATGCATTTCTCAAGCCTTTTGAGGATAGCCTGCCTGGTATTTTAATGACGAAGGTACACAGTGAAGAACTCTGAATAAATCTGTAGCTTTAAGAAACTTTCACACCAGTCAGAATAAGTTGAACAAAATGAATCTTAAAAATGAAATACAGAAAAAGTGTATATTCCCATAGGTAGCTAGGGAGAACTTTCAGACACTTTGATTTTATGCTAAAAACTTTGTAATAAGCATGGCAAATTGGAGTTTAAGGTCAACATTGAGTCTGTATTTGCGTTTGTCTCTACGTGTCCACAAGAAAATGAGTTGAAGCAGTCATATTTTTCTCTGTTTTTTTCCTTCTTTGTTTTTTTTCACTCTTCTCTTTCTTTTTCTCTGAGCCGTTTTTAAAAATTAGGTATTTTCCTTATTTGCATTTCAAATGCTACCCCAAAAGTCCCCCATACCCTCCCCCCCATACTCCCCTACCAACCCACTCACACTTCTTGGCCTTGGTGTTCCCCTGTACTGAGGCATATAAAATTTGCAAGACCAAGGGGCCTCTCTTCCCAATGATGGCTGTACACAATAGGTTTCGACCATGCTGGCTCACCCACTTATCTCCCAGGTACTCCCATATCCTTGCCTACCCAACTTCATTTCTCTCTCTTTCAAAAACAAAATACACATTAAAAAAGAAAGAAGGATATAAGGAAAGAAAAAAATCAAAACAAAGAAGAAATAAGACAAAAGAAAGAAAGAAAGAAAGAAAGAAAGAAAGAAAGAAAGAAAGAAGAAAGAAAGAGAAAGATAGCAAGCCAAACCAAAAAGCTCCTTCCACGTAAACCATGGAGTTCAATTGTGTTGGTTTACTATACCTGGGCATGGGGCCTGCCCTAGTGTGTGGTTAATATACCCAGTAACATGACATTGTAGAAAAAGGATTTTTCTTCTGCCAATAGGGTATCAATTGCATATATCTTCATTGTTAGGAGTAGGACCCCTTGTCCAATTTTCCTCAGTCCTGGGATCTCATCTTGCTTGTGCAGATCCCATTCATTCTAACATAGTCTGCCATTTCATATGTTCATCAGTCCTGTTGTCTTTGCAAGACACAGACTCCTTTCAGTCATCCATCCAATCTGGCTCTTAGAATTTTTTTTTTGCCACCTCTTCCACATAGATGACTGAGCATTGATCTCTTTAAGGACTGAGTGCTCCAAAATCTTTCACTTGTACCTTGTCCAGTTGTAAGTCTCTGTGTTAATTCTTATGTACTCTAAGAATAATCATCCCTGATGAGTGTAGCATAAACACTTATTTTCTGGTGTAGCAGTGTGTCATTAGGAGTCATTTTATTGCCTTTTTATAGCATGTTAAAATAATAAGAGCTAATAGGCATATAAGGGGAAATGTGGAATATATTGAGAGTGGGCTGGGTTAGCTCACTCAGGATCATCTTTTTATAGCTCTAACTATTTGCCTATGAATTTAATAAATTCACTTTTTATAACAGTTAAGGAATATTCCAGTATATACATTATGTCATTTTTATTATCTATCTCTCGGTTGATAGACATCTGGCCTGTTTCCAATTTCTATTATAATTTCTACTCTTATGATTAGAGCAGTAAAGATCATGGATGAGCAAGTATCTCTGTAGTAGGATGGACAGTGTTTTTGTTATGTGCCTAACAACGTTATAGCTGTATCTTGAGGTAGATCTAGTCCCAGCTTCCTGTGGAACTACTACACTGATTTTTCATAATGGCCATACAAATTTGTACTCCTACAAGAATGAATGAGTGTTCCCCTTTCCCTGTAACCTCACCAATAATAGCTCTGTCATTTATTTTTTTTTTATCTTTATGATTCTGACTGAGTAAGATGAATTCACAAAGTAGTTCTTTTTTTACTATTTCCAGATGACCAAAGATATTAGACATGTCTTTTAAATGTTCTCAGCCATTTTTGTGCTTCATCTTTTTTTCTTCTTTTTTTAAGTTGGATATTTTCTTCATTTACATTTCAAATGCTATCCCAAAAGTCCCCTATACCCTCCCCCCACCCTGCTACCCTACCCACTCACTTCCATTTCTTGGCCCTGGCTTTCCCCTGTACTAGGGCATATAAAGTTTGCTAGACCAAGGGTCCTCTCTTCCCAATGATGGCCAATTAGGCCATCTTCTGCTACATATGCAGCTAGAGACACAAGTTCTGGGGGATACTGATTAATTCATATTGTTGTTCCACCTATAGGGTTGCAGAACTCTTCAGCTCTTGGGTACTTTCTCTAGCTCCTACATCAGGCGCCCTGTGTTCCATCCTATAGATAAGTGCTTCATCTTTTGAGAACTCTTAACTTCATTCTGTATCCTGTATTTTAATTGGGTTACTTTCTTGATGTTCACTTTTTTTTTTACTCTTTATATATTCTAGATTTTAATCCTCTATCAGACATATCACTGGTAAGGATTTTTTATCATTGTGTGGGTTAAAATGATAGTATTCTTGCAGTACAGAAGCTTTTTTATGAGGCCCTGTTTATTAATTGTTGGTCATAATGACTGTTTTATTGACATATTGTTCAGAAAGTCCTTTCCTGTGTCAGTGAGTTCAACCTTATTTCCCACTTACTCGCCTATCTATTTGAGGTATCTGGTCTTGTGTTAATCTCCTTAATTCATTTCTGTCTGCATTTTGAACTGGGTGATAGTTTGGACCTATTATCATTCTTCTACATCAGTGGCTCTCAACTTTCTTAATGCTGCAACTTTTTAACACAGTTGACCATGTTGTGGTGACTGCAATCGTTACATTTATTTTCCTTGTTACTTCTTAAATGTAATGTTGCTTCTGTTATGAATTGTAATGTAAATATCTGGTAAGCAGCATATTTGATGTATGATCCTGTGAAAGGGTCATTTGACTCCCAAAGGAGTCATGGCCAACAGGTTAAGAATATAGATATATATACATATCTATAAATTATATATATGCATATATATATAATGCAAATAAATTAAAAATAAATAAATATTTTAAAATTTAGAAAGTATAAATAAAATAAAAATCTGTATTTCATCAAACTGGAAAAGCATAAAAGAAATGAATGAATATTTTCATATATATAACCTACCATAGTTAAATCAAGATGAAATAAACAATTTAACAAGGCCTGCCTATAGCACTTAGAGAAATAGTAGCAGTAATTATAATCTCCCAAGCACAAACAGTGCAGGGCCATGTGGATTAAGCAAAGAATTCTATCAGATCTTTAAAGAACTAGCACAGATACTGTTCAAATTATTCTGCAAAATAGAAACTGAAGGAGCATTTCCCAATTCTTTTTACCACTATTATCCTGGTACCAAAGCTACATGAGGAACTAATAAAAAATGAAAATGTTAGTATCATTGTTTTCAAATTCAAGTAATAATCAGTAGAAGGGGTTTGAAACACATTATCATTTGCTTTTTTTCATTGGAAGAGTTATTTAGACAATGAGAAATGATGAAACAAATTGGTTGACCTCATCACATTGGGCACATTTGTAAATTTATAATTCTCTGATAAACTCTGACATAATAAAACTGAAAAATCCACCTCATTTTAATTCATAAAGGAACTAAAATTGCTCTGGTTGCTAGAGATCCTGACATACATATGTATGTGTGTGATGTATACAGCCACCTGCATACATATGTATATAAATATATATGTTTCTATGTATCTAGTGGTCACATATGAGCATCCATGTAAATGTACATATATATATGTGTGTATATATATATACATACACATATATATACATATATATACACGCATATATATTTATGTATACATGTATATATGTATATATACATATATATACAATGTTATATGCATGCATATACTTAAAATATACAAAGAGAACACATATAACATATATCTGTACGTGCATACAGATACATAGTGTTGCATGCATACATATGGGTTTTGCTTTATTCATTTTGGAAAAAAGAACTGTGCTTTCTCTATTTTATAGAGCCATCCCTTCATTGAATCAGCCTCGCTTCAGATAGAGCATCTATATTTGCACACATGTGATCTAAGTTATTTGAACCTCAGTCTTTGAAAACCAAGTGTATTTCTTTTTACTTTGGCTTTAGCTTTCCTGTCATCTAAGTCACAAGCTTAGAGAATTACCTGTCTTTCTGTTTCAGGAGTTGATTTCCAAATGAAAACTCTGATTGTGGATGGTGAACAAACAGTTCTTCAGCTCTGGGATACAGCTGGGCAAGAGAGGCAAGTGCTTTTCATAATGTTTTGGAATAAAAAAATACAAAGGCAAGCCTCATAGGGTTGGCTATACTATTATTATTTGCAATATATTACTGTGTGTTAAGATATTGTATTTATAACTATAAGGTGTATATGTAATAATAAGGCTCATCTTCTCAATATCTTCTTTCATATTTATGTGTCATTTGTATGAGAATAGGGCGTTTGAACTTCACTGAGATGATGTTTCATTTGGACATCACACTTCACTGTGGAGAGGAGACAGCATTTCTGAATGCAGGGTCCTTATTTTTGAAGCAGCAAATGATGGTTGAAGAGACTCTGTTAAATATCCTTGATTGAAGGGAGTAATAATACCAGATAAGTGACACACTCTGGTGATTCCACAGCTTAACATTTTTGCCCATAACCAGAAGTATGAAGCAAAAGTTTTAATCTTCTCTTGTTCTCTGTGGGTCAAAATTTATTCAAGTATGCAATGAATGTTTGAGATTCCTGTGTCTGTGCCATGCTCTATTCATAGTACAAAGCTTTAGTGATGAACATAGTGAACTGATTCCTGCTCTTGGTCACTACAGATTTCACCGCATTGCTTTTCCCTTTTTTAGCCATTTGGAGATAGGTTACAGACATGATGCAACTTATACCCAGGTTCCTCTCTATCTGCCCCTTAATAAATGATCTCCTTTCATGTAACAAACAAAACAAACACAAAACCCACTCTAGTTCTCTCAGAACACTATTATCCAGCATCTAGAAGTTCTACCATTTGTATTTTGGGGTATACATATAAACACATGTACACGTGTGCATATGAAGGTCATATTGCTCAATATCGGATTTCTCTTTCAGTCTCTCTCTGCCTCATTTTGAGCAGTTTTGGTGTTCCATCTGTCTGGTAGCTGGTTCCTGGGGTTGAATTTTGTTTTCATTATGCTCTACCATTGTTGTGGCTAAAGTTTGGGGTTGGGAGACATTCTTGGGATTGTCTGGACAAAGGATAGGCTTCTTCAGCGCTCTTAATGAAGTTTATCAGTAGTGTTTATTACTAAGGCTTTATTCATTGGAATAGGTTATAGAAAATAAAATCCAAAGGCATAGTAGAGCAGAAGTGAACAGGAACGATGAGGTGGAGGGATGGCAATGAGACTGTGTTTTGTCTTTTCCAGATTTAGGAGTATCGCCAAGTCTTACTTCCGAAAAGCAGATGGTGTCTTACTGCTATACGATGTTACTTGTGAGAAAAGCTTTCTTAACGTCCGAGAATGGGTGGATATGGTTGAGGTAAGGAGTATAACGAAGAGATAGAAACCTATTCAAGGGAGGCATGAGCTGTCAAGAGATCCAGCTTTGTGCCGGATGATTAGGCGCTAGTGACCTCTGCAGCCTTATCTCCTCCCAGGGACTTTTCCGAAGTTGAAGATACTTCTTCAAGTAGCTTCTGAAAACAGCTTCTGAGCTCTTTGCTAAATAAAATATAGAAACCTTGTATAAACAATTGGAAACACAGGTAGCTAAGAAGGCAACTTTTACAAACATGAAAATAGTAGAATTGGATGCACAGTATGGCAGGAATTTTATAAGCAGCTGAGATGGCACTGGGGTGTTAACAAGGGCTAAGATTGAAAGCTGACCTTGTTTTAGTTGTGATATGGGATTTTCAGACATCACAGATATGTTAGAAATATAAATGGACATTGGGGGACTTCAGTGTTGAGATGACTATGTCTCCACTTAAGTACCTTTCATAACCACAGGGAGAATTTTTAAAAATAGGACGTATACTAAGAAATGTTACTAACAAGCGTATAAACAAAAGGGTCCTAGCTTGAAAATATAAATGAGTAGTAAATACAACTTCCTAAATAAGTACATCACCTGCATTTTAAACATATTAAATTAAGTGGCTAAAGATAAGAGCTGTCTGATCTCAAGTGTGCCTGTGGATTAATAGTCTCTTCTTTGACTACAGAATTAATGGAAGAGGTATTGTGTGACTGGAATAATTCTTGGAGGTGAAACATAAGTATGACCTTTATTCTAACAGAGCATCAGTCACTATAAATTCAGTTGAAGTTACTCTCATTTCTGTAATATTTTACTTGATAAAATTATCTATATATTATATTATTTCTACAACATCTTAAAAAAATAAGACAGAAATAAGCAAATTTTACTTATGGGAACCCTGAGGCATAGAAAATATATGGCAATTGCTTTTGTTCTTAATAGTATTATATAGAGATGGAATGAATGGAACTCAAAACCTTTTGACTCAACATTGTCCATTACTTTGGTAAAGGACAAGAGTGAGTTACAAATGAATAGCAGTTGCCTTGATGAAACTAAAGGAAGCTTAAGGTGTGAGCAAGAGAGCTTCCTGCTATTGAAGAGAACACAGTGGGCTAGAGCACAGAGTACTCTGACAATCATCTTATCATTAATATTTGGGACTTAGTCTCTGTTTTCTGGCTTTGTATATGCTGAAGAACATGCTCAGAAAATCGCAGTTCAAAAGGCCAGGGCAGCCAATGAGGAAAATGTCCTTTCTTTAAGTGAGGCAACGATTTGCTTATTATAAGTGAAATTTTCAGCCATTCATATCACTTTCTCATGGGATCTGAGAAGGATGCGCTCGTAGAGTTTTTATGACAGATAAGGCAGGTGTCACACTGCATTTGGATCTCCATGTAGAAAAAGGATGGCAAAAAAAAGCCTTCCCAGAGGCCTGTTCTAAGGTGAAACATTGAAATTATAACAGTCCCTATTAATTAGGTTAAAAGGGGGGGGGCACCATTACTAGTGGCAGACATGGTAAAGACAGCTGGCTAAAATAAAAATATAGTAAAGAAATGGCAAAACAAGAAGGGACAGGGGTTAAAGGGACAGAAGAGTAAAGAGGATAGAGTCCAGGACTGTGATGAGGCAGCAAGACCAAGTGGCCATTACAGAGTAAGCAGTGTTTAAGTCCGTACTTGAAGGGGCACTACATTCTGTTTCTAAGAAGTTAGAATCTCATTTAGATATAGCTCTTTGGCTAGTGTGACTAATTGTCTTCACTGTGAATTCTGAGGAGATCACCAAAGAAGATAGTTCATGAGCATCTGAACATGTGGAGCAATAAGTGTGGAGGAGGGCCATGTACTCTTTGCTGCCTTTTGCATGAAATACTTGTATATGTCAGAAGTCAAAGATACAAAATCAAGCACAGTCTTTTGTTTGGCCTATGTCTGATCCTGTATGAGGACCATACCAGACTGAGTGAGCCTGCCATTTAAGCATGTCAGTTTAATTCCCATGTGTTTGTGGTAGGACTACTGCTTATCCTAGCTGTGAACCTGAAACTTGTGTTTCTGTTCTGTCATATAATTATATTGTAACATGACAAGATGAAATATGCCCTATGAGGTCTTCACCTCCAGATGTGAGCCTCTGGCTCCTGTAAGGATTCTGTTATCATGTGGAAGTCTGCACATAGTGACTGAGTGTTTTTGGAATCTCTGACTTAAGAGGATTGATAGCTAGGAATATTTTGCTTTGTTGTAAATTAGAGTAGTGTGTGTGAAACCTTGAACCCAGTTTTATTCTAGGATATATGAAGAATTATCTACACTTTGTCCATGGGATAAAACTGTTGATGTGGAGTGACCATTGTTTTAAGGAGACATTGTCACCTACATTCTGTGGACATCCCACCTGAACAGAATTCTGTGGTCATGCCATCGGGTCATCAAGTGATTATTTTGCACTGTGCACTGTTGATTGTACAGCTGATTCTTCTCATATCATTTACCGTTCCTATTATCCAGGAATGGAATATTTCCTATGTGGGGCAATATAGTCACTTTGGACCCAAATCATCAGCTTTACATATTCTTATTTCACCTGGCTGAATTTCATAATTCAGTTATAAATGGGGAAGTAGGGTGATTATGCTTCAAAGCATGTTGAGTTTTAAACATATTCTTGACTTTAAGCAATTTAATGTTTAAATGAGCACTAAGACACATACAATGAAAATAGCTATCAATTTTGTTCTATAACTGAAAATGATTATGAATAGTAAATTTGGCACCTTGAGACAATTGGACAGTGACAGCTACTGGTACCATTGTTATAGCACCCTACCATAATTGGTTCAGTGTTTGATGTATTTCTACTTCTTTTCTTTCCTGGTAGGATGGAACCCACAGAACTATTCCTATCATGTTAGTAGGAAACAAGGCTGATCTTCGTGATGTTGATAATGCAGAGAATCAAAAGTGTATATCAGCATATCTTGGAGAAAAACTGGCCATGGTAAGATTTGGGACTTGTCCAAAATGAGCTCAGTTTTCAGAATGAGGGGCCAAACACTTCAGCCTTTGAAAACCTGTACTTTGATAGGACATTTGACCTTCCTGTCAATAGATTTCTCTCATTCTGCTTAACAGTAATTAGGTACTCACATGAAGATCAGATGACCCCATCACTGTTTTCCTCGTGTTTGGATTTTGTGAAGACCAGACAAAATGTTTCCCACTTTTCTTGATAGATGCTGCTGGCTGTGGGAATCTATCTCTAGTACAGAAATCCTGTTGAAAACGAAGTTATTTTTAGAAGTATGATTGGCTGCAGAGAATTGTCTTCCCAGTGATAGAAGTGTAGCAGTATCTTTGCTGATGGAAAGCAATGTGAAGGCTTAGTTCTTTTCTCTAAGAATTGTCCTTAGTAGGAATTATCTAAAATTGTTTGCACCTCTGGATTTGTACAGAGAATGAGGTACACTCCTACTCTGAATGCTAATGTATGCATTGTTATCCTGTTATTGCTATCATTGTTGAAAGATCTGGGCTGTTGTATCATAGTAGGAAGCTGTGAAATAGAACCAAACAAGGTTGCCTGATGAAAATGTGATTTGATGATGATATGCACTACTTTATCAAAACAAAGAGCCCATAGGGGCAAATAATTAGGAGAAGGTAAAGAATTGTGTATTAGATAATAGTAAATGAAAGCTAAATGTAACAAACATAAAAACTAGTCACAGGAGATCAATACTATGGGAAAAACTTCATTACAGACTCAAACACACACACACATACACACACACACATACCTGAACAAATCAAAGCTCACACTACCCGACTATTCTGTATTGCATTATATTGGAGTCTTCCTTCACTGTGTGTGTGTGTGTGTTGTCTGTGTATAGGTGACAGTCTAGAAACAGTTATCCTGTGTATCTGACTGCTCTGGAGTCAGTTCTCAGCATGTGTAGTTGACTGTGTTGGAGACAGTCATCACATTATGTGTTTACTATAGTGGAGTTACCCTACATTGTATATGTAGTCCAGTGGGTTGGAGACTGTCCTCACCAGGCATAGTTCACTGTGTTGGAGTCAGCCTTTACTTTGTATAATCCAGTGTGTTGGGGATAATTGTCATACAGTGTAGTTCACTTTTTGGAGACAGTTCTACTGTTTATTACACTATGTTGGAGATAGGTCTTACCCATATTTATCTCTTCATGCTATGTTAGAAACAGTCCTGACTAAGTGTTGCTCACTGTACTAGAGATTCTTGTTGGTCTGTGTAGTTCACTGTGTTGGAAACAGTTATCACTGTATTTCACTGTGCTGCAGATAGTTCCTTTAGAATAATGTTGTGCTGAATACAGTTATTACCCTGTGTATGATGCCATGTTCGACAAATTCATCACACTGTGTAGCTCAATGTTAGACCCAGTCCTCACCCCAGTGTATTACACTTTGATGGAGGCAGTCCTTACCTGTAGTAGCTCGACTGTGCTGAGAAATTCCTCTCCCTGTGTTGTATACCATGTTGGAAACAGTCCTCATGCCTATGTAGTTCATTGTTTTGGATAAAACCTTTACTCTTATATATTTCACTGTGCTGAATACAATCTTTAACCCTATGCCTTATACTTTGTTGGTGATAGTTTTCACCTTGAGTCATTCACTGTGTTGCACATTGTGTAGGTGGCTGTTTTAGGAACAGTTCAAACATGTGTACTTCACTGAGTTCAGCCATCCTCTCCTCTCCAGTTCCTTATGTTTGAGAAAGTACTTTTCATCTATGTAGTTCATTGTGTTGGAGAAGCTCTTTATCCTGTGTCATTAGCAGTTTTGGACACAGATCTTACTGTATGTACTTCACTGTACTGGAGGCATTTCTCATCTTGTTTATTGCACTTGTTGGAAACAGCCCTCATCCATGAGACAATCCTCTACCTGCAAATTTTACTCTCAGGAGCAATCTACGAAGTCTATTCCTTTTGTTCTCAATGTGATCTTACATTTTTGGTTCACACACCAGGGGTTTTTCACTTAGTCTTTTTCAGACCTAGGATCTATGCTTGGCCTCTCCTAGCTCCAGTCTGAGTTTTCAACTTGCTCCCTTATGCATCCTCTTACTTCACCCTGTCATTCTCCAGATTTACTTTGCTTCTTCCTGTCACCCCTGTCATACATAACCATCACCAGTGCTGTTTCTACTACATATGCATTTGTGAATTGTATAGATTATCCTGTCAGTTTGCTTAATAAACCTGGTGAACCTTTTTTTATTGCCAGCTTTTCTCTCTAGGTGCTACAGAGTAGTTGCCAAATCTTTCCCTTGAATTTTGTGTTAATATCGAATCTTCATCCAAGGCTGTTTTATCTCTAATTGCCCTTTATTAAAAGAATTTGTCTTGATCTTGATTTACAATACCATACAAAAATAACTGTTGGAATTGCTTCAAGTACAAAATATTGTAAGGTTTTATGACAGGAAGACCTGATAGATACTTTCCAGAATTAGAAACAACTTAACGATTACCAAAGAATCAAACCAAAAATAGTTTAAGTGAGATAAGGGCAAGTTAGCTATCAGAAGGGCAGGCATGAGTGTTCTGAGATCAATGGGGATTTAGGCCACTAGAGCAGAGATTTATGAGCTAAAGAATATGATCTAAGGTAAAACTGGAAGATTATCTCAACTCAAGCAGTGTCCTGTTGCGCTTGAATATTATCTAAGCACCCTCTCAGAAGCAAAGGGGAGGGGGGATAGGGTGAAGAACTCAGGGAGGGAGGACCCAGAAGGGGGCAACATTTGTAAATAAATAAAAATAATTTAATAAGAAAAAAGAGTCATTTAAAGGTTATAAGCAGAGGAGTAACATAAGCAGCTATACCTCGGCAACCACTGGGAGTTGTGTATGGATGGGAACATTTCACTTCAGCAACGTAGGAGCTCTGGTAGGAGAGGCTGAGAGTATGAAGGAGGAAGCCTTAGCCAGTGCACCAAGCAGACACATTCTTTTCCTCCTCATTGAGACCAGATATTACTATGTAGTCAAGGTAATCTTAGTAGTTACAACTGATCTAATACTGCAAACACTCTTTTGATATTTATGTAATTCCTGAGTGGCTACCTTAAACAGTCGTTTTCATCTGTCTCAAATTATTTGAAGGAAATATATGTGCTTGACTATTATAAAGAAACATCCTCAAAATGAAATTTTGTTTTGTTTTTAATATAAAATAGAAATCTCATGATTAGGAACTATTCCTAAAATAACTATGTGTAGACTTTTTATTTGTCATTTGCTTATTTGTTTGTTCATGAGAGGGTCTTATATGTCAGGTTGAATTTGAATGAATATCTGCTTCTACCTTTCTAGTACTGGTATTCTAGGCATGTTCTACTACATGTCAGAGTGATCTTGTGTTGTTTGTTGTTTATGAGTCTTGAAACTCTGAGGCTTACTTTTCTTAGCTGTTACTTTTAGCAATCTTGATAGAAACACACACACGCACACACATACATGCATACATACATAATACACACAGACACATTGACTGTCATTTTTTCAAAATAAGTTATTTTTCTGTGTAGCACTGGCAGTCTTGAAACTCTATCTGAAGACCAGGGTAGCCTTGAAACCCTAGATCAGGCTGCCTTTGCCTCTCAAGTGCTGGTAGTTAAGGTGTATGCCATCATGCTTGGCTTAAAAAATGTTTTTAGTGAAATAACAAGTTTCAGAAAATTTTATCAAAGCCTTCACTGGACTGTGTGTGCTTCTTTTCTACAGACCTATGGGGCATTATTCTGTGAAACAAGTGCCAAAGATGGCTCCAACGTGGTGGAAGCTGTTCTCCATCTTGCACGGTAAAGTTTTGTTGTGTTTAGACATCTCAGTTCAAATCAAATTTTCACTTACTTAGTGGATATGTCAAATTCCTTCATTATAGCACTCAGTTAAAATATCTGCTGCTGAACATAGCTCTGTCAGTCATAAGTGTACTGGCTAGTTTTGTGTCAACTTGACACCGCTGGAGTTACCACAGAGAAAGGAGCTTCAGGTGAGGAAATGCCTCCATGAGATCCAGCTGTAAGGCATTTTCTCAACTAGTGATCAAGGGGGAAAGGCCCCTTGTGGGTGGGACCATCTCTGGGCTGGTAGTCTTGGTTCTATAAGAGAGCAGGCTGAGCAAGCCAGGGGAAGCAAGCCAGTAAGTAACATCCTTCCATGGCCTCTGAATCAGCTCCTGCTCCCTGACCTGTTTGAGTTCCAGTCCCGACTTCCTTTGGTGATGAACAGCAGCATGGAAGTGTAAGCCGAACAAATCCTTTCCTCCCCAACTTGCTTCTTGGTCATGATGTTTGTGCAGGAATAGAAACCCTGACTAAGACAGTAAGGAAAGCAGTTCATGTGTTTATTTTAAAATCTAATAATTTTGCATGTTCATTGTGAACATTGTCTAAATACGTTTCTACCAAACAAATGAGGTGATGAGATATAGTTGCAGTATTTTTAAACTTTCCTCAAAATAGCACCAAGAAAGGTAATAATTGACTAATAGAATCATCTCTTGAAACCAAAATATAAACACAACAGTAATAGCAATGGTTATTAATCTAACTAACTATATATTAGGACATTTCCCTGATCAAATAGAGAAAATCAAAATCTCAAATTGCTTATCATACCAGTTGGAATCACTGTCAGAATTGTTCCCTTTGTAATTATTAGAAGACAGCAGTCATGTGGAGAATATGTAGCATTTTGGCATGTGCATTACAGTAAAAGTCATTAGAAGACTTGTATATGTGCATGTCAGTTCTTCTGATGTTCTTAGACATGACAGTACTATCTTCCTGATTTACTGTTTTTGTTTAGTGTGTGTTCTAGTTAGGTTTTTGTCAGCTTGACATAAGCTGTTGCTATTTGAGAAGAGGAAACCTTAATGGAGACAAGACTCCCATCAGATTGATCTGTGGACAAAACTCTGGGGCATGTCCTTCATTAATAATTGACTTGGTGCCCATATGGGTGCTACCATCTCAGGGCATTTGGTCCTGGGTTATATAAAAGAGCAGGCTGAGCAAGCCATGAAAAGAAAGCCAATAAGCTACATCCCTCCATTGCATCTGGTTTTGTTTCTGCCTCCAGGTTCTGTTCTGAATCCCATGATGAACTGGTGTGTGGAACTATAAGCTAAAATAAATTCTTTTCTTCCCACATTCCATTTGGTAATTGTGTCATAGTAATTAAAACCCCTACTAAATGTATTAAGTGAAATATTCTGGGTCCACACACAGAATCTCTGGTCTACTGTCAGGGGAGGCTGTATTTTATGCTGACAACTAAATTTGGTTATGTTTCCTAGGAGGTACTTGTTCTTAAGGCATGAAAAGGCCATGGAGAGGAGTTAAGGCTTGGTATTATGAGAAGCCAAGTGAGGCTATTGGTGAAGGTGCAGCTTCAGTTGCAGTCAAAACCCAGAGGTTGACAGGGTCCTAGAAGCTCAGTACTATGTAGCAGGGTCAGAGTCCCTGAAGAAAGCCAAGGAGAGTCTGTTGGTGAAAATGTAGCCCAGTTGCTGCAGAGGTGCCAGAACCATGGGAGTGACCATCAAAAGCAGAAGCAGTTTCAACATGTAGCTGGCCTCAGTCTCTGAGCTATGCTGTGTGTCTACCCTCCATGGCCCGGGAGTCCACATTTAGAGACATTGGAATTTTAGAGAGACTGGATATTTTTGAGAAACTTTGAATTTTGAATTATGTGCTAAAGAGGCTTAGTTTTAAAAGTGTCTGAATTTAAAGACTTTAGAATTTTAAAAGTATTTTATATTGTTATACTACTATTCAGATTTTGGGGATAAATAAGAAAAGAACAGATAGGATGTAACAGTATTGTGTTTGTGTTTTAAGTTGACAAGGAGGCTACTGTCCTCCCTAGGCTGTTTTTTGTTTTGTTTTTTTGTTTTGTTTTTGTTTTGTCAACTTGACAAAAGACTCTGTGAAGAGAACAGCACAATCAAAACACTTGGTAAGCAAGCGTGTGGAGCATTGTTTTGATTGGTGATTGAAGTGGGAGGGCACAGCCCACTGTGTGTGGTGCCAATCCTGGACAAGTGGTCCTGGAGTGGATAAGAGAGTAGGTTTAGAAAACCCTAGGAAGCAAGCCAGTAAGCAGTGTTTACCTGTGGCTTCTACTTCAGTTCTTGCCTCCAGGTTCCTCCCCTGGCTTTCTTGTATGGTGGACTATGGTGTGGAATTGTAAGCTAAAATAAACCCTTTCCTTTTCACATTACTTTTGCTCATTATGTTTTATAACAGCAATAGAAACTCTAAGACACTCTGCCCTTTATGGAAACATGACTTCTTGCTGTAATAAAGGAATTATGTATCTATCAAACCCCAAACACTCATAAAATCTAAATAAGGGCAGTAATGTCTATTTACAGACAAACAAGTACATAGTTTTCTTCATGCAGTTCTTTTTCTGGTCATTTTTAACTTATGTAAGAATCATTAGTGTGGAAACTGACCTTCTAGTTTTTCTTGCTATGTTTTAATTAGTGACTGGGGTTTATAGCACCTTTTAAATCATACTCCTACCAACAGAATGCTTGGAGTGTGGTCTTGGAAAAGATTACTAACTTGAATTGAAAAAAAAAAAAAAGAAACTGATAAGAAACAGGCCTTGGGTCTTCCAGAGGTCTGAGGAACATCTGTTTGTGACAAAGAACAGAAGGTGCCTTGGGCTCAGACTAGGTGTCATTGAATAATTTCGGCATTAGCAACAACAATCCAGGGACTCCCACCTCAGCCAATGAAAACACCTGCTTAAAGCAAAACAGCATTGACATTACATATAACCTGGAATAGGGATATTTAAGTACAGTCTCTGAACATGTGGATTCTTGTTTTGTTTTGGCCAGAGCTAATGTTACATGTTGTAGATAGTAGCCATTTCCATACTTTTATCTATTAAGTCAATGAGGACTGTGTGCTTTGACACCACTGGGAGCAGCAACTCTTTTGTCTAAACAAAATACATATAGTGAAGGGGGAAATTCAACAAAACAGTGTTTGCACTTAAGTCTTTGCAGGTAGTAGGCTTTACCTTTTTAAAGTGATAGTCTTTGTGTTGATGTCTGGGTAGAGAAAATGCATCTTCGGGAGCACATTTAGGTAGGAAAGAACCCACAGGTCTTATAGAATTGCTGGGCCAAGGCTTAGTAAGAGTCAGCATTGTCCTTTCACTTAGTTTCAACACTTGTGGGTGTTGTTATGATAATCAAAGCATTTTTAACTTGGGAGCATTTCAGATTAGGATGCTTTTGATTTTTAAAATTAGGGATCCTTATCTAGTAAATGTATGTAACATTCTCAAACATATAAAATGATTCTGCGCACAAGCATTCAAAGAAGAAATACAATCCGTATATAGCAAGAAGCTGCTGCCTACATACTGCAGGGGAATAGCCTCAAAAGCTCAGTTTTAAAAAATGTTTTATCATCATTATCATCATGTACTATGTGTCACGCATGCATACGTGTGTGTGTGTGTGTGTGTGTGTGTGTGTGAGTGTGAACATTGCACATGCCATGCTGTACATGTGTGGAGTTGGCTCTCTCCTTTCACCTTTACCTGGATTCTGGGGATCACACTGAAGATCTCAGGCTTGTGTGGAAGGTGTTTTTTCCTCTGTACCTATCACTGGCTGTATTAGTCAGGGTTCTCTAGAGTCACAGAACTTATGGATAGTTTCTATATAGTAAAGGAATTTATTGATGACTTACAGTCTGCAGCCCAATTCCCAACAATGGTTCAGTAGTAGCTGTGAATGGAAGTCCAAGGATCTAGCAGTTAGTCTCACACAGCAAACAGGTGAAGGAGCAAGAGCAAGATTCCCTTCTTCCAATGTCCTTATATTGTTTCCAGCAGAAGGTGTAGCCCAGATTAAAGGTGTGTTCCACTACAACTTTAATCCCAGAGGAAAGGTGTAGCCCAGATTAAAGGTGTGTTCCACCACACCTTTAATCCCGGATGACCTTGAACTCGGAGATTTAATCTTCTGGAATCTATAGCCACTATGCCTCAAGATCTCCATACCAAGATCCAGATCAGAAACTTCTATCTCCAAGCCTCCAGATAAGGGTTACTGGTGAGCCTTCCAATTCTGGATTGTAGTTCATTCCAAATATAGCCAAGTTGACAACCAGGAATAGCCACTACACTGGCTTTCAACATTTTTTCTTATATGGAACACTGTGTAGTCCTAGAGTTCTGATGTCATCCACACATCCCTGTTTTACGTAGACATCTTTATCTGTAAAATAAAAACGAACACTGGATATGATGGTCTCAAAGTCCCTTCCAGAGTTAGAAGTCTATATGTCTCTCTATAATAGCCTGCATTCTATTAAACAGTGTAGTAACCAGTGCTTAGCTGTCTTATGGGACCATAGTAAATCACATGGATAAAGTATCTGAATCACGTCCAAGCTATAGACTAAAGTTGTTTTTATTTAGTGAAGATAGAAAGCCCATTGCTGTTTGTCAGTTCCTATATGAGCTGCATAGTTTAGACACCACATTTTCTTACTTAGAACAACTAGTCTGCAAGGTGGAAAAATTGTTTATTGGTTAGGAAAATTTGCTGCTCTTTCAGAGGACCTGGATTCAGTTATTGGTATCCATATGGTGTTTAACATCTATTGATAACTCTACTTCTAGGGAATCTGATGGCCTTTTCTGGTCTCCACTGGTACCAGGCATATGGGTGAACAAACATATGCATGCAAAACACTTATTATAGAAATGTCTTTAAAAACAACTGGTGGGAAAATACATTTTGATGGAAAACTCATGTGACAGTCAGGTCATAGCTGTTTTTGTACACTTTTAGGCTATTACAACAGATGACTTTTTATGAGTCACTGTCTTAGTCAGGGTTTTACTGCTGTGAACAGACACCATGACCAAAGCAAGTCTTATAAAAACAACATTTAATTGGGGCTGGCTTACAGGTTCAGAGGTTCAGTCCATTATCATCAAGGTGGGAGCATGGCAGTATCCAGGCAGGCATGGCACAGGCAGAGCTGAGAGTTCTACATCTTCATCCAAAGGCTGCTAGTGGAAGACTGACTTCCAGGCAACTGGGGTGAAAGTCTTAATCCCACACCCACAATGGCACACCTATTCCAACCAGGTCACACCTATTCTATCAAGGCCACACCTCCACAGGGTGCTACTCTCTGGTCCAAGAATATACAAACCATCACATTCCACTCCCTGGCCCTCATAGACTTATTCAAAAACATGAGTCTATAAGTCTATAATGCAAAATGCATTTAGTCCAACTTTCAAAGTCCTCATAGTCTGTAGAAGTCGCAACAATGTTAAAAGTCCAAAGTTCAAGGGCTCTTCTCAGATTCATCCAACTAATTAACTGTAATCCCCAAAGCAAGGCAGGAAACCAGCTGGGCAAACTCCAAACTCTGCATCTCCATGGCTGATGTCTAAGCAGTCTTCAGATCTCCACTCCCTTTTTGTCTTTATTGACTGCGACAAACTGCTTTCTTCTGGGCTGGTTCCACTCCCTGTTAGCAGCTTTCTTCAGCATGTATCCCATGGTTCTGAGTCTCCAAGGCAATTTCAATGTTACAGCTTCTTGCTTCAGTGTCTGGCATTCCACTTGATCTTTTGGGCTCCTCCTAAGGACTGGCATCACTTCTCCAGCTCTGCCCTCTGTAGCACTCTAAGCTCAGGTTGATCCACTCCACTACGGCTGCTGTTCTTGGTGATCATTCCATGGTACTGACATCTCAACTACACTGGGGTTTTCCACTCCAACTAGGCTTCACCAATAGCCTCTCATAGACTCTCTTCATGGTTCCAAGCCTCAAATCCTTTTCGTGACCCCTTCAGTCCTGGGCCATCAACTACAGATGAGGCTATACCTTCTCCAATGGCCTTCCATGACCTCTTACAGTGCCAAGCCTCAGCTGTTCTTCATGACACCTTCATGCCTTCAAAACCAGTACCACCTGGGTGATTCTTATACATTACCAAGTCCAGCTGCAGCACGAGATACAACCTTGGCTATCTCTGGAACACAGCTTCTTTGTGCTCCCAGAAAACACTTCCCAGAAGATTTCACCTCAGTGATGCTGGTCTCTTCATATTCACTGCTAATTTCTTAGATCCAGCTAACCAGCATCAATTGTCCCAGTAGTTCCTTCCATTCTTAACTCTAGAGCCAGAGCCACATGGCTGAAGCTGCCGAGTTCTGCTGCTTACAGGAACTAGAACATGATCCCCTTCTACATTATCACTGGCTTTATGTTTTCTAAATCCTTCACTGCCTAAGCTTGGCTATCCTGGTTCTTGCTCTGTAGATTGACCTTGAATGCAGAGATCAGCATGCCTGTCTCATGGGATTAAAGGTGTGTACTACCATGCCTGGATCTATATTCAGCTGGGTAGGATCTTGCCCCAAGGTCCCATTCCCTTAATCTGTTATTTCAGGATTTTGCTCCATTTCACTTCCTGGTATGCCTTTAATACTCGAACCATATATATTATATTTTACCTTTCTAAGCTTGCTATGCTTGCTTAGAACTTCTTTTTATGAAACTTCTCTTTATGAAACTTAACAAGAGAACAAAGTCTCTGCTGGGCTTTTTTGAAACTTCCTTTGTCAATACAATTAATGCAATTACTCCAAGTCTCTTCACCTTAGCTTCAGGCAGACTTTTCATACAAGGGCAAAAAATAGCCACATTCTCCACCAAAATACCACAAAAACAGTCTTTATGCCACATACTGAAAGTCTTCTCCTTTGAAATCTCTTGGGCCAGGTCAATACAGTTCAAATTACTCCCAGAAACAAATTCCTCCATATTCCTACTAGTATGACCCTTTAAGCTCCATTTAAAGCATTCCACTGAGTTCCAAATCCCAAGTTCAAAAAATCCACATTCTTTCAAATAAAAGCATGGTCAGGCCTATCACAGCAATACCCCACTCCTGGTACCAACTTCTGTCTTAGTCGGGGATTTACTGCTGTGAACAGACACCATGACCAAGGCAAGTCTTATAAAAACAACATTTAATTGGTGCTGGCTTACAGGTTCAGAGGTTCAGTCCATTATCAAGGTGGGGGCATGGCAGTATCCAGGCAGGCATGGCACAGGCAGAGCTGAGAGTTCTACATCTTCATCCAAAGGCTGCTAGTGGAAGACTGACTTCCAGGCAACTGGGGTGAGAGTCTTAAGCCCACACCCACAGTGCCACACCTATTCCAACCAGGTCACACCTATTCCATCAAGGCCACACCTCCACAGGGTGCCACTCCCTGGTCCAAGAATAAACAAACCATCACTGTCACTTACTGGGGTTTTTCATTGCTAAGTTTTATTGCATTATGACCTGGCTTCACTCCCAGTTTTATTTTCAGAGTGTCATTAACATAGCATATACCTGCATTTTTCATAGATTTAAGAAACTGAACACCAGCTTATCTTCAATCAGATAATTTAAAAAAAAAATTTTTACAGTTAGTTCTGTTTTAGTACTTTAAGTCTCAGTCAATTGCTAGCTCTTTTTTTTCTTTTATTGGATATTTTCTTTATTTACATTTTAAATGTTTTCCCCTTTTCTGGTTTCACCTCCAGAACCCCCCATCCCATCCTCCTCCCTCTTCTTCTATGAGGGTGCCCCCCACCCTCCCACTCCTGTCTCCCTGCCCTGGCATTCCCCTGCACTGAGGCATGGAACCTTCACAGGACCAAGGGCCTCTCCCATTAATGCCTGACAAGGCCATCCTCTGCTACATATAAAGCTGGGGCCATGGATCCCTCCGTGTGTACTCTTTGGTTAGTGGTTTAGTTCCTGGGAGCTCTGGGAGGTCTTGTTGGTTGATATTGTTGTTCTTCCTCTATGGGGTTGCAAACCCCTTCAGCTCCTTCAGTCCTTTCTCTAACTCCTCCTTTGGGGCCTCATGCTCAGCCCAATGGTTGGCTGCGAGCATCCACCTCTGTATTGAAGACCAGCTTTGAACTTAACATTATTTAATAACATTAAATATATAACTTGGAGCCATAATACAGAAGTATAGCTAAAGACTAGTCATGCAGGTGGATCTTGACTTGGCGTGGCTTCTAGAGAACTGTTGATTGATGGGCGTTTGTATGTCTGCTGAAACTATCCTTAACTCTCTCCTGCTCTTGAATTGGACTGGGTGTTACAATTTTCTACTTGGAGGCAAATGTTTGTGCTCAGACTTCCTCCATCACCCAATCACTCTACATTCTTTAATCACTGCACATGTGTTCATTTGATTGCCTGATCTTGCTTTTCAGTTGTTTTTCTTGAAGAGCTGGCCTGGACTTTGTGTGGGCTGCACATGCTTTCAACCACTGAGATACACCCTAGCCCTAGAATAATCTTTATAATGAGAACTGCACTTTCTGGTTTGGCTCTTAGTCCCCACCTTGTACTTTCTGTAAAGTATAAAGTCCAGGCTGCTCCCATGTGGCTAACGATCTGCATGGCCTTGCTTTACCTACCTCTCTACTTGAATCCATTTTTTTTTGAAATTTGAATAATAATTTGGAGACACAGCAAACTTTGTATCTAGTAATGTCCAAATTCTTTTAGGCCTTGCTTAGCCTTTGGGAATGCTATTGCTGAATCTTGAATTCCCCTGCTGAAATGACAGGAGATGAATATCACTTCTTTTTTTTTAATTATTAATTTAATATTTTTAGAGAATATCATACTTGAATTCTATATTTACCTTATTTCTATCATTCCATATCCTGGATTCAACTCCTTTTATGTCCTCCTGACACCCTTTCAAATGTATGACTCCCTTAGTTTTTTTTTTTTTTTTTTTTACACATATACTTGTACACAGGGACACACGCAGATACACACACACACACACACACACACACACACACACTCACATACACGCATGCATGCACACATCTCTACTGAGCTACCTTACTGTTGTTTATTTGTAGATAAAGGTATTTAATAGAAGGAAGAGTTTTGGGTCCATTATCATTACAGCAGAAATGTATAGCAGCAGTCAGGCAGGCATGAAGACAGGAGATGGAAACAGAGGTGAGGAAGCCCTTGGATTAGGTAGATATATCTCTTTAGGTATATCTAAAATGATAAATCTTAAACAGGAAGCAGAGAGCAAACATGAAATGGTACCCAGGATTTGAAACCTCAAAGTCTGCTCTGAGTGATATCCTCCAGCAAGGTCAAAGCTCTGTTCAATCCCCAGTCTACCAACTAGAAACCAACTCTTCAAATGCTTGAGAATATGGGGGACATTTAATTAGAACAATCACAGAAATTCTTCCATTGTCAGCTTCCCCTAGAAGCACCTGGGTTCCTTCAAGACATTGTACATGAGTATTAGATATATACTTGTGACCATGCAATTATTTATCTCGGTATCTATCTCTTCCCCGGAGCCTTCAAGCTGACAGCCTATAATTTCAGCACAGATGGGACATAGTTTTATGATAAAATGACCAAGGCTTTGCATTTGGAAACTGTGTCAGTTTTCTATTGGCACTGTAATTAATTTCCACAGGTAAGTAAACAAGCAGCTTCCTTTTGTTGTAATTGTTTTCTCCATTTCCCAGGGAAGTGAAGAAAAGGACAGAGGATGACGACAGCAGATCTATCACCAGTCTGGCTGGGTCTACTTCTAAAAAGTCACTGCAGATGAAGAACTGTTGCAATGGCTAAAGCCCAGTTGTTCTGTGTTCACAAAGTCCTTGCTTCCAGATTACTGACTGTGGGACCCTGGCTCTCCATGAAGCAGTGCATAATATGACACTGGGATCTGAGGAATCACAGCCTGGCCAATTGCACTGTTCTTCCCCGCTCTCAGCAACCTGAAGCTTGCTTTGTTCTATCTCAGTGAGCTATTTGGGATGGCTGGCCCTATAGATCTAAGAGAAAATGTGTTAATGTTTTTAATATGATATGGTAAAATAAAATAACATTTCTCAGATCAAAGCTATTGAGAAACCACTTATAACACTGCTTTATAAGAAAACCTGTAGTTTGTAATTATCCTGTGACAGTGTTTACTTAAAATTTTGGACAAAAGAGTATAATACTTTATTTGTATTATGGAACTCAGTGGTTTAAAACAGAGAATTAGGCAACTGGCAGTGTATTATATATTACAGTTTTAAACCATGGCTGGTGTAAGGTAGCATGAATGGTTTCATTTGGCACCTCAGCTTAGCCTGATAACATGGTGCCTGTTCAGGCCACATTACAATGTTCCCATCTGGAAAACAAGTAAGTTGTTCTCTAGGGCCTTTCAGATTCTGTAGCATCTTAAGAAGGGGGAAGGGTGCAGTGGTCCACAGTCAGGAAGGACCACTGTGAAGTCTGTGGCTTAAATCATTAAGTGAAAATGTTAGTAAAGATGTGTATAATACATACTACTGGGAGAACTATGCCACCAACAGGTATCTCACATAGTGACTGCCAGAGGCTGGGGGAAGAAGGGAGTTGGCACTAATGGTCAACCTTCTTAGGAGGATGGCCACAGTCTCATGGCATCTGCCTGGCAGTAGTCGTGCTAAAAGCCACCAAACTCAGTATTTGAAAAGGATAAGTGTTGAGAATGTGAATTATGTTTCATGGAAAATATAATGGTAACTGAAGTAACAATACTTTGCCAAATGAATATATTGTCGCGATTTCACATTGTCCTGTGGTTTAACATATTATCTGTAGCATAATGCCAGCCCCTCAGCACCTAACTTCAAGCATTAACTTTCTCCTTGATGAACAATGTAAGGTTGTTATTAAGCATAGCTTTGGAATGTGCTGCATCTAAAAGAGGACCAGTCTTTAAAACTTTGAGTCTGTCCTTTAGATAGTGACTAAAGGACACTATCCTTACTAGTGTGACTGCTCCTCACTGGTTTTGTTTTTCTCCTGGAACCTGCAGTGCCTTCTGACCAAAATGTCTTCCAAGAGTCAGAAGCTTCACTATCTGACTCAGGATGGGCCGACAAAAACATGTTTCTAGTGGCCTGAACCAATTAGATTATTCTTAGTAAGAGACTCAGATACCTTGGTTCATATAGATCTAGGCTTTGAATAGCTTACCCAGAACATAAATAATCGCTGTTACTTATGTAAGTTGTATAGTATCTGTTCAAGCATTCTTTTTTTTTAGCTAAAATAGTTGCTTAGGCTAGTGAGGTGTCTCAGGAAGTACAAGTACTTGTTGCACAAGCTTGCCAACTCCAGATTTGTACCTGACCCCACAGTGGAAGGGCAGAACTGTCTCCTGAAAGTGGTTCTCTAACCTTCATATGTGTGTTCTAGTGAACAAATGATATGTCCACACACATAGAATAGTAGATATTTTTTAATAACACTTCCTTTAAACAAACCCTTCTGTGCTTTTGATGTTTGTCATTAAACTTTAAATTGTTTGAGCTTCATTATATTTTTTTAATAAATGGGAACTGACTAGATACATTTATACACAAAAGTTACATACCTTATCCCTATAGAAATACTCTAGGGTCTTAACAAGAAAATTGAATCTTCAGTATCTACATAGGAATTGCTATTTTGTGGTTAATGGTTTCTAGCTTCAGCTGAAAGGTTACTGATTAAAAAGAATACATTGATTGTGAGGAATGGCCAGAGAAATTGGCACACAGGTTGAGGTGGTGGTCATTTTGTAATATATGTCACAGTTAGAAGTTTGCTATTAGTCTCACCTTCAGGTGTGGGTTTCCAAGACAAGGCTGAGTCTTATACATTGATGGATTGCACTCACCGAACAGACTCTGTTAGCATGTGTGCTAGCCTGTTCTCTTTATTTATTTTCCCCAAAGTCCTTTTGTCTTCTATTCTCTGTAACCAAGGGTGTATTATTAATGCAGACGTTCTGCCTGGGGTTTTGCCTCTAGTTGAGGGGCCAGAACAGCTGTGTTTACCAGAAAGTTGTCTAGGTGACATGACTGACAAGCTTAGTGATCTGAATATAAAATATTCAAATTAAAGATTACTATCTCTACATAACAAACTTGTTTAAGGAAAAGCTAAATCAAACTATTTTTATCTGATTTTTTGGGAGACTGTTTTGATTTCTTGAAAAGTGTTCTCAAATTTAAATTATATTTTAAGTAAAGACAAAATAATGTTTTCAGCTTAAGCTTACTTAGATATATTAACACATTTCTCACAAATAATGTATTTTGTATTCATTTTTCCTTAGACAACTTTTAAAAACCCAACGATGCTATATCTTCCTTTTAAATACTCTCTAACACATTGGATAATGTATTAATTATCAAAAATAATGTTGGAGAAGCAGGCATTTTTTTCACTGTTAACTTCTAGGCCTGTTAATTTTTATAATTTATTTTTCTTCTTGCTGCTTTATACAATGTTATATAACATTTAACTATTTAATACTGTGTGATTTGAATAAATAAAACTGTCCTTCCTCCTCTAATGTTAAAATTGAGGTTAAGGGTAAAGGCTTATTTTCATATTTATACAGTGGTTAGACTCAGAATATTGTTTTGTAGGTTTTTGTTGTATATATGTATAAGAAATTCAGTGTGTATATGACAGGTAGGCAACTGGGAACTGAGTTACTCTTATGTATATGATTTTGGTTTATATGGTTTGCATTTTTCACACTTTAAGCTGTATTTCATCCTACTGTTTATATCTTTTCAAACAATTGAAATACCATAAAATATAATTGTATAACAATGAAACTTTTCCAAGGAGCTACAGAATCTGTGCCTTAAAAAATACAATAAAGTGCTCTTCTTTTGGCCCCTGGGCAGTTTCTTGAGCTTTTCTGTGGGTGTTGTGAAGCTGCTGTTCCACAGTGTCTGCAGGAGACAGTGTTCTGTCAGCACTTGTGTTTTCTGGTCATGCCATTCTAGCAGTGGGAGAAAAGGATGAATGAATGTGTGCATTAGGTACCTCAGCACAGGGCAGCAGGGAGTGCATTGAGAAAATTGGAAGATCAATAGTATGACTTTTCTAATAACATTGCTGGATATGCTATAGCCATTCTTAGCTTTTTCCCCCCTTCTTTTTAGCAGTACCCCCAGAACTGTGTCTCTAGTTGCATATGTAGCAGAGGATGGCCTAGGCAGCCATCAATGGGAAGAAAGGCCTTTGGTCTTGCAAAGATCATATGACCCAGAACAGGGGAATGCCAGGGCCAGGGAGCAGGAGTGTGTGGGTTAGGGAGCAGGGTTAGGGGAGGGTATAGGGGACTTTCAGGATAGCATTTGAAATGTAAATGAGGAAAATATCTAATAAAAAATTTAAAAAAGGATTTCATATATTGCACTGTACTTACATTTCGGCTTCATCTCTCTTCTTTTCCCATGTCCTTTCTGCTTCATGAGTGAATTCTTTTACTGTAATTATTTTTACACACACACGCACACACACACACACTCACACTCTCACACTTACACTCCTGTTGAATCTGTGCACTATTGCTTCTCTGTACACACATTTTTAGGGATGAACAGTTGATATTGGCTAACCTTTCAGGATGCTTATTCATTAAAAAACAACATGTCTTAATGGCCACATGGGCTCTGCAGTCAGCTTGCTTGGCCTCATACTCTAGTAGAGTAACTGAGCAATGAACAGGGTATCTAAATGCCAGAGGTTGTTTGTTTTTAATCAGTGAAATAAGCATTACAGCAGACACTTCTCATGAAGTTTTCATGAGAACTAAGTGAATTCATGTCTGTAATGCTTTGGAATTGTTCCTGGTGCATTTATCTCCCTCAGTTTAAAACTTTAAGCGTCATTGCTTATTCTGATTTAGGAGAAGAGGTTCTGCAGCAGCGAATAATTAAACTTGTAAGTTTTCTGGATGGCTTAAGAAATGAAGCATAGAGGAGAATATCTCTTCTGTTGATTGTCTCTCGCATGCATTCTTGTTGTTTCAAATGACTCAAATTTGGGGTATTATGTACTCTAGGATATGATATTAGGAGAAGTTGACAACGAGGAGATAACTAGAGGATAGTGAAGGTTTGAAAATCAGAATAGAATCAAGACTGAAGTCAGATTGTCACTAACCAGTGACTGGTAGAACCAGTAGTGAAGGGATGAAAAAAAATGAGGACACTTTGGCTGAGACCTCAAATCTGTAAGTCAGTAAAAGTTCTGGTACATAATGGGCTTTACTTAGTAGAAAGTAGCCTTTAGAGCACCAGGGTGCCTTGCCAGCACAGTCGCCCGACACCCGCAAGGGCCCACACAGGATTCCCCATTGGACCCTAAGACCTCTGGTGAGTGGAACACAGCGTCTGCCCCAATCCAATCACGAGGAACCTGAGACTGCAGTAAATAGGGAAGCAGTGGACCCGGGCCTGACCTGGGACACAAGTCCCTTCCACTCCACTCAAGCACCAGGGTGCCTTGCCAGCGGAGTCGCCCGACACCTGCAAGGGCCCACACAGGATTCCGCACGGGACCCTAAGACCTCTGATGAGTGGAACATAACTTTTGCCAGGAGGCAGGTTCGAACACCAGATATCTGGGTACCTTCCCTGCAAGAAGAGAGCTTGCCTGCAGAGAATACTCTGCCCACTGAAACTAAGGAGAGAACTAGCCTCCCAGGTGTGCTTATAGAGGCTAACAGAGTCACCTGAGAAACAAGCTCTAACCAGAGACAACTATAACAGCTAGCTTCAGAGATTACCAGATGGCGAAAGGCAAACTTAAGAATCCTACTAACAGAAATCAAGACCACTCACCATCATCAGAACGCAGCACTCCCACCCCACCTAGTCCTGGGCACCCCAACACAACTGAAAATCTAGACCCATATTTAAAAACATTTCTCATGATGATGATATAGGACATCAAGAAGGACTTTCATAACTCAATTGAAGAAATACAGGAGAGCACTGCTAAAGAGTTACAGGCCCTTAAAGAAAAGCAGGAAAACACAACCAAACAGTTAGAAGTCCTTAAAGAAAAAACAGGAAAACACATCCAAACAGGTGATGGAAATGAACAAAACCATACTAGAACTAGAAAGAGAAGTAGACACAATAAAGAAAACCCAAAGCAAGGCAAAGCTGGAGATAGAAACCCTAGGAAAGAGATCTGGAACCATAGATTTGAGCATTAGCAATAGAATACAAAAAATGGAAGAGAGAATCTCAGGTGCAAAAGATTCCATAGAGAACATCGGCACAACAACCAAAGAAAATACAAAATGCAAAAGCATCCTAACTCAAAACATCCAGGAAATCCAGGACACAATGAGAAGACCAAACCTACGGATAATAGGAGTTGATGAGAATGAAGATTTTCAACTTAAAGGGCCAGCAAATATCTTCAACAAAATAATAGAAGAAAACTTCCCAAACATAAAGAAAGAGATGCCCATGATCATGCAAGAAGCCTACAGAACTCCAAATAGACTGGACCAGAAAAGAAATTCCTCCCGACACATAATAATCAAAACAACAAATGCACTAAATAAAGATATAATATTAAAAGCAGTAAGGGAGAAAGGTCAAGTAACATATAAAGACAGGCCTATCAGAATTACACCAGACTTTTCACCAGAGACTATGAAAGCCAGAAGAGCCAGGACAGATGTTAAACAGACACTAAGAGAACACAAATGCCAACTCAGGCTATTATACCCGGCCAAACTCTCAATTACCATAGATGGAGAAACCAAAGTATTCCACGACAAAACCAAATTCACACATTATCTTTCCACGAATCCAGCCCTTCAAAGGATAATAACAGAAAAGAAGCAATACAAGGACGGAAATCATGCCCTAGAACAAGCAAGAAAGTAATTCCTCAACAAACCAAAAAGAAGACAGCCAAAAGAACAGAATGCCAACTCTAACAACAAAAATAAAAGGAAGCAACAATTACTTTTCCTTAATATCTCTTAATATCAATGGACTCAATTCCCCAATAAAAAGACATAGAAAAACAGACTGGCTAAACAAACAGGACCCAACATTCTGCTGCTTACAGCAAACCCATCTTAGGGAAAAAGACAGACACTACCTCAGAGTGAAAGGCTAGAAAACAATTTTCCAAGCAAATGGTCTGAAGAAACAAGCTGGAGTAGCCATTCTAATATCGGATAAAATCTACTTCCAACCCAAAGTTATCAAAAAAGACAAGGAGGGACACTTCATACTCATCAAAGGTAAAATCCTCCAAGAGGAACTCTCAATTCTGAATATCTACACTCCAAATGCAAGGGCAGCCACATTCATTAAAGACACTTTAGTAAAGCTCAAAGCACACATTGCACCTCACACAATAATAGTGGGAGACTTCAACACACCACTTTCATCAATGGACAGATCGTGGAAAAAGAAACTAAACAGGGACACAATGAAACTAACAGAAGTTATGAAACAAATGGACCTGACAGATATCTACAAAACATTTTATCCTAAAACAAAAGGATATACCTTCTTCTCAGCACCTCACAGTACCTTCTCCAAAATGGACCATATAATTGGTCACAAAACAGGCCTCAACAGATACAAAAATATTGAAATTGTCCCATGTATCCTATCAGACCACCATGGCCTAAGGCTGATCTTCAATAACAACATAAATAATGGAAAGCCAACATTCACGTGGAAACTGAACAACACCCTTCTCAATGATACCTTGGTCAAGGAAGGTATAATGAAAGAAATTAAAGACTTTTTAGAGTTTAATAAAAATGAAGCCACAACATACCCAAACCTATGTGACACAATGAAAGCATTTCTAAGAGGGAAACTCAAAGCTCTGAGTGCCTCCAAGAAGAAACAGGAGAGAGCACATACTAGCAGCTTGACAACACATCTCAAAGCTCTAGAAAAAAAGGAAGCAAATTCACCCAAGAGGAGTAGAAGGCAGGAAATAATCAAACTCAGGGGTGAAATCAACCAAGTGGAAACAAGAAGAACTATTCAAAGAATTAACCAAACGAGGAGTTGGTTCTTTGAGAAAATCAAGAAGATAAATAAACCCTTAGCTAGACTCACTAGAGGGCACAGGGATAAAATCCTAATTAACAAAATCAGAAATAAAAAGGGAGACATAACAACAGATCCTGAAGAAATCCAAAATTCCATCAGATCCTTCTACAAAAGGCTATACTCAACAAAACTGGAAAACCTGGACGAAATGGACAAATTTCTGGATTAGATACCAGGTACCAAAGTTAAATCAGGATCAAGTTAACCATCTAAACAGTCCCATATCCCCTAAAGAAATAGAAGCAGTTATTAATAGTCTCCCAGCCAAAAAAAAGCCCAGGACCAGATTGGTTTAGTGCAGAGTTCTATCAGACCTTCAAAGAAGGTCTAATTCCAGTTCTGCACAAATTATTTCAAAAAAATAGAAGTAGAAGGTACTCTACCCAACTCATTTTATGAAGCCACAATTACTCTGATACCTAAACCCCAGAAAGATCCAACAAAGATAGAGAACTTCAGACCAATTTCTCTCATGAATATCGATGCAAAAATACTCAATAAAATTCTGGCTAACCGAATCCAAGAACACATTAAAGCAATCATCCATCCTGACCAAGTAGGTTTTATTTCAGGGATGCAAGGATGGTTTAATATATGAAAATCCATCAATGTAATCCATTATATAAACAAACTCAAAGACAAAAACCACATGATCATCTCGTTAGATGCAGAAAAAGCATTTGACAAGATCCAAAACCCATTCATGATAAAAGTCTTGGAAAGACCAGGAATTCAAGGCCCATACCTAAACATGATAAAAGCAATCTACAGCAAACCAGTAGCCAACATCAAAGTAAATGGAGAGAAGCTGGAAGCAATCCCACTAAAATCAGGGACTAGACAAGGCTGCCCACTTTCTCCCTACCTTTTCAACATAGTACTTGAAGTATTAGCCAGAGCAATTGGACAACAAATGGAGATCAAGGGGATACAAATTGGAAAGGAAGAAGTCAAAATATCACTTTTTGCAGATGATATGATAGTATATATAAGTGACCCTAAAAATTCCACCAGAGAACTCCTAAACCTGATAAACAGCTTCGGTGAAGTAGCTGGATATAAAATTAACTCAAACAAGTCAATGGCCTTTCTCTACACAAAGAATAAATAGGCTGAGAAAGAAATTAGGGAAACAACACCCTTCTCAATAGTCACAAATAATATAAAATATCTCGGCATGACTCTAACTAAGGAAGTGAAAGATCTGTATGATAAGAACTTCAAGTCTCTGAAGAAAGAAATTAAAGAAGATCTCAGAAGATGGAAAGAATGCCCATGCTCATGGATTGACAGGATCAACGTTGTAAAAATGGCTATCTTTCCAAAAGCAATCTACAGATTCAATGTAATCCCCATCAAAATTCCAGCTCAATTCTTCAACGAATTAGAAGGAGCAATCTGCAAATTCATCTGGAATAACAAAAAACCTAGGATAGCAAAAACTCTTCTCAAGGATAAAAGAACCTCTGGTGGAATCACCATGCCTGACCTAAAGCTTTACTACAGATCAATTGTGATAAAAACTGCATGGTACTGGTGTACTGACAGAAAAGTAGACCAATGGAATAGAATTGAAGACCCAGAAATGAACCCGCACACCTATGGTCACTTGATCTTCCACAAGGGAGCTAAAACCATCCAGTGGAAGAAAGACAGCATTTTCAAAAATTGGTGCTGGCACAACTGGTTGTTATGTAGAAGAATGCGAATCGATCCATACTTATCTCCTTGTACTAAGGTCAAATCTAAGTGGATCAAGGAACTTCACATAAAACCAGAGACACTGAAACTTATAGAGGAGAAAGTGGGAAAAGCCTTGAAGATATGGGCACAGGGGAAAAATTCCTGAATAGAACAGCAATGGCTTGTGCTATAAGATCGAGAATTGACAAATGGGACCTCATGAAACTCCAAAGCTTCTGCAAGGCAAAAGACACCATCATTAAGACAAAAAGACCACCAACAGACTGGGAAAGGATCTTTACCTATCCTAAATCAGATAGGGGACTAATATCCAACATATATAAAGCACTCAAAAAGGTGGACTTCAGAAAATCAAATAACCCCATTAAAAATGGGGCTCAGAACTGAACAAAGAATTCTCACCTGAGGAATACCGAATGGCAGAGAAGCACCTGAAAAAATGTTCAACATCTTTAATCATCAGAGAAATGCAAATCAAAACAACCCTGAGATTCCACCTCACACCAGTCAGAATGTCTAAGATCAAAAATTCAGGTGACAACAGATGCTGGCATGGATGTGGAGAAAGAGGAACACTCCTCCATTGTTGGTGGGATTGCAGGCTTGTACAACCACTCTGGAAATCAGTCTGGCAGTTCCTCAGAAAATTGGACATAGTACTACCGGAGGATCCAGCAATACCTCTCCTGGGCATATATCCAGAAGATGTCCCAACCGGTAAGAAGGACACATGCTCCAGTATGTTCATAGCAGCCTTATTTATAATAGCCAGAAGCTGGAAAGAACCCAGATACCCCTCAACAGAGGAATGGATACAGAAAATGTGGTACATCTACACAATGGAGTACTACTCAGCTATTAAAAAGAATGAATTTATGAAATTCCTAGCCAAATGGATGGACCTGGAGGGCATCATCCTGAGTGAGGTAACACATTCACAAAGGAACTCACACAATATGTACTCACTGATAAGTGGATATTAGCCCAAAACCTAGGATACCCAAGATATAAGATACAATTTGCTAAATACATGAAACTCAAGAAGAAAGAAGACTGAAGTGTGGACACTATGCCCCTCCTTAGAAGTGGGAACAAAACACCCATGGAAGGAGTTACAGAGACAAAATTTGGAGCTGAGATGAAAGGATGGACCATGTAGAGACTGCCATATCCAGGGATCCACCCCATAATCAGCTTCCAAACGCTGACACCATTGCATATACTAGCAAGATTTTATCGAAAGGACCCAGATGTAGCTGTCTCTTGTGAGACTATGCCGGGGCCTAGCAAACACAGAAGTGGATGCTCACAGTCAGCTAATGGATGGATCACAGGGCTCCCAATGGAGGAGCTAGAGAAAGTACCCAAGGAGCTAAAGGGATCTGCAACCCTATAGGTGGAAAAACATTTTGAACTAACCAATACCCCGGAGCTCTCGACTCTAGCTACATATGTATCAAAAGATGGCCTAATCCGCCATCACTGGAAAGAGAGGCCCATTAGACACGCAAACTGTATATGCCCCAGTACAGGGAACGCCAGGGGAAAAAAAAAAAGGGAATAAGTGGGTAGGGAAGTGGGGGGGGGGTATGGGGGACTTTTGGGATAGCATTGGAAATGTAATTGAGGAAAATATGTAATAAAAATAAATAAATAATTAATTAAAGAAAAAAAAAGAAAGTAGCCTTTATGTTTATACTACATGAGATAGTCAAAATTCCACAAAGGAATAAATTCTCAGGGAAGTATGCAATTCACAAGCTTTGAAAAAATGATTTTCATTTCACATTTTTATTTTAAGCTATATTTTCCTATCTGAAAAATAAAAAGGGAGTAAAAAATAATTGTGATTTCAGGGTAAACATTTTTCATGGGCAAAATTCTAGGAATACTATTTTTATTTTTCTGCAGAAATTTTCTTTTATGTGTCAGGTTTATTTTTGAATTTGTTTCATAATTTTCTAAAGAGTGATAATGTAAGTAAAAGTCTTTTAACTGTGACTACTCTGACAGTCCATTAGCACATTGAGAGGGAACAAAATGGACAAAAGACCTTTCTGTTTTAAAATATCACATTTGAGCTTCATATTGTAGAAAGGAATCTATATGTCCCTAATGATGAGCCTGTTCTGAGTTACCTTTTAACAAGTGAAGAAGAGTGAAGGACTTAAGGCCATTGTTATCTGTGAAACTTCCGCTACTCAGAGAGAAACAATAATGAGGAAAAGTACAAAGGTTATTGAGGGAAGCCCCATGGATTTGAGAGCAGAATGACTACCCAGCCAGAGGAAAGGATCAGACTCTAAAGTGTCTGGTGGCCTTTCCCTATTGTTGCTTCTCTGAGTAAAGGTGAGATGGAAGACAGGTCTTTAGGATGTTAGTTTTCTGCCTTCTTAAACTGATCATTCTTTGAGTAGAGCAAAAATTAATGACTAAATATCTCTTTCTGCCTACTGGATCCATAGAGAGATATACAAACATATAAACATACGGAGGAGATTTATGACATTGCCTCATGACTTGTTTTAAGTAGTTCAACAATGGCTGTCTACCAACAGAAATTTTCATTATCCAGTCCTTGTTATGTCTGTGAGGTGGATCTCTCAACTAGTCTTCAATTTATGCTGGAATTCCGAGGAAGTAGGATTTAATGCTGGTGAGAGAATGGAGTTTCTAACAAGAGGGAGAAAAAGCAAGCAAAAAGTAGAAATTTCCTCCTCCCATACCCTTAATATAGACCTTTCTGCCACAGGAAGATTGAGACTAAATTAAAGGTGGATCAATTTTCCACCTAAAAAGATTTGGATCAAAGGTGGATTGCTCTTCCTACCTCAAAATATTTGGATTAAAGGTTCAATTTTCCACCTCAAAAGATCCAAATTAAAACTGAGTCTTTCCACTTCAAGTGATTTAATAAAGAAAATATCCTTCACAGGTAAACCTAGCCACTTGGGTTTTAGTTTATTCCAGATGTTAGCCACCACTTGAATATATTTCTAAATGTAACTTACTCAACTTGTATAATGTTAACTGTGTGTATGTTTTCACTGCTATTAGGCATTGGATAATAAATTGCTATGTTATTCCCTAAAGAAAGAAATTTCCTCCTGACCTAAGCATTAATTAGTGCCTGTAGTACTTTGTGTAGTGTTAAGACATTGTGGAGTTCCCTCTGTTCAGTTTTGCATGTCTACTGGTGATGTTCTTGTTCAGCTTACTTTTTAGGCAGTTACATTGGTGAGACTTATGGGTGTAGCTTCTGATATCACTAAGAGACAAAGTCTCACAGCAAACAACCTGATCCTTTCTGGCTCTTTCAATTTTTCCCCACTCCTCTGTAATATTCCCTGAGCCTAAAGTATGGGAGTATTTATAGATGTATCTACTAGGACTGGGCTCTGCAACTCTGCATTTTGATGGTTTGTGCTATTCTGCAGTGGTATCTATCTGTTGCAAAGTGGTGCAGTGTGGGTACATTGGGAATAGTGACAAATACTTAGAATGTAGTTAGGGATTATGCTGGTTTAGTTAATTAATACTTGTAGCCTTTCTAATATCTATGACTTCACTAACACTGAGTAGTTAATTAAGTACCAGTACCAGGCATGGCTTCCTGATTGTGGGACATATATTTCTTAATTACTGTTCTATTGCTGTGAAATGACACTCTCAACCACTAACTACAATTCATATAAAACCATTTATCTGAGACTTGGTTACACAGTCAGAGGTTTAACCCATTGTCATCATGGTGGGAAACATGGTGAAACACAGGCAGACATGATGTGGGGAAGTCACTGAGACTCCTTTTTTTTGTTGATTATTTATTTACATATCAAATGTTATCCTTCTACCCGGTTTCCCCTCTGTAAACCCCCTAATGCATCCCCTTCACCCTGCTTCTATGAGGGTGCTCCCTCAACCCCCAACTCCCAGTATGCACCTACCCTGGGGCATTGAGCCTCTACAAGACCAAGGTCCTTCACTCCCACTGATGTCAGATAATGCCATCCTCTGTTACATATGCAGTTGGAGCCATAGGTGTCTCCATGTGTACTCTTTGGTTGGTGGTTTAGCCCCTGGGAGCTCTGGGGCGGGGGGGTTGTCTGGTTGGTTGATATCGTTGTTCTTTCTGTGAGGTTGCACACCCCTTCAACTCCTTCCATCCTTTCTCTAACTTTTCCATTGGGGTCCACATGCTCAGTCTGATGGTTGGCTTCAAGCATCCACATCTGTATTTGCCAGGCTCTGTCAGAGCCTCTCAGGGGACAGCTATACCAGGCTCCTGTCAGCAAGAACTTCTTGGCATCAGCAATAGTGTCTGGGTTTGGTGTCTGCAGATGGCATGGATTCCTAGGTGAGGCAATCTCTGGATTGCCTTTCCTTCAGTCTCTGCTCTAATCTGTCCCTGCATTTCCATTAGACAGGAGAATTTTTGGGGTAATATTTTTGAGATGGATGCGTGGCCTCATCCCTCAACAGGGGCCGTGCCTATCCTCTGTATATGGTCTCTCTCCCCACTGTTGGGTATTTCAGCTAATGTCATCCCTGTTGGGTACTGGGAACCTCTTGCTTTCCTGGCATCTGGGACTGTCAGGTGGCTACTCTGAGTTCCCCATCCCCTCTGGCTAAACACCTCCATTAGATTTCTGGACCCTTTGTATTTCTCCACCATCTCGTCCCAAACCTGATCCTTCCCCCTTTTGCATCACCCTTCTTTCCCTCCCTGGTTCCTCCCTCCATTTTATCCTATGATTATTTTGTTCCCCTTTCTAAGTAGAACTGAAGCATCCACACTTTAATCTTCCTTCTTCTTGAGCTTCAGATGGTCTGTAAGTTGTATGGTGGGTTTCTGAGCTTTTTTTCTAATATCCATTTATCAGTGAGTACATAACATGTTCATTCTTTTGTGACTGGTTTACCTCACTAAGGATGATATTTTCTAGTTTTATCCATTTTCCTAAGAATTTCATGAAGTCATTGTTTTTAATAGCTGAGTAGTACTCCATTGTGTAAATATACCACATTTTCTGTATCCAGTCCTCTGTTGAAGGATATCTGAGTTGTTTCCAGCTTCTGCCTAGTGTAAATAAGGCTGCTATGAACATAGTGGAGAATGTGTCCTTATTACATGTTGGATCATCTTCTGGATATATGCCCAGGAGTCGGATAGCTGGGTCCTCAGGTAGTACTATGTGCAATTTTCTGAGGAACCACTAGACTGATTTCCTAAGTGGTTGTATCAGCTTGTAATTCCACCAGCAATTGAGGGGCATTCCTCTTTCTTCATAGCCTGGCCACCATCTGCTGTTACCTGTGTTTTTGATCTCAGGGTCATTTTGATTTGCATTTCCCTAATAACTAAGGATGTTGGTCATTTTTCTTCTCAGCCATTTGAGATTCCTCATTGGAGAACTCTTTGTTTATCTTTGTACCAAGTTTTTAATAGAGTTATTTGTTTCTCTGGAGTTTAATTTCTTGAGTTCTTTGTATATATTGGATATTATCCCTGTATTAGATATAGGATTGGTAAAGATCTTTGCCCAATACGTGGGTTGCCTTTTTGTCTTATTGACAGTGTCCTTTGCCTTACAAAAGCTTTTCAATTTTATGAGATCCCATTTGTCTATAGTTGATCTTAGGGCTTGAACCATTGGTGTTCTGTTCAGGAAATTTACCCCTGTGCAAATGTGTTCAAGGCTCTTTCCCACTTTCTCTCCTATTAGATTCATTGTATCTGGTTTATGTGGAGGTTGGAGTTGAGTTTTGTACAAGGAGATGAGGATGGATCAATGCTCTATCCCCAAGAGGGGCTAATTTCCCCATTCTGGGCAGGCGTTATTTATGTATAGTTCTTTGCGTGACAGTGGAATTCTGTGATATTTTCCCCCTTTGTCTTACCATAACTATTGTCATTGCTCAGGTATACAGGCAGACATTTCTAGGATGCTCAATCTTAAAAGACTTTCTGTTTCTCTGGCTCTCACAATCTTTCTCCTCCCTCTTCTATGATATTCCCCGAGTCTCAGATGCAAGAGTTCTAGGCTGGGCTCCATAGAACCTGTGACCAACTGTATTTTTTTTTTTTTTTGTTCATAGAGTTCTTTATCACCTTTGGGGGTTGGACTTCTTAATATCTTTCCATCAACTTTATTTTCTTGTACATTTTCTAGCTTTCTGCCAAAGCCATGATAGGGATAAAGATCTTTTGGGGGAAAGTTTCATGAATGTGATTTTAGTGACAAAATAAATAATATTAAATTTGTCACAGGTATGTTTTTCTAATTACTCAAGAAAGAGATATTTAACTCTTTTGATAAAATCCAGAAAAGAGCATGGTTTCTAGATTCGTGACCTAGCTTCTGCCTGCCCAATGACTGACAACTGAATTAGTGAACATTTATTGAGCGCTAATGTTCCTAAGTTTTAATGGTATAAACAGCACTTGAATCTAAAAACCTGTCACTTTAAGTTTCCTGACATTTCAAAGAAATCAGGAAAAAAATGAGGAAGAAAATAAACAAATCTTTATAATTTATTTAAACTAAAGGGATAAAGATGTCAAAGTGCATTCCTCACATGCCTATGACTGTCATGCAATTTATCAATAATGTAGGGGATAGACCTTGATCTCAACTGTCTTCAGTTTATAAAGCTTAACTTAGAATCTGCTTCTGTTTGAAAGCATTTTCTCCTCACATAGGGTTAGAGATGAGTACAGGATGAACTCTGTCTTCTCTGCCTTCACATTGGGGTTGGATCTCTTCCTTTAGCTCAAACTCCTGCTTGTCTCCACACATGCATGTTAATCATTCACGCAGTATCAGCTTACCTAACCTATCCCAAATCCCTTAAAGACTAAAAAACAGTAAATAGTGTTGCCAGAGTTTCTACAGTCAAAGTCTGGACCTGTCCAGATATAATAAGCTAGTGCTTGGAACCTGTCTTCAATAAGACAATGAAAATAACAAGTAGCAGTGAATATCTGAGAAAGGAAATATATTCCTCATGCCGTTATTGGGAAGAGTAATGAATAAAATAGTCCAGTGATCCATCACCCCCTCCCCAACCTACACATATCCATTTTGGAGACCTGAGATGTTTAGGTTTAAATGGATTATAAGTAGTATGTATAACCATGCAGTCCTATCAAGGCATGGTTCTGTTCATCATTTGACAGAGAAACCCATGGTTGTCTCCAGTGTGCTGTGCAAAGTGGTCTGAGAAGACATCAGTACTGCATTGAAGGCCAGCTTCAACATTACAGAGTAAACCAAGGAGGGCTGAGTGTGCAGTTGGTGGTTAGTCACTCAGAGACTTCTTCTTAGGGAACAAAACTTAATTCTCTGGGGCCAGCAAGAAAGGACACACACACACACACACACACACACACACACACACACACACACACTGGATGAAGCAAGTTCTGACAAACTCCCAACATCTTTATATACATACATACATACATACATACGAAAGGATAAACATATACATATTCACACATCAAGTAGGTGGAGCAGAGCTTCAACAAGCAGGCTCCAATAACTTAATTTTTTCCCTTATGCCTTTTATACCCCCTAAGACAAAGTTTCCTATGTAAGAAAAATATTACCTAGAAGTTATATATTCTCTAAAAAACTATCACCAAAAATTTTCTTCATAAATAGATTAAATAAGAAAATTACAAGATTATTGACTATATTTTTCTATTGAACCTTATATCTAAATAAACATTTTCCATCTATCTTTCTCTATACAAGTGTATCATATCCCCAAAGAAATGATTCCTTTGTCATAGCAAGCCAGTCTATAGTAGTAAGTTCTTTCCTATGCTTAGCTGATGACAATTTGTATTTATGAAGAAACAGACCATTCTTTATCTTATATTTTATTTTTGAAGTCTTGATCAGCTAAAATGGCTGATTATCAGTTTTCTGTTCTTGCACATATAATAGAATTATCTGTTCTTTGTGACCTTCCTTTTTAGGGTGCAGAATGAAACCTGTGGTCATATTCCTAGACACAAGATCCAGGAACTCAGCCCTAACCTTGAACAAATGTTTTCTTTGATCATTAACTTGTTCCTAGCAGATTTTTCCTGCTCCTACCATTATATGCTTAAAGTGTATGAAAGCTCACTGTACAGATTTGCTATCCTATACAACTTTTGCTACTCTATGAGGAAGGGGCATGTTCTATTCTTGATTCTAACTATAACCTCCCTACCAACTATGCTAACTTCCCTAATTTAATTAAATCAAACTGACTTCCTAAAACTACTTATATCAAAACAGGAATTCCATAAAATCATTAATTCATCTAAACAACATTATCTCAAGAACATTTATCTTCATGTTGATCTGCAGAAAACTTTTCCAACAGAGGGAGCTATCTCCCAAGAAGTAACCACACCAGGCTATAGGAAATGAGGATCTCCCCAAGCCCAGGAAATGAGGAATATGGCAATGACAAACATGAGAAGGCACATCAGTAGCCAGAACCAATCCTGGGACAAAGCCTCTAGGGTCATGCTTCTCCAGGGTATGCCCTTTGCAGCCAAGCAAAATGGTAGGACATATGCAGGAAGCACATTTGCCCATTGCAGCTTTTCTTCCATGGCAACTGCCAATACTGTGTGAAGTCTCCCAAAGAGACAAGTTCTAGCACCTGGCTAAACACTTATCCTACTTATAGAATAAGAATCCTGGGCTAAATTCCAAGTTAACAAGGTCCATTTATTCACTAGTTTGATAACAAGGGAAGGGAACAAATGTATCTGAAGAATGTCTACAAGGACAGTTATATTCTCATCACTGTCGCCTTTCATTCCAGAAAGAGCTATGGACTCTAGCAGGATAAGCTATCCTTTAGATGTAATGCCTAACTATAAGAGAGAGTTTAGACCTCAGAGGAAAAATAATCATTGTATATAAACCAACATATTCCTCCTAGCAATTACAACAGGAAGGACTTCTTCAGTACCTTTCAGAAGAAGACCTGAGAAATTGATGCCATATTACCTGGTCATAAGTTACTCCATATTGTACAAAACAATTTTTTAAATCATAACTTGCCCCTAGAGACTCCATTTAACAAGCAACTTTTGACTTCATCTTGAGAATAAAGAATGAAGCTGTACCTTGGTGGATATTAAACAGCAGTATCTGCCCAGGACCCCTCTCCCATAGTGCATAAAGGGATAAATAGCCAACCTCTTATGCTGGCTGGTTGTATGCTAACTTTACACAAGCTAGAGTCATTGGGAAGAAGCAGGGACCTAGACAGAGAAAATGTCCCTGTCAGACTTGCCTTTAGGCAAGCCTGTGGAACATTTCCTTCTTGAAAGAAGACTAATGTAGGAAGGCTCAATCCATTGTTGTTGGTGCCACCCCTAGCCTGGTGGTTATGGGTGCTATAACAAAGCAGGTGAACAAGCCATGGATCATCAAACCAGTAAGTATTTCTCCATGAACCAGTTCCTGCTTCCAGGTTCCTGCCTTGAGTTTCTGCCTTGTCTTCTCTGGATGTTGGATTACAAGAAGTAAAATTAATTAAACGCTTTTTTTCCAGGTTGATTTTAGTCATGATATTTTGTCACAGGATAGAAACTCTGTCTAAGACAAATGTGGTACCAGGTTCATTGGGTATAAACCCTTAAAGTCAGCCTTCTTTCTCCTGCAGGGCTCTGCTTCATTAAAGTTTCATAATCTTTCCCAAACATAAGAATCCTGGGCTAAATTCCAAGTTAACAAGGTCCATTTATTCACTAGTTTGTTAACAAGGGAAGGGAATAAATGTCTCTGAAGAATGTCTACAAGGACAGTTATATTCTCATCACTGTCGCCTTTCATTCCAGAGAGAGCTATGGACTCTAGCAGAATAAGCTATCAATGAGGAAGAAGTACTTAAATATGTGAGCACTGGGGACATTTCTCATTTGACCATCAAACTGTGAATAGGTATAGTCCTTTTCAAGACAGCAAGTAAGGACAGATGATACCTACAATGATATCTGTGATACATTTTTTTAAATGATGATTGCTTTCAGGACAAATGATAAAGTAGGGAGACATTAATACTCTTTCTCACATTTTGTTTGTTGATTGATTTCCTTTTAAGGTTATTTTATTTAAAAATTGATCAATTGTCATATGATATATATTTAATATATTTTTCCCAACAGTTCCTCCCAGGTTTCTCTCACTTCCCTACCCAGGCAACTTTATGTTTTTTTTTTTTCCCTCTGTCTCTGTTTTAGAAGAAATAATGAAATAAAAATAGACAGGCATGCAAAAAAATCCACAAAACCAGACAGTAAAATAAATATTCATGAGGGCTCTGCAGGAAGAGCACCTAGGGGAGCCATCTTGGGTCCCAGATCCCTCAGTGACTAGTCTGCGCAGGTGACAGTGTGGACTACAGAAGCTACACAGCTGCTGGGACAGGCAGAAGCAACACAGATTCTGGGACAGACCACTTTTTGGGCTCCAGACATCCAGGCACCTTCCCCACCAGAGGAGAGGTGTCCACCCTGCCCAGGAGGGCTCTGCCACGGAGCACCTGGGGGAGCCATCTTGGGTCCCGGATCCCTCAGAGATGAGTCAGCACATGTGAGTGTGGACTACAGAAGCTACACAGCTTCTGGGACAGGCAGAAGTGACACAGCTTCTGGAACAGGCCCAATTTCGGGCCTTCATTTTCAGTCTAGAGGAAGGTCCAAACTCCAGGTATCTGTGCACCTTCCCTGCAAGAGGAGAGCTCTCCTGCAGAGAGTACTTTGATCCCTGAAATTCAGGAGAGAGCTACACTCCCAGGTCTGCTAACAGAGGCTAACAGAATCACAGGAGGAACAAGCTCCAACCAGAGACAACTATAACAACTAACTCCAGAGAATATCAGATGGCGAAAGGGAAATTATGAATCATACTAATAGAAACCATCATCATCAGAACCAAGCACTCCCACCTCAGCCAGTCCTGGATACCCCAACACAGCTGAAAAGCTAGACCAGGATTTAAAAGCATATCTCATGATGAGATGGTAGAGGACATCAAGAACGACTTTAATAACTCACTTAAAGAAATACAGGAGAACACTGCTAACGAGGTAGAAGTTCTTAATGAAAAACAGAAAGACACAACCAAACAGGTGATGGAATTGAACAAAACCATACAAGACCTGAAAAGGGAAGTAGACACAATAAGGAAAAACCAAAGTGAGGCAACGCTGGAGATAGAAACCCTAGGAAAGAAATCTATAAACATAGACGTGAGCATCAGCAACAGAATACAAGAGATGGAAGAGACAATCTCAGGTGCAGAAGATTCCATAGAGAACTTCGGCACAACAATCAAAGAAAATACAAAATGCTAAAAGATCCTAACTCAAAACATCCAGGAAATCCAGGACACAATGAGAAGACCAAACCTACGGATAATAGGAGTAGATGAGAATGAGCATGTTCAACTTAAAGGGCCAGCTAATATCTTCAACAAAATAATAGAAGAAAACTTCCCAAACTTAAAGAAAGAGATGCCCATGAACATACAAGAAGCCAACAGAACTCCAAATAGACTGGACCAGAAAAGAAATTCCTTCAGACACATAATAATCAGAACAACAAATGCACTAAATAAAGATAGAATATTAAAAGCAGTAAGGGAGAAAGGTCAAGTAACATATAAAGGAAGGCCTATCAGAATTACACCAGACTTTTCACCAGAGACTATGAAAGCCAGAAGATCCTGAACAGATGTTATACAGACCCTAAGAGAACACAAATGCCAGCCCAGGCTACAATACCCAGCAAAACTCTCAATTACCATAGATGAAAAAAACAAAGTATTCCATGATAAAACCAAATTCACACAATATCTTTCCACGAATCCAGCCCTTCAAAGGATAATAAAGGGAAAACACAAACACAAGGATGGAAAATACCCCCAAGAAAAAGCAAGAAAGTAATCCTTCAACAAATCTAAAATAAGACAGCTGCAAGAACAGAATCCCAAATTTAACAACAAAAATAACAGGAAGAAAGAATTACTTTTCTTTAATTTCTCTTAATATCAATAGACTCAATTCCCCAACAAAAAGACATAGACTAATAGCCTGGCTGAACAAACAGGAACCAACATTTTGTTGCTTACAGGAACAGGGAAAAGGACAGACACTACCTCAGAGTGAAAGGCTGGAAAACAATTTTCCAAGCAAATGGTCTGAAGAAACAAGTTGGAGTAGCCATTCTTATATCGAATAAAGTTGACTTCCAACCCAAAGTTATCAAAAAAGACAAGGAGGGGCACTTCATACTCATCATGGTAAAATATACCAGGATGAACTCTCAATTCTGAATATCTATGCCCCAAATACAAGGACAGCCACATTTGTTAAAGAAACTTTAGTAAAGCACAAACCACATATTGCACCTCACACAATAATAGTGGGAGACTTCAACACCACACTCTCACCAATGGACAGAACCTGGAAACAGAAACTAAAAAGAGACACATGGACACTAACAGAAGTTATGAAACAAATGGATTTAATTGCTATCTACAGAACATTTTATCCTAAAACAAAAGGATATACCTTCTTCTCAGTGCCACGTGGTTCCTCCTCCAAAATTGACCATATAATTGGTCACAAAACAGGACTCAACAGATACAAAAATATTGAAATAATCCCATGCATCCTATCAGATCACCATGGACTAAGACTGATCTTCAATAACAACATAAATAAAAGAAAGCCAACATTCGTGTGGTAACTGAACAATACTCTACTCAATGATTCCTTGGTCAAGGATGAAATAAAGAAAGAAATTAAAGACTTTTTAGAGTTTAATGAAAATGAAGCCACAACATACCCAAACTCATAGGACAGAATGAAATCAGTCCTAAAAGGAAAACTCATTGTCCTGAGTGCCTCCAAAAGAAACTAGACAGAGCATACCCTAGCAGACTGACAGCACACCTAGAAGCTCTAGAACTAAAGGAAGTAAATTCACCCAAGAGGAGTAGACAGCAGGAAATGATTAAACTCAGGGGTGAAATCAACCAAGTGGAAACAAAATGAACTATTCAAAGAATCAACCAAACCAGGAGCTCGTTCTTTGAGAAAATCAACATGATAGATAAACCCTTAGCCAGACTAACTAGAAGGCACAGGGACAGTATCCTAATTAACAAAATCAAAAACGAAAAAGGAAACATAACAATAGAACCTGAGGAAATCCAAAACACCATCAGATCCTATTACAAAAGACTATACTCAACAAAACTAGAAAACCTGAATGAAATGGACAACTTCCTAGACAGATACCAAGTACCAAAGTTAAATCAGCATAAGATTAATGATCTAAACAGTACCATTTCCCCCAAAAGAAGTAGAAGCAGTCATCAATAGTCTCCCAACCAAAAAAAGCCCAGGACCAGATGGGTTTAGTGCAGAGTTCTATCAGACCTTCAAAGAAGACCTAATTCCAACTCTTCTCAAACTGTTCCACAAAATAGAAACAGAAGGTACCCTACCCAATTCATTCTATGAAGCCACAATTACTCTGATACCTAAACCACATGAAGATCCAACAAAGAAAGAGAACTTCAGACCAATTTCCCTTATGAATATCGATGCAAAAATACTCAATAAAATCCTCGCAAACAAAATCCAAGAACACATGAAAACGATCATCCATCATGACTAAGTAGGCTTCATCCCAGGGATGCAGGGATGGTTTAATATACGGAAATCCATCAACATAATCCACTATATAAACAAACTCAAAGACGAAAATCACATGATCTACTCGTTAGATGTTGAGAAAATTGACAAAATCCAATACCCCTTCATGATAAATGTTTAAGAAAGGTCAGGAATTCAAGGCCCATATCTGAACATAATAAAAGCAATCTAGAGCAAACCAGTGGCCAATATCAAACTAAATGGAGAGAAACTTGAACAATCCCACTAAAATCAGAGACTTGACAAGGATGCCCACTTTCTCCCTACCTATTCAACATAGTACTTGAAATTCTAGCCAGAGCAATTTGACAACAAAAGAACATCAAGGGGATATAAATTGGAAGGGAAGAAGTCAAAATATCGCTATTTGTAGATGATATGATAAAATATATATGTGACCCTAAAAATTCCACCAGAGAACTCCTAAACCTGATAAACAGCTTCAGTGCAGTAGCTGGATATAAAATTAACTCAAATAAATCAATGGCCTTTCTCTACGCAAAGGATAAACGTACTGAGAATGAAATTAGGGAAACAACAAACTTCACAATAGTCACAAATAATATAAAACACCTTGGCGTGATTCTAACTAAGGAAGTGAAAGATCTGTATGATAAGAACTTCAAGTTTCTGAAGAAAGAAATTGAAGAAGATCTCAGAAGATGGAAAGATCTCTCATGCTCCTAGATCAGCAGGATTAATATAGTAAAAATGGCTCTCCTGCTGAAAGCAATCTACAGATTGAATACAATCCCCATCAAAATTCCAACTCAAACCTTCACTGAGTTAGAAAGGGCAATTTGCAAATTCATTTGGAAAAATAAAAAGCCTAAGATAACAAAAATTATTCTCAACAATAAAAGAACCTCTGGTGGAATCACCATGCCTGCCAATAAGCTGTACTACAGAGCAATTGTGATAAAAACTTCATGGTACTGGTACGAGGACAGACAAGTAGATCAATGGAATAGAATGGAAGACCCAGAAATGAATCCACACAGCTATGGTCACTTGATCTGTGGATCACTGACCAGGGCTTCTCCATCAAGAGGGCCAGATAATGAAAGAGCTGCTGAGCTGTTGTCTGTGAAGTAGAGAGAGTTGCAGACTCAGGGTCAGGGATCTTATGGAAATGGAGAATAGACAACAGGTATCAAGTACCCACAAAATAAACCTCACCATGAAGTACAACATTCCCTCCCCTCCAACTTATGTCCCCTACTAAAGTGACAAGAATTAAACATGAAAAGAGTTATGTCGGCCTCAGCATTGGCGGGAGCCATCTTGGTTCCGGACCCCACCGCAAGTAGTCTGCACAGGTGGGAGTGTGCACTACAAAAGCTAACAGCTTATGTAACAGGCCAAAGCAACACAGCTTCTGTGAAAGGTCCTGTTTTCAGCCTTCATCTTTGGCCAGGAGGGAGGTCCTAAGGCCAGATTTCTGTGCACCTTCCCTGTAAGAGGAGAGCTTGTCTGCAGAGAGTGCTCTGAACACTGAAACTCAGAGGAGAGAGCTAGTCTCTCAGGTCTGCTAATAGAGGCTAACAGAATCACCAGAGGAACAATCTCTATCTAGAGACAAATATAACAACTAACTCCAGAGATTACCAGATGGCAAAAGGTAAATGTAAGAATCTTACTAATAGAAACCAAGACCACTCTCCATCATCAGAAGCCAGCAGTCCCACTTCGCCCAGTCCAGGGCACCCCAACACCCCAGAAAAGCTAGACCCAGATTTAAAAGCATATCTCATGATGATGTTAGAGGACGTCGAGAAGGACTTTAATAACTCACTTGAAGAAATACAGGAGAACACTGCTAAACAGGTAGAAGACCTTAAAGAGGAAGCACAAAAATCCCTTAAAGAATTGCAAGAAAACACAACCAAACAGGTGATGGAATTGAACAAAACTATCCAAGACCTAAAAAAGGGAAGTAGACACAATAAAGATACACAAAGTGAGGCAACACTGGACATAGAAACCCTAGGAAAGAAATCTGGAACCATAGATTTGACATTAGCAATAGAATACAAAAAATGGAAGAGAGAATCTCAGGTGAAGAAGATTCCATAGAGAACATCGGAACAACAATCAAAGAAAATGCAAAACGCAAAAAGATCCTAGCTCAAAACATCCAGGAAAATCCAGGAAACAATGAGAAGACCAAACCTACGGATAATAGGAGTAGATGAGAAGGAAGATTTTCAACTCAAAGGACCAGCAAATATCTTCAACAAAATTATAGAAGAAAACTTCCCAAACCTAAAGAAAGAGATGCCCATGAACATACAAGAAGCCTACAGAACTCCAAATAGACTGGACCAGAAAAGAAATTCCTCCCAACACATAATAATCAGAACAAAAAAATGCACTAAATAAAGATAGAACATTAAAAGCAGTAAGGGAAAATGGTCCAGTAACATATAAAGGGAAGCCTATCAGAATTACACCAGATTTTTCACCACAGACTATGAAAGCCAGAAGAGCCTGGACAGATGTTATACAGACACTAAGAGAACACAAATGCCAGCCCAGGCTACTATACCCAGGCTACTATACCCAGCCAAACTCTCAATTACCATAGATGAAAAAAACCAAAGTATTCCAAGACAAAACCAAATTCACACATTATCTTTCCACGAATCCAGCCCTTCAAAGGTTAACAACAGAAAAAAAAAAAAAAAAAAAACAATACAAGAATAGAAACCATGTCCTAGAAACAGCAAGAAGGTGATCCCTCAACAAACATAAAAGATGAAAGCCACAAGAACATAATGCCAACTTTAACAACCAAAATAATAGAAAGCAACAATTACTTTTCCTTAATATCAATGGACTCAACTCCCCAATAAAAAGACATAGACTAACAGCCTGGCTACACAAACAAGACCCAACATTTTTGTACTTACAGGAAACACATCTCAGAGAAAAAGGTAGACACTACCTCAGAATGAAAGGCTAGAAAACAATTGTCCCAAGCAGATGGTCTGAAGAAACAAGCTGGTGTAGCCATTCTAATATCTAATTAAGTCGACTTCCAACCAAGAGTCATCAAAAAAGACAGGGAGGGCAACTCATACTCATCAAAGGTAAAATCCTCCAAGAGGAACTCTCAATTCTGAATATCTATGCTCCAAATACAAGGGCAGCCACATTCATTAAAGAAACTTTAGTAAAGCTCAAAGTACACATTGCACCTCATACAATAATAGTGGGAGTCTTCAACACACCACTTTCACCAACGGACAGATCATGGAAACAAACCAAACAGGGACACAGTGAAACTAACAGAAGTTATGAAACAAATGGATCTAACAGATATCTAGAGAACATTTTATCCTTAAACAAAAGGATATACGTTCTTCTCAGCACTTCATGGTACCTTCTCCAAAATTGACCATACAATTGGTCACAAAACAAGCCTTAGCATAAACAAAAATATTGAAATTATCCCATGCATCCTATCAGATCACCATGGACTAAGGCTGATTTTCAATAACAAAATAAATAATAGAAAGCCAGCATTCACTTGGAAAATGAACAACACCCTTCTAAATGATACCTTGGTCAAGGAAGGAAAAAAGAAAGAAATTAAGGACTTTTTGGAGTTTAATGAAAATGAAGCCTCAACATTCCCCAACTTATGGGACACAATGCAAGCATTTGTAAGAGGAAAACTCATAGCTCTGAGTGCCTCCAAAAAGAAACTAGAGAGAGCACACAGTAGCAGCTTGACAACACACCTAAAAGCTCTAGAATAAAAGGAAGCAAACTCACCCAAGAGGAGTAGATGGCCAGAAATAATCAAACTCAGGGCCGAAATCAACCAAGTGGAAACAAGAAGAACTATTCAAAGAATCAACCAAAGGAGGAACTGGTTCTTTGAGAAAATCAACAAGATAGATAAACCCTTAGCCAGACTCACTAGAGGGCACAGAGAAAGAATCCTAATGAAAGAAATCAGAAATGAAAAGGGAGACATAACAACAGATCCTGAAGAAATCCAAAACACCAACAGATCCTACTACAAAAGGCTATACTCAACAAAACTGGAGAACCTGGACGAAAAGGACAAGTTTCTAGACAGATACCAGGTATCAGAGTTAAATCAAGATCAGGTTAACGATCTAAACAGTCCTATATCCCCTAAAGAAATAGAAGCAGTCATTCATAGTCTCCCAACCAAAATAAATAAATAAATAAATAAATAAATAAATAAATAAATAAATAAATAAATAAAAAAAAAGCCTAGGACCAGATGGGTTTAGTGCAGAGTTCTATCAGACCTTCCAAAAAGATCTAATCCCAGTTTGTCACAAACTATTCCACAAAATAGAAACAGAAGGTGCTCTACCCAACTCATTCTATGAAGCCACAATTACTCTGATACCTAAATCACAAAGAGACCCAACAAAGATAGAGAACTTCAGACCAATTTCCCTTATGAATATCAATGCAAAAATCCTCAATAAAGTTCTCGCTAACCGAATGCAAGAACACATCAAAACAATCATCCATCCTGACCAAGTAGGTTTCATCCCAGGGATGCAGGGATGGTTCAATATATGGAAATCCATCAACTAATCCAGTATATAAACAAACACGAAGACAAAAACCACATGATCATCTCGTTAGATGCGGAGAAAGCATTTGACAAAATCCAACACCCATTCATGATAAAAGTCTTGGACAGATCAGGAATTCAAGGCCCATACCTAAACAAGATAAAAGCAATCTACAGCAAACCAGTAGCCAACATCAAAGTAAATGGTGAGAAGCTGGAAGCAATCCCACTAAAATGAGGGACTAGACAAGGCTGGCCACTCTCTTCCTACCTATTCAACATTGTACCTAAAGTCCTAGCTAGAGCAATTCGACAACAAAAGGAGATCAAGGGGATACAAATTGGAAAGGAAGAAGTCAAAATATCACTTTTTCCAGATGATATGGTAGTATATATAAGTGACCCTAAAAATTCCACCGGAGAACTCCTAAGCCTGATAAACAGCTTCAGTGAAGTAGCTGGATATAAAATTAACTCAAACAAGTCAATGGCCTTTCTGTACACAAAGGATAAACAGGCTGAGAAAGAAATTAGGAAAACCACACCCTTTTCAATAGTCACAAATAATATAAAATACCTTGGGGTGCCTCTAAAAAAGTGAAAGATCTGTATGATAAGAACTTCATGTCTCTGAAGAAAGAAATTAAAGAAGATCTCAGAAGATGGAAAGATCTCCCATGCTCATGGATTGGCAGGATCAATATAGTAAAAATGGCTACCTTGCCAAAAGCAATCTACAGATTCAATGCAATCCCCATCAAAATTCCAACTCAAATCTTCAACGAATTAGAAAGGGCAATCAGCAGATTCATCTGGAATAACAAAAAACCTAGGATAGCAAAAACTCTTCTCAAGGATAAAAGAACCTCTGGTGGAATCACCATGCCTGAACTAAAGCTGTACTACAGAGCAATTGTGATAAAAAAAAAACTGCATGGTACTGGTATAGCAACAGACAAGTACACCAATGGAATAGAATTGAAGACCCAGAGATGAACCCACACAGCTATGGTCACTTGTTCTTTGACAGGGGAGCAGAAACCATTTAGCAGAAAAAAAGACAGCATTTTCAACAAATGCTGCTGGCACAACTGGCGGTTATCATGTAGACAAATGAGAATTAATCCATTCCTATCTCCTTGTACTAAGGTCAAATCTAAGTGTATTAAGGAACTCCACATAAAACCAGAGACACTGAAACTTATAGAGGAGAAAGTAAGGAAAAGCCTCGAAGATATGGGTACAGGGGAAGAATTCCTGAATAGAACAGCAATGCCTTGTGCTGTAAGATCGAGAATCGATAAATGGGACTTCATATAGTTGCAAAGTTTCTGCAAGGCAAAAGACACCGTAAATACGACAAAGAGACCACCAACAGATTGGGAAAGGATCTTTACCCATACTAAATCAGATAGGGGACTAATATCCAATATATATAAAGAACTCAAGAAGGTGGACTCCATAAAATCAAATAACCCCATTAAAAAATGGGGCTCAGAGCTGAAGAAAGAATTCTCACCTGAGGAATACCGAATGGCAGAGAAGCACCTGAACAAATATTCCACATCCTTAATCATCAGGGAAATGCAAATCTAAACAACCCTGAGATTCCATCTCACACCAGTCAGAATGGCTAAGATCAAAAATTCAGGTGACAGCAGATGCTGGCGAGGATGTGGAGTAAGAGGAACACTCCTCCATTGTTGGTGGGATTGCAAGCTTGTACAACCACTCTGGAAATCAGCCCATCGGTTCCTCAGAAAATTGTACATAGTACTACAGGAGGATCCCGCAATACCTCTCCTGGGCATCTATCCAGATGTTCCAATCGGTAATAAGGACACATGTTCCACCATGTTCATATTATTTATAATAGCCAGAAGCTGGAAAGAACCAAGATGCCCCTCAACAGAGGAATGGATACAGAAAATGTGGTACATTTATACAATGGAGTACTACTCAGCTATTAAAAAGAATGAATTTATGAAATTCCTAGGCAAATGGATGGACCTGGAGGGCATCATCCTGAGAGAGGTAACCCAACCACAAAGAACTCACACGATATGTACTCACAGATAAGTGGATATTAGCCCAGAATGTTAGAATACCCAAGATATTAGATACAATTTTCAAAACACATGAAACTCAAGAAGAATGATGCCCAAAGTGTAGACACTTTGCCCCTTCTTAGAATTCGGAACAAAACGCCATGGAAGGAGTTACAGAGACAAAGTTTGGAGCTGAGAAAAAAGGATGGACCATCTAGAGACTGCCATATCCAGGGATCCATCCGACAATCAGCCTCCAAATGCTGACACCATTGCATACACTGGCAAGATTTTGCCGAAAGGACCAAGATATAGCTGTCTCTTGTGAGAGTATGCCGGAGCCTAGCAAACACAGAAGTGGATGCTCAGTCAGCTATTGGAAGGAACAAAGGGCCCCCAATGGAGGAGCTAGAGAAAGTACCCAAGGAGCCAAAGGGATCTGCAATCCTATAGGTGGAACAACAATATGAACTAACCAGTTACCCCACCCCCCCTCCTGGAGCTCTTGTCTCTAGCTGCATATGAATCAGAAAATGGCCTAGTTGGCCATCAGTGGAAAGAGAGGTCCATTAGTCATGCAAACTTTATATACCTTAGTACAGGGGAACAAGAGGGCCAAGAAGTGGGAGTGGGTGGGTGGAGGAGTGGGTGGGGGAGTGTGTTTGGGACTTTTGAGATAGCATTGGAAATGTAAATGAAATAAATACCCAATTAAAAAAATGAAAAAAAAAAGCAAAGAGTTGTGTCAAAATAATTTATTTGATTTCACATTTCCTTTACAATAAAATAGAGACATTGAGGATCCATACAGTGCTGGAAGATTCTTAGTGGTTTTCAGAGGAAAAAGAAAAGTCCCCACATGTCTTCACTGAGGACTTGAGCTCTCATCACGAGGTGACCACAGCTGCTGAAAGTTGTTGTCTCCAGGGAGAGAGGCCTGAAATACATGTTGAACTGGCAATGGATAGGTGGCATTCCAGGCATCCCATCTGGGAACCAGTAAGTCCTGACTGGACATGATTAGTAATGGGATCCAGGGAAGCTGACCAGAAGATGCAGCCATGCCATAATCCCAAGGCTGGTATACAGGAGATGGCATCACCATTGGAGTTTGAGGGTTTGAGGAAGGCCTGTGGTAACCAGACCAATTATACTGAACACCTGAGAGGAGAAAAAAGAGAGAAAGAGAAAGCATAAACATGGCACCCTCACTCTCCCTGAGTCACTCTAAGTAATTGCCTGTCCTCTGGGTCAGAGTCAACTATGAACAAGTCCAAATTCCATTGCCTTGAGGTGACACAGGAAGTTAGACATTGGAGGCCAGAATTTGTGCTGTATGCAACAACACAGCCCTGTGGGAATGGGGCTTCACTCCATAGTCTGCTCAGCTCTGTCCTCATGAAGGACAGGCCATCTGATGCCACCACTTACAGAACCCCAAGTGTCTGTGCAGAAGAGACTCACCTGGAACATGGCCTCTCTGACATTTGGGGTCGAAGATCCTTTCCAGATAATCTCTATAAGGAGAAAACAAGGGTACAGTCCTTGATCTCTCTCTACTGAGAGTGGAGTGCAGATCCTTCATGGTCCACATCAGGTCCAAACAGCTTTGGATGTCCTTGAACAGGCCTCGATGATAGAGACGCTGGCAAACAAGACTGCTCTTCTGCTTGATCTTCTGGCCTGGGTGGCCAAATTCCCGTTCAACCACTTGCCACTCCTGCAGGAAGATCTTGATTTCAGGGTCGGTCCATGGGCTAAAGGAAGGGCCTGCAGAGACGGAGGGGCAAGATGAATATATCAGAGGTCACACACACGAACCTGTCACCTTTACTCAGGGATTCTCCCTGAACATTGAACTGACAAAAAAATGGTTACTTTCTGTTATCAAGACATTGGGAACACTTGCAGGAGAGCCCAGGATCCAGAGTCTACCAGGCTCTTAATACCAAGAGGTACACTCACTGGGAATTCATCAGTGTCTTCAGCTTTAGAAAATAAATAGGAGTTCAGATTTAGGTTTTAGCCAAGGGCAGGTTTCAGGCAATATCAACCAACCTAGGAGGACCACACTGTCTCAATTTAAAAATATCAGAGACACCGAGTGAAACCAAGGTCAGTTCATTGAAGTTTCTTTTATGAATTGGGGTTTCCTTCCATGGTGCTGGCCATCCTACAGCTCACTAACACTAAGCCCAACCTATCTAGGACACCACACTGATGTGCTTGCCTCTGGCTCCCCCTCCCAAGTACTGGAACTAAAGGCATGGGATGCCAATGTCACACGTTTCCTAAATATCTTCACTTCTTGGAAAGTTAGGCTGAAAAGCAGACACAAGCAGAACTTTATTGGTTTGTTTCCTTCTAACTATGATATAATCAACTTGACGACAAAGAACAGCCATGACAAGCCCACCTCCTGTCAACTCCTGACTAGGATGTCACCTTAGGTCATGACTCCTTTCCAAAGGAAACAATAGCAATAAGGATACAATCAGAGAAGGGTGATAAAGCCATCCAAGGAGGAATGGCAAATGCATTGCATATTTAACAGTGTCATAGTCATACCTAACGTGATATAATATCCCCCACACAACTCCAAAGGCAAGGGAAAATATCAAAGGACATATGGGAGTTCCAAACCTTCCTACAGGAAATCAGAATTTCATCACCCTTGGACATCATCAGTGATGAGTTCCCCTTAAGCTTTCCACTAGTGTGAGGGATGCGATAACGCCAACGTGCATACCTAGAGAGATGGCACCACCAATGCAGAGGGAAGTTGCATAGGAAGCTGGTGGGTTACCGTGCCCATCAAACCAAGGACCTGAGTGAGGAGAGAAGAAAGAGAAGGCGTTTAAAATGGCACCCTCACTCTCTTTGAGGCGCTATAAGTGGTTGTCTGGACTCTGGGTCAGAGTCAAGTATGAACAAGAACACATTCCATTGCCTTGGAGTGACAGAGGAAGTTTGAAACACAGAGCAGCCCACTATGGGAAATAAAGGCCTATGGGAAATGGACTTGCAGCATTTGTGTGCTCTGCTCTATGCCCAGCTGATGCTTTTCTCTGGGACGTCAAAATCTCCTCTACACAAGAGACTCACCTGGCACATAGCCTCCCTGGGATCTGGGGTGGCCCAAGATCTCGTACAGGATCCATTCATAAGTCGAATACAAGCGGTAAGCCCGGGGCCTCTCGTTACAAAGACGTGTGTGCAGGTCCTTCATCTTCACCATCACATCAAGGCAGCTATTCTTGCTCTTCCTCAGACCCCGATTAGAGAGGCGTCTGCTAAGGGACTTGGCCTTCGCATGCATCTTATTGCCTGGGTCTCCGAGTTCATATTCAACCATTGCCCACTCTTGCAGCAAGATCCAGATTTCATCCTCAGTCCACGGGCTATCACACGGACCTGCAAGGCAAAGAGGGATGCGATGAGGATATCAAAGGTAACACACATGACCATGTCAACTTTGCTTAGGGACTTTCCCTGCACACTGATTGGCCAACGATGGCTTCCTTCATTTTCAAGTGGTTATGAACACAGTCTTACCAGCCCTGTTGCAGCACCTATCCTGCTCTTCACAGCAAGAAGTACACTCACTGGGAAAGCATAGGTGTCTGCAGATTTAGGGATGGTTTGGTCCCAGAATACAATGGGATCCACAGCATTAGTGCTACCAGGGAATGTTGGATCTGTAGAGACTCATAACCACATCCACAACAGGGAGACACTCAGAGCCTTCTGGGACAAGGGCATAAATCAGGGACCACTGAATGCTGGTCTATCCTTACTACAGATTTCCAATTCGGGGCTCTTTCATATACTCGAGGTCAAAGAGCAAGAGAATAGAAGAGCAGGGATTTCACTCTGAATACCTGAGGAACTTTGGCCTTCTTGCCTCAGCCTCCTCCTCCTATTGGCTTCTTTGTCATTTCTCACACTTTGGACTCGGTTATCTTCTCTCTGTGCAGAAAGGAAAAAATTAAATATTAAAACAGGTTGCAAGCTACAGGAATCCCTGTTCCTCAGCTGTGAATGGACTCAGGTAGCAGCCTCCAGTTGCATAAGCTAAAACAATGCACCCTTACTTCCTCATTCACAGATGCTGGTCCATTCTCTTCTAATGGGAGAGTAGGCCTGTGAGGTTAATCCAAAGAGGATCGACAGTGAACAGGGCAGGAGCTATTGAACAAGTGGAGGAAAGAAACTGAAGCACCTCTCCTTTGAGAAGACCACAGCCACTCACTCTCTCCAGTTCACATTCTTACCATTTTCGGCAGGGGAAAAAATTCCCTTTCAAAATCTAATCAACTCCAGCTGTGCTTCAGACACAATAAGATATCAAGAGAAACTGTGTGAAACTACACTTATCCATCCTAAGTCACACAACATGGGTGTCTGACAGGTGGCCATAATGGCATTCACTCCTAAGAGGAATGGGGATTCTCAGAAATTTAACATCATTCTTGGCTCCATAGTTGGTTGTGGGCTAAAACCTAGAAACCCAAGGACAAAATAAATCTAGTTGTTGTACCTCTTCAATTTACAGACATGGGTTCAAATTCAAGGTAGCTAACCATATTTTGTATGTGGCGAGGCACAAATAATCCAGTTATCCTACAGAAAATAGGAGTGAATGTAATTGCCCCCAACTCACCTGCATTTTGTCTCCTGAGCTTCCTTTCCCGAACACAGTGAGGAAACTAGGGTCTAATGTGTCCCGGTGTTCACAAGAGTCTGCAGTGCAAGGAGCTCTGCTTACTTCCCTGGACTACTACAAGTAGGAGATTCCTGTGCAAATGTGGTCCTTTATAAAGCTCTACAGTTTAATTGAATCTGACCCACCCAACCCATGGGTTTAGGGTGGCTCAATTGTTGACCTGGGGCCTTTAATCCTACATCCCATGCTGAGGAAAGAAACAGGCTCGTGAGCAGGATCTCCTAGGCTACATAGCAAGACCCCACCGTCTCTACTGAAAATGACCAAAGAAACTAAGTTACAACTAGGCCAATTAATTTAAGTTCATTTTATGAGACAGAGTTTATTCACCTAGTCCTGGGCATTCTTCAACTCACAAAGCTAAGACCAAACTCTGGTGTGTGATACACCGATCAATCCACTGCCTATAGCTCCCTCTCTCATATGCTGGGATCTAAAGTAAGGCCCAGACATTAACACATTTACTAAATACCTTCTTAGGTGTCCTGGCTTCCTCCTCTGGATGAAGGCATAGGATTCTCGGGTGCTGCACCACCATGTCTGCCTAGATGCTGCCATGATTCCTCTCTTCATGATATGGGGCTGAACTTCAGAACCCCTATGTCATTCCCAGTTAAATGTTGTCTTTCCTAAGAGTTGTTGGACATGGAGTCTCTTTAGAGCAATGGGAACCCAAAGTCAGGCAGAAGTTGGTACCAGCACTGAGATATTGATGTCATAGACCTGAACACGTTTTGATTTAAAGGAAAGTGGGTTTGGGGGACTTTAGATCAGGAAAGCCGTGGAATGTCTTAAGTGAAGCTGGATGGGTCATTCTAGCAGGGACATGGATGACACTGATGCTGAGAGTGAATTGAACTGTGGGTGTAGGGCTCAAGAGGTTGGTTTCAGAGGAGAAGAATGTTAGTATGTGGCCTAGAGACTGTTTTTTCTGCTATTTGGTGGAAAATATGGCTGCTTTTTGCCCTTGTCTGAAGAATTTGTTTGAGGCTAAGGTGAAAAGACTGAGATCATTTGAAATTGCAAAGGGAGTCTATAAAAAGTCTTTAAAAGAATAGACTTTGTTCTTTGGTTTACAGTGATCAGGAGCTTAAGTACAAACATAACAATCATAAAACTAAAACAACAACAAAAAAAATCTATGGTTCAAAGGCAAGCAGATCTTTGAGTTCATGATGAGCCTGTCTCATTCCAAGCTCTAGGTGAAAAAAAGGTTAAGTACAGGCGTGGTGGGACACACCTTTAATCCCAAGACTCAGGAGACAGAGGCCTGTGTATCGCTGAATTTAAGGTAGTCTACAGACTAAGTTCCAGGAGAGCCAAGCATAGGCAATGAATGAAACCACTGAACACAGAAAGCTGGTAAAGATGGAATAGAACATGGGGTGCCATGACCCAGTACACCAAGCAGTAGAACCCTGCAGCTTTGGCCCATTACAATTTAGGCATCAAGTATATTGCAACCTATTATTAAAATGGGTTCAACCTCGACTCTAGCCTGCCATCCCACAAATGTACTTGAAGAGAAATGTTATTAGATTATGGGTGAAGTGGACTTGTCCATCAATACTTTTTAGGAGGCAAGCTCAATCTTTGGCAGCAGTTAAGTCCCATAGCAAACCGCAAATAGGATACAGTTGTTGCAGACCAGTCCTCTAGGCAGGCAGATACCACATTCGAACCGGCACCTTCGGTCCCTTCTCTACTCAGACACACAAGGCACAAACCAGAAGCTACAATCCGGTCAGGAGGAAACTGACAGATATGACAACTGGCCTGAGGAGAGCCCACAAAGCAGACATCTGATGCAGGAATCTAGGTAGGATTTCTTGGATGAGGGTTTCTCAGTGGTAGCTAGCTTTACCACCTGTAATAACTCAATGTCCCTAGGTAATGCAAGCCAATACTTGTGTATACTTAGGGAAGAATAGTGACTCAGAGAAAACCAAACCACCGCTCAGGGCTCATTCCCCCTAATGTTTGTAGAGTCATTTTATACGCCAACATCACAGGTCCTTTCACATGTTTGCTATATCAAATATCCTTTCACCTGTTTCTGCTTCAGCAAAACATCCTTTACCCGTGTCTTCCTCAGGGAGACATCCTTTCACCTCTGTGCCTCAAGAAAACATCCTTTCAAATAATTAACTTTGCAAAAAACTAGGAGTTTCCACTTCAATGTGATTCTAGCTCTCAAATCAGGAATAGAGGAGGTTAGTGGGACAATTGATGCTGGTTGAATAATGCATAGAAATTAGAGGGTATTATAAAGGGACCACCATCACTGAGGAGAAATCTTCTGGGAAGTGTGATCTGAGAGTACTAAGAAGCTGTGTTCCAGAGATTGCCAAGATTGTACCTCATACTGTAGCTGGACGTGGTAATCGGTGAGATTCATCCAGGTGGTACTGATTTTTAAGTTATGAAGGGGTAGTGGAGAGCAGCTGAGCCTTGGCTCTCAGAGTTATCAGGGAAGGCCCTTTGTGTTGTTGTTGTTTTCTTAATGTTTTGTAGTTTGTTTATTTATTTATTTTTTGTTTTTTGTTCTTTGTCCTTTGTTTTGGTTTTTTTCGTTTTTTTAGTTTTGGTTTTGGGATTTGAGCGTTTTTTTTTTTTTTTTTTTTTTTTTTTCCTGGAGACAGGGTTTCTCTGTGTAGCCCTGGCTGCCCTGGAACTCACTTTGTAGACCAGGCTGGCCTCGAACTCAGAAATCCACCTGCCTCTGCCTCCCAAGTGCTGGGATTAAAGGCGTGCGCCACCATGCCGGCTAGTTCGTTTATTTTTAACTGTTTCTTTCCTTTTTCTTTCATATAAAACTCATCAATAAATTTTCACCCAAAAGGCTGGCCCCTCTCCAAATCTCCCCTTGATCTCTGAGTAGGTGGACTCTCTGGGTATTACCTCTACCCTGATGCATAAAGTCTATGCAGGTTTAAGTTCATCCTCTCCCACTGAGGCTAGACAAGCCAGCCCTATGCTACTTATGTGCCTAAGGCCTCAGATCATTGCATGTATGCTCTTTGCTTGGTAAGTCAGATTCTAGATGTTCCCAGGTATGAGGTTAGATGTGACTGTGGGGTTGCCATTGCCTTCAGCACCTAGGGAAGGCTGTGTGTGAAGGTGCAGCCCTAGTTGCAGTTGATAAATTAGGACTGAAGAAGTCATGCAAAGAATTAGTGACTAGGTACATTGAAGGGAGCCTTTGAGAGGCTATTGGTGAAGCCTACATGTAGTAGAAGTCCCCAGCCTTTTGGAGATGCCAATGCCATGGGATGACCAACAAGAATAGCAGTAATGGAGTGTCACCCACCAAAGCCTAGAGTACTATAGAGGGCAGAGATGAAGAAGTGACCCAAGCCCTATGGAGGAGCCCAGATGATCATGTGTGGGTCCCAGACATTAGAACAAGAACCTGCAACTTAAGGTTACCTTTTAGACTTGAGGATATTAGAGAGATCAGAGGCATAGATAACCAGCTCAGCAAAGCTCTTAACAAAGCTGGTAACAGACATGGAGATAGAGCATTTGGCGTTTGCACAGATAAATTTTTATCTTGCTTTGGTTCAGTATTTCTTCACTGTAACTTTTTCAATTAGGAATATATATCCTGTGATATTGGAGGTATATGATCTGCTTTGTGATTTTGATTTTATACAGCACTACCCTTAAGTCATTGAAAGGATATTAAACCACATGATCAGATTATGGCCTTTCGAATTTTTTTGACAGCGTTACATAGTATGGGGACTTTGTCAGTTAGACTGCATATTTTAGCATTATGCTATAGCTAGGTATAGCCCAGAGAATCTTGTGTTTGAACAAGGGGCCAGGGAGAGGAATGTGGTGCTTTGTGGAGCTATGCTTGGCTCACAGACTGGCTTTAGGTGACCCCTTTGGGAGCTTCATCAACTCAAAACACATCTCCCCCCAAAAACAGACAACCCCTGCTCTTACCTCAGTTAGTGCATGCACTTCCTAGGGAGGATGATACCATGCAGGCTATGTAGAACTTCCTTCTTTTCTGGCCTTCTTGTAGACCTATAACATATATGTATGTCTCAGAAGAGAGCCCTAGGTCATGATTCATTTAAACAATAAACACTTTATGGACCTTAATTAGACGTAGAGTGATGTAACTGTACAACGTGGAATGTTAAGTGCAATATAGATGGATACTAGATACATAGACACATAGATATGGGGAGATATAGAGACAGATAGAGAGATAGAGATCAAGATAAGATAGATGGGCCGGTCGGTGGTGGCTCATGTCTTTAATCCCTGTACTTGGGAGGGAGAGAAATGCAGATTTCTGAGTTCAAGACCAGCATGGTCTACAGAGTGTGTTCCAGGACAGCCAAGACTATACAGAGAAACCCTGTTTTAAGAAACAAAAACAAAAACAAAAACAAAAACAAAAAACCAAAACCCCCCTCAAACCCCCCCAAAAAACTAAACAACAACAACAACAAAAACAAAGATAGATAGATGGTAGACAGATATATATATATATATATATATATATATATATATATATATATATATATATGTGTGTGTGTGTGTGTGTGTGTGTGTGTGTGTGTGTGTGTGTGTGTGCGTGTGTGTGTGTGTGCATGTGAATCACCAGGCCATTATTAGACCCAACATAACAATCCTTTCTACCTATATATGAGATGAGATAGGAAATGAGTTTGGTGGCAATGTCCCTTGACAGACATTCTATTTTAGTATCTGAAACCTAAATATTTAGATAACTTTTCATATTCTCTCAATTGATATTGCATCTACTACCCACGTACAACTCAATTTTGAACCCATTATTGCAGTATTCTCAAAAAATGGAGTCTGTGGATCACTGACCAGGGCTCCTCCATCAACAGGGCCAGATAATGAAAGAGCTGCTGAGCTGTTGTCTGTGAAGTAGAGAGAGTTGCAGACTCAGGGTCAGGAATCTTATGGAAATGGAGGGTAGACAACAGGTATCAGGTACCCACAAAATGAACCTCACCATGAAGTATGACATCCCCTCCCCTCTATACTTATGTCCCCTACTAAAGTGACAAGAATTAAACATGAAAAGAGTTATGATGGCCTCAGCATCGGCGGGAGCCATCTTGGTTCCAGGACTCCACCGCAAGTAGTCTGCACAGGTGAGAGTGTGCACTACAAAAGTTAACAGCTTATGTGACAGGACAAAGCAACACAGCTTCTGTGAAAGGTCCTGTTTTCGGCCTTCATCTTTGGCCAGGGGGGAGGTCCTACGGCCAGATATCTGTGCACCTTCCCTGTAAGAGGAGAGCTTGTCTGCAGAGAGTGCTCTGACCACTGAAAATCAGAGGAGAGAGCTAGTCTCTCAGGTCTGCTGATAGAGGCTAACAGAATCACCAGAGGAACAATTTCTAACCAGAGACAACTTAACAACTAACTCCAGAGATTACCAGATGGCAAAAGGTAAATGTAAGAATCTTACTAATAGAAACCAAGACCACTCTCCATCATCAGAACCCAGCAGTCCCACTTCGCCCAGTCAAGGGCACCCCAACACCCCCGAAAAGCTAGACCCAGATTTAAAAGCATATCTCATGATGATGTTAGAGGACATCAAGAAGGACTTCTATAACTCACTTGAAGAAATACAGGAGAACACTGCTAAACAGGTAGAAGACCTTAAAGAGGAAGCACAAAAATCCCTTAAAGAATTGCAGGAAAACACAACCAAACATGTGATGGAATTGAACAAAACTATCCAAGACGTAAAAAAGGGAAGTAGACACAATAAAGAAAACCCAAAGTGAGGCAACGCTGGACATAGAAACCCTAGGAAAGAAATCTGGAACCATAGATTTGAGCATTAGCAATAGAATACAAAAAATGGAAGAGAGAATCTCAGGTGCAGAAGATTCCATAGAGAACATCTGAACAACAATCAAAGAAAATGCAAAACGCAAAAAGATCCTAGCTCAAAACATCCAGGAAATCCAGGACACAATGAGAAGACCAAACCTACGGATAATAGGAGTAGATGAGAAGGAAGATTTTCAAATCAAAGGACCAGCAAATATCTTCAACAAAATTATAGAAATAAACTTCTCAAACCTAAAGAAAGAGATGCCCATGAACATACAAGAAGCCTACAGAACTCCAAATAGACTGGACCAGAAAAGAAATTCCTCTCAACACATAATAATCAGAACAAAAAATGCACTAAATAAAGATAGAATATTAAAAGCAGTAAAGGAAAAAGGTCAAGTAACATATAAAGGGAAGCCTATCAGAATTACACCAGATTTTTCACCACAGACTATGAAAGCCAGAAGAGCCTGGACAGATGTTATACAGACACTAAGAGAACACAAATGCCAGCCCCGGCTACTATACCCAGCCAAACTCTCAATTACCATAGATGGAGAAACCAAAGTATTCCACGACAAAACCAAATTCACACCTTATCTTTCCACGAATCCAGCCCTTCAAAGGATAACAACAGAAAAAAAAATACAAGAATGGAAACCACGTCCTAGAAAAAGCAAGAAGGTGATCCCTCAACAAACCTAAAAGATAAAAGCCACAAGAACAGAATGCCAACTTTAACAACCAAAATAATAGAAAGCAACAATTACTTTTCCTTAATATCTCTTAATATCAATGGACTCAACTCCCCAATAAATAGACATAGACTAACAGCCTGGCTACACAAACAAGACCCAACATTTTTGTGCTTACAGGAAACTCATCTCAGAGAAAAAGGTAGACACCACCTCAGAATGAAAGGCTAGAAAACAATTGTTCCAAGCAGATGGTCTGAAGAAACAAGCTGGTGTAGCCATTCTAATATCTAATAAAATCGACTTCCAACCAAGAGTCACCAGAAAAGACAAGGAGAGCCACTTCATACTCATCAAAGGTAAAATCCTCCAAGAGGAACTCTCAATTCTGAATATCTATGCTCCAAATACAAGGGCAGCCACATTCATTAAAGAAACTTTAGTAAAGCTCAAAGTATACATTGCACCTCATACAATAATAGTGGGAGTCTTCAACACACCACTTTCACCAACAGACAGATCATGGAAACAAACCAAACAGGGACACAGTGAAACTAACAGAAGTTATGAAGCAAATGGATCTAACAGATATCTAGAGAACATTTTATCCTTAAACAAAAGGATATACGTTCTTCTCAGCACTTCATGGTACCTTCTCCAAAAATGACCATACAATTGGTCACAAAACAAGCCTTAGCATAAACAAAAATATTGAAATTATCCCATGCATCCTATCAGATCACCATGGACTAAGGCTGATTTTCAATAACAAAATAAATAATAGAAAGCCAGCATTCACTTGGAAAATGAACAACACCCTTCTAAATGATACCTTGGTCAAGGAAGGAAAAAAGAAAGAAATTAAGGACTTTTTGGAGTTTAATGAAAATGAAGCTTCAACATTCCCCAACTTATGGGACACAATGCAAGCATTTGTAAGAGGAAAACTCATAGCTCTGAGTGCCTCCAAAAAGAAACTAGAGAGAGCACACAGTAGCAGCTTGACAACACACCTAAAAGCTCTAGAATAAAAGGAAGCAAACTCACCCAAGAGGAGTAGATGGCCAGAAATAATCAAACTCAGGGCCGAAATCAACCAAGTGGAAACAAGAAGAACTATTCAAAGAATCAACCAAAGGAGGAACTGGTTCTTTGAGAAAATCAACAAGATAGATAAACCCTTAGCCAGACTCACTAGAGGGCACAGAGATAGAATCCTAATGAAGGAAATCAGAAATGAAAAGGGAGACATAACAACAGATCCTGAAGAAATCCAAAACACCACCAGATCCTACTACAAAAGGCTATACTCAACAAAACTGGAGAACCTGGACGAAATGGACAAGTTTCTAGACAGATACCAGGTATCAGAGTTAAATCAAGATCAGGTTAACGATCTAAACAGTCCTATATCCCCTAAAGAAATAGAAGCAGTCATTCATAGTCTCGCAACCAAAATAAATAAATAAATAAATAAATAAATAAATAAATAAATAAATAAATAAATAAATAAAAAAAAAGCCTAGGACCAGATGGGTTTAGTGCAGAGTTCTATCAGACCTTCCAAAAAGATCTAATCCCAGTTTGTCACAAACTATTCCACAAAATAGAAACAGAAGGTGCTCTACCCAACTCATTCTATGAAGCCACAATTACTCTGATACCTAAACCACAAAGAGACCCAACAAAGATAGAGAACTTCAGACCAATTTCCCTTATGAATATCAATGCAAAAATCCTCAATAAAGTTCTCGCTAACCGAATGCAAGAACACATCAAAACAATCATCCATCCTGTCCAAGTAGGTTTCATCCCAGGGATGCAGGGATGGTTCAATATATGGAAATCCATCAACTAATCCAGTATATAAACAAACACGAAGACAAAAACCACATGATCATCTCGTTAGATGCGGAGAAAGCATTTGACAAAATCCAACACCCATTCATGATAAAAGTCTTGGACAGATCAGGAATTCAAGGCCCATACCTAAACAAGATAAAAGCAATCTACAGCAAACCAGTAGCCAACATCAAAGTAAATGGTGAGAAGCTGGAAGCAATCCCACTAAAATGAGGGACTAGACAAGGCTGGCCACTCTCTTCCTACCTATTCAACATTGTACCTAAAGTCCTAGCTAGAGCAATTCGACAACAAAAGGAGATCAAGGGGATACAAATTGGAAAGGAAGAAGTCAAAATATCACTTTTTCCAGATGATATGGTAGTATATATAAGTGACCCTAAAAATTCCACCGGAGAACTCCTAAGCCTGATAAACAGCTTCAGTGAAGTAGCTGGATATAAAATTAACTCAAACAAGTCAATGGCCTTTCTGTACACAAAGGATAAACAGGCTGAGAAAGAAATTAGGGAAACCACACCCTTTTCAATAGTCACAAATTATATAAAATACCTTGGGGTGCCTCTAAAAAAGTGAAAGATTTGTATGATAAGAACTTCATGTCTCTGAAGAAAGAAATTAAAGAAGATCTCAGAAGATGGAAAGATCTCCCATGCTCATGGATTGGCAGGATCAATATAGTAAAAATGGCTACCTTGCCAAAAGCAATCTACAGATTCAATGCAATCCCCATCAAAATTCCAACTCAAATCTTCAGCGAACTAGAAAGGGCAATCAGCAGATTCATCTGGAATAACAAAAAACCTAGGATAGCAAAAACTCTTCTCAAGGATAAAAGAACCTCTGGTGGAATCACCATGCCTGAACTAAAGCTGTACTACAGAGCAATTGTGATAAAAAAAAAAAACTGCATGGTACTGGTATAGCAACAGACAAGTACACCAATGGAATAGAATTGAAGACCCAGAGATGAACCCAGACAGCTATGGTCACTTGTTCTTTGACAGGGGAGCAGAAACCATTTAGCGGAAAAAAAGACAGCATTTTCAACAAATGCTGCTGGCACAACTGGCGGTTATCATGTAGACAAATGGGAATTAATCCATTCCTATCTCCTTGTACTAAGGTCAAATCTAAGTGTATTAAGGAACTCCACATAAAACCAGAGACACTGAAACTTATAGAGGAGAAAGTAAGGAAAAGCCTCGAAGATATGGGTACAGGGGAAGAATTCCTGAATAGAACAGCAATGCCTTGTGCTGTAAGATCGAGAATCGATAAATGGGACTTCATATAGTTGCAAAGTTTCTGCAAGGCAAAAGACACCGTCAATACGATAAAGAGACCACCAACAGATTGGGAAAGGATCTTTACCCATACTAAATCAGATAGGGGACTAATATGCAATAGATATAAAGAACTCAAGAAGGTGGACTCCATAAAATCAAATAACCCCATTAAAAAATGGGGCTCAGAGCTGAAGAAAGAATTCTCACCTGAGGAATACCGAATGGCAGAGAAGCACCTGAACAAATATTCCACATCCTTAATCATCAGGGAAATGCAAATCTAAACAACCCTGAGATTCCATCTCACACCAGTCAGAATGGCTAAGATCAAAAATTCAGGTGACAGCAGATGCTGGCGAGGATGTGGAGTAAGAGGAACACTCCTCCATTGTTGGTGGGATTGCAAGCTTGTACAACCACTCTGGAAATCAGCCCGTCGGTTCCTCAGAAAATTGTACATAGTACTACAGGAGGATCCCGCAATACCTCTCCTGGGCATCTATCCAGATGTTCCAATCGGTAATAAGGACACATGTTCCACCATGTTCATATTATTTATAATAGCCAGAAGCTGGAAAGAACCAAGATGCCCCTCAACAGAGGAATGGATACAGAAAATGTGGTACATTTATACAATGGAGTACTACTCAGCTATTAAAAAGAATGAATTTATGAAATTCCTAGGCAAATGGATGGACCTGGAGGGCATCATCCTGAGAGAGGTAACCCAACCACAAAGAACTCACACGATATGTACTCACAGATAAGTGGATATTAGCCCAGAATGTTAGAATACCCAAGATATTAGATACAATTTTCAAAACACATGAAACTCAAGAAGAATGATGCCCAAAGTGTAGACACTTTGCCCCTTCTTAGAATTGGGAACAAAACGCCATGGAAGGAGTTACAGAGACAAAGTATGGAGCTGAGAAAAAAGGATGGACCATCTAGAGACTGCCATATCCAGGGATCCATCCGACAATCAGCCTCCAAATGCTGACACCATTGCATACACTGGCAAGATTTTGCCGAAAGGACCAAGATATAGCTGTCTCTTGTAAGAGTATGCCGGAGCCTAGCAAACACAGAAGTGGATGCTCAGTCAGCTATTGGAAGGAACACAGGGCCCCCAATGGAGGAGCTAGAGAAAGTACCCAAGGAGCCAAAGGGATCTGCAATCCTATAGGTGGAACAACAATATGAACTAACCAGTTACCTCCCCCCCCCCCCCGGAGCTCTTGTCTCTAGCTGCATATGAATCAGAAAATGGCCTAGTTGGCCATCAGTGGAAAGAGAGGTCCATTAGTCATGCAAACTTTATATACCTTAGTACAGGGGAACAAGAGGGCCAAGAAGTGGGAGTGGGTGGGTGGAGGAGTGGGTGGGGGAGTGTGTTTGGGACTTTTGGGATAGCATTGGAAATGTAAATGAAATAAATACCCAATTAAAAAAATGAAAAAAAAAAAAAGCAAAGAGTTGTGTCAAAATAATTTATTTGATTTCACATTTCCTTTACAATAAAATAGAGACATTGAGGATCCATACAGTGCTGGAAGATTCTTAGTGGTTTTCAGAGGAAAAAGAAAAGTCCCCACATGTCTTCACTGAGGACTTGAGCTCTCATCACGAGGTGACCACGGCAGCTGAAAGTTGTTGTCTCCAGGGAGAGAGGCCTGAAATACATGTTGAACTGGCAATGGATAGGTGGCATTCCAGGCATCCCATCTGGGAACCAGTAAGTCCTGACTGGACATGATTAGTAATGGGATCCAGGGAAGCTGACCAGAAGATGCAGCCATGCCATAATCCCAAGGCTGGTATACAGGAGATGGCATCACCATTGGAGTTTGAGGGTTTGAGGAAGGCCTGTGGTAACCAGACCAATTATACTGAACACCTGAGAGGAGAAAAAAGAGAGAAAGAGAAAGCATAAACATGGCACCCTCACTCTCCCTGAGTCACTCTAAGTAATTGCCTGTCCTCTGGGTCAGAGTCAACTATGAACAAGTCCAAATTCCATTGCCTTGAGGTGACACAGGAAGTTAGACATTGGAGGCCAGAATTTGTGCTGTATGCAACAACACAGCCCTGTGGGAATGGGGCTTCACTCCATAGTCTGCTCAGCTCTGTCCTCATGAAGGACAGGCCATCTGATGCCACCACTTACAGAACCCCAAGTGTCTGTGCAGAAGAGACTCACCTGGAACATGGCCTCTCTGACATTTGGGGTCGAAGATCCTTTCCAGATAATCTCTATAAGGAGAAAACAAGGGTACAGTCCTTGATCTCTCTCTACTGAGAGTGGAGTGCAGATCCTTCATGGTCCACATCAGGTCCAAACAGCTTTGGATGTCCTTGAACAGGCCTCGATGATAGAGACGCTGGCAAACAAGACTGCTCTTCTGCTTGATCTTCTGGCCTGGGTGGCCAAATTCCCGTTCAACCACTTGCCACTCCTGCAGGAAGATCTTGATTTCAGGGTCGGTCCATGGGCTAAAGGAAGGGCCTGCAGAGACGGAGGGGCAAGATGAATATATCAGAGGTCACACACACGAACCTGTCACCTTTACTCAGGGATTCTCCCTGAACATTGAACTGACAAAAAAATGGTTACTTTCTGTTATCAAGACATTGGGAACACTTGCAGGAGAGCCCAGGATCCAGAGTCTACCAGGCTCTTAATACCAAGAGGTACACTCACTGGGAATTCATCAGTGTCTTCAGCTTTAGAAAATAAATAGGAGTTCAGATTTAGGTTTTAGCCAAGGGCAGGTTTCAGGCAATATCAACCAACCTAGGAGGACCACACTGTCTCAATTTAAAAATATCAGAGACACCGAGTGAAACCAAGGTCAGTTCATTGAAGTTTCTTTTATGAATTGGGGTTTCCTTCCATGGTGCTGGCCATCCTACAGCTCACTAACACTAAGCCCAACCTATCTAGGACACCACACTGATGTGCTTGCCTCTGGCTCCCCCTCCCAAGTACTGGAACTAAAGGCATGGGATGCCAATGTCACACGTTTCCTAAATATCTTCACTTCTTGGAAAGTTAGGCTGAAAAGCAGACACAAGCAGAACTTTATTGGTTTGTTTCCTTCTAACTATGATATAATCAACTTGACGACAAAGAACAGCCATGACAAGCCCACCTCCTGTCAACTCCTGACTAGGATGTCACCTTAGGTCATGACTCCTTTCCAAAGGAAACAATAGCAATAAGGATACAATCAGAGAAGGGTGATAAAGCCATCCAAGGAGGAATGGCAAATGCATTGCATATTTAACAGTGTCATAGTCATACCTAACGTGATATAATATCCCCCACACAACTCCAAAGGCAAGGGAAAATATCAAAGGACATATGGGAGTTCCAAACCTTCCTACAGGAAATCAGAATTTCATCACCCTTGGACATCATCAGTGATGAGTTCCCCTTAAGCTTTCCACTAGTGTGAGGGATGCGATAACGCCAACGTGCATACCTAGAGAGATGGCACCACCAATGCAGAGGGAAGTTGCATAGGAAGCTGGTGGGTTACCGTGCCCATCAAACCAAGGACCTGAGTGAGGAGAGAAGAAAGAGAAGGCGTTTAAAATGGCACCCTCACTCTCTTTGAGGCGCTATAAGTGGTTGTCTGGACTCTGGGTCAGAGTCAAGTATGAACAAGAACACATTCCATTGCCTTGGAGTGACAGAGGAAGTTTGAAACACAGAGCAGCCCACTATGGGAAATAAAGGCCTATGGGAAATGGACTTGCAGCATTTGTGTGCTCTGCTCTATGCCCAGCTGATGCTTTTCTCTGGGACGTCAAAATCTCCTCTACACAAGAGACTCACCTGGCACATAGCCTCCCTGGGATCTGGGGTGGCCCAAGATCTCGTACAGGATCCATTCATAAGTCGAATACAAGCGGTAAGCCCGGGGCCTCTCGTTACAAAGACGTGTGTGCAGGTCCTTCATCTTCACCATCACATCAAGGCAGCTATTCTTGCTCTTCCTCAGACCCCGATTAGAGAGGCGTCTGCTAAGGGACTTGGCCTTCGCATGCATCTTATTGCCTGGGTCTCCGAGTTCATATTCAACCATTGCCCACTCTTGCAGCAAGATCCAGATTTCATCCTCAGTCCACGGGCTATCACACGGACCTGCAAGGCAAAGAGGGATGCGATGAGGATATCAAAGGTAACACACATGACCATGTCAACTTTGCTTAGGGACTTTCCCTGCACACTGATTGGCCAACGATGGCTTCCTTCATTTTCAAGTGGTTATGAACACAGTCTTACCAGCCCTGTTGCAGCACCTATCCTGCTCTTCACAGCAAGAAGTACACTCACTGGGAAAGCATAGGTGTCTGCAGATTTAGGGATGGTTTGGTCCCAGAATACAATGGGATCCACAGCATTAGTGCTACCAGGGAATGTTGGATCTGTAGAGACTCATAACCACATCCACAACAGGGAGACACTCAGAGCCTTCTGGGACAAGGGCATAAATCAGGGACCACTGAATGCTGGTCTATCCTTACTACAGATTTCCAATTCGGGGCTCTTTCATATACTCGAGGTCAAAGAGCAAGAGAATAGAAGAGCAGGGATTTCACTCTGAATACCTGAGGAACTTTGGCCTTCTTGCCTCAGCCTCCTCCTCCTATTGGCTTCTTTGTCATTTCTCACACTTTGGACTCGGTTATCTTCTCTCTGTGCAGAAAGGAAAAAATTAAATATTAAAACAGGTTGCAAGCTACAGGAATCCCTGTTCCTCAGCTGTGAATGGACTCAGGTAGCAGCCTCCAGTTGCATAAGCTAAAACAATGCACCCTTACTTCCTCATTCACAGATGCTGGTCCATTCTCTTCTAATGGGAGATTAGGCCTGTGAGGTTAATCCAAAGAGGATCGACAGTGAACAGGGCAGGAGCTATTGAACAAGTGGAGGAAAGAAACTGAAGCACCTCTCCTTTGAGAAGACCACAGCCACTCACTCTCTCCAGTTCACATTCTTACCATTTTCGGCAGGGGAAAAAATTCCCTTTCAAAATCTAATCAACTCCAGCTGTGCTTCAGACACAATAAGATATCAAGAGAAACTGTGTGAAACTACACTTTTCCATCCTAAGTCACACAACATGGGTGTCTGACAGGTGGCCATAATGGCATTCACTCCTAAGAGGAATGGGGATTCTCAGAAATTTAACATCATTCTTGGCTCCATAGTTGGTTGTGGGCTAAAACCTAGAAACCCAAGGACAAAATAAATCTAGTTGTTGTACCTCTTCAATTTACAGACATGGGTTCAAATTCAAGGTAGCTAACCATATTTTGTATGTGGCGAGGCACAAATAATCCAGTTATCCTACAGAAAATAGGAGTGAATGTAATTGCCCCCAACTCACCTGCATTTTGTCTCCTGAGCTTCCTTTCCTGAACTCAGTGAGGAAACTAGGGTCTAATGTGTCCCGGTGTTCACAAGAGTCTGCGGTGCAAGGAGCTCTGCTTACTTCCCTGGACTACTACAAGTAGGAGACTCCTGTGCAAATGTGGTCCTTTATAAAGCTCTACAGTTTAATTGAATCTGACCCACCCAACCCATGGGTTTAGGGTGGCTCAATTGTTGACCTGGGGCCTTTAATCCTACATCCCATGCTGAGGAAAGAAACAGGCTCGTGAGCAGGATCTCCTAGGCTACATAGCAAGACCCCACCGTCTCTACTGAAAATGACCAAAGAAACTAAGTTACAACTAGGCCAATTAATTTAAGTTCATTTTATGAGACAGAGTTTATTCACCTAGTCCTGGGCATTCTTCAACTCACAAAGCTAAGACCAAACTCTGGTGTGTGATACACCGATCAATCCACTGCCTATAGCTCCCTCTCTCATATGCTGGGATCTAAAGTAAGGCCCAGACATTAACACATTTACTAAATACCTTCTTAGGTGTCCTGGCTTCCTCCTCTGGATGAAGGCATAGGATTCTCGGGTGCTGCACCACCATGTCTGCCTAGATGCTGCCATGATTCCTCTCTTCATGATATGGGGCTGAACTTCAGAACCCCTATGTCATTCCCAGTTAAATGTTGTCTTTCCTAAGAGTTGTTGGACATGGAGTCTCTTTAGAGCAATGGGAACCCAAAGGCAGGCAGAAGTTGGTACCAGCACTGAGATATTGATGTCATAGACCTGAACACGTTTTGATTTAAAGGAAAGTGGGTTTGGGGGACTTTAGATCAGGAAAGCCATGGAATGTCTTAAGTGGAGCTGGATGGGTCATTCTAGCAGGGACATGGATGACACTGATGCTGAGAGTGAATTGAACTGTGGGTGTAGGGCTCAAGAGGTTGGTTTCAGAGGAGAAGAATGTTAGTATGTGGCCTAGAGACTGTTTTTTCTGCTATTTGGTGGAAAATATGGCTGCTTTTTGCCCTTGTCTGAAGAATCTGTTTGAGGCTAAGGTGAAAAGACTGAGATCATTTGAAATTGCAAAGGGAGTCTATAAAAAGTCTTTAAAAGAATAGACTTTGTTCTTTGGTTTACAGTGATCAGGAGCTTAAGGACAAACATAACAATCATAAAACTAAAACAACAACAAAAAAATCTATGGTTCAAAGGCAAGCAGATCTTTGAGTTCATGATGAGCCTGTCTCATTCCAAGCTCTAGGTGAAAAAAAGGTTAAGTACAGGCGTGGTGGGGCACACCTTTAATCCCAAGACTCAGGAGACAGAGGCCTGTGTATCGCTGAATTTAAGGTAGTCTACAGACTAAGTTCCAGGAGAGCCAAGCATAGGCAATGAATGAAACCACTGAACACAGAAAGCTGGTAAAGATGGAATAGAACATGGGGTGCCATGTCCCAGTACACCAAGCAGTAGAACCCTGCAGCTTTGGCCCAGTACAAATTAGGCATCAAGTATATTGCAACCTATTATTAAAATGGGTTCAACCTCGACTCTAGCCTGCCATCCCACAAATGTACTTGAAGAGAAATGTTATTAGATTATGGGGGAAGTGGACTTGTTCATCAATACTTTTTAGGAGGCAAGCTCAATCTTTGGCAGCAGTTAAGTCCATAGCAAACCGCAAATAGGATACAGTTGTTGCAGACCAGTCCTCTAGGCAGGCAGATACCACATTCGAACCGGCACCTTCGGTCCCTTCTCTACTCAGACACACAAGGCACAAACCAGAAGCTACAATCCGGTCAGGAGGAAACTGACAGATATGACAACTGGCCTGAGGAGAGCCCACAAAGCAGACATCTGATGCAGGAATCTAGGTAGGATTTCTTGGATGAGGGTTTCTCAGTGGTAGCTAGCTTTACCACCTGTAATAACTCAATGTCCCTAGGTAATGCAAGCCAATACTTGTGTATACTTAGGGAAGAATAGTGACTCAGAGAAAACCAAACCACCGCTCAGGGCTCATTCCCCCTAATGTTTGTAGAGTCATTTTATACGCCAACATCACAGGTCCTTTCACATGTTTGCTATATCAAATATCCTTTCACCTGTTTCTGCTTCAGCAAAACATCCTTTACCCGTGTCTTCCTCAGGGAGACATCCTTTCACCTCTGTGCCTCAAGAAAACATCCTTTCAAATAATTAACTTTGCAAAAAACTAGGAGTTTCCACTTCAATGTGATTCTAGCTCTCAAATCAGGAATAGAGGAGGTTAGTGGGACAATTGATGCTGGTTGAATAATGCATAGAAATTAGAGGGTATTATAAAGGGACCACCATCACTGAGGAGAAATCTTCTGGGAAGTGTGATCTGAGAGTACTAAGAAGCTGTGTTCCAGAGATTGCCAAGATTGTACCTCATACTGTAGCTGGACGTGGTAATCGGTGAGATTCATCCAGGTGGTACTGATTTTTAAGTTATGAAGGGGTAGTGGAGAGCAGCTGAGCCTTGGCTCTCAGAGTTATCAGGGAAGGCCCTTTGTGTTGTTGTTGTTTTCTTAATGTTTTGTAGTTTGTTTATTTATTTATTTTTTGTTTTTTGTTCTTTGTCCTTTGTTTTGGTTTTTTTCGTTTTTTTAGTTTTGGTTTTGGGATTTGAGCGTTTTTTTTTTTTTTTTTTTTTTTTTTTTTTTTCCTGGAGACAGGGTTTCTCTGTGTAGCCCTGGCTGCCCTGGAACTCACTTTGTAGACCAGGCTGGCCTCGAACTCAGAAATCCACCTGCCTCTGCCTCCCAAGTGCTGGGATTAAAGGCGTGCGCCACCATGCCGGCTAGTTCGTTTATTTTTAACTGTTTCTTTCCTTTTTCTTTCATATAAAACTCATCAATAAATTTTCACCCAAAAGGCTGGCCCCTCTCCAAATCTCCCCTTGATCTCTGAGTAGGTGGACTCCCTGGGTATTACCTCTACCCTGATGCATAAAGTCTATGCAGGTTTAAGTTCATCCTCTCCCACTGAGGCTAGACAAGCCAGCCCTATGCTACTTATGTGCCTAAGGCCTCAGATCATTGCATGTATGCTCTTTGCTTGGTAAGTCAGATTCTAGATGTTCCCAGGTATGAGGTTAGATGTGACTGTGGGGTTGCCATTGCCTTCAGCACCTAGGGAAGGCTGTGTGTGAAGGTGCAGCCCTAGTTGCAGTTGATAAATTAGGACTGAAGAAGTCATGCAAAGAATTAGTGACTAGGCACATTGAAGGGAGCCTTTGAGAGGCTATTGGTGAAGCCTACATGTAGTAGAAGTCCCCAGCCTTTTGGAGATGCCAATGCCATGGGATGACCAACAAGAATAGCAGTAATGGAGTGTCACCCACCAAAGCCTAGAGTACTATAGAGGGCAGAGATGAAGAAGTGACCCAAGCCCTATGGAGGAGCCCAGATGATCATGTGTGGGTCCCAGACATTAGAACAAGAACCTGCAACTTAAGGTTACCTTTTAGACTTGAGGATATTAGAGAGATCAGAGGCATAGATAACCAGCTCGGCAAAGCTCTTAACAAAGCTGGTAACAGACATGGAGATAGAGCATTTGGCGTTTGCACAGATAAATTTTTATCTTGCTTTGGTTCAGTATTTCTTCACTGTAACTTTTTCAATTAGGAATATATATCCTGTGATATTGGAGGTATATGATCTGCTTTGTGATTTTGATTTTATACAGCACTACCCTTAAGTCATTGAAAGGACATTAAACCACATGATCAGATTATGGCCTTTCGAATTTTTTTGACAGCGTTACATAGTATGGGGACTTTGTCAGTTAGACTGCATATTTTAGCATTATGCTATAGCTAGGTATAGCCCAGAGAATCTTGTGTTTGAACAAGGGGCCAGGGAGAGGAATGTGGTGCTTTGTGGAGCTATGCTTGGCTCACAGACTGGCTTTAGGTGACCCCTTTGGGAGCTTCATCAACTCAAAACACATCTCCCCCCAAAAACAGACAACCCCTGCTCTTACCTCAGTTAGTGCATGCACTTCCTAGGGAGGATGATACCATGCAGGCTATGTAGAACTTCCTTCTTTTCTGGCCTTCTTGTAGACCTATAACATATATGTATGTCTCAGAAGAGAGCCCTAGGTCATGATTCATTTAAACAATAAACACTTTATGGACCTTAATTAGACGTAGAGTGATGTAACTGTACAACGTGGAATGTCAAGTGCAATATAGATGGATACTAGATACATAGACACATAGATATGGCGAGATATAGAGACAGATAGAGAGATAGAGATCAAGATAAGATAGATGGGCTGGTCGGTGGTGGCTCATGTCTTTAATCCCTGTACTTGGGAGGGAGAGAAATGCAGATTTCTGAGTTCAAGACCAGCATGGTCTACAGAGTGTGTTCCAGGACAGCCAAGACTATACAGAGAAACCCTGTTTTAAGAAACAAAAACAAAAACGAAAACAAAAGCAAATAACCAAAACCCCCCTCAAACCCCCCAAAAAACCCAAACAACAACAACAACAAAAACAAAGATAGATAGATGGTAGACAGATATATATATATATATATATATATATATATATATATATATATGTGTGTGTGTGTGTGTGTGTGTGTGTGTGTGTGTGTGTGTGTGTGTGCATGTGAATCACCAGGCCATTATTAGACCCAACATAACAATCCTTTCTACCTATATATGAGATGAGATAGGAAATGAGTTTGGTGGCAATGTCCCTTGACAGACATTCTATTTTAGTATCTGAAACCTAAATATTTAGATAACTTTTCATATTCTCTCAATTGATATTGCATCTACTACCCACGTACAACTCAATTTTGAACCCATTATCGCAGTATTCTCAAAAAATGGAGTCTGTGGATCACTGACCAGGGCTCCTCCATCAACAGGGCCAGATAATGAAAGAGCTGCTGAGCTGTTGTCTGTGAAGTAGAGAGAGTTGCAGACTCAGGGTCAGGAATCTTATGGAAATGGAGGGTAGACAACAGGTATCAGGTACCCACAAAATGAACCTCACCATGAAGTATGACATCCCCTCCCCTCTATACTTATGTCCCCTACTAAAGTGACAAGAATTAAACATGAAAAGAGTTATGATGGCCTCAGCATCGGTGGGAGCCCTCTTGGTTCCAGGACTCCACCGCAAGTAGTCTGCACAGGTGAGAGTGTGCACTACAAAAGTTAACAGCTTATGTGACAGGACGAAGCAACACAGCTTCTGTGAAAGGTCCTGTTTTCGGCCTTCATCTTTGGCCAGGAGGGAGGTCCTAAGGCCAGATATCTGTGCACCTTCCCTGTAAGAGGAGAGCTTGTCTGCAGAGAGTGCTCTGACCACTGAAAATCAGAGGAGAGAGCTAGTCTCTCAGGTCTGCTGATAGAGGCTAACAGAATCACCAGAGGAACAATCTCTAACCAGAGACAACTTAACAACTAACTCCAGAGATTACCAGATGGCAAAAGGTAAATGTAAGAATCTTACTAATAGAAACCAAGACCACTCTCCATCATCAGAACCCAGCAGTCCCACTTCGCCCAGTCAAGGGCACCCCAACACCCCCGAAAAGCTAGACCCAGATTTAAAAGCATATCTCATGATGATGTTAGAGGACATCAAGAAGGACTTCTATAACTCACTTGAAGAAATACAGGAGAACACTGCTAAACAGGTAGAAGACCTTAAAGAGGAAGCACAAAAATCCCTTAAAGAATTGCAGGAAAACATAACCAAACATGTGATGGAATTGAACAAAACTATCCAAGACGTAAAAAAGGGAAGTAGACACAATAAAGAAAACCCAAAGTGAGGCAACGCTGGACATAGAAACCCTAGGAAAGAAATCTGGAACCATAGATTTGAGCATTAGCAATAGAATACAAAAAATGGAAGAGAGAATCTCAGGTGCAGAAGATTCCATAGAGAACATCGGAACAACAATCAAAGAAAATGCAAAACGCAAAAAGATCCTAGCTCAAAACATCCAGGAAATCCAGGACACAATGAGAAGACCAAACCTACGGATAATAGGAGTAGATGAGAAGGAAGATTTTCAAATCAAAGGACCAGCAAATATCTTCAACAAAATTATAGAAATAAACTTCCCAAACCTAAAGAAAGAGATGCCCATGAACATACAAGAAGCCTACAGAACTCCAAATAGACTGGACCAGAAAAGAAATTCCTCCCAACACATAATAATCAGAACAAAAAATGCACTAAATAAAGATAGAATATTAAAAGCAGTAAAGGAAAAAGGTCAAGTAACATATAAAGGGAAGCCTATCAGAATTACACCAGATTTTTCACCACAGACTATGAAAGCCAGAAGAGCCTGGACAGATGTTATACAGACACTAAGAGAACACAAATGCCAGCCCCGGCTACTGTACCCAGCCAAACTCTCAATTACCATAGATGGAGAAACCAAAGTATTCCACGACAAAACCAAATTCACACCTTATCTTTCCACGAATCCAGCCCTTCAAAGGATAACAACAGAAAAAAAAATAAAAATACAAGAATGGAAACCACGTCCTAGAAAAAGCAAGAAGGTGATCCCTCAACAAACCTAAAAGATAAAAGCCACAAGAACAGAATGCCAACTTTAACAACCAAAATAATAGAAAGCAACAATTACTTTTCCTTAATATCTCTTAATATCAATGGACTCAACTCCCCAATAAAAAGACATAGACTAACAGCCTGGCTACACAAACAAGACCCAACATGTTTGTGCTTACAGGAAACTCATCTCAGAGAAAAAGGTAGACACTACCTCAGAATGAAAGGCTAGAAAACAATTGTTCCAAGCAGATGGTCTGAAGAAACAAGCTGGTGTAGCCATTCTAATATCTAATAAAATCGACTTCCAACCAAGAGTCACCAGAAAAGACAAGGAGAGCCACTTCATACTCATCAAAGGTAAAATCCTCCAAGAGGAACTCTCAATTCTGAATATCTATGCTCCAAATACAAGGGCAGCCACATTCATTAAAGAAACTTTAGTAAAGCTCAAAGTACACATTGCACCTCATACAATAATAGTGGGAGTCTTCAACACACCACTTTCACCAACGGACAGATCATGGAAACAAACTAAACAGGGACACAGTGAAACTAACAGAAGTTATGAAGCAAATGGATCTAACAGATATCTAGAGAACATTTTATCCTTAAACAAAAGGATATACATTCTTCTCAGCACTTCATGGTACCCTCTCCAAAATTGACCATACAATTGGTCACAAAACAAGCCTTAGCATAAACAAAAATATTGAAATTATCCCATGCATCCTATCAGATCACCATGGACTAAGGCTGATTTTCAATAACAAAATAAATAATAGAAAGCCAGCATTCACTTGGAAAATGAACAACACCCTTCTAAATGATACCTTGGTCAAGGAAGGAAAAAAGAAAGAAATTAAGGACTTTTTGGAGTTTAATGAAAATGAAACCTCAACATTCCCCAACTTATGGGACACAATGCAAGCATTTGTAAGAGGAAAACTCATAGCTCTGAGTGCCTCCAAAAAGAAACTAGAGAGAGCACACAGTAGCAGCTTGACAACACACCTAAAAGCTCTAGAATAAAAGGAAGCAAACTCACCCAAGAGGAGTAGATGGCCAGAAATAATCAAACTCAGGGCCGAAATCAACCAAGTGGAAACAAGAAGAACTATTCAAAGAATCAACCAAAGGAGGAACTGGTTCTTTGAGAAAATCAACAAGATAGATAAACCCTTAGCCAGACTCACTAGATGGCACAGAGAAAGAATCCTAATGAAGAAAATCAGAAATGAAAAGGGAGACATAACAACAGATCCTGAAGAAATCCAAAACACCATCAGATCCTTCTACAAAAGGCTATACTCAACAAAACTGGAGTACCTGGACGAAATGGACAAATTTCTAGACAGATACCAGGTATCAGAGTTAAATCAAGATCAGGTTAACGATCTAAACAGTCCTATATCCCCTAAAGAAATAGAAGCAGTCATTCATAGTCTCCCAACCAAAAAAAAAAAAAAAAAAAAAAAAAGCCTAGTACCAGATGGGTTTAGTGCAGAGTTCTATCTGACCTCCTAAGATCTAATCCCAGTTCGTCACAAACTATTCCACAAAAAAGCAACAGAAGGTGCTCTACCCAACTCATTCTATGAAGCCACAATTACTCTGATACCTAAACCAAAAAAATACCCAACAAAGATAGAGAACTTCAGACCAATTTCCCTTATGAATATCAATGCAAAAATCCTCAATAAAGTTCTCGCTAACCAAATGCAAGAACACATCAAAACAATCATCCATCCTGACCAAGTAGGTTTCATCCCAGGGATGCAGGGATGGTTCAATATATGGAAATCCATCAACTAATCCAGTATATAAACAAACACGAAGACAAAAACCACATGATCATCTCGTTAGATGCGGAGAAAGCATTTGACAAAATCCAACACCCATTCATGATAAAAGCCTTGGACAGATCAGGAATTCAAGGCCCATAACGAAACAAGATAAAAGCAATCTACAGCAAACCAGTAGCCAACATCAAAGTAAATGGTGAGAAGCTGGAAGCAATCCCACTAAAATGAGGGACTAGACAAGGCTGGCCACTCTCTTCCTACCTATTCAACATTGTACCAAAAGTCCTAGCTAGAGCAATTCGACAACAAAAGGAGATCAAGGGGATACAAATTGGAAAGGAAGAAGTCAAAATATCACTTTTTCCAGATGATATGGTAGTATATATAAGTGACTCTAAAAATTCCACCGGAGAACTCCTAAGCCTGATAAACAGCTTCAGTGAAGTAGCTGGATATAAAATTAACTCAAACAAGTCAATGGCCTTTCTGTACACAAAGGATAAACAGGCTGAGAAAGAAATTAGGGAAACCACACCCTTTTCAATAGTCACAAATTATATAAAATACCTTGGGGTGCCTCTAAAAAAGTGAAAGATCTGTATGATAAGAACTTCATGTCTCTGAAGAGAGAAATTAAGAAGATCTCAGAAGATGGAAAGATCTCCCATGCTCATGGATTGGCAGGATCAATATAGTAAAAATGGCTACCTTGCCAAAAGCAATCTACAGATTCAATGCAATCCCCATCAAAATTCCAACTCAAATCTTCAACGAATTAGAAAGGGCAATCAGCAGATTCATCTGGAAAAACAAAAAACCTAGGATAGCAAAAACTCTTCTCAAGGATAAATGAACCTCTGGTGGAATCACCATTCCTGACCTAAAGCTGTACTACAGAGCAATTGTGATAAAAAAAAAAAAAACTGCATGGTACTGGTATAGCAACAGACAAGTACACCAATGGAATAGAATTGAAGACCCAGAGATGAACCCACACAGCTATGGTCACTTGTTCTTTGACAGGGGAGCAAAAACCATTTAGTGGAAAAAAAGACAGCATTTTCAACAAATGCTGCTGGCACAACTGGCGGTTATCATGTAGACAAATGAGAATTAATCCATTCCTATCTCCTTGTACTAAGGTCAAATCTAAGTGTATTAAGGAACTCCACATAAAACCAGAGACACTGAAACTTATAGAGGAGAAAGTAAGGAAAAGCCTCAAAGATATGGGTACAGGGGAAGAATTCCTGAATAGAACAGCAATGCCTTGTGCTGTAAGATCGAGAATCGATAAATGGGACTTCATATAGTTGCAAAGTTTCTGCAAGGCAAAAGACTCCGTCAATACGACAAAGAGACCACCAACAGATTGGGAAAGGATCTTTACCCATACTAAATCAGATAGGGGACTAATATCCAATAGATATAAAGAACTCAAGAAGGTGGACTCCATAAAATCAAATAACCCCATTAAAAAATGGGGCTCAGAGCTGAAGAAAGAATTCTCACCTGAGGAATACCGAATGGCAGAGAAGCACCTGAACAAATATTCCACATCCTTAATCATCAGGGAAATGCAAATCTAAACAACCCTGAGATTCCATCTCACACCAGTCAGAATGGCTAAGATCAAAAATTCAGGTGACAGCAGATGCTGGCGAGGATGTGGAGTAAGAGGAACACTCCTCCATTGTTGGTGGGATTGCAAGCTTGTACAACCACTCTGGAAATCAGCCCGTCGGTTCCTCAGAAAATTGTACATAGTACTACAGGAGGATCCCGCAATACCTCTCCTGGGCATCTATCCAGATGTTCCAATCGGTAATAAGGACACATGTTCCATCATGTTCATATTATTTATAATAGCCAGAAGCTGGAAAGAACCAAGATGCCCCTCAACAGAGGAATGGATACAGAAAATGTGGTACATTTATACAATGGAGTACTACTCAGCTATTAAAAAGAATGAATTTATGAAATTCCTAGGCAAATGGATGGACCTGGAGGGCATCATCCTGAGAGAGGTAACCCAACCACAAAAGAAGTCATACGGTATGTACTCACAGATAAGTGGATATTAGTCCAGAATGTTAGAATACCCAAGATATTAGATACAATTTTCAAAACACATGAAACTCAAGAAGAATGATGCCCAAAGTGTAGACACTTTGCCCCTTCTTAGATTTGGGAAGAAAACGCCATGGAAGGAGTTACAGAGACAAAGTTTGGAGCTGATAAAAAAGGATGGACCATCTAGAGACTGCCATATCCAGGGATCCATCTGACAATCAGCCTCCAAATGCTGACACCATTGCATACACTGGCAAGATTTTGCCGAAAGGACCAAGATATAGCTGTCTCTTGTGAGAGTATGCTGGAGCCTAGCAAACACAGAAGTGGATGCTCAGTCAGCTATTGGAAGGAACACAGGGCCCCCAATGGAGGAGCTAGAGAAGGTACCCAAGGAGCCAAAGGGATCTGCAATCCTATAGGTGGAACAACAATATGAACTAACCAGTTACCCCCCCCCCCCCACCCCTCCCGGAGCTCTTGTCTCTTGCTGCATATGAATCAGAAAATGGCCTAGTTGGCCATCAGTGGAAAGAGAGGTCCATTAGTCATGCAAACTTTATATACCTTAGTACAGGGGACAAGAGGGCCAAGAAGTGGGAGTGGGTGGGTGGAGGAGTGGGTGGGGGAGTGTGTTTGGGACTTTTGGGATAGCATTGGAAATGTAAATGAAATAAATACCCAATTAAAAAAATGAAAAAAAAAGCAAAGAGTTGTGTCAAAATAATTTATTTGATTTCACATTTCCTTTTCAATAAGATAGAGACATTGAGGATCCATACAGTGCTGGAAGATTCTTAGTGGTTTTCAGAGGAAAAAGAAAAGTCCCCATATGTCTTCACTGAGGACTTGAGCTCTCATCACGAGGTGACCACGGCAGCTGAAAGTTGTTGTCTCCAGGGAGAGAGGCCTGAAATACATGTTGAACTGGCAATGGATAGGTGGCATTCCAGGCATCCCATCTGGGAACCAGTAAGTCCTGACTGGACATGATTAGTAATGGGATCCAGGGAAGCTGACCAGAAGATGCAGCCATGCCATAATCCCAAGGCTGGTATACAGGAGATGGCATCACCATTGGAGTTTGAGGGTTTGAGGAAGGCCTGTGGTAACCAGACCAATTATACTGAACACCTGAGAGGAGAAAAAAGAGAGAAAGAGAAAGCATAAACATGGCACCCTCACTCTCCCTGAGTCACTCTAAGTAATTGCCTGTCCTCTGGGTCAGAGTCAACTATGAACAAGTCCAAATTCCATTGCCTTGAGGTGACACAGGAAGTTAGACATGGGAGACCAGAGTTTGTGCTGTATGCAACAACACAGCCCTGTGGGAATGGGGCTTCACTCCATAGTCTGCTCAGCTCTGTCCTCATGAAGGACAGGCCATCTGATGCCACCACTTACAGAACCCCAAGTGTCTGTGCAGAAGAGACTCACCTGGAACATGGCCTCTCTGACATTTGGGGTCGAAGATCCTTTCCAGATAATCTCTATAAGGAGAAAACAAGGGTACAGTCCTTGATCTCTCTCTACTGAGAGTGGAGTGCAGATCCTTCATGGTCCACATCAGGTCCAAACAGCTTTGGATGTCCTTGAACAGGCCTCGATGATAGAGACGCTGGCAAACAAGACTGCTCTTCTGCTTGATCTTCTGGCCTGGGTGGCCAAATTCCCGTTCAACCACTTGCCACTCCTGCAGGAAGATCTTGATTTCAGGGTCGGTCCATGGGCTAAAGGAAGGGCCTGCAGAGACGGAGGGGCAAGATGAATATATCAGAGGTCACACACACGAACCTGTCACCTTTACTCAGGGATTCTCCCTGAACATTGAACTGACAAAAAAATGGTTACTTTCTGTTATCAAGACATTGGGAACACTTGCAGGAGAGCCCAGGATCCAGAGTCTACCAGGCTCTTAATACCAAGAGGTACACTCACTGGGAATTCATCAGTGTCTTCAGCTTTAGAAAATAAATAGGAGTTCAGATTTAGGTTTTAGCCAAGGGCAGGTTTCAGGCAATATCAACCAACCTAGGAGGACCACACTGTCTCAATTTAAAAATATCAGAGACACCGAGTGAAACCAAGGTCAGTTCATTGAAGTTTCTTTTATGAATTGGGGTTTCCTTCCATGGTGCTGGCCATCCTACAGCTCACTAACACTAAGCCCAACCTATCTAGGACACCACACTGATGTGCTTGCCTCTGGCTCCCCCTCCCAAGTACTGGAACTAAAGGCATGGGATGCCAATGTCACACGTTTCCTAAATATCTTCACTTCTTGGAAAGTTAGGCTGAAAAGCAGACACAAGCAGAACTTTATTGGTTTGTTTCCTTCTAACTATGATATAATCAACTTGACGACAAAGAACAGCCATGACAAGCCCACCTCCTGTCAACTCCTGACTAGGATGTCACCTTAGGTCATGACTCCTTTCCAAAGGAAACAATAGCAATAAGGATACAATCAGAGAAGGGTGATAAAGCCATCCAAGGAGGAATGGCAAATGCATTGCATATTTAACAGTGTCATAGTCATACCTAACGTGATATAATATCCCCCACACAACTCCAAAGGCAAGGGAAAATATCAAAGGACATATGGGAGTTCCAAACCTTCCAACAGGAAATCAGAATTTCATCACCCTTGGACATCATCAGTGATGAGTTCCCCTTAAGCTTTCCACTAGTGTGAGGGATGCGATAACGCCAAAGTGCATACCTAGAGAGATGGCACCATCAATGCAGAGGGAAGGTGCATAGGAAGCTGGTGGGTTACCGTGCCCATCAAACCAAGGACCTGAGTGAGGAGAGAAGAAAGAGAAGGCGTTTAAAATGGCACCCTCACTCTCTTTGAGGCGCTATAAGTGGTTGTCTGGACTCTGGGTCAGAGTCAAGTATGAACAAGAACACATTCCATTGCCTTGGAGTGACAGAGGAAGTTTGAAACACAGAGCAGCCCACTATGGGAAATAAAGGCCTATGGGAAATGGACTTGCAGCATTTGTGTGCTCTGCTCTATGCCCAGCTGATGCTTTTCTCTGGGACGTCAAAATCTCCTCTACACAAGAGACTCACCTGGCACATAGCCTCCCTGGGATCTGGGGTGGCCCAAGATCTCGTACAGGATCCATTCATAAGTCGAATACAAGCGGTAAGCCCGGGGCCTCTCGTTACAAAGACTTGTGTGCAGGTCCTTCATCTTCACCATCACATCAAGGCAGCTATTCTTGCTCTTCCTCAGACCCCGATTAGAGAGGCGTCTGCTAAGGGACTTGGCCTTCGCATGCATCTTATTGCCTGGGTCTCCGAGTTCATATTCAACCATTGCCCACTCTTGCAGCAAGATCCAGATTTCATCCTCAGTCCACGGGCTATCACACGGACCTGCAAGGCAAAGAGGGATGCGATGAGGATATCAAAGGTAACACACATGACCATGTCAACTTTGCTTAGGGACTTTCCCTGCACACTGATTGGCCAACGATGGCTTCCTTCATTTTCAAGTGGTTATGAACACAGTCTTACCAGCCCTGTTGCAGCACCTATCCTGCTCTTCACAGCAAGAAGTACACTCACTGGGAAAGCATAGGTGTCTGCAGATTTAGGGATGGTTTGGTCCCAGAATACAATGGGATCCACAGCATTAGTGCTACCAGGGAATGTTGGATCTGTAGAGACTCATAACCACATCCACAACAGGGAGACACTCAGAGCCTTCTGGGACAAGGGCATAAATCAGGGACCACTGAATGCTGGTCTATCCTTACTACAGATTTCCAATTCGGGGCTCTTTCATATACTCGAGGTCAAAGAGCAAGAGAATAGAAGAGCAGGGATTTCACTCTGAATACCTGAGGAACTTTGGCCTTCTTGCCTCAGCCTCCTCCTCCTATTGGCTTCTTTGTCATTTCTCACACTTTGGACTCGGTTATCTTCTCTCTGTGCAGAAAGGAAAAAATTAAATATTAAAACAGGTTGCAAGCTACAGGAATCCCTGTTCCTCAGCTGTGAATGGACTCAGGTAGCAGCCTCCAGTTGCATAAGCTAAAACAATGCACCCTTACTTCCTCATTCACAGATGCTGGTCCATTCTCTTCTAATGGGAGAGTAGGCCTGTGAGGTTAATCCAAAGAGGATCGACAGTGAACAGGGCAGGAGCTATTGAACAAGTGGAGGAAAGAAACTGAAGCACCTCTCCTTTGAGAAGACCACAGCCACTCACTCTCTCCAGTTCACATTCTTACCATTTTCGGCAGGGGAAAATATTCCCTTTCAAAATCTAATCAACTCCAGCTGTGCTTCAGACACAATAAGATATCAAGAGAAACTGTGTGAAACTACACTTATCCATCCTAAGTCACACAACATGGGTGTCTGACAGGTGGCCATAATGGCATTCACTCCTAAGAGGAATGGGGATTCTCAGAAATTTAACATCATTCTTGGCTCCATAGTTGGTTGTGGGCTAAAACCTAGAAACCCAAGGACAAAATAAATCTAGTTGTTGTACCTCTTCAATTTACAGACATGGGTTCAAATTCAAGGTAGCTAACCATATTTTGTATGTGGCTAGGCACAAATAATCCAGTTATCCTACAGAAAATAGGAGTGAATATAATTGCCCCCAACTCACCTGCATTTTGTCTCCTGAGCTTCCTTTCCCGAACACAGTGAGGAAACTAGGGTCTAATGTGTCCCGGTGTTCACAAGAGTCTGCAGTGCAAGGAGCTCTGCTTACTTCCCTGGACTACTACAAGTAGGAGATTCCTGTGCAAATGTGGTCCTTTATAAAGCTCTACAGTTTAATTGAATCTGACCCACCCAACCCATGGGTTTAGGGTGGCTCAATTGTTGACCTGGGGCCTTTAATCCTACATCCCATGCTGAGGAAAGAAACAGGCTCATGAGCAGGATCTCCTAGGCTACATAGCAAGACCCCACCGTCTCTACTGAAAATGACCAAAGAAACTAAGTTACAACTAGGCCAATTAATTTAAGTTCATTTTATGAGACAGAGTTTATTCACCTAGTCCTGGGCATTCTTCAACTCACAAAGCTAAGACCAAACTCTGGTGTGTGATACACCGATCAATCCACTGCCTATAGCTCCCTCTCTCATATGCTGGGATCTAAAGTAAGGCCCAGACATTAACACATTTACTAAATACCTTCTTAGGTGTCCTGGCTTCCTCCTCTGGATGAAGGCATAGGATTCTCGGGTGCTGCACCACCATGTCTGCCTAGATGCTGCCATGATTCCTCTCTTCATGATATGGGGCTGAACTTCAGAACCCCTATGTCATTCCCAGTTAAATGTTGTCTTTCCTAAGAGTTGTTGGACATGGAATCTCTTTAGAGCAATGGGAACCCAAAGTCAGGCAGAAGTTGGTACCAGCACTGAGATATTGATGTCATAGACCTGAACACGTTTTGATTTAAAGGAAAGTGGGTTTGGGGGACTTTAGATCAGGAAAGCCGTGGAATGTCTTAAGTGAAGCTGGATGGGTCATTCTAGCAGGGACATGGATGACACTGATGCTGAGAGTGAATTGAACTGTGGGTGTAGGGCTCAAGAGGTTGGTTTCAGAGGAGAAGAATGTTAGTATGTGGCCTAGAGACTGTTTTTTCTGCTATTTGGTGGAAAATATGGCTGCTTTTTGCCCTTGTCTGAAGAATTTGTTTGAGGCTAAGGTGAAAAGACTGAGATCATTTGAAATTGCAAAGGGAGTCTATAAAAAGTCTTTAAAAGAATAGACTTTGTTCTTTGGTTTACAGTGATCAGGAGCTTAAGGACAAACATAACAATCATAAAACTAAAACAACAACAAAAAAAATCTATGGTTCAAAGGCAAGCAGATCTTTGAGTTCATGATGAGCCTGTCTCATTCCAAGCTCTAGGTGAAAAAAAGGTTAAGTACAGGCGTGGTGGGGCACACCTTTAATCCCAAGACTCAGTAGACAGAGGCCTGTGTATCGCTGAATTTAAGGTAGTCTACAGACTAAGTTCCAGGAGAGCCAAGCATAGGCAATGAATGAAACCACTGAACACAGAAAGCTGGTAAAGATGGAATAGAACATGGGGTGCCATGTCCCAGTACACCAAGCAGTAGAACCCTGCAGCTTTGGCCCAGTACAAATTAGGCATCAAGTATATTGCAACCTATTATTAAAATGGGTTCAACCTCGACTCTAGCCTGCCATCCCACAAATGTACTTGAAGAGAAATGTTATTAGATTATGGGGGAAGTGGACTTGTTCATCAATACTTTTTAGGAGGCAAGCTCAATCTTTGGCAGCAGTTAAGTCCCATAGCAAACCGCAAATAGGATACAGTTGTTGCAGACCAGTCCTCTAGGCAGGCAGATACCACATTCGAACCGGCACCTTCGGTCCCTTCTCTACTCAGACACACAAGGCACAAACCAGAAGCTACAATCCGGTCAGGAGGAAACTGACAGATATGACAACTGGCCTGAGGAGAGCCCACAAAGCAGACATCTGATGCAGGAATCTAGGTAGGATTTCTTGGATGAGGGTTTCTCAGTGGTAGCTAGCTTTACCACCTGTAATAACTCAATGTCCCTAGGTAATGCAAGCCAATACTTGTGTATACTTAGGGAAGAATAGTGACTCAGAGAAACCCAAACCACCGCTCAGGGCTCATTCCCCCTAATGTTTGTAGAGTCATTTTATACGCCAACATCACAGGTCCTTTCACATGTTTGCTATATCAAATATCCTTTCACCTGTTTCTGCTTCAGCAAAACATCCTTTACCCGTGTCTTCCTCAGGGAGACATCCTTTCACCTCTGTGCCTCAAGAAAACATCCTTTCAAATAATTAACTTTGCAAAAAACTAGGAGTTTCCACTTCAATGTGATTCTAGCTCTCAAATCAGGAATAGAGGAGGTTAGTGGGACAATTGATGCTGGTTGAATAATGCATAGAAATTAGAGGGTATTATAAAGGGACCACCATCACTGAGGAGAAATCTTCTGGGAAGTGTGATCTGAGAGTACTAAGAAGCTGTGTTCCAGAGATTGCCAAGATTGTACCTCATACTGTAGCTGGACGTGGTAATCGGTGAGATTCATCCAGGTGGTACTGATTTTTAAGTTATGAAGGGGTAGTGGAGAGCAGCTGAGCCTTGGCTCTCAGAGTTATCAGGGAAGGCCCTTTGTGTTGTTGTTGTTTTCTTAATGTTTTGTAGTTTGTTTATTTATTTATTTTTTGTTTTTTGTTCTTTGTCCTTTGTTTTGGTTTTTTTCGTTTTTTTAGTTTTGGTTTTGGGATTTGAGCGTTTTTTTTTTTTTTTTTTTTTTTTTCCTGGAGACAGGGTTTCTCTGTGTAGCCCTGGCTGCCCTGGAACTCACTTTGTAGACCAGGCTGGCCTCGAACTCAGAAATCCACCTGCCTCTGCCTCCCAAGTGCTGGGATTAAAGGCGTGCGCCACCATGCCGGCTAGTTCGTTTATTTTTAACTGTTTCTTTCCTTTTTCTTTCATATAAAACTCATCAATAAATTTTCACCCAAAAGGCTGGCCCCTCTCCAAATCTCCCCTTGATCTCTGAGTAGGTGGACTCCCTGGGTATTACCTCTACCCTGATGCATAAAGTCTATGCAGGTTTAAGTTCATCCTCTCCCACTGAGGCTAGACAAGCCAGCCCTATGCTACTTATGTGCCTAAGGCCTCAGATCATTGCATGTATGCTCTTTGCTTGGTAAGTCAGATTCTAGATGTTCCCAGGTATGAGGTTAGATGTGACTGTGGGGTTGCCATTGCCTTCAGCACCTAGGGAAGGCTGTGTGTGAAGGTGCAGCCCTAGTTGCAGTTGATAAATTAGGACTGAAGAAGTCATGCAAAGAATTAGTGACTAGGTACATTGAAGGGAGCCTTTGAGAGGCTATTGGTGAAGCCTACATGTAGTAGAAGTCCCCAGCCTTTTGGAGATGCCAATGCCATGGGATGACCAACAAGAATAGCAGTAATGGAGTGTCACCCACCAAAGCCTAGAGTACTATAGAGGGCAGAGATGAAGAAGTGACCCAAGCCCTATGGAGGAGCCCAGATGATCATGTGTGGGTCCCAGACATTAGAACAAGAACCTGCAACTTAAGGTTACCTTTTAGACTTGAGGATATTAGAGAGATCAGAGGCATAGATAACCAGCTCAGCAAAGCTCTTAACAAAGCTGGTAACAGACATGGAGATAGAGCATTTGGCGTTTGCACAGATAAATTTTTATCTTGCTTTGGTTCAGTATTTCTTCACTGTAACTTTTTCAATTAGGAATATATATCCTGTGATATTGGAGGTATATGATCTGCTTTGTGATTTTGATTTTATACAGCACTACCCTTAAGTCATTGAAAGGATATTAAACCACATGATCAGATTATGGCCTTTCGAATTTTTTTGACAGCGTTACATAGTATGGGGACTTTGTCAGTTAGACTGCATATTTTAGCATTATGCTATAGCTAGGTATAGCCCAGAGAATCTTGTGTTTGAACAAGGGGCCAGGGAGAGGAATGTGGTGCTTTGTGGAGCTATGCTTGGCTCACAGACTGGCTTTAGGTGACCCCTTTGGGAGCTTCATCAACTCAAAACACATCTCCCCCCAAAAACAGACAACCCCTGCTCTTACCTCAGTTAGTGCATGCACTTCCTAGGGAGGATGATACCATGCAGGCTATGTAGAACTTCCTTCTTTTCTGGCCTTCTTGTAGACCTATAACATATATGTATGTCTCAGAAGAGAGCCCTAGGTCATGATTCATTTAAACAATAAACACTTTATGGACCTTAATTAGACGTAGAGTGATGTAACTGTACAACGTGGAATGTTAAGTGCAATATAGATGGATACTAGATACATAGACACATAGATATGGGGAGATATAGAGACAGATAGAGAGATAGAGATCAAGATAAGATAGATGGGCCGGTCGGTGGTGGCTCATGTCTTTAATCCCTGTACTTGGGAGGGAGAGAAATGCAGATTTCTGAGTTCAAGACCAGCATGGTCTACAGAGTGTGTTCCAGGACAGCCAAGACTATACAGAGAAACCCTGTTTTAAGAAACAAAAACAAAAACAAAAACAAAAACAAAAAACCAAAACCCCCCTCAAACCCCCCCAAAAAACTAAACAACAACAACAACAAAAACAAAGATAGATAGATGGTAGACAGATTATATATATATATATATATATATATATATATATATATGTGTGTGTGTGTGTGTGTGTGTGTGTGTGTGTGTGTGTGCGTGTGTGTGTGTGCATGTGAATCACCAGGCCATTATTAGACCCAACATAACAATCCTTTCTACCTATATATGAGATGAGATAGGAAATGAGTTTGGTGGCAATGTCCCTTGACAGACATTCTATTTTAGTATCTGAAACCTAAATATTTAGATAACTTTTCATATTCTCTCAATTGATATTGCATCTACTACCCACGTACAACTCAATTTTGAACCCATTATTGCAGTATTCTCAAAAAATGGAGTCTGTGGATCACTGACCAGGGCTCCTCCATCAACAGGGCCAGATAATGAAAGAGCTGCTGAGCTGTTGTCTGTGAAGTAGAGAGAGTTGCAGACTCAGGGTCAGGAATCTTATGGAAATGGAGGGTAGACAACAGGTATCAGGTACCCACAAAATGAACCTCACCATGAAGTATGACATCCCCTCCCCTCTATACTTATGTCCCCTACTAAAGTGACAAGAATTAAACATGAAAAGAGTTATGATGGCCTCAGCATCGGCGGGAGCCATCTTGGTTCCAGGACTCCACCGCAAGTAGTCTGCACAGGTGAGAGTGTGCACTACAAAAGTTAACAGCTTATGTGACAGGACAAAGCAACACAGCTTCTGTGAAAGGTCCTGTTTTCGGCCTTCATCTTTGGCCAGGGGGGAGGTCCTAAGGCCAGATATCTGTGCACCTTCCCTGTAAGAGGAGAGCTTGTCTGCAGAGAGTGCTCTGACCACTGAAAATCAGAGGAGAGAGCTAGTCTCTCAGGTCTGCTGATAGAGGCTAACAGAATCACCAGAGGAACAATTTCTAACCAGAGACAACTTAACAACTAACTCCAGAGATTACCAGATGGCAAAAGGTAAATGTAAGAATCTTACTAATAGAAACCAAGACCACTCTCCATCATCAGAACCCAGTAGTCCCACTTCGCCCAGTCAAGGGCACCCCAACACCCCCGAAAAGCTAGACCCAGATTTAAAAGCATATCTCATGATGATGTTAGAGGACATCAAGAAGGACTTCTATAACTCACTTGAAGAAATACAGGAGAACACTGCTAAACAGGTAGAAGACCTTAAAGAGGAAGCACAAAAATCCCTTAAAGAATTGCAGGAAAACACAACCAAACATGTGATGGAATTGAACAAAACTATCCAAGACGTAAAAAAGGGAAGTAGACACAATAAAGAAAACCCAAAGTGAGGCAACGCTGGACATAGAAACCCTAGGAAAGAAATCTGGAACCATAGATTTGAGCATTAGCAATAGAATACAAAAAATGGAAGAGAGAATCTCAGGTGCAGAAGATTCCATAGAGAACATCTGAACAACAATCAAAGAAAATGCAAAACGCAAAAAGATCCTAGCTCAAAACATCCAGGAAATCCAGGACACAATGAGAAGACCAAACCTACGGATAATAGGAGTAGATGAGAAGGAAGATTTTCAAATCAAAGGACCAGCAAATATCTTCAACAAAATTATAGAAATAAACTTCTCAAACCTAAAGAAAGAGATGCCCATGAACATACAAGAAGCCTACAGAACTCCAAATAGACTGGACCAGAAAAGAAATTCCTCCCAACACATAATAATCAGAACAAAAAATGCACTAAATAAAGATAGAATATTAAAAGCAGTAAAGGAAAAAGGTCAAGTAACATATAAAGGGAAGCCTATCAGAATTACACCAGATTTTTCACCACAGACTATGAAAGCCAGAAGAGCCTGGACAGATGTTATACAGACACTAAGAGAACACAAATGCCAGCCCCGGCTACTATACCCAGCCAAACTCTCAATTACCATAGATGGAGAAACCAAAGTATTCCACGACAAAACCAAATTCACACCTTATCTTTCCACGAATCCAGCCCTTCAAAGGATAACAACAGAAAAAAAAATACAAGAATGGAAACCACGTCCTAGAAAAAGCAAGAAGGTGATCCCTCAACAAACCTAAAAGATAAAAGCCACAAGAACAGAATGCCAACTTTAACAACCAAAATAATAGAAAGCAACAATTACTTTTCCTTAATATCTCTTAATATCAATGGACTCAACTCCCCAATAAAAAGACATAGACTAACAGCCTGGCTACACAAACAAGACCCAACATGTTTGTGCTTACAGGAAACTCATCTCAGAGAAAAAGGTAGACACCACCTCAGAATGAAAGGCTAGAAAACAATTGTTCCAAGCAGATGGTCTGAAGAAACAAGCTGGTGTAGCCATTCTAATATCTAATAAAATCGACTTCCAACCAAGAGTCACCAGAAAAGACAAGGAGAGCCACTTCATACTCATCGAAGGTAAAATCCTCCAAGAGGAACTCTCAATTCTGAATATCTATGCTCCAAATACAAGGGCAGCCACATTCATTAAAGAAACTTTAGTAAAGCTCAAAGTATACATTGCACCTCATACAATAATAGTGGGAGTCTTCAACACACCACTTTCACCAACAGACAGATCATGGAAACAAACCAAACAGGGACACAGTGAAACTAACAGAAGTTATGAAGCAAATGGATCTAACAGATATCTAGAGAACATTTTATCCTTAAACAAAAGGATATACGTTCTTCTCAGCACTTCATGGTACCTTCTCCAAAATTGACCATACAATTGGTCACAAAACAAACCTTAGCATAAACAAAAATATTGAAATTATCCCATGCATCCTATCAGATCACCATGGACTAAGGCTGATTTTCAATAACAAAATAAAAAATAGAAAGCCAGCATTCACTTGGAAAATGAACAACACCCTTCTAAATGATACCTTGGTCAAGGAAGGAAAAAAGAAAGAAATTAAGGACTTTTTGGAGTTTAATGAAAATGAAGCTTCAACATTCCCCAACTTATGGGACACAATGCAAGCATTTGTAAGAGGAAAACTCATAGCTCTGAGTGCCTCCAAAAAGAAACTAGAGAGAGCACACAGTAGCAGCTTGACAACACACCTAAAAGCTCTAGAATAAAAGGAAGCAAACTCACCCAAGAGGAGTAGATGGCCAGAAATAATCAAACTCAGGGCCGAAATCAACCAAGTGGAAACAAGAAGAACTATTCAAAGAATCAACCAAAGGAGGAACTGGTTCTTTGAGAAAATCAACAAGATAGATAAACCCTTAGCCAGACTCACTAGAGGGCACAGAGATAGAATCCTAATGAAGGAAATCAGAAATGAAAAGGGAGACATAACAACAGATCCTGAAGAAATCCAAAACACCACCAGATCCTACTACAAAAGGCTATACTCAACAAAACTGGAGAACCTGGACGAAATGGACAAGTTTCTAGACAGATACCAGGTATCAGAGTTAAATCAAGATCAGGTTAACGATCTAAACAGTCCTATATCCCCTAAAGAAATAGAAGCAGTCATTCATAGTCTCCCAACCAAAATAAATAAATAAATAAATAAATAAATAAATAAATAAATAAATAAATAAATAAATAGCCTAGGACCAGATGGGTTTAGTGCAGAGTTCTATCAGACCTTCCAAAAAGATCTAATCCCAGTTTGTCACAAACTATTCCACAAAATAGAAACAGAAGGTGCTCTACCCAACTCATTCTATGAAGCCACAATTACTCTGATACCTAAACCACAAAGAGACCCAACAAAGATAGAGAACTTCAGACCAATTTCCCTTATGAATATCAATGCAAAAATCCTCAATAAAGTTCTCGCTAACCAAATGCAAGAACACATCAAAACAATCATCCATCCTGACCAAGTAGGTTTCATCCCAGGGATGCAGGGATGGTTCAATATATGGAAATCCATCAACTAATCCAGTATATAAACAAACACGAAGACAAAAACCACATGATCATCTCGTTAGATGCGGAGAAAGCATTTGACAAAATCCAACACCCATTCATGATAAAAGTCTTGGACAGATCAGGAATTCAAGGCCCATACCTAAACAAGATAAAAGCAATCTACAGCAAACCAGTAGCCAACATCAAAGTAAATGGTGAGAAGCTGGAAGCAATCCCACTAAAATGAGGGACTAGACAAGGCTGGCCACTCTCTTCCTACCTATTCAACATTGTACCTAAAGTCCTAGCTAGAGCAATTCGACAACAAAAGGAGATCAAGGGGATACAAATTGGAAAGGAAGAAGTCAAAATATCACTTTTTCCAGATGATATGGTAGTATATATAAGTGACCCTAAAAATTCCACCGGAGAACTCCTAAGCCTGATAAACAGCTTCAGTGAAGTAGCTGGATATAAAATTAACTCAAACAAGTCAATGGCCTTTCTGTACACAAAGGATAAACAGGCTGAGAAAGAAATTAGGGAAACCACACCCTTTTCAATAGTCACAAATTATATAAAATACCTTGGGGTGCCTCTAAAAAAGTGAAAGATCTGTATGATAAGAACTTCATGTCTCTGAAGAAAGAAATTAAAGAAGATCTCAGAAGATGGAAAGATCTCCCATGCTCATGGATTGGCAGGATCAATATAGTAAAAATGGCTACCTTGCCAAAAGCAATCTACAGATTCAGTGCAATCCCCATCAAAATTCCAACTCAAATCTTCAACGAATTAGAAAGGGCAATCAGCAGATTCATCTGGAATAACAAAAAACCTAGGATAGCAAAAACTCTTCTCAAGGATAAAAGAACCTCTGGTGGAATCACCATGCCTGAACTAAAGCTGTACTACAGAGCAATTGTGATAAAAAAAAAAAAAACTGCATGGTACTGGTATAGCAACAGACAAGTACACCAATGGAATAGAATTGAAGACCCAGAGATGAACCCAGACAGCTATGGTCACTTGTTCTTTGACAGGGGAGCAGAAACCATTTAGCGGAAAAAAAGACAGCATTTTCAACAAATGCTGCTGGCACAACTGGCGGTTATCATGTAGACAAATGGGAATTAATCCATTCCTATCTCCTTGTACTAAGGTCAAATCTAAGTGTATTAAGGAACTCCACATAAAACCAGAGACACTGAAACTTATAGAGGAGAAAGTAAGGAAAAGCCTCGAAGATATGGGTACAGGGGAAGAATTCCTGAATAGAACAGCAATGCCTTGTGCTGTAAGATCGAGAATCGATAAATGGGACTTCATATAGTTGCAAAGTTTCTGCAAGGCAAAAGACACCGTCAATACGATAAAGAGACCACCAACAGATTGGGAAAGGATCTTTACCCATACTAAATCAGATAGGGGACTAATATCCAATAGATATAAAGAACTCAAGAAGGTGGACTCCATAAAATCAAATAACCCCATTAAAAAATGGGGCTCAGAGCTGAAGAAAGAATTCTCACCTGAGGAATACCGAATGGCAGAGAAGCACCTGAACAAATATTCCACATCCTTAATCATCAGGGAAATGCAAATCTAAACAACACTGAGATTCCATCTCACGCCAGTCAGAATGGCTAAGATCAAAAATTCAGGTGACAGCAGATGCTGGCGAGGATGTGGAGTAAGAGGAACACTCCTCCATTGTTGGTGGGATTCCAAGCTTGTACAACCACTCTGGAAATCAGCCCATCGGTTCCTCAGAAAATTGTACATAGTACTACAGGAGGATCCCGCAATACCTCTCCTGGGCATCTATCCAGATGTTCCAATCGGTAATAAGGACACATGTTCCACCATGTTCATATTATTTATAATAGCCAGAAGCTGGAAAGAACCAAGATGCCCCTCAACAGAGGAATGGATACAGAAAATGTGGTACATTTATACAATGGAGTACTACTCAGCTATTAAAAAGAATGAATTTATGAAATTCCTAGGCAAATGGATGGACCTGGAGGGCATCATCCTGAGAGAGGTAACCCAACCACAAAGAACTCACACGATATGTACTCACAGATAAGTGGATATTAGCCCAGAATGTTAGAATACCCAAGATATTAGATACAATTTTCAAAACACATGAAACTCAAGAAGAATGATGCCCAAAGTGTAGACACTTTGCCCCTTCTTAGAATTGGGAACAAAACGCCATGGAAGGAGTTACAGAGACAAAGTTTGGAGCTGAGAAAAAAGGATGGACCATCTAGAGACTGCCATATCCAGGGATCCATCCGACAATCAGCCTCCAAATGCTGACACCATTGCATACACTGGCAAGATTTTGCCGAAAGGACCAAGATATAGCTGTCTCTTGTGAGAGTATGCCGGAGCCTAGCAAACACAGAAGTGGATGCTCAGTCAGCTATTGGAAGGAACACAGGGCCCCCAATGGAGGAGCTAGAGAAAGTACCCAAGGAGCCAAAGGGATCTGCAATCCTATAGGTGGAACAACAATATGAACTAACCAGTTACCCCCCCCCCCCCGGAGCTCTTGTCTCTAGCTGCATATGAATCAGAAAATGGCCTAGTTGGCCATCAGTGGAAAGAGAGGTCCATTAGTCATGCAAACTTTATATACCTTAGTACAGGGGAACAAGAGGGCCAAGAAGTGGGAGTGGGTGGGTGGAGGAGTGGGTGCGGGAGTGTGTTTGGGACTTTTGGGATAGCATTGGAAATGTAAATGAAATAAATACCCAATTAAAAAAATGAAAAAAAAAAAAGCAAAGAGTTGTGTCAAAATAATTTATTTGATTTCACATTTCCTTTACAATAAAATAGAGACATTGAGGATCCATACAGTGCTGGAAGATTCTTAGTGGTTTTCAGAGGAAAAAGAAAAGTCCCCACATGTCTTCACTGAGGACTTGAGCTCTCATCACGAGGTGACCACGGCAGCTGAAAGTTGTTGTCTCCAGGGAGAGAGGCCTGAAATACATGTTGAACTGGCAATGGATAGGTGGCATTCCAGGCATCCCATCTGGGAACCAGTAAGTCCTGACTGGACATGATTAGTAATGGGATCCAGGGAAGCTGACCAGAAGATGCAGCCATGCCATAATCCCAAGGCTGGTATACAGGAGATGGCATCACCATTGGAGTTTGAGGGTTTGAGGAAGGCCTGTGGTAACCAGACCAATTATACTGAACACCTGAGAGGAGAAAAAAGAGAGAAAGAGAAAGCATAAACATGGCACCCTCACTCTCCCTGAGTCACTCTAAGTAATTGCCTGTCCTCTGGGTCAGAGTCAACTATGAACAAGTCCAAATTCCATTGCCTTGAGGTGACACAGGAAGTTAGACACTGGAGGCCAGAGTTTGTGCTGTATGCAACAACACAGCCCTGTGGGAATGGGGCTTCACTCCATAGTCTGCTCAGCTCTGTCCTCATGAAGGACAGGCCATCTGATGCCACCACTTACAGAACCCCAAGTGTCTGTGCAGAAGAGACTCACCTGGAACATGGCCTCTCTGACATTTGGGGTCGAAGATCCTTTCCAGATAATCTCTATAAGGAGAAAACAAGGGTACAGTCCTTGATCTCTCTCTACTGAGAGTGGAGTGCAGATCCTTCATGGTCCACATCAGGTCCAAACAGCTTTGGATGTCCTTGAACAGGCCTCGATGATAGAGACGCTGGCAAACAAGACTGCTCTTCTGCTTGATCTTCTGGCCTGGGTGGCCAAATTCCCGTTCAACCACTTGCCACTCCTGCAGGAAGATCTTGATTTCAGGGTCGGTCCATGGGCTAAAGGAAGGGCCTGCAGAGACGGAGGGGCAAGATGAATATATCAGAGGTCACACACACGAACCTGTCACCTTTACTCAGGGATTCTCCCTGAACATTGAACTGACAAAAAAATGGTTACTTTCTGTTATCAAGACATTGGGAACACTTGCAGGAGAGCCCAGGATCCAGAGTCTACCAGGCTCTTAATACCAAGAGGTACACTCACTGGGAATTCATCAGTGTCTTCAGCTTTAGAAAATAAATAGGAGTTCAGATTTAGGTTTTAGCCAAGGGCAGGTTTCAGGCAATATCAACCAACCTAGGAGGACCACACTGTCTCAATTTAAAAATATCAGAGACACCGAGTGAAACCAAGGTCAGTTCATTGAAGTTTCTTTTATGAATTGGGGTTTCCTTCCATGGTGCTGGCCATCCTACAGCTCACTAACACTAAGCCCAACCTATCTAGGACACCACACTGATGTGCTTGCCTCTGGCTCCCCCTCCCAAGTACTGGAACTAAAGGCATGGGATGCCAATGTCACACGTTTCCTAAATATCTTCACTTCTTGGAAAGTTAGGCTGAAAAGCAGACACAAGCAGAACTTTATTGGTTTGTTTCCTTCTAACTATGATATAATCAACTTGACGACAAAGAACAGCCATGACAAGCCCACCTCCTGTCAACTCCTGACTAGGATGTCACCTTAGGTCATGACTCCTTTCCAAAGGAAACAATAGCAATAAGGATACAATCAGAGAAGGGTGATAAAGTCATCCAAGGAAGAATGGCAAATGCATTGCATATTTAACAGTGTCAGTCATACCTAACGTGATATAATATCCCCCACACAACTCCAAAGGCAAGGGAAAATATCAAAGGACATATGGGAGTTCCAAACCTTCCAACAGGAAATCAGAATTTCATCACCCTTGGACATCATCAGTGATGAGTTCCCCTTAAGCTTTCCACTAGTGTGAGGGATGCGATAACGCCAACGTGCATACCTAGAGAGATGGCACCATCAATGCAGAGGGAAGGTGCATAGGAAGCTGGTGGGTTACCGTGCCCATCAAACCAAGGACCTGAGTGAGGAGAGAAGAAAGAGAAGGCGTTTAAAATGGCACCCTCACTCTCTTTGAGGCGCTATAAGTGGTTGTCTGGACTCTGGGTCAGAGTCAAGTATGAACAAGAACACATTCCATTGCCTTGGAGTGACAGAGGAAGTTTGAAACACAGAGCAGCCCACTATGGGAAATAAAGGCCTATGGGAAATGGACTTGCAGCATTTGTGTGCTCTGCTCTATGCCCAGCTGATGCTTTTCTCTGGGACGTCAAAATCTCCTCTACACAAGAGACTCACCTGGCACATAGCCTCCCTGGGATCTGGGGTGGCCCAAGATCTCGTACAGGATCCATTCATAAGTCGAATACAAGCGGTAAGCCCGGGGCCTCTCGTTACAAAGACGTGTGTGCAGGTCCTTCATCTTCACCATCACATCAAGGCAGCTATTCTTGCTCTTCCTCAGACCCCGATTAGAGAGGCGTCTGCTAAGGGACTTGGCCTTCGCATGCATCTTATTGCCTGGGTCTCCGAGTTCATATTCAACCATTGCCCACTCTTGCAGCAAGATCCAGATTTCATCCTCAGTCCACGGGCTATCACACGGACCTGCAAGGCAAAGAGGGATGCGATGAGGATATCAAAGGTAACACACATGACCATGTCAACTTTGCTTAGGGACTTTCCCTGCACACTGATTGGCCAACGATGGCTTCCTTCATTTTCAAGTGGTTATGAACACAGTCTTACCAGCCCTGTTGCAGCACCTATCCTGCTCTTCACAACAAGAAGTACACTCACTGGGAAAGCATAGGTGTCTGCAGATTTAGGGATGGTTTGGTCCCAGAATACAATGGGATCCACAGCATTAGTGCTACCAGGGAATGTTGGATCTGTAGAGACTCATAACCACATCCACAACAGGGAGACACTCAGAGCCTTCTGGGACAAGGGCATAAATCAGGGACCACTGAATGCTGGTCTATCCTTACTACAGATTTCCAATTCGGGGCTCTTTCATATACTCGAGGTCAAAGAGCAAGAGAATAGAAGAGCAGGGATTTCACTCTGAATACCTGAGGAACTTTGGCCTTCTTGCCTCAGCCTCCTCCTCCTATTGGCTTCTTTGTCATTTCTCACACTTTGGACGTGGTTATCTTCTCTCTGTGCAGAAAGGAAAAAATTAAATATTAAAACAGGTTGCAAGCTACAGGAATCCCTGTTCCTCAGCTGTGAATGGACTCAGGTAGCAGCCTCCAGTTGCATAAGCTAAAACAATGCACCCTTACTTCCTCATTCACAGATGCTGGTCCATTCTCTTCTAATGGGAGATTAGGCCTGTGAGGTTAATCCAAAGAGGATCGACAGTGAACAGGGCAGGAGCTATTGAACAAGTGGAGGAAAGAAACTGAAGCACCTCTCCTTTGAGAAGACCACAGCCACTCACTCTCTCCAGTTCACATTCTTACCATTTTCGGCAGGGGAAAAAATTCCCTTTCAAAATCTAATCAACTCCAGCTGTGCTTCAGACACAATAAGATATCAAGAGAAACTGTGTGAAACTACACTTTTCCATCCTAAGTCACACAACATGGGTGTCTGACAGGTGGCCATAATGGCATTCACTCCTAAGAGGAATGGGGATTCTCAGAAATTTAACATCATTCTTGGCTCCATAGTTGGTTGTGGGCTAAAACCTAGAAACCCAAGGACAAAATAAATCTAGTTGTTGTACCTCTTCAATTTACAGACATGGGTTCAAATTCAAGGTAGCTAACCATATTTTGTATGTGGCTAGGCACAAATAATCCAGTTATCCTACAGAAAATAGGAGTGAATGTAATTGCCCCCAACTCACCTGCATTTTGTCTCCTGAGCTTCCTTTCCTGAACTCAGTGAGGAAACTAGGGTCTAATGTGTCCCGGTGTTCACAAGAGTCTGCGGTGCAAGGAGCTCTGCTTACTTCCCTGGACTACTACAAGTAGGAGACTCCTGTGCAAATGTGGTCCTTTATAAAGCTCTACAGTTTAATTGAATCTGACCCACCCAACCCATGGGTTTAGGGTGGCTCAATTGTTGACCTGGGGCCTTTAATCCTACATCCCATGCTGAGGAAAGAAACAGGCTCGTGAGCAGGATCTCCTAGGCTACATAGCAAGACCCCACCGTCTCTACTGAAAATGACCAAAGAAACTAAGTTACAACTAGGCCAATTAATTTAAGTTCATTTTATGAGACAGAGTTTATTCACCTAGTCCTGGGCATTCTTCAACTCACAAAGCTAAGACCAAACTCTGGTGTGTGATACACCGATCAATCCACTGCCTATAGCTCCCTCTCTCATATGCTGGGATCTAAAGTAAGGCCCAGACATTAACACATTTACTCAATACCTTCTTAGGTGTCCTGGCTTCCTCCTCTGGATGAAGGCATAGGATTCTCGGGTGCTGCACCACCATGTCTGCCTAGATGCTGCCATGATTCCTCTCTTCATGATATGGGGCTGAACTTCAGAACCCCTATGTCATTCCCAGTTAAATGTTGTCTTTCCTAAGAGTTGTTGGACATGGAGTCTCTTTAGAGCAATGGGAACCCAAAGTCAGGCAGAAGTTGGTACCAGCACTGAGATATTGATGTCATAGACCTGAACACGTTTTGATTTAAAGGAAAGTGGGTTTGGGGGACTTTAGATCAGGAAAGCCGTGGAATGTCTTAAGTGGAGCTGGATGGGTCATTATAGCAGGGACATGGATGACACTGATGCTGAGAGTGAATTGAACTGTGGGTGTAGGGCTCAAGAGGTTGGTTTCAGAGGAGAAGAATGTTAGTATGTGGCCTAGAGACTGTTTTTTCTGCTATTTGGTGGAAAATATGGCTGCTTTTTGCCCTTGTCTGAAGAATCTGTTTGAGGCTAAGGTGAAAAGACTGAGATCATTTGAAATTGCAAAGGGAGTCTATAAAAAGTCTTTAAAAGAATAGACTTTGTTCTTTGGTTTACAGTGATCAGGAGCTTAAGGACAAACATAACAATGATAAAACTAAAACAACAACAAAAAAATCTATGGTTCAAAGGCAAGCAGATCTTTGAGTTCATGATGAGCCTGTCTCATTCCAAGCTCTAGGTGAAAAAAAGGTTAAGTACAGGCGTGGTGGGGCACACCTTTAATCCCAAGACTCAGGAGACAGAGGCCTGTGTATTGCTGAATTTAAGGTAGTCTACAGACTAAGTTCCAGGAGAGCCAAGCATAGGCAATGAATGAAACCACTGAACACAGAAAGCTGGTAAAGATGGAATAGAACATGGGGTGCCATGTCCCAGTACACCAAGCAGTAGAACCCTGCAGCTTTGGCCCAGTACAAATTAGGCATCAAGTATATTGCAACCTATTATTAAAATGGGTTCAACCTCGACTCTAGCCTGCCATCCCACAAATGTACTTGAAGAGAAATGTTATTAGATTATGGGGGAAGTGGACTTGTTCATCAATACTTTTTAGGAGGCAAGCTCAATCTTTGGCAGCAGTTAAGTCCATAGCAAACCGCAAATAGGATACAGTTGATGCAGACCAGTCCTCTAGGCAGGCAGATACCACATTCGAACCGGCACCTTCGGTCCCTTCTCTACTCAGACACACAAGGCACAAACCAGAAGCTACAATCCGGTCAGGAGGAAACTGACAGATATGACAACTGGCCTGAGGAGAGCCCACAAAGCAGACATCTGATGCAGGAATCTAGGTAGGATTTCTTGGATGAGGGTTTCTCAGTGGTAGCTAGCTTTACCACCTGTAATAACTCAATGTCCCTAGGTAATGCAAGCCAATACTTGTGTATACTTAGGGAAGAATAGTGACTCAGAGAAACCCAAACCACCGCTCAGGGCTCATTCCCCCTAATGTTTGTAGAGTCATTTTATACGCCAACATCACAGGTCCTTTCACATGTTTGCTATATCAAATATCCTTTCACCTGTTTCTGCTTCAGCAAAACATCCTTTACCCGTGTCTTCCTCAGGGAGACATCCTTTCACCTCTGTGCCTCAAGAAAACATCCTTTCAAATAATTAACTTTGCAAAAAACTAGGAGTTTCCACTTCAATGTGATTCTAGCTCTCAAATCAGGAATAGAGGAGGTTAGTGGGACAATTGATGCTGGTTGAATAATGCATAGAAATTAGAGGGTATTATAAAGGGACCACCATCACTGAGGAGAAATCTTCTGGGAAGTGTGATCTGAGAGTACTAAGAAGCTGTGTTCCAGAGATTGCCAAGATTGTACCTCATACTGTAGCTGGACGTGGTAATCGGTGAGATTCATCCAGGTGGTACTGATTTTTAAGTTATGAAGGGGTAGTGGAGAGCAGCTGAGCCTTGGCTCTCAGAGTTATCAGGGAAGGCCCTTTGTGTTGTTGTTGTTTTCTTAATGTTTTGTAGTTTGTTTATTTATTTATTTTTTGTTTTTTGTTCTTTGTCCTTTGTTTTGGTTTTTTTCGTTTTTTTAGTTTTGGTTTTGGGATTTGAGCGTTTTTTTTTTTTTTTTTTTTTTTTCCTGGAGACAGGGTTTCTCTGTGTAGCCCTGGCTGCCCTGGAACTCACTTTGTAGACCAGGCTGGCCTCGAACTCAGAAATCCACCTGCCTCTGCCTCCCAAGTGCTGGGATTAAAGGCGTGCGCCACCATGCCGGCTAGTTCGTTTATTTTTAACTGTTTCTTTCCTTTTTCTTTCATATAAAACTCATCAATAAATTTTCACCCAAAAGGCTGGCCCCTCTCCAAATCTCCCCTTGATCTCTGAGTAGGTGGACTCCCTGGGTATTACCTCTACCCTGATGCATAAAGTCTATGCAGGTTTAAGTTCATCCTCTCCCACTGAGGCTAGACAAGCCAGCCCTATGCTACTTATGTGCCTAAGGCCTCAGATCATTGCATGTATGCTCTTTGCTTGGTAAGTCAGATTCTAGATGTTCCCAGGTATGAGGTTAGATGTGACTGTGGGGTTGCCATTGCCTTCAGCACCTAGGGAAGGCTGTGTGTGAAGGTGCAGCCCTAGTTGCAGTTGATAAATTAGGACTGAAGAAGTCATGCAAAGAATTAGTGACTAGGTACATTGAAGGGAGCCTTTGAGAGGCTATTGGTGAAGCCTACATGTAGTAGAAGTCCCCAGCCTTTTGGAGATGCCAATGCCATGGGATGACCAACAAGAATAGCAGTAATGGAGTGTCACCCACCAAAGCCTAGAGTACTATAGAGGGCAGAGATGAAGAAGTGACCCAAGCCCTATGGAGGAGCCCAGATGATCATGTGTGGGTCCCAGACATTAGAACAAGAACCTGCAACTTAAGGTTACCTTTTAGACTTGAGGATATTAGAGAGATCAGAGGCATAGATAACCAGCTCAGCAAAGCTCTTAACAAAGCTGGTAACAGACATGGAGATAGAGCATTTGGCGTTTGCACAGATAAATTTTTATCTTGCTTTGGTTCAGTATTTCTTCACTGTAACTTTTTCAATTAGGAATATATATCCTGTGATATTGGAGGTATATGATCTGCTTTGTGATTTTGATTTTATACAGCACTACCCTTAAGTCATTGAAAGGATATTAAACCACATGATCAGATTATGGCCTTTCGAATTTTTTTGACAGCGTTACATAGTATGGGGACTTTGTCAGTTAGACTGCATATTTTAGCATTATGCTATAGCTAGGTATAGCCCAGAGAATCTTGTGTTTGAACAAGGGGCCAGGGAGAGGAATGTGGTGCTTTGTGGAGCTATGCTTGGCTCACAGACTGGCTTTAGGTGACCCCTTTGGGAGCTTCATCAACTCAAAACACATCTCCCCCCAAAAACAGACAACCCCTGCTCTTACCTCAGTTAGTGCATGCACTTCCTAGGGAGGATGATACCATGCAGGCTATGTAGAACTTCCTTCTTTTCTGGCCTTCTTGTAGACCTATAACATATATGTATGTCTCAGAAGAGAGCCCTAGGTCATGATTCATTTAAACAATAAACACTTTATGGACCTTAATTAGACGTAGAGTGATGTAACTGTACAACGTGGAATGTTAAGTGCAATATAGATGGATACTAGATACATAGACACATAGATATGGGGAGATATAGAGACAGATAGAGAGATAGAGATCAAGATAAGATAGATGGGCCGGTCGGTGGTGGCTCATGTCTTTAATCCCTGTACTTGGGAGGGAGAGAAATGCAGATTTCTGAGTTCAAGACCAGCATGGTCTACAGAGTGTGTTCCAGGACAGCCAAGACTATACAGAGAAACCCTGTTTTAAGAAACAAAAACAAAAACAAAAACAAAAACAAAAAACCAAAACCCCCCTCAAACCCCCCCAAAAAACTAAACAACAACAACAACAAAAACAAAGATAGATAGATGGTAGACAGATTATATATATATATATATATATATATATATATATATATATATATATATGTGTGTGTGTGTGTGTGTGTGTGTGTGTGTGTGTGTGTGTGTGTGCGTGTGTGTGTGTGTGCATGTGAATCACCAGGCCATTATTAGACCCAACATAACAATCCTTTCTACCTATATATGAGATGAGATAGGAAATGAGTTTGGTGGCAATGTCCCTTGACAGACATTCTATTTTAGTATCTGAAACCTAAATATTTAGATAACTTTTCATATTCTCTCAATTGATATTGCATCTACTACCCACGTACAACTCAATTTTGAACCCATTATTGCAGTATTCTCAAAAAATGGAGTCTGTGGATCACTGACCAGGGCTCCTCCATCAACAGGGCCAGATAATGAAAGAGCTGCTGAGCTGTTGTCTGTGAAGTAGAGAGAGTTGCAGACTCAGGGTCAGGAATCTTATGGAAATGGAGGGTAGACAACAGGTATCAGGTACCCACAAAATGAACCTCACCATGAAGTATGACATCCCCTCCCATCTATACTTATGTCCCCTACAAAAGTGACAAGAATTAAACATGAAAAGAGTTATGATGGCCTCAGCATCGGCGGGAGCCATCTTGGTTCCAGGACTCCACCGCAAGTAGTCTGCACAGGTGAGAGTGTGCACTACAAAAGTTAACAGCTTATGTGACAGGACAAAGCAACACAGCTTCTGTGAAAGGTCCTGTTTTCGGCCTTCATCTTTGGCCAGGGGGGAGGTCCTAAGGCCAGATATCTGTGCACCTTCCCTGTAAGAGGAGAGCTTGTCTGCAGAGAGTGCTCTGACCACTGAAAATCAGAGGAGAGAGCTAGTCTCTCAGGTCTGCTGATAGAGGCTAACAGAATCACCAGAGGAACAATTTCTAACCAGAGACAACTTAACAACTAACTCCAGAGATTACCAGATGGCAAAAGGTAAATGTAAGAATCTTACTAATAGAAACCAAGACCACTCTCCATCATCAGAACCCAGCAGTCCCACTTCGCCCAGTCAAGGGCACCCCAACACCCCCGAAAAGCTAGACCCAGATTTAAAAGCATATCTCATGATGATGTTAGAGGACATCAAGAAGGACTTCTATAACTCACTTGAAGAAATACAGGAGAACACTGCTAAACAGGTAGAAGACCTTAAAGAGGAAGCACAAAAATCCCTTAAAGAATTGCAGGAAAACACAACCAAACATGTGATGGAATTGAACAAAACTATCCAAGACGTAAAAAAGGGAAGTAGACACAATAAAGAAAACCCAAAGTGAGGCAACGCTGGACATAGAAACCCTAGGAAAGAAATCTGGAACCATAGATTTGAGCATTAGCAATAGAATACAAAAAATGGAAGAGAGAATCTCAGGTGCAGAAGATTCCATAGAGAACATCTGAACAACAATCAAAGAAAATGCAAAACGCAAAAAGATCCTAGCTCAAAACATCCAGGAAATCCAGGACACAATGAGAAGACCAAACCTACGGATAATAGGAGTAGATGAGAAGGAAGATTTTCAAATCAAAGGACCAGCAAATATCTTCAACAAAATTATAGAAATAAACTTCTCAAACCTAAAGAAAGAGATGCCCATGAACATACAAGAAGCCTACAGAACTCCAAATAGACTGGACCAGAAAAGAAATTCCTCCCAACACATAATAATCAGAACAAAAAATGCACTAAATAAAGATAGAATATTAAAAGCAGTAAAGGAAAAAGGTCAAGTAACATATAAAGGGAAGCCTATCAGAATTACACCAGATTTTTCACCACAGACTATGAAAGCCAGAAGAGCCTGGACAGATGTTATACAGACACTAAGAGAACACAAATGCCAGCCCCGGCTACTATACCCAGCCAAACTCTCAATTACCATAGATGGAGAAACCAAAGTATTCCACGACAAAACCAAATTCACACCTTATCTTTCCACGAATCCAGCCCTTCAAAGGATAACAACAGAAAAAAAAAATACAAGAATGGAAACCACGTCCTAGAAAAAGCAAGAAGGTGATCCCTCAACAAACCTAAAAGATAAAAGCCACAAGAACAGAATGCCAACTTTAACAACCAAAATAATAGAAAGCAACAATTACTTTTCCTTAATATCTCTTAATATCAATGGACTCAACTCCCCAATAAAAAGACATAGACTAACAGCCTGGCTACACAAACAAGACCCAACATGTTTGTGCTTACAGGAAACTCATCTCAGAGAAAAAGGTAGACACCACCTCAGAATGAAAGGCTAGAAAACAATTGTTCCAAGCAGATGGTCTGAAGAAACAAGCTGGTGTAGTCATTCTAATATCTAATAAAATCGACTTCCAACCAAGAGTCACCAGAAAAGACAAGGAGAGCCACTTCATACTCATCAAAGGTAAAATCCTCCAAGAGGAACTCTCAATTCTGAATATCTATGCTCCAAATACAAGGGCAGCCACATTCATTAAAGAAACTTTAGTAAAGCTCAAAGTATACATTGCACCTCATACAATAATAGTGGGAGTCTTCAACACACCACTTTCACCAACAGACAGATCATGGAAACAAACCAAACAGGGACACAGTGAAACTAACAGAAGTTATGAAGCAAATGGATCTAACAGATATCTAGAGAACATTTTATCCTTAAACAAAAGGATATACGTTCTTCTCAGCACTTCATGGTACCTTCTCCAAAATTGACCATACAATTGGTCACAAAACAAGCCTTAGCATAAACAAAAATATTGAAATTATCCCATGCATCCTATCAGATCACCATGGACTAAGGCTGATTTTCAATAACAAAATAAAAAATAGAAAGCCAGCATTCACTTGGAAAATGAACAACACCCTTCTAAATGATACCTTGGTCAAGGAAGGAAAAAAGAAAGAAATTAAGGACTTTTTGGAGTTTAATGAAAATGAAGCTTCAACATTCCCCAACTTATGGGACACAATGCAAGCATTTGTAAGAGGAAAACTCATAGCTCTGAGTGCCTCCAAAAAGAAACTAGAGAGAGCACACAGTAGCAGCTTGACAACACACCTAAAAGCTCTAGAATAAAAGGAAGCAAACTCACCCAAGAGGAGTAGATGGCCAGAAATAATCAAACTCAGGGCCGAAATCAACCAAGTGGAAACAAGAAGAACTATTCAAAGAATCAACCAAAGGAGGAACTGGTTCTTTGAGAAAATCAACAAGATAGATAAACCCTTAGCCAGACTCACTAGAGGGCACAGAGATAGAATCCTAATGAAGGAAATCAGAAATGAAAAGGGAGACATAACAACAGATCCTGAAGAAATCCAAAACACCACCAGATCCTACTACAAAAGGCTATACTCAACAAAACTGGAGAACCTGGACGAAATGGACAAGTTTCTAGACAGATACCAGGTATCAGAGTTAAATCAAGATCAGGTTAACGATCTAAACAGTCCTATATCCCCTAAAGAAATAGAAGCAGTCATTCATAGTCTCCCAACCAAAATAAATAAATAAATAAATAAATAAATAAATAAATAAATAAATAGCCTAGGACCAGATGGGTTTAGTGCAGAGTTCTATCAGACCTTCCAAAAAGATCTAATCCCAGTTTGTCACAAACTATTCCACAAAATAGAAACAGAAGGTGCTCTACCCAACTCATTCTATGAAGCCACAATTACTCTGATACCTAAACCACAAAGAGACCCAACAAAGATAGAGAACTTCAGACCAATTTCCCTTATGAATATCAATGCAAAAATCCTCAATAAAGTTCTCGCTAACCGAATGCAAGAACACATCAAAACAATCATCCATCCTGACCAAGTAGGTTTCATCCCAGGGATGCAGGGATGGTTCAATATATGGAAATCCATCAACTAATCCAGTATATAAACAAACACGAAGACAAAAACCACATGATCATCTCGTTAGATGCGGAGAAAGCATTTGACAAAATCCAACACCCATTCATGATAAAAGTCTTGGACAGATCAGGAATTCAAGGCCCATACCTAAACAAGATAAAAGCAATCTACAGCAAACCAGTAGCCAACATCAAAGTAAATGGTGAGAAGCTGGAAGCAATCCCACTAAAATGAGGGACTAGACAAGGCTGGCCACTCTCTTCCTACCTATTCAACATTGTACCTAAAGTCCTAGCTAGAGCAATTCGACAACAAAAGGAGATCAAGGGGATACAAATTGGAAAGGAAGAAGTCAAAATATCACTTTTTCCAGATGATATGGTAGTATATATAAGTGACCCTAAAAATTCCACCGGAGAACTCCTAAGCCTGATAAACAGCTTCAGTGAAGTAGCTGGATATAAAATTAACTCAAACAAGTCAATGGCCTTTCTGTACACAAAGGATAAACAGGCTGAGAAAGAAATTAGGGAAACCACACCCTTTTCAATAGTCACAAATTATATAAAATACCTTGGGGTGCCTCTAAAAAAGTGAAAGATCTGTATGATAAGAACTTCATGTCTCTGAAGAAAGAAATTAAAGAAGATCTCAGAAGATGGAAAGATCTCCCATGCTCATGGATTGGCAGGATCAATATAGTAAAAATGGCTACCTTGCCAAAAGCAATCTACAGATTCAATGCAATCCCCATCAAAATTCCAACTCAAATCTTCAACGAATTAGAAAGGGCAATCAGCAGATTCATCTGGAATAACAAAAAACCTAGGATAGCAAAAACTCTTCTCAAGGATAAAAGAACCTCTGGTGGAATCACCATGCCTGAACTAAAGCTGTACTACAGAGCAATTGTGATAAAAAAAAAAAAAAAAACTGCATGGTACTGGTATAGCAACAGACAAGTACACCAATGGAATAGAATTGAAGACCCAGAGATGAACCCAGACAGCTATGGTCACTTGTTCTTTGACAGGGGAGCAGAAACCATTTAGCGGAAAAAAAGACAGCATTTTCAACAAATGCTGCTGGCACAACTGGCGGTTATCATGTAGACAAATGGGAATTAATCCATTCCTATCTCCTTGTACTAAGGTCAAATCTAAGTGTATTAAGGAACTCCACATAAAACCAGAGACACTGAAACTTATAGAGGAGAAAGTAAGGAAAAGCCTCGAAGATATGGGTACAGGGGAAGAATTCCTGAATAGAACAGCAATGCCTTGTGCTGTAAGATCGAGAATCGATAAATGGGACTTCATATAGTTGCAAAGTTTCTGCAAGGCAAAAGACTCCGTCAATACGACAAAGAGACCACCAACAGATTGGGAAAGGATCTTTACCCATACTAAATCAGATAGGGGACTAATATCCAATAGATATAAAGAACTCAAGAAGGTGGACTCCATAAAATCAAATAACCCCATTAAAAAATGGGGCTCAGAGCTGAACAAAGAATTCTCACCTGAGGAATACCGAATGGCAGAGAAGCACCTGAACAAATATTCCACATCCTTAATCATCAGGGAAATGCAAATCTAAACAACACTGAGATTCCATCTCACGCCAGTCAGAATGGCTAAGATCAAAAATTCAGGTGACAGCAGATGCTGGCGAGGATGTGGAGTAAGAGGAACACTCCTCCATTGTTGGTGGGATTCCAAGCTTGTACAACCACTCTGGAAATCAGCCCATCGGTTCCTCAGAAAATTGTACATAGTACTACAGGAGGATCCCGCAATACCTCTCCTGGGCATCTATCCAGATGTTCCAATCGGTAATAAGGACACATGTTCCACCATGTTCATATTATTTATAATAGCCAGAAGCTGGAAAGAACCAAGATGCCCCTCAACAGAGGAATGGATACAGAAAATGTGGTACATTTATACAATGGAGTACTACTCAGCTATTAAAAAGAATGAATTTATGAAATTCCTAGGCAAATGGATGGACCTGGAGGGCATCATCCTGAGAGAGGTAACCCAACCACAAAGAACTCACACGATATGTACTCACAGATAAGTGGATATTAGCCCAGAATGTTAGAATACCCAAGATATTAGATACAATTTTCAAAACACATGAAACTCAAGAAGAATGATGCCCAAAGTGTAGACACTTTGCCCCTTCTTAGAATTGGGAACAAAACGCCATGGAAGGAGTTACAGAGACAAAGTTTGGAGCTGAGAAAAAAGGATGGACCATCTAGAGACTGCCATATCCAGGGATCCATCCGACAATCAGCCTCCAAATGCTGACACCATTGCATACACTGGCAAGATTTTGCCGAAAGGACCAAGATATAGCTGTCTCTTGTGAGAGTATGCCGGAGCCTAGCAAACACAGAAGTGGATGCTCAGTCAGCTATTGGAAGGAACACAGGGCCCCCAATGGAGGAGCTAGAGAAAGTACCCAAGGAGCCAAAGGGATCTGCAATCCTATAGGTGGAACAACAATATGAACTAACCAGTTACCCCCCCCCCCCCCCGGAGCTCTTGTCTCTAGCTGCATATGAATCAGAAAATGGCCTAGTTGGCCATCAGTGGAAAGAGAGGTCCATTAGTCATGCAAACTTTATATACCTTAGTACAGGGGAACAAGAGGGCCAAGAAGTGGGAGTGGGTGGGTGGAGGAGTGGGTGCGGGAGTGTGTTTGGGACTTTTGGGATAGCATTGGAAATGTAAATGAAATAAATACCCAATTAAAAAAATGAAAAAAAAAAGCAAAGAGTTGTGTCAAAATAATTTATTTGATTTCACATTTCCTTTACAATAAAATAGAGACATTGAGGATCCATACAGTGCTGGAAGATTCTTAGTGGTTTTCAGAGGAAAAAGAAAAGTCCCCACATGTCTTCACTGAGGACTTGAGCTCTCATCACGAGGTGACCACGGCAGCTGAAAGTTGTTGTCTCCAGGGAGAGAGGCCTGAAATACATGTTGAACTGGCAATGGATAGGTGGCATTCCAGGCATCCCATCTGGGAACCAGTAAGTCCTGACTGGACATGATTAGTAATGGGATCCAGGGAAGCTGACCAGAAGATGCAGCCATGCCATAATCCCAAGGCTGGTATACAGGAGATGGCATCACCATTGGAGTTTGAGGGTTTGAGGAAGGCCTGTGGTAACCAGACCAATTATACTGAACACCTGAGAGGAGAAAAAAGAGAGAAAGAGAAAGCATAAACATGGCACCCTCACTCTCCCTGAGTCACTCTAAGTAATTGCCTGTCCTCTGGGTCAGAGTCAACTATGAACAAGTCCAAATTCCATTGCCTTGAGGTGACACAGGAAGTTAGACATGGGAGACCAGAGTTTGTGCTGTATGCAACAACACAGCCCTGTGGGAATGGGGCTTCACTCCATAGTCTGCTCAGCTCTGTCCTCATGAAGGACAGGCCATCTGATGCCACCACTTACAGAACCCCAAGTGTCTGTGCAGAAGAGACTCACCTGGAACATGGCCTCTCTGACATTTGGGGTCGAAGATCCTTTCCAGATAATCTCTATAAGGAGAAAACAAGGGTACAGTCCTTGATCTCTCTCTACTGAGAGTGGAGTGCAGATCCTTCATGGTCCACATCAGGTCCAAACAGCTTTGGATGTCCTTGAACAGGCCTCGATGATAGAGACGCTGGCAAACAAGACTGCTCTTCTGCTTGATCTTCTGGCCTGGGTGGCCAAATTCCCGTTCAACCACTTGCCACTCCTGCAGGAAGATCTTGATTTCAGGGTCGGTCCATGGGCTAAAGGAAGGGCCTGCAGAGACGGAGGGGCAAGATGAATATATCAGAGGTCACACACACGAACCTGTCACCTTTACTCAGGGATTCTCCCTGAACATTGAACTGACAAAAAAATGGTTACTTTCTGTTATCAAGACATTGGGAACACTTGCAGGAGAGCCCAGGATCCAGAGTCTACCAGGCTCTTAATACCAAGAGGTACACTCACTGGGAATTCATCAGTGTCTTCAGCTTTAGAAAATAAATAGGAGTTCAGATTTAGGTTTTAGCCAAGGGCAGGTTTCAGGCAATATCAACCAACCTAGGAGGACCACACTGTCTCAATTTAAAAATATCAGAGACACCGAGTGAAACCAAGGTCAGTTCATTGAAGTTTCTTTTATGAATTGGGGTTTCCTTCCATGGTGCTGGCCATCCTACAGCTCACTAACACTAAGCCCAACCTATCTAGGACACCACACTGATGTGCTTGCCTCTGGCTCCCCCTCCCAAGTACTGGAACTAAAGGCATGGGATGCCAATGTCACACGTTTCCTAAATATCTTCACTTCTTGGAAAGTTAGGCTGAAAAGCAGACACAAGCAGAACTTTATTGGTTTGTTTCCTTCTAACTATGATATAATCAACTTGACGACAAAGAACAGCCATGACAAGCCCACCTCCTGTCAACTCCTGACTAGGATGTCACCTTAGGTCATGACTCCTTTCCAAAGGAAACAATAGCAATAAGGATACAATCAGAGAAGGGTGATAAAGTCATCCAAGGAAGAATGGCAAATGCATTGCATATTTAACAGTGTCAGTCATACCTAACGTGATATAATATCCCCCACACAACTCCAAAGGCAAGGGAAAATATCAAAGGACATATGGGAGTTCCAAACCTTCCAACAGGAAATCAGAATTTCATCACCCTTGGACATCATCAGTGATGAGTTCCCCTTAAGCTTTCCACTAGTGTGAGGGATGCGATAACGCCAACGTGCATACCTAGAGAGATGGCACCATCAATGCAGAGGGAAGGTGCATAGGAAGCTGGTGGGTTACCGTGCCCATCAAACCAAGGACCTGAGTGAGGAGAGAAGAAAGAGAAGGCGTTTAAAATGGCACCCTCACTCTCTTTGAGGCGCTATAAGTGGTTGTCTGGACTCTGGGTCAGAGTCAAGTATGAACAAGAACACATTCCATTGCCTTGGAGTGACAGAGGAAGTTTGAAACACAGAGCAGCCCACTATGGGAAATAAAGGCCTATGGGAAATGGACTTGCAGCATTTGTGTGCTCTGCTCTATGCCCAGCTGATGCTTTTCTCTGGGACGTCAAAATCTCCTCTACACAAGAGACTCACCTGGCACATAGCCTCCCTGGGATCTGGGGTGGCCCAAGATCTCGTACAGGATCCATTCATAAGTCGAATACAAGCGGTAAGCCCGGGGCCTCTCGTTACAAAGACGTGTGTGCAGGTCCTTCATCTTCACCATCACATCAAGGCAGCTATTCTTGCTCTTCCTCAGACCCCGATTAGAGAGGCGTCTGCTAAGGGACTTGGCCTTCGCATGCATCTTATTGCCTGGGTCTCCGAGTTCATATTCAACCATTGCCCACTCTTGCAGCAAGATCCAGATTTCATCCTCAGTCCACGGGCTATCACACGGACCTGCGAGGCAAAGAGGGATGCGATGAGGATATCAAAGGTAACACACATGACCATGTCAACTTTGCTTAGGGACATTCCCTGCACACTGATTGGCCAGCGGGATGGCTTCCCTCATTTATCAAGTGGTTATGAACACAGTCTTACCAGCCCTGTTGCAGCACCTACCCTGCTCTTCACAGCAAGAAGTACACTCACTGGGAAAGCATAGGTGTCTGCAGATTTAGGGATGGTTTGGTCCCAGAATACAATGGGATCCACAGCATTAGTGCTACCAGGGAATGTTGGATCTGTAGAGACTCATAACCACATCCACAACAGGGAGACACTCAGAGCCTTCTGGGACAAGGGCATAAATCAGGGACCACTGAATGCTGGTCTATCCTTACTACAGATTTCCAATTCGGGGCTCTTTCATATACTCGAGGTCAAAGAGCAAGAGAATAGAAGAGCAGGGATTTCACTCTGAATACCTGAGGAACTTTGGCCTTCTTGCCTCAGCCTCCTCCTCCTATTGGCTTCTTTGTCATTTCTCACACTTTGGACTCGGTTATCTTCTCTCTGTGCAGAAAGGAAAAAATTAAATATTAAAACAGGTTGCAAGCTACAGGAATCCCTGTTCCTCAGCTGTGAATGGACTCAGGTAGCAGCCTCCAGTTGCATAAGCTAAAACAATGCACCCTTACTTCCTCATTCACAGATGCTGGTCCATTCTCTTCTAATGGGAGAGTAGGCCTGTGAGGTTAATCCAAAGAGGATCGACAGTGAACAGGGCAGGAGCTATTGAACAAGTGGAGGAAAGAAACTGAAGCACCTCTCCTTTGAGAAGACCACAGCCACTCACTCTCTCCAGTTCACATTCTTACCATTTTCGGCAGGGGAAAAAATTCCCTTTCAAAATCTAATCAACTCCAGCTGTGCTTCAGACACAATAAGATATCAAGAGAAACTGTGTGAAACTACACTTATCCATCCTAAGTCACACAACATGGGTGTCTGACAGGTGGCCATAATGGCATTCACTCCTAAGAGGAATGGGGATTCTCAGAAATTTAACATCATTCTTGGCTCCATAGTTGGTTGTGGGCTAAAACCTAGAAACCCAAGGACAAAATAAATCTAGTTGTTGTACCTCTTCAATTTACAGACATGGGTTCAAATTCAAGGTAGCTAACCATATTTTGTATGTGGCTAGGCACAAATAATCCAGTTATCCTACAGAAAATAGGAGTGAATATAATTGCCCCCAACTCACCTGCATTTTGTCTCCTGAGCTTCCTTTCCCGAACACAGTGAGGAAACTAGGGTCTAATGTGTCCCGGTGTTCACAAGAGTCTGCAGTGCAAGGAGCTCTGCTTACTTCCCTGGACTACTACAAGTAGGAGATTCCTGTGCAAATGTGGTCCTTTATAAAGCTCTACAGTTTAATTGAATCTGACCCACCCAACCCATGGGTTTAGGGTGGCTCAATTGTTGACCTGGGGCCTTTAATCCTACATCCCATGCTGAGGAAAGAAACAGGCTCATGAGCAGGATCTCCTAGGCTACATAGCAAGACCCCACCGTCTCTACTGAAAATGACCAAAGAAACTAAGTTACAACTAGGCCAATTAATTTAAGTTCATTTTATGAGACAGAGTTTATTCACCTAGTCCTGGGCATTCTTCAACTCACAAAGCTAAGACCAAACTCTGGTGTGTGATACACCGATCAATCCACTGCCTATAGCTCCCTCTCTCATATGCTGGGATCTAAAGTAAGGCCCAGACATTAACACATTTACTAAATACCTTCTTAGGTGTCCTGGCTTCCTCCTCTGGATGAAGGCATAGGATTCTCGGGTGCTGCACCACCATGTCTGCCTAGATGCTGCCATGATTCCTCTCTTCATGATATGGGGCTGAACTTCAGAACCCCTATGTCATTCCCAGTTAAATGTTGTCTTTCCTAAGAGTTGTTGGACATGGAATCTCTTTAGAGCAATGGGAACCCAAAGTCAGGCAGAAGTTGGTACCAGCACTGAGATATTGATGTCATAGACCTGAACACGTTTTGATTTAAAGGAAAGTGGGTTTGGGGGACTTTAGATCAGGAAAGCCGTGGAATGTCTTAAGTGAAGCTGGATGGGTCATTCTAGCAGGGACATGGATGACACTGATGCTGAGAGTGAATTGAACTGTGGGTGTAGGGCTCAAGAGGTTGGTTTCAGAGGAGAAGAATGTTAGTATGTGGCCTAGAGACTGTTTTTTCTGCTATTTGGTGGAAAATATGGCTGCTTTTTGCCCTTGTCTGAAGAATTTGTTTGAGGCTAAGGTGAAAAGACTGAGATCATTTGAAATTGCAAAGGGAGTCTATAAAAAGTCTTTAAAAGAATAGACTGTTCTTTGGTTTACAGTGATCAGGAGCTTAAGGACAAACATAACAATCATAAAACTAAAACAACAACAAAAAAAATCTATGGTTCAAAGGCAAGCAGATCTTTGAGTTCATGATGAGCCTGTCTCATTCCAAGCTCTAGGTGAAAAAAAGGTTAAGTACAGGCGTGGTGGGGCACACCTTTAATCCCAAGACTCAGTAGACAGAGGCCTGTGTATCGCTGAATTTAAGGTAGTCTACAGACTAAGTTCCAGGAGAGCCAAGCATAGGCAATGAATGAAACCACTGAACACAGAAAGCTGGTAAAGATGGAATAGAACATGGGGTGCCATGTCCCAGTACACCAAGCAGTAGAACCCTGCAGCTTTGGCCCAGTACAAATTAGGCATCAAGTATATTGCAACCTATTATTAAAATGGGTTCAACCTCGACTCTAGCCTGCCATCCCACAAATGTACTTGAAGAGAAATGTTATTAGATTATGGGGGAAGTGGACTTGTTCATCAATACTTTTTAGGAGGCAAGCTCAATCTTTGGCAGCAGTTAAGTCCCATAGCAAACCGCAAATAGGATACAGTTGTTGCAGACCAGTCCTCTAGGCAGGCAGATACCACATTCGAACCGGCACCTTCGGTCCCTTCTCTACTCAGACACACAAGGCACAAACCAGAAGCTACAATCCGGTCAGGAGGAAACTGACAGATATGACAACTGGCCTGAGGAGAGCCCACAAAGCAGACATCTGATGCAGGAATCTAGGTAGGATTTCTTGGATGAGGGTTTCTCAGTGGTAGCTAGCTTTACCACCTGTAATAACTCAATGTCCCTAGGTAATGCAAGCCAATACTTGTGTATACTTAGGGAAGAATAGTGACTCAGAGAAACCCAAACCACCGCTCAGGGCTCATTCCCCCTAATGTTTGTAGAGTCATTTTATACGCCAACATCACAGGTCCTTTCACATGTTTGCTATATCAAATATCCTTTCACCTGTTTCTGCTTCAGCAAAACATCCTTTACCCGTGTCTTCCTCAGGGAGACATCCTTTCACCTCTGTGCCTCAAGAAAACATCCTTTCAAATAATTAACTTTGCAAAAAACTAGGAGTTTCCACTTCAATGTGATTCTAGCTCTCAAATCAGGAATAGAGGAGGTTAGTGGGACAATTGATGCTGGTTGAATAATGCATAGAAATTAGAGGGTATTATAAAGGGACCACCATCACTGAGGAGAAATCTTCTGGGAAGTGTGATCTGAGAGTACTAAGAAGCTGTGTTCCAGAGATTGCCAAGATTGTACCTCATACTGTAGCTGGACGTGGTAATCGGTGAGATTCATCCAGGTGGTACTGATTTTTAAGTTATGAAGGGGTAGTGGAGAGCAGCTGAGCCTTGGCTCTCAGAGTTATCAGGGAAGGCCCTTTGTGTTGTTGTTGTTTTCTTAATGTTTTGTAGTTTGTTTATTTATTTATTTTTTGTTTTTTGTTCTTTGTTCTTTGTTTTGGTTTTTTTCGTTTTTTTAGTTTTGGTTTTGGGATTTGAGCGTTTTTTTTTTTTTTTTTTTTTCCTGGAGACAGGGTTTCTCTGTGTAGCCCTGGCTGCCCTGGAACTCACTTTGTAGACCAGGCTGGCCTCGAACTCAGAAATCCACCTGCCTCTGCCACCCAAGTGCTGGGATTAAAGGCGTGCGCCACCATGCCGGCTAGTTCGTTTATTTTTAACTGTTTCTTTCCTTTTTCTTTCATATAAAACTCATCAATAAATTTTCACCCAAAAGGCTGGCCCCTCTCCAAATCTCCCCTTGATCTCTGAGTAGGTGGACTCCCTGGGTATTACCTCTACCCTGATGCATAAAGTCTATGCAGGTTTAAGTTCATCCTCTCCCACTGAGGCTAGACAAGCCAGCCCTATGCTACTTATGTGCCTAAGGCCTCAGATCATTGCATGTATGCTCTTTGCTTGGTAAGTCAGATTCTAGATGTTCCCAGGTATGAGGTTAGATGTGACTGTGGGGTTGCCATTGCCTTCAGCACCTAGGGAAGGCTGTGTGTGAAGGTGCAGCCCTAGTTGCAGTTGATAAATTAGGACTGAAGAAGTCATGCAAAGAATTAGTGACTAGGTACATTGAAGGGAGCCTTTGAGAGGCTATTGGTGAAGCCTACATGTAGTAGAAGTCCCCAGCCTTTTGGAGATGCCAATGCCATGGGATGACCAACAAGAATAGCAGTAATGGAGTGTCACCCACCAAAGCCTAGAGTACTATAGAGGGCAGAGATGAAGAAGTGACCCAAGCCCTATGGAGGAGCCCAGATGATCATGTGTGGGTCCCAGACATTAGAACAAGAACCTGCAACTTAAGGTTACCTTTTAGACTTGAGGATATTAGAGAGATCAGAGGCATAGATAACCAGCTCAGCAAAGCTCTTAACAAAGCTGGTAACAGACATGGAGATAGAGCATTTGGCGTTTGCACAGATAAATTTTTATCTTGCTTTGGTTCAGTATTTCTTCACTGTAACTTTTTCAATTAGGAATATATATCCTGTGATATTGGAGGTATATGATCTGCTTTGTGATTTTGATTTTATACAGCACTATCCTTCAGTCATTGAAAGGACATTAAACCACATGATCAGATTATGGCCTTTCGAATTTTTTTGACAGCGTTACATAGTATGGGGACTTTGTCAGTTAGACTGCATATTTTAGCATTATGCTATAGCTAGGTATAGCCCAGAGAATCTTGTGTTTGAACAAGGGGCCAGGGAGAGGAATGTGGTGCTTTGTGGAGCTATGCTTGGCTCACAGACTGGCTTTAGGTGACCCCTTTGGGAGCTTCATCAACTCAAAACACATCTCCCCCCAAAAACAGACAAGCCCTGCTCTTACCTCAGTTAGTGCATGCACTTCCTAGGGAGGATGATACCATGCAGGCTATGTAGAACTTCCTTCTTTTCTGGCCTTCTTGTAGACCTATAACATATATGTATGTCTCAGAAGAGAGCCCTAGGTCATGATTCATTTAAACAATAAACACTTTACGGACCTTAATTAGACGTAGAGTGATGTAACTGTACAACGTGGAATGTTAAGTGCAATATAGATGGATACTAGATACATAGACACATAGATATGGGGAGATATAGAGACAGATAGAGAGATAGAGATCAAGATAAGATAGATGGGCCGGTCGGTGGTGGCTCATGTCTTTAATCCCTGTACTTGGGAGGGAGAGAAATGCAGATTTCTGAGTTCAAGACCAGCATGGTCTACAGAGTGTGTTCCAGGACAGCCAAGACTATACAGAGAAACCCTGTTTTAAGAAACAAAAACAAAAACAAAAACAAAAAACCAAAACCCCCCTCAAACCCCCCCCAAAAAACTAAACAACAACAACAACAAAAACAAAGATAGATAGATGGTAGACAGATATATATATATATATATATGTGTGTGTGTGTGTGTGTGTGTGTGTGTGTGTGTGTGCGTGTGTGTGTGTGTGCATGTGAATCACCAGGCCATTATTAGACCCAACATAACAATCCTTTCTACCTATATATGAGATGAGATAGGAAATGAGTTTGGTGGCAATGTCCCTTGACAGACATTCTATTTTAGTATCTGAAACCTAAATATTTAGATAACTTTTCATATTCTCTCAATTGATATTGCATCTACTACCCACGTACAACTCAATTTTGAACCCATTATTGCAGTATTCTCAAAAAATGGAGTCTGTGGATCACTGACCAGGGCTCCTCCATCAACAGGGCCAGATAATGAAAGAGCTGCTGAGCTGTTGTCTGTGAAGTAGAGAGAGTTGCAGTCTCAGGGTCAGGAATCTTATGGAAATGGAGGGTAGACAACAGGTATCAGGTACCCACAAAATGAACCTCACCATGAAGTATGACATCCCCTCCCCTCTATACTTATGTCCCCTACTAAAGTGACAAGAATTAAACATGAAAAGAGTTATGATGGCCTCAGCATCGGCGGGAGCCATCTTGGTTCCAGGACTCCACCGCAAGTAGTCTGCACAGGTGAGAGTGTGCACTACAAAAGTTAACAGCTTATGTGACAGGACAAAGCAACACAGCTTCTGTGAAAGGTCCTGTTTTCGGCCTTCATCTTTGGCCAGGGGGGTGGTCCTAAGGCCAGATATCTGTGCACCTTCCCTGTAAGAGGAGAGCTTGTCTGCAGAGAGTGCTCTGACCACTGAAAATCAGAGGAGAGAGCTAGTCTCTCAGGTCTGCTGATAGAGGCTAACAGAATCACCAGAGGAACAATTTCTAACCAGAGACAACTTAACAACTAACTCCAGAGATTACCAGATGGCAAAAGGTAAATGTAAGAATCTTACTAATAGAAACCAAGACCACTCTCCATCATCAGAACCCAGCAGTCCCACTTCGCCCAGTCAAGGGCACCCCAACACCCCCGAAAAGCTAGACCCAGATTTAAAAGCATATCTCATGATGATGTTAGAGGACATCAAGAAGGACTTCTATAACTCACTTGAAGAAATACAGGAGAACACTGCTAAACAGGTAGAAGACCTTAAAGAGGAAGCACAAAAATCCCTTAAAGAATTGCAGGAAAACACAACCAAACATGTGATGGAATTGAACAAAACTATCCAAGACGTAAAAAAGGGAAGTAGACACAATAAAGAAAACCCAAAGTGAGGCAACGCTGGACATAGAAACCCTAGGAAAGAAATCTGGAACCATAGATTTGAGCATTAGCAATAGAATACAAAAAATGGAAGAGAGAATCTCAGGTGCAGAAGATTCCATAGAGAACATCTGAACAACAATCAAAGAAAATGCAAAACGCAAAAAGATCCTAGCTCAAAACATCCAGGAAATCCAGGACACAATGAGAAGACCAAACCTACGGATAATAGGAGTAGATGAGAAGGAAGATTTTCAAATCAAAGGACCAGCAAATATCTTCAACAAAATTATAGAAATAAACTTCTCAAACCTAAAGAAAGAGATGCCCATGAACATACAAGAAGCCTACAGAACTCCAAATAGACTGGACCAGAAAAGAAATTCCTCCCAACACATAATAATCAGAACAAAAAATGCACTAAATAAAGATAGAATATTAAAAGCAGTAAAGGAAAAAGGTCAAGTAACATATAAAGGGAAGCCTATCAGAATTACACCAGATTTTTCACCACAGACTATGAAAGCCAGAAGAGCCTGGACAGATGTTATACAGACACTAAGAGAACACAAATGCCAGCCCCGGCTACTATACCCAGCCAAACTCTCAATTACCATAGATGGAGAAACCAAAGTATTCCACGACAAAACCAAATTCACACCTTATCTTTCCACGAATCCAGCCCTTCAAAGGATAACAACAGAAAAAAAAAAATACAAGAATGGAAACCACGTCCTAGAAAAAGCAAGAAGGTGATCCCTCAACAAACCTAAAAGATAAAAGCCACAAGAACAGAATGCCAACTTTAACAACCAAAATAATAGAAAGCAACAATTACTTTTCCTTAATATCTCTTAATATCAATGGACTCAACTCCCCAATAAAAAGACATAGACTAACAGCCTGGCTACACAAACAAGACCCAACATGTTTGTGCTTACAGGAAACTCATCTCAGAGAAAAAGGTAGACACCACCTCAGAATGAAAGGCTAGAAAACAATTGTTCCAAGCAGATGGTCTGAAGAAACAAGCTGGTGTAGCCATTCTAATATCTAATAAAATCGACTTCCAACCAAGAGTCACCAGAAAAGACAAGGAGAGCCACTTCATACTCATCGAAGGTAAAATCCTCCAAGAGGAACTCTCAATTCTGAATATCTATGCTCCAAATACAAGGGCAGCCACATTCATTAAAGAAACTTTAGTAAAGCTCAAAGTATACATTGCACCTCATACAATAATAGTGGGAGTCTTCAACACACCACTTTCACCAACAGACAGATCATGGAAACAAACCAAACAGGGACACAGTGAAACTAACAGAAGTTATGAAGCAAATGGATCTAACAGATATCTAGAGAACATTTTATCCTTAAACAAAAGGATATACGTTCTTCTCAGCACTTCATGGTACCTTCTCCAAAATTGACCATACAATTGGTCACAAAACAAGCCTTAGCATAAACAAAAATATTGAAATTATCCCATGCATCCTATCAGATCACCATGGACTAAGGCTGATTTTCAATAACAAAATAAAAAATAGAAAGCCAGCATTCACTTGGAAAATGAACAACACCCTTCTAAATGATACCTTGGTCAAGGAAGGAAAAAAGAAAGAAATTAAGGACTTTTTGGAGTTTAATGAAAATGAAGCTTCAACATTCCCCAACTTATGGGACACAATGCAAGCATTTGTAAGAGGAAAACTCATAGCTCTGAGTGCCTCCAAAAAGAAACTAGAGAGAGCACACAGTAGCAGCTTGACAACACACCTAAAAGCTCTAGAATAAAAGGAAGCAAACTCACCCAAGAGGAGTAGATGGCCAGAAATAATCAAACTCAGGGCCGAAATCAACCAAGTGGAAACAAGAAGAACTATTCAAAGAATCAACCAAAGGAGGAACTGGTTCTTTGAGAAAATCAACAAGATAGATAAACCCTTAGCCAGACTCACTAGAGGGCACAGAGATAGAATCCTAATGAAGGAAATCAGAAATGAAAAGGGAGACATAACAACAGATCCTGAAGAAATCCAAAACACCACCAGATCCTACTACAAAAGGCTATACTCAACAAAACTGGAGAACCTGGACGAAATGGACAAGTTTCTAGACAGATACCAGGTATCAGAGTTAAATCAAGATCAGGTTAACGATCTAAACAGTCCTATATCCCCTAAAGAAATAGAAGCAGTCATTCATAGTCTCCCAACCAAAATAAATAAATAAATAAATAAATAAATAAATAAATAAATAAATAAATAAATAAATAAAAAGCCTAGGACCAGATGGGTTTAGTGCAGAGTTCTATCAGACCTTCCAAAAAGATCTAATCCCAGTTTGTCACAAACTATTCCACAAAATAGAAACAGAAGGTGCTCTACCCAACTCATTCTATGAAGCCACAATTACTCTGATACCTAAACCACAAAGAGACCCAACAAAGATAGAGAACTTCAGACCAATTTCCCTTATGAATATCAATGCAAAAATCCTCAATAAAGTTCTCGCTAACCGAATGCAAGAACACATCAAAACAATCATCCATCCTGACCAAGTAGGTTTCATCCCAGGGATGCAGGGATGGTTCAATATATGGAAATCCATCAACTAATCCAGTATATAAACAAACACGAAGACAAAAACCACATGATCATCTCGTTAGATGCGGAGAAAGCATTTGACAAAATCCAACACCCATTCATGATAAAAGTCTTGGACAGATCAGGAATTCAAGGCCCATACCTAAACAAGATAAAAGCAATCTACAGCAAACCAGTAGCCAACATCAAAGTAAATGGTGAGAAGCTGGAAGCAATCCCACTAAAATGAGGGACTAGACAAGGCTGGCCACTCTCTTCCTACCTATTCAACATTGTACCTAAAGTCCTAGCTAGAGCAATTCGACAACAAAAGGAGATCATGGGGATACAAATTGGAAAGGAAGAAGTCAAAATATCACTTTTTCCAGATGATATGGTAGTATATATAAGTGACCCTAAAAATTCCACCGGAGAACTCCTAAGCCTGATAAACAGCTTCAGTGAAGTAGCTGGATATAAAATTAACTCAAACAAGTCAATGGCCTTTCTGTACACAAAGGATAAACAGGCTGAGAAAGAAATTAGGGAAACCACACCCTTTTCAATAGTCACAAATTATATAAAATACCTTGGGGTGCCTCTAAAAAAGTGAAAGATCTGTATGATAAGAACTTCATGTCTCTGAAGAAAGAAATTAAAGAAGATCTCAGAAGATGGAAAGATCTCCCATGCTCATGGATTGGCAGGATCAATATAGTAAAAATGGCTACCTTGCCAAAAGCAATCTACAGATTCAATGCAATCCCCATCAAAATTCCAACTCAAATCTTCAACGAATTAGAAAGGGCAATCAGCAGATTCATCTGGAATAACAAAAAACCTAGGATAGCAAAAACTCTTCTCAAGGATAAAAGAACCTCTGGTGGAATCACCATGCCTGAACTAAAGCTGTACTACAGAGCAATTGTGATAAAAAAAAAAAACTGCATGGTACTGGTATAGCAACAGACAAGTACACCAATGGAATAGAATTGAAGACCCAGAGATGAACCCAGACAGCTATGGTCACTTGTTCTTTGACAGGGGAGCAGAAACCATTTAGCGGAAAAAAAGACAGCATTTTCAACAAATGCTGCTGGCACAACTGGCGGTTATCATGTAGACAAATGGGAATTAATCCATTCCTATCTCCTTGTACTAAGGTCAAATCTAAGTGTATTAAGGAACTCCACATAAAACCAGAGACACTGAAACTTATAGAGGAGAAAGTAAGGAAAAGCCTCGAAGATATGGGTACAGGGGAAGAATTCCTGAATAGAACAGCAATGCCTTGTGCTGTAAGATCGAGAATCGATAAATGGGACTTCATATAGTTGCAAAGTTTCTGCAAGGCAAAAGACACCGTCAATACGATAAAGAGACCACCAACAGATTGGGAAAGGATCTTTACCCATACTAAATCAGATAGGGGACTAATATCCAATAGATATAAAGAACTCAAGAAGGTGGACTCCATAAAATCAAATAACCCCATTAAAAAATGGGGCTCAGAGCTGAAGAAAGAATTCTCACCTGAGGAATACCGAATGGCAGAGAAGCACCTGAACAAATATTCCACATCCTTAATCATCAGGGAAATGCAAATCTAAACAACCCTGAGATTCCATCTCACACCAGTCAGAATGGCTAAGATCAAAAATTCAGGTGACAGCAGATGCTGGCGAGGATGTGGAGTAAGAGGAACACTCCTCCATTGTTGGTGGGATTCCAAGCTTGTACAACCACTCTGGAAATCAGCCCATCGGTTCCTCAGAAAATTGTACATAGTACTACAGGAGGATCCCGCAATACCTCTCCTGGGCATCTATCCAGATGTTCCAATCGGTAATAAGGACACATGTTCCACCATGTTCATATTATTTATAATAGCCAGAAGCTGGAAAGAACCAAGATGCCCCTCAACAGAGGAATGGATACAGAAAATGTGGTACATTTATACAATGGAGTACTACTCAGCTATTAAAAAGAATGAATTTATGAAATTCCTAGGCAAATGGATGGACCTGGAGGGCATCATCCTGAGAGAGGTAACCCAACCACAAAGAACTCACACGATATGTACTCACAGATAAGTGGATATTAGCCCAGAATGTTAGAATACCCAAGATATTAGATACAATTTTCAAAACACATGAAACTCAAGAAGAATGATGCCCAAAGTGTAGACACTTTGCCCCTTCTTAGAATTGGGAACAAAACGCCATGGAAGGAGTTACAGAGACAAAGTTTGGAGCTGAGAAAAAAGGATGGACCATCTAGAGACTGCCATATCCAGGGATCCATCCGACAATCAGCCTCCAAATGCTGACACCATTGCATACACTGGCAAGATTTTGCCGAAAGGACCAAGATATAGCTGTCTCTTGTGAGAGTATGCCGGAGCCTAGCAAACACAGAAGTGGATGCTCAGTCAGCTATTGGAAGGAACACAGGGCCCCCAATGGAGGAGCTAGAGAAAGTACCCAAGGAGCCAAAGGGATCTGCAATCCTATAGGTGGAACAACAATATGAACTAACCAGTTACCCCCCCCCCCCCCCCGGGCTCTTGTCTCTAGCTGCATATGAATCAGAAAATGGCCTAGTTGGCCATCAGTGGAAAGAGAGGTCCATTAGTCATGCAAACTTTATATACCTTAGTACAGGGGAACAAGAGGGCCAAGAAGTGGGAGTGGGTGGGTGGAGGAGTGGGTGCGGGAGTGTGTTTGGGACTTTTGGGATAGCATTGGAAATGTAAATGAAATAAATACCCAATTAAAAAAATGAAAAAAAAAAGCAAAGAGTTGTGTCAAAATAATTTATTTGATTTCACATTTCCTTTACAATAAAATAGAGACATTGAGGATCCATACAGTGCTGGAAGATTCTTAGTGGTTTTCAGAGGAAAAAGAAAAGTCCCCACATGTCTTCACTGAGGACTTGAGCTCTCATCACGAGGTGACCACGGCAGCTGAAAGTTGTTGTCTCCAGGGAGAGAGGCCTGAAATACATGTTGAACTGGCAATGGATAGGTGGCATTCCAGGCATCCCATCTGGGAACCAGTAAGTCCTGACTGGACATGATTAGTAATGGGATCCAGGGAAGCTGACCAGAAGATGCAGCCATGCCATAATCCCAAGGCTGGTATACAGGAGATGGCATCACCATTGGAGTTTGAGGGTTTGAGGAAGGCCTGTGGTAACCAGACCAATTATACTGAACACCTGAGAGGAGAAAAAAGAGAGAAAGAGAAAGCATAAACATGGCACCCTCACTCTCCCTGAGTCACTCTAAGTAATTGCCTGTCCTCTGGGTCAGAGTCAACTATGAACAAGTCCAAATTCCATTGCCTTGAGGTGACACAGGAAGTTAGACATTGGAGGCCAGAATTTGTGCTGTATGCAACAACACAGCCCTGTGGGAATGGGGCTTCACTCCATAGTCTGCTCAGCTCTGTCCTCATGAAGGACAGGCCATCTGATGCCACCACTTACAGAACCCCAAGTGTCTGTGCAGAAGAGACTCACCTGGAACATGGCCTCTCTGACATTTGGGGTCGAAGATCCTTTCCAGATAATCTCTATAAGGAGAAAACAAGGGTACAGTCCTTGATCTCTCTCTACTGAGAGTGGAGTGCAGATCCTTCATGGTCCACATCAGGTCCAAACAGCTTTGGATGTCCTTGAACAGGCCTCGATGATAGAGACGCTGGCAAACAAGACTGCTCTTCTGCTTGATCTTCTGGCCTGGGTGGCCAAATTCCCGTTCAACCACTTGCCACTCCTGCAGGAAGATCTTGATTTCAGGGTCGGTCCATGGGCTAAAGGAAGGGCCTGCAGAGACGGAGGGGCAAGATGAATATATCAGAGGTCACACACACGAACCTGTCACCTTTACTCAGGGATTCTCCCTGAACATTGAACTGACAAAAAAATGGTTACTTTCTGTTATCAAGACATTGGGAACACTTGCAGGAGAGCCCAGGATCCAGAGTCTACCAGGCTCTTAATACCAAGAGGTACACTCACTGGGAATTCATCAGTGTCTTCAGCTTTAGAAAATAAATAGGAGTTCAGATTTAGGTTTTAGCCAAGGGCAGGTTTCAGGCAATATCAACCAACCTAGGAGGACCACACTGTCTCAATTTAAAAATATCAGAGACACCGAGTGAAACCAAGGTCAGTTCATTGAAGTTTCTTTTATGAATTGGGGTTTCCTTCCATGGTGCTGGCCATCCTACAGCTCACTAACACTAAGCCCAACCTATCTAGGACACCACACTGATGTGCTTGCCTCTGGCTCCCCCTCCCAAGTACTGGAACTAAAGGCATGGGATGCCAATGTCACACGTTTCCTAAATATCTTCACTTCTTGGAAAGTTAGGCTGAAAAGCAGACACAAGCAGAACTTTATTGGTTTGTTTCCTTCTAACTATGATATAATCAACTTGACGACAAAGAACAGCCATGACAAGCCCACCTCCTGTCAACTCCTGACTAGGATGTCACCTTAGGTCATGACTCCTTTCCAAAGGAAACAATAGCAATAAGGATACAATCAGAGAAGGGTGATAAAGCCATCCAAGGAGGAATGGCAAATGCATTGCATATTTAACAGTGTCATAGTCATACCTAACGTGATATAATATCCCCCACACAACTCCAAAGGCAAGGGAAAATATCAAAGGACATATGGGAGTTCCAAACCTTCCAACAGGAAATCAGAATTTCATCACCCTTGGACATCATCAGTGATGAGTTCCCCTTAAGCTTTCCACTAGTGTGAGGGATGCGATAACGCCAAAGTGCATACCTAGAGAGATGGCACCATCAATGCAGAGGGAAGGTGCATAGGAAGCTGGTGGGTTACCGTGCCCATCAAACCAAGGACCTGAGTGAGGAGAGAAGAAAGAGAAGGCGTTTAAAATGGCACCCTCACTCTCTTTGAGGCGCTATAAGTGGTTGTCTGGACTCTGGGTCAGAGTCAAGTATGAACAAGAACACATTCCATTGCCTTGGAGTGACAGAGGAAGTTTGAAACACAGAGCAGCCCACTATGGGAAATAAAGGCCTATGGGAAATGGACTTGCAGCATTTGTGTGCTCTGCTCTATGCCCAGCTGATGCTTTTCTCTGGGACGTCAAAATCTCCTCTACACAAGAGACTCACCTGGCACATAGCCTCCCTGGGATCTGGGGTGGCCCAAGATCTCGTACAGGATCCATTCATAAGTCGAATACAAGCGGTAAGCCCGGGGCCTCTCGTTACAAAGACGTGTGTGCAGGTCCTTCATCTTCACCATCACATCAAGGCAGCTATTCTTGCTCTTCCTCAGACCCCGATTAGAGAGGCGTCTGCTAAGGGACTTGGCCTTCGCATGCATCTTATTGCCTGGGTCTCCGAGTTCATATTCAACCATTGCCCACTCTTGCAGCAAGATCCAGATTTCATCCTCAGTCCACGGGCTATCACACGGACCTGCAAGGCAAAGAGGGATGCGATGAGGATATCAAAGGTAACACACATGACCATGTCAACTTTGCTTAGGGACTTTCCCTGCACACTGATTGGCCAACGATGGCTTCCTTCATTTTCAAGTGGTTATGAACACAGTCTTACCAGCCCTGTTGCAGCACCTATCCTGCTCTTCACAGCAAGAAGTACACTCACTGGGAAAGCATAGGAGTCTGCAGATTTAGGGATGGTTTGGTCCCAGAATACAATGGGATCCACAGCATTAGTGCTACCAGGGAATGTTGGATCTGTAGAGACTCATAACCACATCCACAACAGGGAGACACTCAGAGCCTTCTGGGACAAGGGCATAAATCAGGGACCACTGAATGCTGGTCTATCCTTACTACAGATTTCCAATTCGGGGCTCTTTCATATACTCGAGGTCAAAGAGCAAGAGAATAGAAGAGCAGGGATTTCACTCTGAATACCTGAGGAACTTTGGCCTTCTTGCCTCAGCCTCCTCCTCCTATTGGCTTCTTTGTCATTTCTCACACTTTGGACTCGGTTATCTTCTCTCTGTGCAGAAAGGAAAAAATTAAATATTAAAACAGGTTGCAAGCTACAGGAATCCCTGTTCCTCAGCTGTGAATGGACTCAGGTAGCAGCCTCCAGTTGCATAAGCTAAAACAATGCACCCTTACTTCCTCATTCACAGATGCTGGTCCATTCTCTTCTAATGGGAGAGTAGGCCTGTGAGGTTAATCCAAAGAGGATCGACAGTGAACAGGGCAGGAGCTATTGAACAAGTGGAGGAAAGAAACTGAAGCACCTCTCCTTTGAGAAGACCACAGCCACTCACTCTCTCCAGTTCACATTCTTACCATTTTCGGCAGGGGAAAAAATTCCCTTTCAAAATCTAATCAACTCCAGCTGTGCTTCAGACACAATAAGATATCAAGAGAAACTGTGTGAAACTACACTTATCCATCCTAAGTCACACAACATGGGTGTCTGACAGGTGGCCATAATGGCATTCACTCCTAAGAGGAATGGGGATTCTCAGAAATTTAACATCATTCTTGGCTCCATAGTTGGTTGTGGGCTAAAACCTAGAAACCCAAGGACAAAATAAATCTAGTTGTTGTACCTCTTCAATTTACAGACATGGGTTCAAATTCAAGGTAGCTAACCATATTTTGTATGTGGCTAGGCACAAATAATCCAGTTATCCTACAGAAAATAGGAGTGAATATAATTGCCCCCAACTCACCTGCATTTTGTCTCCTGAGCTTCCTTTCCCGAACACAGTGAGGAAACTAGGGTCTAATGTGTCCCGGTGTTCACAAGAGTCTGCAGTGCAAGGAGCTCTGCTTACTTCCCTGGACTACTACAAGTAGGAGATTCCTGTGCAAATGTGGTCCTTTATAAAGCTCTACAGTTTAATTGAATCTGACCCACCCAACCCATGGGTTTAGGGTGGCTCAATTGTTGACCTGGGGCCTTTAATCCTACATCCCATGCTGAGGAAAGAAACAGGCTCATGAGCAGGATCTCCTAGGCTACATAGCAAGACCCCACCGTCTCTACTGAAAATGACCAAAGAAACTAAGTTACAACTAGGCCAATTAATTTAAGTTCATTTTATGAGACAGAGTTTATTCACCTAGTCCTGGGCATTCTTCAACTCACAAAGCTAAGACCAAACTCTGGTGTGTGATACACCGATCAATCCACTGCCTATAGCTCCCTCTCTCATATGCTGGGATCTAAAGTAAGGCCCAGACATTAACACATTTACTAAATACCTTCTTAGGTGTCCTGGCTTCCTCCTCTGGATGAAGGCATAGGATTCTCGGGTGCTGCACCACCATGTCTGCCTAGATGCTGCCATGATTCCTCTCTTCATGATATGGGGCTGAACTTCAGAACCCCTATGTCATTCCCAGTTAAATGTTGTCTTTCCTAAGAGTTGTTGGACATGGAGTCTCTTTAGAGCAATGGGAACCCAAAGTCAGGCAGAAGTTGGTACCAGCACTGAGATATTGATGTCATAGACCTGAACACGTTTTGATTTAAAGGAAAGTGGGTTTGGGGGACTTTAGATCAGGAAAGCCGTGGAATGTCTTAAGTGAAGCTGGATGGGTCATTCTAGCAGGGACATGGATGACACTGATGCTGAGAGTGAATTGAACTGTGGGTGTAGGGCTCAAGAGGTTGGTTTCAGAGGAGAAGAATGTTAGTATGTGGCCTAGAGACTGTTTTTTCTGCTATTTGGTGGAAAATATGGCTGCTTTTTGCCCTTGTCTGAAGAATTTGTTTGAGGCTAAGGTGAAAAGACTGAGATCATTTGAAATTGCAAAGGGAGTCTATAAAAAGTCTTTAAAAGAATAGACTTTGTTCTTTGGTTTACAGTGATCAGGAGCTTAAGGACAAACATAACAATCATAAAACTAAAACAACAACAAAAAAAATCTATGGTTCAAAGGCAAGCAGATCTTTGAGTTCATGATGAGCCTGTCTCATTCCAAGCTCTAGGTGAAAAAAAGGTTAAGTACAGGCGTGGTGGGGCACACCTTTAATCCCAAGACTCAGTAGACAGAGGCCTGTGTATCGCTGAATTTAAGGTAGTCTACAGACTAAGTTCCAGGAGAGCCAAGCATAGGCAATGAATGAAACCACTGAACACAGAAAGCTGGTAAAGATGGAATAGAACATGGGGTGCCATGACCCAGTACACCAAGCAGTAGAACCCTGCAGCTTTGGCCCATTACAATTTAGGCATCAAGTATATTGCAACCTATTATTAAAATGGGTTCAACCTCGACTCTAGCCTGCCATCCCACAAATGTACTTGAAGAGAAATGTTATTAGATTATGGGGGAAGTGGACTTGTTCATCAATACTTTTTAGGAGGCAAGCTCAATCTTTGGCAGCAGTTAAGTCCATAGCAAACCGCAAATAGGATACAGTTGTTGCAGACCAGTCCTCTAGGCAGGCAGATACCACATTCGAACCGGCACCTTCGGTCCCTTCTCTACTCAGACACACAAGGCACAAACCAGAAGCTACAATCCGGTCAGGAGGAAACTGACAGATATGACAACTGGCCTGAGGAGAGCCCACAAAGCAGACATCTGATGCAGGAATCTAGGTAGGATTTCTTGGATGAGGGTTTCTCAGTGGTAGCTAGCTTTACCACCTGTAATAACTCAATGTCCCTAGGTAATGCAAGCCAATACTTGTGTATACTTAGGGAAGAATAGTGACTCAGAGAAACCCAAACCACCGCTCAGGGCTCATTCCCCCTAATGTTTGTAGAGTCATTTTATACGCCAACATCACAGGTCCTTTCACATGTTTGCTATATCAAATATCCTTTCACCTGTTTCTGCTTCAGCAAAACATCCTTTACCCGTGTCTTCCTCAGGGAGACATCCTTTCACCTCTGTGCCTCAAGAAAACATCCTTTCAAATAATTAACTTTGCAAAAAACTAGGAGTTTCCACTTCAATGTGATTCTAGCTCTCAAATCAGGAATAGAGGAGGTTAGTGGGACAATTGATGCTGGTTGAATAATGCATAGAAATTAGAGGGTATTATAAAGGGACCACCATCACTGAGGAGAAATCTTCTGGGAAGTGTGATCTGAGAGTACTAAGAAGCTGTGTTCCAGAGATTGCCAAGATTGTACCTCATACTGTAGCTGGACGTGGTAATCGGTGAGATTCATCCAGGTGGTACTGATTTTTAAGTTATGAAGGGGTAGTGGAGAGCAGCTGAGCCTTGGCTCTCAGAGTTATCAGGGAAGGCCCTTTGTGTTGTTGTTGTTTTCTTAATGTTTTGTAGTTTGTTTATTTATTTATTTTTTGTTTTTTGTTCTTTGTCCTTTGTTTTGGTTTTTTTCGTTTTTTTAGTTTTGGTTTTGGGATTTGAGCGTTTTTTTTTTTTTTTTTTTTTTTCCTGGAGACAGGGTTTCTCTGTGTAGCCCTGGCTGCCCTGGAACTCACTTTGTAGACCAGGCTGGCCTCGAACTCAGAAATCCACCTGCCTCTGCCTCCCAAGTGCTGGGATTAAAGGCGTGCGCCACCATGCCGGCTAGTTCGTTTATTTTTAACTGTTTCTTTCCTTTTTCTTTCATATAAAACTCATCAATAAATTTTCACCCAAAAGGCTGGCCCCTCTCCAAATCTCCCCTTGATCTCTGAGTAGGTGGACTCCCTGGGTATTACCTCTACCCTGATGCATAAAGTCTATGCAGGTTTAAGTTCATCCTCTCCCACTGAGGCTAGACAAGCCAGCCCTATGCTACTTATGTGCCTAAGGCCTCAGATCATTGCATGTATGCTCTTTGCTTGGTAAGTCAGATTCTAGATGTTCCCAGGTATGAGGTTAGATGTGACTGTGGGGTTGCCATTGCCTTCAGCACCTAGGGAAGGCTGTGTGTGAAGGTGCAGCCCTAGTTGCAGTTGATGAATTAGGACTGAAGAAGTCATGCAAAGAATTAGTGACTAGGTACATTGAAGGGAGCCTTTGAGAGGCTATTGGTGAAGCCTACATGTAGTAGAAGTCCCCAGCCTTTTGGAGATGCCAATGCCATGGGATGACCAACAAGAATAGCAGTAATGGAGTGTCACCCACCAAAGCCTAGAGTACTATAGAGGGCAGAGATGAAGAAGTGACCCAAGCCCTATGGAGGAGCCCAGATGATCATGTGTGGGTCCCAGACATTAGAACAAGAACCTGCAACTTAAGGTTACCTTTTAGACTTGAGGATATTAGAGAGATCAGAGGCATAGATAACCAGCTCAGCAAAGCTCTTAACAAAGCTGGTAACAGACATGGAGATAGAGCATTTGGCGTTTGCACAGATAAATTTTTATCTTGCTTTGGTTCAGTATTTCTTCACTGTAACTTTTTCAATTAGGAATATATATCCTGTGATATTGGAGGTATATGATCTGCTTTGTGATTTTGATTTTATACAGCACTACCCTTCAGTCATTGAAAGGACATTAAACCACATGATCAGATTATGGCCTTTCGAATTTTTTTGACAGCGTTACATAGTATGAGGACTTTGTCAGTTAGACTGCATATTTTAGCATTATGCTATAGCTAGGTATAGCCCAGAGAATCTTGTGTTTGAACAAGGGGCCAGGGAGAGGAATGTGGTGCTTTGAGTATGCTTGGCTCACAGACTGGCTTTAGGTGACCCCTTTGGGAGCTTCATCAACTCAAAACACATCTCCCCCCAAAAATAGACAACCCCTGCTCTAACCTCAGTTAGTGCATGCACTTCCTAGGGAGGATGATACCATGCAGGCAATGTAGAACTTCCTTCTTTTCTGGCCTTCTTGTAGACCTATAACATATATGTATGTCTCAGAAGAGAGCCCTAGGTCATGATTCATTTAAACAATAAACACTTTATGGACCTTAATTAGACGTAGAGTGATGTAACTGTACAACGTGGAATGTCAAGTGCAATATAGATGGATACTAGATACATAGACACATAGATATGGGGAGATATAGAGACAGATAGAGAGATAGAGATCAAGATATGATAGATGGGCCGGTCGGTGGTGGCTCATGCCTTTAATCCCTGTACTTGGGAGGCAGAGAAATGCAGATTTCTGAGTTTGAGGCCAGCATGGTCTACAAAGTGAGTTCCAGGACAGCCAAGACTATACAGAGAAACTCTGTCTTGAAAACAAAAACAAAAAACCAACCAACAAATAAACAAAAAAAAAAACAAAAACAAAAACAAACAAACAAAACAAAGATAGTTCGATTCTACCACCCATGTACAACTCAATTTTGAACCCATTATCGCAGTATTCTCAAAAAATGGAGTGTGTGTATCACTGACCAGGACTCCTCCATCAAGAGGGCATGATAATGAAAGAGCTGCTGAGCTGTTGTCTGTGAAGTAGAGAGAGTTGCAGACACAGGGTCAGGAATCTTATGAAAATGGAGGGTAGACAACAGGTGTCAAGTACCCACAAAGGTGTTGCACCTTACTGGAGGAGAAAGTTTATCATCAACATCTTCTAGCTACAGATCCTGAAATGTATAACAGTGACCAGTCTGCAATATATACAGTTTAATTAATATTATAGGTGTAACTAACCACTTTTTCATTAGATTAACTGTTCACTAAATGAGATGGAATCCTCATGGATGGTGTCTGGCCTTGCCAAAGTGTCCTGCAACATTAGACACTAGATAGTACATTAACCTAGGTGAAAACATATTATTATTATGCTAAAGGAACATAACAATAAAATTACTCTTAATGACAGTGTGCAATACCCATTGACATTAATAATCTTAAGACTCAAATAGTAGTTGAATTTGGTCTCAGAGAACTGAAGGTCAACATTTGAATTACCAAATGAATGATAGTGATCCTTAGATTTCTGTTTTGACTTTTATTGGAATCTTTATTCAAGATGATTAGGTCTGAAGAAATTAAATACAAAATACAATTAAATAAAATGAAAGTTCTAGCAGAGTTCATTCCTATGGCAAACCATATCCATTTCCTTTATAGCCTCATAGAAAGATGAAATAAAATAAATCAGTAAAGAGCAACAGGGAGAGGATTGAGAGATGGCTTGGGTCCAATCAAATGGAGACAGTTATCTTCCTTTAGTTCAGAGGACACAGAGAATGCTTTCCAACCTGAACCCCATAAAACTTTTAGTGGGATGATCCAATTATAAAATTATCAGCCCATTGATGGACAATTTGATATTTATAAAGCCTTAGTTTTGAAGGTGTTCCTCTGTCAGAAAGAAAAGAATAGGAAGAATGAAAGACACACAGCAGAAACCACCTCCATCAAGGCACTTTGTGTCAGTGTTTCTGAAACTTTCCATACCCCAACACACACACTATTCCAATAGGGACCATTGTTTAAACATATTTTCTTAATAATTCCACTTCTATAAACATTTAATGCCACTGCTACCTTTCATGTCTCCTGCATTCTGGACATACCTATGCTTTATACACTAAGGAAGACTTCCTGTCCTCCTCCATCTCCCCACAAAGATTGTGTGCCTCTTGGGGGACCCTGTTGATAATTCATAATCTATCTAGATGAGAAACGAACCAAGGAATCCTGGAGTTATGACAGAGATTACTGGCTCAGCACAGCTTTACTGTAAACTGCATTTTTTTTTTTTTGCCATTTTCAGATTTTGTGATGCTTAGGTATTTTCTGAAAACTTTATTTTTTTTGGAGATAGATACTAACTAAAGACAAAAGCAAGCACAGCCAAATAAAGTAGAGTGGTTCCTAAGAGTGCTTGACTTCACACCTACCTGTCTACTCCAATTTACTTGGCTTACTTCTTGCTGATATGAATCTCTGCTAGTCCTGGGAGTTCTCCCTCTCTTTATCTCTACTAGTCTCCTTTGTCCTTTCAAATTTGCTTCTCTGGCATCCATTGCTTGAGGTAATGCTGAGTACTCTGTCTCTTTGCAACTTAGCTGGCTATAGCCTACCATCTTGTGGCCAGGCCTGTTGTGTAAAGAGAATCATGTACCTCAGAGTATTACAAACTATCTGAGTACCAGGAGAAATGGTCTACCTGGTTGGTTATAGCACAGAAACATAAGCAGTATTGTCATCAGCAACTTTTAAAATCTTTATTAGAGAGCTTGTTTTCTTTATCCACCCTTTTCTTCCCTTACTGATTTGTTGATCCTTTTGTTCATTTACTCATTAAGTTCTTCTGAACAAGAGAAGCAAAACCCATAGTTCAATAGTCTTAAGGATTAGAAATAGAAGTAGAAGTTTTATATCCTTCCATTCTTTCCACATTCTGGATGGTTAAGATTATTATTATAACCTGAGATTTAATGATCATTTTTCCAGGTACAACAAACAGATTCTTAGTTTAATGACCAGTGCAGCTGAGCTTTGTTTCTGCTGGCTGAGGGGTTTTTCTCTTTTTTATTAGTAAGATTCTGATTATTGAAATATATGGAGAAAAAAAAAGAATGCCCACACACCAGCAACACCTACCAGGTGTCTTGAGTAAGGTAAGAAATTTTGCCCTGAACCTCATCAATATGAGAAAGACTTTGGTTTGATTATGTCTCATAAATAAATTAAATTATCCTATTCAAATATTTATTGAATATATACCTCAGACATGAGATACTAAAAGACCTAAGAAAACTTACTTTTGTTCGATGCATACTAGGAAGACGTACACTTAACAGTGGGTAAGTTAAGAAAATATATCTTGAAGTGATTTACAGATGAGTGGTGATTCAGTTCCAACCAAGAGCAATCCAGGAGAAAAAGCTGCTCGGTTTATACTGAGTTTATAAACACTAATGAAGGCTTATGACCATTGGCAAAAGTTATACAATCTCATTTGCATGGTCATCCAAGAAATAAAGAAAGGGCAGGCAGAGGCAACGGTGATACCATATTGAACAGGGTACAGAACTAAATATTTGTTACTTGGGCTGTCCCAAGTTTAACTCCTTTAAACTTGTTATTTATTAGAGAAAGACAGCTCCTTCAATCCTTCTAACTCTTCCATAGGAGTTACCGACATCAGTCCAGTGTTTGGCTCTAAGTATCTGCATCTGTTTCAGGCAGCAGCTGGTAGAGCCTCTCTGAGGACAGCCACATTGCTGTCTGCAAGGACAACATAGAATCAGTAATAGTGTCAGGGTTTGGTGCCCACCCATAGGATGGATCCCAAGTTGGACCTGCCACTGGTAGGCTATTCCTTCATTTTTTTTCCCTGCTCTATTTTTATCTCTGTATTTCTTTTATACTATGAAGCTATTAAAAATGAGGACATCATGATTTTTTCAGGCAAATGGATGGAGTTAGAAAATATCATTCTGAGTGAGGTAACACAAACTCAAAAGGACAGGAATAGTATGTACTCACTGATAAGTGAATATTAGTCAATTAGTACCAGGAATATAAAAATGATGTCCCTTGGGCCTCAGGTTTTCCTTCTCTCACTGTTGGCAGCACAGACTGTAAGAAGTTTAACAAAAAGGAAGAAGGAGAACAAAATAACGATGGAGGCAGAGGAAGGGAGGGACCTGGGTAAGAGAGGCAAGAGGGTCAAGCAGGGGCAGGTATTGGGGGAGACAGGAGAGAAGCCCATAGGACCAGGAGAATGAATGGAAATATGCAGCAGCTGGGGGTTGGGGGATAGAGGTGGGGCGAACCTCTAGAAAGGCCCAGAGACCTGGAAGTGAGAGACTCCTAGGATTCAGTGGGGGTGACCTTAGATAAAAATGCCCAACAGTGTATCTCCCGTAGTTAGTAGGGCCCTGAGTGAAGGGATGAGAATACCAACCCACCTTCAAAATTTTTGATCCACGTACACTTTTAATCTCTAAGATCGTATTCCAAAAAAAGGATTTCAATAAACATGGTTGTCATACACTAAGTTTATATATGCTCTCAAATTGAAACAGCAGCCCATCATCATTTGACTTAAAATGTGACAAGGTTTCTATACTGTAAATGTCATGATAAAACTTGTTCTCACAATTTTGTTCATTTCTTATTTCAGTTACTGTTAACAATTGATCTTTCCCAGAGGAGCATTCATTTTATTAATAGTTTCAAAAGGAAGACTCCATCATGACATACATGTTCCTAGTGTTTACTAAAATCTTCCGTGTTTACAAAAGTCCTTTGACTTTATGTGCAGGTAACACTGAGTTTTTCACTTCTAGAATTTCCATTCTAGAAGTTACTCAATTGCCCATGAAAGCACCAGGCAAGGTCTTCACTAGCATCGCTAGGTGGCAGTAGAACATAAAAATGATGTTCCTTGGACCTCTGGGTTTTCCTTCTCTCTCACTGTTGGCAGCAGAGGCTAGATTGGCATGGGGAAAATAATCATTAAAAAGAAATTCAATAAAAAGGAGTACGTTATTATATTGGTACACTGGAACTGCTTTAGTTAGAAGTATATCAATTTCCCATTAGAAATTTTGATTGGACAGAGTTTGCTGTTAGACCAAAAAAATTCGTTCGAGGTTAAAAGTGATGCTGGCACCCAGCTTTACAGCATGTTTTTTCCCTATTAAGTTTGATTTTAGGTTTTATGTATCTTTGAGGAAGGATTCAAAGACAGATGGATTTTTTTTTTTCTTCAGGTGATTCAAAATTGTTCTTGCCATACTGAAGTGTTCACAGTGACCCAATTACATGCTACAATCCCATTGACCATACCTCACCTTATTAGGCCTTCAAATTTAAATTCTGATAAATGACATGTGGAAGCAGAAGAAAAATAATGAAAAATTACTGCTTAGTAAAAATAAAAAATTAAAATCCAGTTATTTTCAACACCAACCTCCTTCTCAACTTTATCTGAGGCCGGTGTCTTCCCTACATCTTTTTCTTTTTAATATTAAAAATAAATTCTTTTCTCCTACAATATATCCTGATTATAGTTTCCCATACCCCTCTTTGTGAAATTTGTCCCACCTCTCTTCCCGTCTGGATCCACACATTCTCTCTTTGCTTCTTATTAGAAAAGAACTGGTTTCTAAGAGATTATAACCAAACATGACAAATTAAATAGGATGAGATGAAGCAAAACTGTTTATATCGAAGTTGGACATGGCAACCAAACAGGAAGAAGAGTCCCAGGAACAGGCAATGTACTCGGAGATCCATTCTTCTCCTAGTCAGGAGTCCCATAAAAATACTGAGCTAATAGTTATAATATATGCAGAGGACATAATGTAGATCTATGTAGGTCTTGTGCTTGCTGTTTCAGTCTCTGAGAGCCCATGTGCTCCTTGCTTAGTTGAGTCTCCTCTGTCTTCAACATATCTAACTCTTTCAATCTTTCTGCCTCATCTTCTGTGGGATTCCCTGAGCTTTGAGGGGAGATTTGATGGAGACCTCCAACTCTGGATAATGTCTGGCTGTGGGTCTCTGTATCTGTTTTTATCTCTTGTCAGAGGAAGACTCTCTGATGGTGAGTAAATAAGGCACCAGTCTACTAATATAGTAGAATATCATTAGGGATCACTTTATTGATTTTTGTGCTTGTTTGTTTTAGACCAGTCATGTTTGGTTTAAACCTAGATCTCTTGGCTATCTAGTCTCTAGTTCTTGGTTCCCCAGGCAGTGTCAGGTATGTGTTCCTTTTTGTGGAGTGGGTCTTAGGTCAGATCAGATGTTGGCTGGCTATTCCTCCAACTTCTGTGCCACCATTGCCAAAGAATATTCTGCAGACAGGGCAGATTGTAGGTCAGAGGTTTTGTGGCTGGATTGGTGTCCATGTTTTTCTTTCCATAGCCTGCCAAAAAGACTAGAAGGTAGTGATAAAGACTCCATATAGGCACCATTTGACTTCTCCATGTTTAATGAGTTTTGTAGTTGTTGTCCTCAGCAATGAGATCCCCCCCCCCCCCCACTGTCAGTTTGAGAATAGCAATTCTTTGTATTAATCAGTATTGTTTGGAGATTTACATGGGACCTCATTTGCATACAATCCAGTCCCTCCACTGGAAACCTTGCCTGGCTATAAGATATGGTCAGTTGGGACTCAGTAATGCTCAATTACTAGGAGTCTTCATTAGGATCACCTTCATAGATTCTAGGAAGTTTCCCCTGCAATATATTTCCACCCCTCCCCCAAAACATGGAAAGAAATAATCAAACTGAAGGCTGAAATCAATAAAATAGAAACAAAAAGATACCAATAATCAATGAAACATAGTTGTTTCTTTAAGAAAACAAACCACAAAGACAAATCCTTATCTAACTCAGCTAAAAGGCAAAGAGAGAATATCCAAATTTTAAATAATCAGGAAAAAAATGGGGAACATAACAACTGACACCAAAGAATTCCAGGGATGCATAAGAACATATTTGAAAATGCTATATTCTACCAAGTTGGAAAATCTAGATGAAATGGATAATTTTCTCTCAATACACTTACCAATGTTAAATAAAGATCAGACAAAACAGTTTAAATACTTATAACCCTCAGTGAAATGAAAGTAATCATTACAAGTCACAACAAAAAAACTTAAACCCAACCCAACCAAACCAAACCAAACCAAACCAAACCAAACCAAACCAAACCAAACCAAACCAAACCAAACCAAACCAAACCAAACCAAAGATGCCTCAGGGCTAGATGGTTTTTGTGCAGAATTCTACATGACTTTCAAAGAAGTTTATGCTAATACTCCTCATATTATTCCATGAAGTAGAAACAGAATAAACATTGCCTAATGTATTTTATGAGGTCAAAGTTGTACTGATTCCCTACATTTTCCACGAGCACATTTGTTTCCCCTGTCAGTGAGAAGTCATTCTCTGAGGACATGGATATCCAGGTGTCAAGGCAGACTGTCTGAATCTGGTGTAAAACAACTGATTCACCTCACCAGGATGTATTTCTCATGTAATATCTGTGACTGGGTCCTCAATGACAGTACTTTATGATATTATTGAAAACCTACTAGGTAAAACTGTGACTAGAGTGTGTTCTCTGGCTTTCTGTCATGTGTTCTGTCTGAAAGAGAGACACTGGTTTATTAATTTTGCTTCCTTCTCCACCTCCTACAACTCCCCCCACCCAACAACCATAACTATAACTGCATTGCTCAGAGCTAATTACTTACATGGTCCCACTTCTCTGTAAAGAAGTAGGAGAATTGCAGTCAGACATCCCAACCTCTCCTTAAGTCACCTTAGCTCTGCATTATAAAATTCTGTCATTGGAGGTGGTTATGGTCCTCTCTCCTCTTTTTGAATGTTCTCACTGGCAACATCAAATTTATGTTAACTTCTCAGAAACTGAATTTATCAGGTACTTTCATAAATTTCAATCTTTCATCAAAACGGAGCATTGCATATTTTTCTATGTATCATTTCTCTTTTATTATGGGTAAAACCCATTGCTCCTCATCTCTGCTTTGGGTGAGTTGTGAGTGGTTTTGTGTGAGTTAAAGACAGCTTTATTGCTTCTTCACCTTCTCTGGTACAGAATGACCTTCCTGATAACAAGTTTATTTTTATCCATCTTTGTATTTTTCAATGACATCTAAAACAGTATTCAAGGCAGGGTAAAATATAGAAAACTAAGGGACCATGGGGCTTTGGCTTGATTTTCATTCAGACAGTCATAGAATCAGGAAACATCAAAGGCGACTGATAGGAAGAGTTGCCTACAGGGACTATATGCCACTTCCTAAAGCCATTTGTACCCACTTGAGGCCAGAATGACATGAAATATTGAGTTCTACCACTCTACTGAGATTCCTAAAGCCATCTGTACTGACCTAGCCCAAGAATGACTTGCAACCATCCATTTTGACACTTCTCTACCTTTATATCAATTTTGACAACCTCTTCAGAACACTTTACCCTTATAAAATACACTATTTGAGCACTGTTGAAAAGGACAAGGGGCTCTTAGCTACTATTAGAGAAGGAACTAGAGACCTAAGAAACTTCTCTATATGCCTATTGTAAAGATAACTAAGGGCAACTCTCCCTTGTGAAGCACACAGTCACACTTGGATGTGTTCTATTCTCTCCTGAAGCACCTCTTTGTATTGAGCCCTGTGCTTAAGATAGGTGTTAAAAATGTCTTTTCATAAACTTCAATGCTGCTTCATCTCAACTGATAATGACATTCTTTTATGTGGTAACAAGGTCCTGGTTTTGCCTGAGAGTAGCTCCCTAAAAAGAGAGAGAACTACCTAGGCTGGTGGTAGTGACACCATGGAGCTGAGTCTCTGAACCTGCTGAAACTGGCAGCACATATAAGGTATAATAAATAGATAAAAGTATTAATTTATGTAAACAATGATAGAAATATTATTGAGGATACACCTGGTCCTATCCTCATTCCAACCTAATAATGATATAAAAATAAAAACTTTTTAAAGCATATATAAGATAATCAGACATCTTGTGACTTTCAATTCTTGTAGTGAATCTGTGAAGCAGGTAAATGAAAGATGGTTGAATAGCAATCAAATAACTTAATTTTTGTTTGTTTTGCTTTCGACATCCCACTCACTGACCCCCTCCAGCTCACCCACTCCCATAATCCTTCTCCTCTGAGCTGGAATGGATCTCCTTAGATATCCCCCCTACACACAGACACACACTTCAAGTCTCTGGGAGGCTAGGCTCTTCTCCCACTCAGGCCAGATAAGGCAGCCCAGATAGAAGAACATATCCCACATGCAGGCTTTTGGAATAGCTCCTGCTCCAGTTGTTTGGGACCCCCATGAAGACCAACCAGCACATATGCTACACATATGCCTGTAGGCCTATGTCCAGGTCCTTTATGTTCTTTGGTTGGTGGTTCAGACTCTGAGAGCCACAAGGATGCAGGTTAATTAACTCTGTTGATCTTCCTGTGGAGTTCCCATCCCCTTTGGGATCTGCAGTCTTTCCTCCTATTCTTCCATAAGAGTCTCCAAGCTTCATCCACTTTTGGTCGTGGGTGTCTGTATCTTTCTGAGTCAGCTGCTGGGTCGAGCCTCTCAGAGGACATGTTCCTATCTGCAAGCATAACAGAGTATCATTAATAGTGTTAGTGGTTGGTGCTTGCACATGGCATAAATCACAAGTTGGGCCAGTTATTGGTTGGCAATTCCCCCAGTCTCTGATCCATCCCCCATACCTGCATTTCTTGTGGACAGGATAAATTTGGGGTTGAAGGCTTTATGGTTGGTTTGGTGTCTCTATCACTATACTGGGGTTCCTACATGGCAACAGAAGATGGCCTCTTCAGGTTCAATATCCCCAATGTAGAGGGTAACAGTTAAAGTCACTTCCATTGATTCTTGATCACGTACCTTATCACAGGTCTCTGTCTCACCCTAGAGATGCCCCCACCTATCCTTCCTCATCAGTTGTAGATCTCCATTCATTTTCATAGCAATCTAACCATCTCTCCTGCCCTGCCCCACATCTGATCCTGAATCCCCCCTATTTCCCTCCTGTTGAAGGATTTTCTCTGTCCAATCACATTAGGGCAGTAGGAGGCTTGTGATTGGATAGGAGAAGGGGGAGAGAGAGGGAGACACACACACACACACACACACACACACACACACACACAGAGAGAGAGAGAGAGAGAGAGAGAGAGAGAGAGAGAGAGAGAGAGAGAGACTGGGAGGTCTCAGGAGGAAAGAGAACCAGATATTAAATATTTAAATATTATCCCCTTTCTCCATTTCCCCTCTGGAAACCCCTGCCCCATCCTCCCTCCCCTTACTTCTATGAGGGTGCTCCCCACCCACCCACCCATTCCCTCCTCTGTGCACTGGCATTTCCCTACACTAGGGCATCCAGCCTTCACAGGACTGTAGCTGCCTACAGCCACACTAACTGGGTTCCTGAGTGGGAGTCTGGAGCTGTAAAGGAAAGAACGGCAAAAGAAGTAGAGGCCAAGACCAATTTTCTGATCATGGCCCAATGTTAACTAGCAGTCTGTGCTTATAAAGGGGGGAGGCCCATCTTGATCCACTCTTGATGCCTGTTGCCAGCCTGTAATCAATCTGTCTGACAACACTGGTTTGGCAAGAAGCTGTCAATCACTGGGATGCTTGCTGTCTCCAGAATCTCTCAGGAATCTCTCAGCCTCTCAGCAAGTAGCAGTATCTCAGAGAAGAACAGCTCCAGTGACAGAAAAACAGAACCACCCTAGGTGATCTCATTCCCAGTGGCAGCAAGGTCTGAGCCAGCTTACTCAGGTCTTGGGGATGCTACACAGGACCAAAAGCCTCTCCTCCCATTGATGTCCAACAAGGCCATCTTCGGTTACATTTGTGGTTGGGGCCATGGGTACTCCATGTGTACACTTCAGTTGGTGGTTTAGTTCCTGGGAGTTCTTTGGAGGGGGGGGTCCTAGTTGGTTGATATTGTTGTTCTTCCTATGGGGTTGCAACCCCTTCAGTTCCTTCAGCCCTTTCTCTAACTCCTCCACTGGGGACCCAGTGCTCAGTTAAATGGTTGGCTGCAAGCATTAACCTCTGTATTTGTCAGGTTCTGGCAGAGCCTCTCAAGAGACAGCTATATCAGGCTTCTGTCAGCAAGCACTTCTTCGTATCCCCTGTAATGTCTGGGTTTGGTGTCTGCATATGCAATGGATCTCCAAGTAGGGCTGTCTCTGGAAGAAGGAAGACCAACGTGTGGATGCTTCAGTTCTTCTTAGAAGGGGGAACAAAATACTCAAGAGAAGAAATACAGAGACAAAATGTGGAACAGCAACTAAAGGAAAGGCCATCTAGCTTGGTCTTGAGGTAGAACTATTCCCAGTTTTCTTTCTTTTTTTTTAATATTTTTTTTAGGTATTTTCCTTATTTACATTTCCAATGCTATCCCAAAAGTCCCTCATACCCTCCCCTCCACCACTTCCCTACCCACCCACTCCCACTTTTTGGCCCTGGCATTCCCCTTTACTGGGGCATATAAAGTTTGCATGAACAATGGGCCTCTCTTTCCAGTGATGGATGACTAGGCCATCTTTTGATACATATGCAGCTAGAGACAAGAGCTCCGGGGTACTGGTTAGTTCATATTGTTGTTCCGCCTATAGGGTTGCAGTTCCCTTTAGCTCCTTGGGTACTTTCTCTAGCTCCTCCATTGGGGGCCCTCTGATCCATCCAATAGCTGACTGTGAGCATCCACTTCTGTGTTTGCTAGGCCCCAGCATAGTCTCACAAGAGACAGCTATATCAGGGTCCTTTCAGCAAAATCTTGCTAGTGTATGCAATGGTGTCAGCGTTTGGAGGCTGATTATAGGATGGATCCCTGGATATGGCAGTCTCTAGATGGTCCATCCTTTCGTCTCAGCTCCAAACTTTGTCTCTGTAACTCCTTCCATGGGTGTTTTGTTCCCAATTCTAAGAAGGGGCAAAGTGTCCACACTTTAGTCTTCCTTCTTCTTAAGTTTCATGTGTTGCACAAATTGTATCTTATATCTTGGGTATTCTAAGTTTCTGGGCTATTATCCACTTATCAGTGAGGACATATCATTTGAGTTCTTTTGTGATTGGGTTACCTCACTCAGGATGATGCCCTCCAGGTCCATCCATTTGCAAAGGAATTTCTTAAATTCATTCTTTTTAATAGCTGAGCAAAAACCATTCAGTGGAAAAAAGACAGCATTTTCAACAAATGGTGCTGGCACAACTGGCAGTTATCATGTAGAAGAACGCGAATTGATCCATTCCTATCTCCTTGTACTAAGGTCAAATCTAAGTGGATTAATGAACTCCACATAAAACCAGAGACACTGAAACTTATAGAGGAGAAAGTAGGGAAAAGCCTCGAAGATATGGGTACAGGGGAAGAATTCCTGAATAGAACAGCAATGCCTTGTGCTGTAAGATCGAAAATCGATAAATGGGACCTCATATAGTTGCAAAGTTTCTGCAAGGCAAAAGACATCGTCAATACGACAAAGAGACCACTTACAGATTGGGAAAGGATCTTTACCCATACTAAATCAGATAGGGGACTAATATCCAATAGATATAAAGAACTCAAGAAGGTGGACTCCATAAAATCAAATAACCCCATTAAAAAATGGGGCTCAGAGCTGAACAAAAAATTCTCACCTGAGGAATACCAAATGGCAGAGAAGCACCTGAAAAAATGTTCAACATCCTTAATCATCAGGGAAATGCAAATCAAAACAACCCTGAGATTCCACCTCACACCAGTCAGAATGGCTAAGATAAGAAATTCAGGTGACAGCAGATGCTGGCGAGAATGTGGAGAAAGAGGAACACTCCTCCATTGTTGGTGAGATTGCAAGCATGTACAACCACTCTGGAAATCAGTCTGGTGGTTCCATAGTACCAGAGGATCCAGCAATACCTCTCCTGGGCATATATCCAGAAGATGTTCCAACTGGTAAGAAAGACACATGCTCCACTATATTCATAACAGCCTTATTTATAATAGCCAGAAGCTGGAAAGAACCCAGATGCCCCTCAACAGAGGAATGGATACAAAAAATGTGGTATTCCCAGTTTTCTAAGAAACTATCAAATTCATTTCCAAAGTGGTTATTTAATTTTACACTCCCTCAAGCTGTAAAGAAGTATTCCTCTTGCTCCACATCTTCACTATCTCTTGAGTTTTTTTTTTTTTTTTATCATTCTGATGGGTTCTCTTAGTCCAAGATTTACTTATATAAACAGATATCATGACCAAGGCAACTCTTTTAAAAGTCAACTCTTATAAAGGCTTACAGGTTCAGAGGTCAGTCCATTATCATCATCACAGAAAGCACAGCAGTGTCCAGGTAGACATGGCACTGGAGGAGTTGAGAGTTCTGTCTTCCTCCAAAGAAAGCCAGGAGCAGACTGCCTCCAACATGCTCAGAAGGAGGGTCTCAAAAGCCCACTCCTACAAGAACACATTTCTTCCATCAAGTGCACATCTACTACAACAAGGTCACACCTCCTTATAATGCCACTCTCTGGGCCAACCACATTTAAACCATCTCATGGGTATGAGATAGAACCTTACAGTTATTTTGATTTGCATCTCAGTTCGAGATTCCTCTGTTGAGAATTCTGTTTATTTCTGCACCCCATTTTAAAAATTAGGTTATTTGAATTTTTAGTATCTAACTTCTTGAGTTCTTTGAAAAGTTTGGGTATTTACCTTCAGTCAAACGTAGGGTTGGTGAAGATCTTTTCCCAATCTGTAGGCTGTTGATTTGTCCTATTGAAAGCATGGCAGTTTCATGAGGTCTCATTTATTCATTGTTGATTTTAGAGCCTAAGCTCTCTTCAGGAAATAGTATCCTGCACCAATCCAGTGACCCAATATCTTACAATGCCCTAAATTGTGATTTTCAGAGTTTGATTAGAAAAACATAATTTAAAATTAAAACATGGAGCTGGAATTCTCTGAGATTAAGAGCAGTGGCTGCTCTTCTAGAAGACTCAGGGTTAATTCCAAATGTCCATATGGCAGCTCATGACTGTCCTTAGTTTTTAGAGATCTAGTATTTAGAGATCTGATGCCCTTCTCTGGTCTCAGCTTGCACTGCATACAGTGGCACACAGATATGCATTTAGTCAAAATATCCCTACACATAAAAGTAAAATATGAAAAAAGAAACATTTTCTCTGTAAAGTACTATCAACTTGGAATAAAGATATCTATAGATGGTAGAAGATTTGCATTCTATTCCTACAAATTGCACAAGTTTGGATAAGACTCATCGTATGTATGATCCCCAAATCTGAGATCTATAAGTAGACCCTAATCATTGCTTTTTTTTCTTTTACTTTTACTTTATTTTGTGTATTTCATCTTGTTGAAATACAGCTAACTTACTTGGTCCAAAGGATACCAGATAGTTCTGTCCAGTGACTTTCCCAGTAAGGTTTTGGGGATGATCCATCAAGTACATTTTGCATTGCTAGAACCTACCTGATTACTGAGAGTTTCTATGATCTGATTTTACATTTTAAAAGTCTTAAAGCATTTAATTTTAATTATCAAAATTAATATATATTAATTAATCCTGTTATCTAAATGTAGTACTTTATGAGCATTTACCCAAACATTTTATTCATCCACTATACATCAATCCCTCAAGAGTTTCTCTAGAAATTCTGTCTACCCTTAAATCCAAGTGAAGTTGGAAGTATCAATGATTTAAATACCTTACAACAACAATTCATTCAAGGAACATTTAGGAGTTCAAATCCAGAAATATACAACCAAATATATTTCTGGAAATTAGAGACAAAGCAATTCTTTCTTGGTGGACTTGCACTCAAAACAGTTAGAGTTGTATTGGTGCAGGAAACCTAATACAATGGGAGCTTCCTAAAATATACACATATATTAAGGCAATCTAAATAAAATCATTAAATAACAGGGGTAACAGAACCCCAGCTGGGCATCTTTCATCACCAAATGAAACTTTGAATTCCAGGAATGGGTTACAGCTAATCAAGTTTTGTCCAAGGCTATTGGTTACACTCTACAAACTGATAGACTCTTTTGTTAAAGATAACACCTGCCTATAGAGGCATTTCTGTCCATAGAGGCTCTGCAAGTATGGTTGCTGTGTTACATGTGTGTCAGTAAGTGGTCAAGATGGAGAGGGACTATGTTGATGCTCAGCATTCTGACCTGTGAATATCTGAATGACCAGTAGCTTAACACTCCATGGTGGTGGTAGCGGGGAGGAGGAACCTGTGAAGACCACCAATCTGTACCATGGGATGAAAAGGGAGCTAGCCTGAGATGATCAGCTAGCCTGAGACTGATAGCCCTCATAGAGGACCATTTGGATGGTCTAGATGAGGAACGAACTCAAGAGAGTCACCAGACTAGCCTAGCTATGGGACCCAGACAGGGAAATAGCCTGAGATGAATACCAGTCTGCCATTGAAATCTGGGGTGGGGAGACTATGCCACAAATGACCCCAGCAATACTATAAAGCACCAGAAGTTGGGGTACACTGTGTGAAATTATGTCTTTGTCCTTCCTCACCTACTTAAGGCATTTTTCTGATTGGCTTTAATACAAATATGATAGCCAATTAGCTGAGTAGGAAGTGGAAAGTGGGACTTCCTGGTAGGGAGAAAATAACCCTGGGAAGAAGAAGTAGAAATAGCTTTTCAACCAGAGGCATGCAAGAAGGTAGATGTGATCACAGGAGAGCTGGCACTGATGGCATCAAAGTGGGAGAGCTTTCTCTCCACTTCAACTACTGAGCAGAAGGGAGAACTGTTTCTGCACCTTTCCTGTCCAGCATAGTAGAAGTGTCCCTGCATATGAGGGTTGCAGGTAAGATGGCTTGAGGATGTAAGCATGGGAGAGGTAGTTCTGCTTCTTCTCTGATGGGTTGTGGCTTGGACATGTGAGAGATACCCCTCCTTCCCTCCTTTGTACCTCACCACCTATGGCAGCCAGAAGAGCTAGCTTTGGGTTTGTGAGAGTGGAAAAACTGGACCTGTTGCATACTGGCTGCAACACTTGGAATAGTGGGCCCAGCATGTTGCCTGGTCAGCAAAGCAGAGCTGGTCCTGATTCCTGGGGTTGCCCATGAGCTGGCTATGAGGGTGTGAGGGGGGGAGGGTCTGTGGGCTGACTAGGTCAGATACATATTAGGAGCAGATCTAGGGCTTTGAATTGGCCTACCCCAACATCTATCCTATTGATAATCTGCTGGAGTGTATGAAGTCCTATAGATCCAAAACTACAGGATCTCATTGACACAAAACAACAAGGTATCTGAGAGCAGTCCCAGTAAGGTTCCAGTATTGATAGAGAAGCAGAAGCCAAAGGACTTGTACCAGATCAATGAGTCATTGGAATGAACATTTGCAAGGAAAGAAGTGTGGACAAATGGGAATACTGTGGGAATACTGTGACACACTACCCTTTCTACAACTTCATTGTGATTAAGGTTGCAAGGATGGAGGGCTAGTATGTGAGAAGGAAAAGGTGAATGGAATTGGGATATACGATCTAAAATTTACAAAGATCCAATTAAAAGACACAAACACACACACACACAAGACTCATTGAACATGAAAAGTTGAGAGGGTGCCTACTTAGAGCCTTCATTCCTAATGACTAGTGTTCATGGTACTGTAAGAAACTCTGTAATAGTGGCACAAATCTTTCTGGGGAGTAACCAACCACTATCTGTATGAATTTAAGGCCGACTCCATGTGTTGTATCAACACTGCTTGAATGGCCAAGAATTTGAGACTAGAAAAAATAGAGACCTAGGAACAAACCAAATACTATTGTTATGCTAAAAGAATGTAGCAATAAAATGATGCCTAATGCCATACTGCTATACTCATGAATCAGTGCCTTCCTTGGCCATCATCAGAGAAGCTTCCTTTTTTATAGATGAAAACAAATACAGAGACCTGCAGCTGGGTAATGTGAAGAGAATGAAAGACCTTAGAACACCCACTCTGTAATTGGATGTCTATATTAAATTCATTCCCTAAAGACTCAAGGAATTCTAAGGAAAAGGAGGTGGAAATACAGCAAGGGCAAGGGGGTATGGAGTATACCAAAGAAACAAGGACAAAAGAAACAGCAGAATGCAATATAAAATGATGGAGACTGTGGCAGCCTGCACAGGGCCTGCACAGGATTGGGGTCCTAGTGCTGAGGAAAATGGTACATAACCGCCCATCCCTAATTCAGAAGAAATATCCAAATGATAGCACTTACAAATGAAAAATAATTTTCTCCAATCATATTTCACTGGATAAACCACTTTTAAGGGTGGGCCCCATGCGCAACCATAAATGCCTAACACAAATTGGTCTTAATAACATTTTGCAGGTTCTTTGTCTCATACAGCTTTGCCAAGGCTTTATTTTTATTTACTTTTTGTCTTACAAACCCTTTGTATATATCTTACGTGACATGTCTAAATTTATGTTAACTTTACACAAGCTAAAGTCATCTGGATAAAGAGAGTCTTCATTGAGAAACTACCTGTATAAGATCAGGCTGCAGGCAAGCCTGTGGGCATTTTTTTTAAATTAGTGATTGATAGGAGTGATACCAGAACATCATGGGTGCTTCCAATCCTGGGTTTGAGGTCATCATGTGTTCTATAAAAACACAAGCAATGAAAATAAAGCCAGTAAGCAGCACTACCAGATAGCCTCTGTATCAGCTCCTGTCTCAGGTGCCTTTCCTGTTTGAGTTCCTATCTTGACTTCCTTCGATGTTTAACAAAGATGTGGAAGCATAAACCAAATCAATCCCTTTCTCCCAGTCTTGCTTTTGACCATGGCCTTTCAGTGTGGCTATAGAAATCATAGTGACAATAGTATGCTTTGTGGTTGTATGTTTTTACAGGATTTCTGTGTTGTGAACATGTGTTTCTCTATGTCTATGTGTTTCCTGTGCTGTTTCTTTGACTGGTTTTCTTCTGTTTTGTCCTATTGTAGTTTGTATGTTTTTCTGACATATTATTATTATTCTTTAGATGCTTATTTGTTCTCTAATGAGAGAAAGATACACAGAGGAGGGGGTAGGAATCTTCTGAGCTTTCCTTGTAAAACTCTCAACCATATAGTGCAAGGTAAATTTATTAATATGTGTACGTGTTCACTTGTGTGTGTTTGCTTTTGTGTGTGTCTACTTCATATATATCATTAATTAATTTAACATTAACAGCCATAAGATAAAAGCATTGAAAGGGGCCTGGAATCTATGTTCAATATGGGAGAAAAGACAGAAATGAAAATTTGTAAGTCGGAATTTAAGCTGAGGGTCAGTTAGAAGCACAGAATTATCTCAGAGGTACTAAATGAAAGAACAGTACAGAATCACTGTACATAAATGGTAACAGATTGAGAATAAGAAGGGCTAAAAGAATAAAATGAAATCTACAAAGATGCCTTGAACTTCTGGATGGTAACTTAGGCTCTCAATTACATATTCATTCTGGAGACTATAGCACGTGAGGAAGTAATCACCAAGTTGTAAAAAACCCAGGAGGAAACTGGAGTCTGAATTGCCCAGGCAGGCCATCACAAGACAGAGACATAAAAGAAAAACTGAATGGTGGTATGGTTTGAAAACTTCTTTTACTGCACCTCCTCTTAATTACTGCCATGTCTGTATCTGTTTCCATATTTGTTGTCCTGACAGAAGCAATAATCACAAATTGCCACTTGAGATTGGGAAGTAATTATGCATGTCACAGGTGAATTCCCCTTAGAACAAAAGATTTCACTTTGACCTGAAGCAAAAGCTATTTAAATTTTATTAAGGAAGCAGACCAACTACCCTATTAGCCATTTTTTGTGATCAAAAGGAAATTGCCCTGTAAAAGGTTCAATTATACATGTCCATTAAATGGCTTCCGGATGGTTTTAAACTATCTTAAAGGTAGAGAGCATAACAACGGTACATTTGTAGGAATCACACCCAATCAATAAGATTTTTGGAACGACATAAGATCTCTGTTTTTCCCATTTATGAGCAAGCCACTATTTTTCTTCAACCACCACATACCCGTGCTTTAGTGCATCCTGAAATCAATGTTCTCATGCTTGCGTTTGTCATGCTTTGGTGACTCTGGAACATTTATCCATGTCATAGCATGACCTTTTGATCTACTGTTCACACAGCTCTTATGCCTCAATGAAATTGCTTGATAGGATGCAGACAAATTGCTGCTTAGTATACTTTATGTTTTTAAATGAATATTTATTACACACAAAGGAACAGGCAATTAAAGAATGATGCAACCATTTTGAGGCAGGGAGCTAACCAAGTGTTCATAGTCTAAGATGACTTGTATTTTATGCACCACCATTGGTCTGACTCTGTGGTATGTTATACTACATTAATTTGCTTCATTGGTCTATGCATATGTATACATTAATTATTGAACCTAAATACACTATCAGCCATATTTTCAACATTTTACATTGGATTAGTTATTCTGTGATTGTTACTTGTGTATATGAGGATATTCTGAAAAAGATATTTTTATTGTGAAAAATTAAATAAAATGTATTTCAAAAGAAGTCATTATTATATACAGAATCATAACAGGATATAAAACAGTTTGGTAAAAAAAATAGCTCTACATTAACTGACCAAGACATAAAAGCAAAGAGATTTATAATAGTTATATTTAATCTATAATTAATTTTATTAAGTTTCTGGTCCACACCATCGCCTGCAGTCCCAGATCAGCTTTGACCCCACAGCTCTGCCTGCTACACAGAAGGAATGCTCTAACCTGGGAAACACAATTTGATCTGCTGTCTCCCATGAGGCTTGCTCTAACCCAGGACAACCAAGCCAACCAACAGCAGAGACAACTAGTTGCCAAAAGGCAAGCACAAGTACATAATCAATAGAAACCAAAACAATATGGCACCATCAGAACTCAGATCTCCTATTACAGCAAGCCACGAATATCCTAACATATCTGAAAAGCAAGTCTGTGACTTTATTTCCACCTCAAGAAGATGGGAAAGATATAAATAATTCCCTTAAAGAAATACAGAAAAACACAATCACACAGGTAGAAGCCTTTAAAGACAGAACAAATAAATCCCTTAAAGAAATACAGGAAAATGCAATCAAGCAGGCAAAGGAAATGAATAAACAGTTCAAGACCTAAAAATTGAAATAGAAACAATAAAGAAAACATAAATGTAGGTAATGCTGGAGGTGGAAAACTTAGGAAAGAGAACAGGAACTACAGATGCAATCATCACAAACAGAATACAAGAGATGGAAGAGAGAATCTCAGACATAGAAGATACAGTAGAAGAAATTGATCCACCAGTCAAAGAAAATGCCAAATGTAAAAAAAAAAAATCATAATTCAGAACATCCAGGAAATTTGGAACACCATGAAAAGACCAAACCTAAGAATAATAGGAATAGAAGTGGTTAAAGATTCCCAGTACAAAGAGTCAGAAAAATTTTTTTTAAAAAATCATAGAAGAAAACTTCTCTAACCTAAAGAAAGATGGCTATAAACATACAGGAAGCTTATAAAACCTGAAATAGATTGGTCTGGAAAAGAATTTTTTCCCACTACATAGCAATCAAAACACTAAATGCATAGAAAAAAGGAACAATATTAAAAGTAGCAAAGGAAAATGCCAACTAATATAAAAAGGTAGACATCAGAATTATACCTGACTTCTCAACAGAGGCTCTAAAAGCCAGAACATCCTAGACAGATGTCTTGCAAACCTTAGAAGAACACAGACACCAGTGCAGACTACTACTATACCAAGGAAAACTCTCAATAACCATAGATGGAGAAATAGGGTATTCCATTACAAAATAAAATTTAAACAATATCTTTCTACTTATCCCATCCTACAGAGGATACTAGAAGGAAAATTCCAACACAAGGAAGGTAACTACATCGCCCTCCCCCCCCCAAAAAAAAACCCCACATGAAATTAATCATCTCACAATAAAAGCAAAAGAAGGGAAACACACACACACACACACACAATACTTCCAACATCAAAATGACAGGAACTAACAATCATGGTCATTAATCGCTCTCAACATCAATGGACTCAATTCCCTAATAAAAAGACACAGGCTAACAGACTGGAGACATAAATAGGATCCATCATTCTGCTGCATACAAGTAACACACCTCAGCAACAAAGATAGCCACTATGTAAGGGTAGAGGGCTTTAAAAAGGTTTTGCAAGCAAACAAACCCAAGGAACAAGCTGGAGTACACATATTAATATCTAATAAATTAGACTTTTTTGCAGGTTGAAGATATATTATAAAAATTATGTCTGCACTGGACATGTTCAGATTTTTCTTGTAATTGTTCACTAAGCAACACAGTAAAATACTGTTTACATAGCATTTTTGACATATTCGTCATTTCCAGTAATCTGGAATTGTATGTGTGAAACTGTGCGTTGGTTTTATAAATAAATATATATTTTAATTAAATATTTTCTTGATTTACATTTGAAATGCTTTCCTGAAAGTTCTCTATACCCTCCCCATGTCCTGCTCCCCTAACCACCCACTCCCACTTCTTGGCCCTGGTATTCCCATGTACTGGGGCATATAAAGTTTCCAAGACCAAGGCCTCTCTTCCCAATGATGGCCAACTAGGCCATCTTCTGCTACATATGCAGCTAGAGACACGAGCTTTGGGGGTACTGATTAGTTCATATTGTTGTTTCACCTATAGGGTTGCAAACACACTTGAATGTCTGGGAGTTAGGTACCTGCAAGGATTTTGATACTGGTATGGATTCTTTCTTTTCTCTTTTTCTTTCCTTTCTTTTTCTTTCCTTTCTTTTTCTTTCCTTTCTTTTCTTTTCTTTTCTCTTCTCTTCTCTTCTCTTCTCTTCTCTTCTCTTCTCTTCTTTTCTTTTTTCTTTTATTGGATTTTTTTAAATTGACATATCAAATGTTATCCACTTCCCCGGTTGTACCCCTCCCAAGTGAAACCCCCTATTCCATCTCTCTTCCCAGTGGGTCTATGAGGGTGTTCCCCTACCAACCCACCTAACCCAACATCCCTGCCCTCACATTCCACTACACTGGGGCATAGAGCCATTACAGAACAAAGGGCCTCTTTTTCCATTGATGCCCAACAAGGCCATCCTCTGCTACATATGCAGCTGGAGCTGTGGGTCCTTCCATGTGTATTCTTTAGTTAGTGGTTTAGTCCCTGGGAGCTCTGGGGGACAGGGAATCTGGTTTGTTGATATTTTTCTTCTTCCTATGGGGTTGTAAACCCCTTCAGCTGCTTCCATCCTTTCTCCTACTCCTCCATTGTGTACCCTGTGCTAAGTCCAATTGTTGGCTGCAAGCATCTACCTCTTTATTTTTCAGGGTCTGGCAGATTCTCTCAGGAGACAGCTGTATCAGGCTCCTTTCAGCTCACACTTCTCATCATCTATAATAGTGTCTGGGTTTGGTGACTGTATATAGGATAGATCACCAGGTGGGGCAGTCTCTGATAGCCTTTCCTTTAGTCTCTGCTCCATACTTTGTCTCCATATTTTCTCCCATCAGTATTCTGTGCTCCCTTCTTAGTCGGACTGAAGCATCCAACTTTTGTCTTCTTTTATCTTGAGCTTCATGTGGTCTGTGAATTGTATCATTGGTCTTCCGAGCTTTTTGTGTAATATCTACTTATCAGTGAGAGCATAACATGTGTGTTCTTTTGTGATTGGGTTACCTCATTCAGGATGGTATTTTCTAGTTCCATTCATTTGCCTAAGAATTTCATAAATTCATTGTTTATAATAGCTGAGTAGTACTCCATTGTGTAAATATACCACATTTTCTGTATCCAGTCCTCTGTTGAGGAACACCTGGGTTTTTCCAGGTTCTGTGAACATAGTGGAGCATGTGTCCTTATTACATGTTGGATCATCTTCTGGGTATATGCCCAGGAATCAGATAGCTGGGTCCTCAGGTTGTACTATGTCCAATTTTCTGAGAAACCAACAAACTGAGTTCCTGGGTGGTTGTACCAGTTTGCAATCCTACCACCAATAGAGGAGTGTTCCTATTTATCCATGTCCTCACAAGCATCTGCTGTCACCTGAGTTTTTGATCTTCGCCGTTCTAACTGGTGTGAGGTAGAACCTCAGGGTCATTTTGATTTACATTCTCCTGAAGATTAGGTATGTTGAACATTTCTTTTTGAGGGCTGCTTAGACATTCAAGTTTCCTCAGTTGAGAAGTCTCTGTTTAGCTCTGTTTCCCATTTTTTTAAAAGGGTTATTTGGTTATCTGGAGTCTAACTTCTTGAGTTCTTTTTGTATATTGGATATTGGCCCTCTATCAGATGTAGGATTGATAAAGATCTTTTCCCAATCTCTTGGTTGCCATCTTGTCCTAGTAACAGTGGCTTTTGCCTTACAAAAGCTTCACAATTTTGTAAGATCCCATTTGTCTATAGTTGATCTTAGAGCATAAGCCATTGGTGCTCTGTTCAGGAAAATTTCCCCTGTGTTTGAGGCTTTTCCCACTTTCTCTTCTAATGGCAATATGGCCATTTTTACCATATTAATCCTGCCAATATATGAGCATGGAAGATCTTTCCATCTTCTGAGGTCTTCTTTAATTTCTTTCTTCAGAGACTTGAAGTTCTTGTTGTACAGGTCTTTCACTTGTTTGGTTATAGTCACACCAATATATTTTATACTGTTTGTGACTATTGTGAATGGCATCATTTCACTAATTTCTTTCTCTGCCCGTTCATCCTTTGAGTAGAGGAAGGCTACTGATTTGTTTGAATAGATATCCAGCCACTTTGCTGATTTTGTTCATTAGCTGTAGAAGTTCTCTGGTGGAATTTTTGGGGTCATGTAAGTATACTATCCTATCATTTGTAAATAGTGATATTTTGACTTCTTCCTTTCCAATCTGTATCCCTTTGACCTCCTTTTGTTGTCTAATTCCTCTAGATAGAACTTCAAGTACTATATTGAATAGATATGGAGAGAGTGAGCAGTCTTGTCTAGTCCCTGATATTAGTGGGATAGCTGCAAGTTTTTCTCCATTTAGTTTGGTGTTGGCTACTGGTTTGCTGTATATTGCTTTTACTATGTTTAGGTATGGGCCTTAAATTCCTGATCTTTACAAGACTTTTATCATGAAGGAATGCGAAATTTTGCCAAATGCTTTTCCAGCATCTAAAGAAATGATTATGTGTTTTTTTTCTTTCCTTTTGTTTATGTAGTAGATTATGTTGATGGATTTCTCTATATTGAACCATCTCTGCATCCCTGGGGTGAAGCCTACCTGTTCTTGGTGAATGATCATTTTGTTGTGTTTTAAGATTTGGTTTGAGAGAATTTTGAGTATGTTTGCATCAATATTCATAAGGGAAATTGGTCTGAAGTTCTCTTTCTTCTTGGGTCTTTGTGGTATCAGGGTATGGAGAGCTGTGGTACAGGGTCAGCTCCAGGCACAGACAGAAACGAGAAGGAGAAGTCCCAGGTTTCTCCTCAGTTCCTGTGTCCTGAGGGCTCCAGATGAGTCCCTCAGATCAGATGGTGGTCTTGCCTGTGTTCACAGTTGTGTTAGCACTCCAGGGAGACCAGCTCTCTCCTGGCAGTAATTGGGTATGGAAAGCTATAGCACTATAATAGACTTTTAACCAAAATTTATCAGAAGACATAGTGAAGGACACGTCATACTCATTAAAAGAAAAATCCACCAGGATGATATCTCAATTCTGCACATTTGTACTCTAAATGCACGTGCACCCACATTCATAAATAAAACTTTACTAAAGCTCAAATCACACAGTGAACCCCACACAATAATAGTGCGGCATGACAACACCCCCACTCTTATCAATTGATCGGTCATCAAACAGAAAAGAAACAAAGAAACAATGAAAGTAACAGATATTATGAACCAAATGAATTTAACACATATCTGCAGAATCTTTCACTCCCAACAAAAACAATATACCTTCTTCTCAGCACCTCATGGAACCTTCTCCAAAATTGATCATATAATCTGGCACAAGGCAAACCTCAGTAGATACAAGAAGATTGAAATAACCCCATGCATTCTTTCAGATTACCATGAATTAAGACTATAATTTAGGAACAACAAAAACAACAGAAAGCCCACATACTCATATAAACTGAACAAGTCTTCACTCAATGATCATTTGGTCAGGGAAGAAATAAAGAAAGAAATTAAAGACATCCTAGAATTCAATGTAAATGAAGGCACAACATACTCAAACTTATGAGACACAATGAAATCAGTACTAAGATGAAATCTCATAGCACTTAGTAGTTCATATAGGATTTGGATATATTTCATAGTAGTAACTTAACAACACACTTGAAAGCTTCGGAACAAAAAGAAGCAAATATATCCAAGAGGAGAGGAAGGCAGGAAAATAGTCAAACTTGGGGTTGAAATCAAACCATTAGAAAGAAAGAAAAAAATTCAGAAAGGAAAAAAAAAAAAAAAAGAAAACAAAACTAAGAGCTCATTCTTTGAGAAAATCAACAAGATAAAAAAAACCTTAGACAAAATGACTAAAAGACATAGAGACAGTATCCAAATTACAAAATCAGAAAAATACAAGGGACATAGAACAACAGAAATTGAGGAAATTTTAAAAAATCAAATCTTACTACAAAAGCCTATACTTGACAAAACTGGAAAATATAGATCAAATGGATGATTTTCTTGACAGATTTCAGGTACCAAAGTTAAATTAAGATCATGTATACTATCTAAACAACAACCACATAATCCCTAAGAAAATAGGAATAGTCATTAAAAGAATCCCAATTCACAAAAAAAAAAAAAAAAAAAAAAAAAAAAAAAAAAAAAAAAAGAAAAAGGCCCAGGGCCAGATGGTAGAATTCTACCACTTTCAAAGAAGAGCTAATAGCAACTCTCTTCAAACTATTCCATGAAATAGAAATAGAAGGAACACTACCTAATACATTTTAGGAGACCACAATTACCCTGATACCTAAACCACACAAAGACACAACAAAGTAAGAGAACTTCAGACTAATTTTCTTTTGTGAACACTGATGAAAAATCACTCAACAAAATTCTCTACCTAAAGACCAAGCTATCTGCTCTTGGGTATATACCCAAAAGATTCTCTTCTATACCAGAAGGACACATGCTCTACTTTGTTCACAGCTGTTTTATTTTTAGTAGCCAGAAACCAGAAACAATCAAGATGTCCCTCAACTGAAAAATGAATATAGGAAATATGATTCAATTACACAATGGAATGCTATGTAGTTATTAATAACAAGGACATCATGGATTTTTCAGAAAAATGGACAGAACTAGAAAATATCACCCTGAGTGAGGTAACTCAGACCCAAAAAGACATGCATGGTATGTACTTACTGATATATGGATATTAGTCATAAAGCATAGAGTACCCGTGATACACTCCATAGAACCAAAGAAATTAAACTAGATGGAAGGCCCAAGAGGAAATGTTGATTCTCACTTAGAAGGGGGAACAAAATGGTCATAGGAGAAAGAGAGAGAAAGGGAGGAAGGGAGGAAAATATGTGGGGGAGGGGAGGGGTAAGGGGGGCAGGTGTGTGGAGAGACAGGAAAGAAGGCCAGAATGACAGGAGAATGAATGGAAATCTGCAGCTGTCAGGAGTTGGGAAGTGAGGGGAATCTTTAGGAAATTCCAGAACCTGGAGATAGGGGAGGCTTCCAGAATCCGCTGTGGATGACCTTATTTAATATGCTTAACAGTGGGGACATGGGACCTGAAGAGATACCCACCTGTAGCCAGCCAGGACTCTCAATTGAGGGATAAGAACACTAACAATCCCACAAAATTTTTGATCTAAAATTTGTCCTGCCTAAAAGCAATGCAGGGACAAAGATGGAGCAGACACTGAGGGAATGGCCAACCAAAAAATGGCCCAACTTGAAACCCATCCCATGGGCATGTACCAATCCTTGACATTATCAATTATTCTCTATTGTGCTTACAGACAAGAGCTTAGCATAACTGTCCTCTGAGAGGCTCTATCTAGAAGCTGACTGAAACAGATGCAGATATCCACATCCAAATACTGGGTAGGGGTCAGGGACTCTTATAGAAGAGTTAGTGGAAGGATTGATGGACCTGAAGTGAAGGAAATCCCAGAAGAGGACCAGCATGTCAACTAACATGGACCTATGGGAGCTCTCAAAAACTGAACAAGTTATCAAAGAGCACATTTAGGCTGGAACAAGGCCTTCAGGACATATGTAAGAGATGTGTAGCTCAGTCTCCATGTGGGTTCCCCATCAACTGGAATGGAGGCTCACCCTAAAGGTATAGCCTGACCTATGGTATCTGTTCTCCAACAGGGCTCCCTGGTCTTGTATCAATGACAGAGGCTTTGTCTAATCTGGAAGAGACTTGATGCACCAGAGTGGAGGATACCCAGGAGAGCCCTCTTTCTCATAGAAGAAAGAGATGGGGTATGTGGTAAGGGTCTCTGTGGTGAGGAGATCCAGGGAATTGGGCAGCACTTGAGATGCAAATAAATTGATAGATAAATAAAATAAAGAGATTTATTAAAATAATAGAGAAAACAAGTTTAACTTGTTAACACATAAAAAAAATTATCATAAAAATTTTCAATATAAGTTTATTTTAAATTTTATATTTAAATAAGAAGTACAAATTGAATTTTCATAAGAGAGTCCAACTTGAAACACATAGAAATAATTCCACATTATCATGGATAAAATGCCTATCATTAAAAAGTGAATTACAGATAAAATTAATTCCTGTTGATGCTATATCTTTGCTGCTTAAATCTATGACCCTATACTAGTATTGTAGTCTGGGTGTGATTGTGCAGTGTAATCCCAGTTGAGTATAATTGTACAGTGTATGATCCTGGTGTTGGTATAACAGAGCGTGATTGTGATATAGGTGTGACCATAAAGTGTGATTCTGGTGTGGGGGTATAACTACAATGTCATCTTAGTGTGGGTTTTACTGTGCAGTGTCATCATAGTACAGGAGTAGCTCTACAATGTGCTTCCCAATGTGTGTGCTACTGATCTCTCTCTCTCTCTCTCTCTCTCTCTCTCTCTCTCTCTCTCTCTCTCTCTCTCTCCACACACACACACACACACACACACACACACACACAGACACACACACTCATAAACCAAACCAAACCAAACCAAACCAAACCAAACCAAACCAAACCAAACCAAATCAAACCAAAAACCCAACACCTCTCTCTTTAAAATGAATAAAAGAGTTTATTCTAAAATCAAATTTACATAACAATGGTACAGAAAAAGATTTGGGGTACCCCATTCTTAAGTTAGGGTTTTTATTGCTGTAATTAAACATTATGAGCAAAGGAAATTTGGGGAGAAAGGGCTCATGTCATCCTACATCTCATACTCCATCCTACAGGGAACTCAAGGTAAAAACCTGGATGCAAGAACCTATGCAGAGATCATGGAGGTGAGCTGCTTATTGACTTGCTCTGTATGGCTAGCGTGGCCTTTTTTCTTGTAGCATCCAGGACCCCAGCCTTACAGTAGCATTGCCCACAGTTATCTGGGTCCTCTCCAATAAATCCTCAATTGAGAAGGCAATGTACTCCAAGTTGCCTACAGGCCAGTCTGATAGGGACATTTTCTCAATTTACGTTCCTGCTTCCAAAACGATTCTCTTGACAAACTCTAGCTTGTGTCAATTTAGCATAAAACTAAATAGCACACCTTCACCCTAAATTCCATGTTGTAACATGGGAGAAGTCTCATGTAGTTTTATAGTTTTATAGAACAAAGTCATATTATAAATCAAGGAAAAATTTTAAATTTTAAAATTAAATTGCTGTGTATGACAGGGAGTTACTGATAGCAAGATGGATGAAGATTTCTACAGAGTTTAGATGGTATATAATGACAATTTAAGATTTTGGTAGGTGAGAGTTAGGGGTATTCTAAATTAATAGATTCCAAAAAATGTTTATCTTTTAGTCACAGAGTATAAGTTCTGACATGGAAATGGGCAATAAATTACTCTTCAGAGTAATGAAGCTGGCTAGAGATAAGGTAATTAGCCCCTGGACCTGTCACATTCCAAATTGTCACATCACTAATGATGTAATCAGTCAGTCGGTCTTTACAGACTCAGCTACCTTCCAGGAATTCTTATTGATATTACAGTGCGATTCCTAAGTAGATGTGGCTGTACAATATGGTCCTGATATGGGGAGGGTTGTACATTTTGATCCTAATGTGAGTGTAACAATGAAATTTAAGTATGGATAAGACTGAAGTGTGATTCTAGTGTGAGTGTGGCTGGATAGTGTTATTTAATATGTGTGTGGCTGTACAATAAGAATAAATCTGAGAATGACTGTATAATGTGATCCTAGTGTGAGTGTGACTGTATAGTTTGGTTATAATATGAGTGTAAGAATGTAATATGAATGTTTACAATGAGAACAAATATATGACTATACATTGGGATCCTACTGTAAGTACAATGGGATCCAAGTTTGCATGTACTGAGCAGTGTAGCCAAAGTGTATAGTGTGAGAAATTAACTATTCACTATTTTCTAATCCTCCCTAAGAAGCAAGAATTCTTTGGTTTTGTTTTTTGTTTTTTGTTTGTTTTTTTTCTTCTTTCTTTTTTATTAGGTATTTTCCTCATTTACATTTCCCATGCTATCCCAAAAGTCCCCCATACCCTTCCCCCCCACACTCTCCTACCCACCCATTCCCATTTTTTGGCCCTGGTGTTCCCCTGTACTGGGGCATATAAAGTTTGTGTGTCCAATGGGCCTCTCTTTCCAGTGATGTCCGACTAGGCCATCTTTTGATACATATGCAGCTAGAGACAAGAGCTCCGGGGTACTGGTTAGTTCATATTGTTGCACCTACAGGGTTGCAGATCTCTTTAGCTCCTTGGATACTTTCTCTAGCTCCTCCATTGGGGGCCCTGTGATCCATCCAATAGCTGACTGTGAGGATCCACTTATGTGTTTGCTAGGCCCTTGCCTAGTCTCACAAGAGACAGCTGTATCACGGTCCTTGCATCAAACGCTTGCTAGTGTATGCAATGGTGTCATTGTTTGGAGACTAATTATGGGATGGATCCCTGGATATGGCAGTCTCTAGATGGTCCATCCTTTTGTCTCAGCTCCAAACTTTGTCTCTGGCAGAAGTTGTGATTCACTCTCAGAGGTTTTTTTTTTTTTTTTTTTTTCCATTTTTTATTTGGTATTTAACTCATTTACATTTCCAATGCTATACCAAAAGTCCCCCATATCCACCCACCCCCACTCCCCTGCCCACCCACTCCCCCTTTTTGGCCCTGGTGTTCCCCTGTACTGGGGCATATAAAGTTTGCAAGTCCAATGGGCCTCTCTTTCCAGTGATGGCCGACTAGGCCATCTTTTGATATATATGCAGCTAGAGTCAAGAGCTCCGGGGTACTGGTTAGTTCATAATGTTGTTCCACCTATAGGGTTGCAGATCCCTTTAGCTCCTTGGCTACTTTCTCTAGCTCCTCCATTGGGAGCCCTATGATCCATCCATTAGCTGACTGTGAGCATCCACTTCTGTGTTTGCTAGGCCCCGGCATAGTCTCACAAGAGACAGCTACATCTGGGTCCTTTCAATAAAATCTTGCTAGTGTATGCAATGGTGTCAGTGTTTGGATGCTGATTATGGGGTGGATCCCTGGATATGGCAGTCTCTACATGGTCCATCCTTTCATCTCAGCTCCAAACTTTGGCTCTGTAACTCCTTCCATGGGTGTTTTGTTCCCAAATCTAAGGAGGGGCATAGTGTCCACACTTCAGTCTTCATTCTTCTTGAGTTTCATGTGTTTAACAAAAGATCCCGAGGAAGGTCCTGTGTATACCTTATGGGTGTCCGCAGACTCCATGCCCAAGGTACCCCGGTGCTGTCCAGACCGGAAGGGACTTGTGCCCCTGCTCAGGCTGGGTTTTCTGCTTCCCCAACTAATGCAGTCTCAGGTCCTGTGCGATTGGATTGGAGCAGATGCTGTGTTCCACTCACCAGAGGTCTTATGATCCCGTGGCGTGTGTTGTGTGTAGCTGGCGGGTGTCAGCCGACTCTGCACCCTAGTTACCCAGGCGCTGGCTGGACCGGAAGGGACTTGTGCCCCTGTGCAGGCTGGGTTTTTCTGCTTCCCTAACTAATGCAGTCTCAGGTCCCATGTGATTGGATTGGAGCAGATGCTGTGTTCAACTCACCAGAGGTCTTAAGGTCCCGTGGCGGGTGTTGTGGGTAGCTGGTGTGTATCAGCCGACTCTGTGCCAAGAATTCTTTATGTACCTGCATTGTTAATAAAGAAACAAGGATCTAAGGGGCCCATAATATGTCTGAGGTCATGTGTGAAGCCACACCAAGATGTTAACATTCAATCAGTACTGAGGAGTGTAGAAGAGATGAGTAACCTGCCTTTGTCTTGAAATTAAATCCCAACACTCCAAATTATCCACATTATTGATTAAGTATTTAGGGGCACCAAATAATTTTCTTTGAGATGAAAAAGAGAGATAAACCTTTGAGGTTTAGAAAACAAAGATTTGTATAGGACTACCTGTCGTCATACAGCATGGATAAATGTATCTATAAAGAACATAGTGCTTAAATGTTTATGTGTAGACCACTAACTCATAATCTATAAGAAAAAAATGTGTAAAGGCTTTTCTGTGTGATTCCTTCCTACAAAACACATCCAGATTTGTAAGATGTAGAATTTTAATTGTATTTAAAAAAATCTAAGTTACATTGGTCATTAATTGAGCAGGAAAAGTTGAGTAGGCACATCAACCAGGTATCCTGAAAGACATCTTGGGCCAATTTAGTGGGGATCTCAGTTCTTCAAGAGCTTTTGTGAAAATTCACTGGGAAGATCATTTGTCTATTTGTGATTTCCTTTGTTTTTTCTCTCTTTTACATCTTTTGGAATACTTTATTATGTCAATTGATTTTGATGAGGTATTCCTCTGAGAAACATACATATTCTTACAGAAAGCAGACTTTTCCAATGGACCTTGAAGTGCTTGCTTTCTCTTCCTGTTTAAAGACATGGCAGTCTGATGATGTACATTCTGTACACCGGGATTTTAGTAGTTCCACATGATTGTGTGCACATTTGTAGCTGGGAAAATCTGAGCCAATGAAGTTGCCTTTTCAAGGACTCATATTGCATTTAGCATGTGAGGGATTTCTGTGAGCACTTTTTTAGTCTGAGTGTGTGGGTAAAGATTAAGGGTTTAGTTATGGTAGACCAGATATTTCAGTAAGTAACTTGTAAACAAAACAAAACAAACAAAAAACAAAACAAAAAAATGTTCTGCTAGGAAAAACCATATCTCTGATCTGAAAGAGATATGCAGAGGTAGATTCCACCTTTTCTAAAAAATAATTCACTCTCCTTCCAGACAGTCAGTGATAGTCCTTCCAGATAGTTAGTTACTTGCAAAGAAACTGCAAGAAGTTGGTCTGAATTTCTCATCATCAATAGGAAGGTGACAAGGTAGGGTTTGAGTTGAGTCCAAAGAAAGGCTGAATGGAGATGCTCCAGGAAAGGAATGGATTTGAAGAGTGAAGAGAAAGTAAGATTAGGAAGCATCCAGAAATATAGGTGGGTATAACAGTTATATCCTACAAAGATCATGAATGTTTTTTTCAAGGGTTGTAATGGAGAAGTGGTCTAGGCCGAATTTATTTGACTGTATGGCAACAGCTTGTATTGACTAGAAAGATGGTGAGCAGTTTGTAAAAATGCCTCCATAAAAATAAATAGACACATTGCAAAAGTTTAGTGTCTCTCCATAAAAGCATAGTCTAATAAGCACAAATGAAAACCAGAGGGGCTCATTTGTCTTTTGGTTAGAATTATCTACCACATTCTTAGTATATGTATGACCAAAACATAACTATAAATGGAGAAATAAATAGTTTTCTTTTAGTGAACATCACTTAATAGGATATGGTTGTTTGCATAACATGGTATACAGCACTATTCCCTGTGTAGTTGAGATAAAAAGCAGTTTTAACAATGACACAATGGAAACTCAGAGAATGCTGTCATTTCCAAATCCACGGGGAACTAAATGTAGAAGCCAGAGTAAAAACCTAGACCCCATAGGACCAGGCTGTTATCATTTTCTTTTAGAAAGCATCTTTTAATACTATTTAAGTCCAGTTTAACTTTTTTTTTTTACACAATTTTTCCTTTTTTTACACCTCTCCCAAACACAGATGAGGAACACAAATCAGTTGTGTGGAAGTCTAACCTCGACAAGAGTTAGGGGTCATCAAGGACTAGGGATACCTGGTAGGTGCATAGGAAAACACACAATTGAGATACAATGATGACAGGCTGGTGTACTGGCATGTGAGCCCTTGAACTCAGGAGTCAGGGTGCTCACACAGACTTAACTCAGCCCCAACCTTTTATTGAAATCATACAATGAAATTGGATTACAAAATTCATAGGGGCGTGGGTAAATGCTTCTCTATTAACCTGCACCAACATTTTCTTGTGACACAGAGAAGTACAGATTTAGAACACATAAAAGGAAATTATGCAATCTCAGACATAAAAGTTTTCCAGCAAGCACTTTTTTTTTTTTTGTATCTCCTAACCACCAGTCTCCAGTAAGGTTGGAGGCATCAGTATTATGGTTACAAAGTCAGTCTTTCAGACATGTGTGAGACAGTATGGTTTCATAGAAGGGCAATCATGAGGTCATACTGCTGACCCTGCAGTCCTTATAACTTTTGGACCCCATCTCTCTGTCTATAAAAACATCCTCACCCAACCTGTTTGGAGAATTCCTAAGGGGCCACCACCATTGTCCCTAAATCCAACGAACCCATTGCTACCTTTCTGGGAAATGTCTATATATTGTTCCATCCCCAATTTCATAACAAAAATATCCTACTTTTATTATAGAGAATTGAGACTAAGACTGGGGGAACAGCTGCAGAATTACTCATCTCTGCCTGCGGCTCTAGATTACTTTCATTTCCACCCAGAGCAAGTAACTGTAACATATATTTCTCTTAAATTCATGAACAGCCTTCAGTTTAATATTATTGGTAAAATCTAATTTCTGGATATCAAGTGGGCTCCTACTAGATCTTGCCAGGTCACTAAATACTTGTTTAATAAGGAAGGAAGAAAGAAAAGGAATAGTAAATAGGTAAAGAAAATACTAAATACTAAGAACAATTGCAGAAATGAAATCAGGAGTTGCTTGCATCAAAGAAGCAGGCCTCTGGGCCTCTCAGTACTCATACTGGGGCCCACAAGAGGCCACTGTCTCCTGCTCTAAAACACAGTACCCCTGGCAGGCTTTTCTTCCTTGTCATCAGTGGTTTCAGGCATCTCGAACTTAATGTGGAGTGTCTCCAACACAGTTGAATGATGTCACAAAAGAGTAAGAAAAGTTATTTTGTATAATTTCTCCATCATTACCCTTAGGAAAAAGATTTTGTCTCTCTCCCTTTCACTGCTGCTTCTCCCCTCTATCCTCATGAATGAAGCTACTTATATTTTACACATTTACAGAATGTTACTAGGCTGTCTAGTTTTTTGTTTGTATGTTTGTATGTTTGTTTGTTTGTTTGTTTTTTGTCATCTTGGCACAAATTAGGATTATCTGGGAAGAGGGGATCTTAAGTGAGAAACTGCCTCCATATTGCAAGTCTATAGGGAATTTCCTTGATTGCTATTTGATTTGGGAAGGCTCAACTCACTATGGGGGCTGGTCCAGCCCTGAGCAAGTGGCACAGGATGCTTTTTATAAGAAAGTAGGCTGAGTAAACCATGAGAAGCAAGCCAGGAAGGAGCACTTCTCTATGGCTTTCGTTCCAGCTTCCAGGTTCCAGCCTGAGTTCCTGTCCTTACTTCCTTGGACAATGGACTGCAAGCTGTAAGATGAGGTAAACCTTTCCCTCCCCAAGTTGATAGTAGTTACAGTGTTTTATCACAGCAATAGGAGCCCTAAGAAAGACAACTATTGATGTCAGAATAATAATGTATATTGTAAAATTCTAGATGACATTGACTTTCTTTTTCTGAGAAGTGATTATTTTTAATCTACTGTAGTTTGTCATGTTTAGGTCACACTAGCCTAAATCATTTAATATAACTTTTTAAAATTTATTTATTTATTTATTTATTTATTTATTTATTTATTTATTTATTTATCTATCTATTTATTGGTTTTTTTGAAACAGGGTTTTTCTGTATAGTCCTGGCTGTCCCGGAACTCACTTTGTAGACTAGGCTGGCCTCGAACTCAGAAATCTGTCTGCCTTTGCCTCCTAAATTCTGGGATTAAAGGCGTGCGTCACAATGCCCACGCCCGACTCATTTATTATAACTTACTGAGACTTAAGAAAACATTAGATACTGTCTAGAAACATTGAGTTTGATCTCTTAATTCTACATGTGTGTGTGAGGGGAAGAGGGGCAATTGCTACTCATTTATGAAGTTATCAATGTTGTCAATCCAGCTGCTTTGTATTTGAATGTGATGACTGGAAAGGAACTCTATGGGGTGAGATAAAAGTGCAGAATATAGAGACATGTACTGATGGAGGTAGTTTGTTCTTCTGGTTTTCTCTCTTTTAAGATAATTTGTTATTTTAAACACTACACTGAAATTTCAATATGTTTTCAGATTCCAGTAAAGACTCATGAAGCCTTATCTCTACTAAACATGATACTATAATTAAGGAAATATAAGCATAAGTTCTTTATACACCTTTAGTTGGGACTTTTCTGCCTACTATATTTGTTTCATAAGAACAGTGTTGGAAGTTTTCCATGCAATCAAAGTTTTTCCCTTTGAAGAATGTCTGTGCTTTGTGATCTTATGTAATAATATGTGGTATAATGAAGAGATAAGAACTTGCACACTTGTAGACAGTAGAAATTAATAGGTAACCCTATAGTAAATATATGGCAGATCTGCAACTTTCTGCTGTAGAATTAAAGTAGTCAGGGGTGGACCACTGGAGCATAAATGCAGAGATATATGTGTCTACTTAGGTCATTAGTAGATTTTAATGACCTCAGTTATTCAGGGCGGAGGACTAAATATGTCAGTGTTAGGCTAGCATATCTCTAACAATTTTACATTTTTGAGTGTTCTCAAAGCTCTCTCACAAGATTTTAAATCTTGGGCAGCTTGTCAGGTACGATTGTTTTCTAGGCTCAAAGCTCCGATGCTGGTGCGGCTTAGGGCGTTTGTTTATAGGTACATAATAGGACAGAAGATATATCTAGATTTTTGTTTAAGTGTATAAACCTCTTTATTGTATCATATCTAAAGGTCACCCTTCAGTGGAGAGGAAAAATGGAGAGGAAAAAAGAACAACTACTACTTGTCCCCAGCATTTTCTAATCCCTCCCCCCTTTTCTTAAAGCTTTTCTAGTTAGTCAGTTGTTTTCCAAAGTGAACTTGAAACAATGAGGAAATATACAAGAGAGATACACTTGCTTTTATTCTTGCTGTGGGTAGTTTTTTGTACATCATTCTAGGAAAGAATTTAAATATATACAATGCATTTAACCTTGTGTTCAGATAACAAAACTTTTGAGCTCTGTACAGGGCCCTGCTACACAGTACACAACCATTTTAATTTTTCATTATGTGGCAATAGTTCTTCTTATGGGTAAGATGACCAAAATTAAGAACTGTATCTTTAATTCAAAGACATGGTTCCTACATCTGTCTTGTAGTTTCCATTCTGGTGATTTATTTTAAAATTTATGCTTTGAGAGAAAAGACTTAATCTACTTTATTTTCTCATCAAAACTATTTTTCCATACAAGGTATTCTGACTATGATTCCTTCCCACGTTATCCTCCAGGTCCTTCCATTTCTTTACCTTTCTTGACTTCAGAAAAAGCAAATAAAACAAAATATTAGAATCTTAAAAAAAAAACACAAAAAATACAAAGACACACATAATCAAGCATCAACTTTGTAAAAACAAAAAATTGGAAAACACAATATACAAGCAAAAGATTACTAATTAAAAAAAAAACACAAACACAGCAAGCTGAGACAAAGAAACAAACAAACAAACAACCACGCCCCCCAAAAAACCAAAAGAACAGAACACCCTACAAAAACTCTATTTAGTCTACTTCCTGTTGGCTGTCTACTGCTCACTATGGAACACACCTTTGAGTGTGGCTAAGACACCAAGTGAGACTCACTGGAGAAAGCTCATTCTTCCTTTGTCAATGATTGACAAGTAGCTGTCAATCAGAAATGGGTTCTCTGTTAAGGAAGGGAGCTTACTTTTTTTTTTAATTAGGTATTTTCCTCATTTACATTTTCAATGCTATCCCAAAGGTCCACCATACCCACCCCCCCAATACCCTACCCACCCACTCCCCCTTTTTGGCCCTGGCGTTCCCCTGTACTGGGGCATATAAAGTTTGCAGGTCCAATGGGCCTCTCTTTGCAGTGATGGCCAACTAGGCCATCTTTTGATACATATGCAGCTAAAGACAAGAGCTCCCGGGTACTGGTTAGTTCATATTGTTGTTCCACCTATAGGGTTGCAGTTCCCTATAGCTCCTTGAGTAATTTCTCTAGCTCCTCCATTAGGGGCCGTGTGACCCATCCAATAGCTGACTGTGATCATCCACTTCTGTGTTTGCTAGGCCCCAGCATAGTCTCACAAGAGAGAACTATAACTGGGTCCTTTCAGCAAAATCTTGCTAGTGTATGCAATGGTGTCAGCATTTGGAAGCTGATTATGGGATGGATCCCTGCATATGGCAGTCACTAGATGGTCCATCCTTTCGTCACAGCTCCAAATTTTGTCTCTGTAACTCCTTCTATGTGTGTTTTGTTCCCATTTCTAAGAAAGGGTAAAGTGTCTACACTTTGGTCTTCGTTCTTCTTGAATTTCATTCGTTTGGCAAGTTGTATCTTATATCTTGGGTCCTAAGTTTCTGGGCTATTATCCACTTATCAGTGAGTACATATTGTGCGAGTTCCTTTGTGATTGGGTTACTTCACTCAGGATGATACCCTCCAGGTCCATCCATTTGCCTAAGAATTATATAAGTTCATTTTTTTAATAGCTGAGTAGTATTGCATTGTGTAAATGTACCACATTTTCTGTATCCATTCCTCTGTTGAGGGGCATCTGGGTTCTTTCCAGCTTCTGGCTATTATAAACAAGGCTGCTATGAACATAGTGGAGCATGTGTTCTTCTTACCGGTTTGGACATCTTCTGGATATATGCCCAGGAGAGGTATTGTGGGATCCTCCGGTAGTACTATGTCCAATTTTCTGAGGAACCGCCAGACTGATTTCCAGAGTGGTTGTACAAGCTTGCAATCCCACCAACAATGGAGGAGTGTTCCCCTTTCTCCACATCCTCGCCAACATCTGCTGTCACCTGAGTTTTTGATCTTAGCCATTCTGACTGGAGTGAAGTGGAATCTCAGTGTTGTTTTGATTTGCATTTCCCTGATGATTAAGGATGTTGAACATTTTTTCAGGTATTTCTCTGCCATTCGGTATTCCTCAGGTGAGAATTCTTTGTTCAGCACTGAGTCCCATTTTTTAATGGGGTTATTTGATTTTATGGAGTCCACCTTCTTGAGTTCTTTATATCTATTGGATATTAGTCCCCTATCCGATTTGGGATAGGTAAAGATCCTTTCCCAAACTGTTGGTGGCCTTTTTGTCTTATTGACGGTGTCTTTTGCTTTGCAGAAGCTTTGCAATTTTATGAGGTCCCATTTATCGATTCTTGATCTTACAGCACAAGCCATTGCTGTTCTATTCAGGAATTTTTCCCCTGTACCCATATCTTCGAGGCTTTTCCCTACTTTCTCCTCTATAAGTTTCAGTGTCTCTGGTTTTATGTGGAGTTCCTTAATCCACTTAGATTTGACCTTAGTACAAGGAGATAGAAATGGATCAATTCGCATTCTTCTACATGATAACCAACAGTTGTGCCAGCACCATTTGTTGAAAATGCTGTCTTTTTTCCACTGGATGGTTTTAGCTCCCTTGTCAAAGATCAAGTGACCATAGGTGTGTGGGTTCATCTCTGGGTCTTCAATTCTGTTCCATTGGTCTACTTGTCTGTCACTATACCAGTACCATGCAGTTTTGATCACAATTGCTCTGTAGTACAGTTTTAGGTCCAGCATGGTGATTCCACCAGAGGTTCTTTTATCCTTGAGAAGAGTTTTTGCTATCCTCGGTTTTTTGTTATTCCAGATGAATCTGCCGATTGCCCTTTCTAATTCGTTGAAATATGGGGTTGGAATTTTGATGGGGATTGCTTTGAATCTGTAGATTGCTTTTGGCAAGATAGCCATTTTTACAATGTTGATCCTGCCAATCCATGAGCATGGGAGATCTTTCCATCTTCTGATATCTTCTTTAATTTCTATCTTTAGAGACTTGAAGTTTTTATCATACAGATCTTTCACTTCCTTAGTTAGAGTCACGCCAAGGTATTTTATATTATTTGTGACTATTGAGAAGGGTGTTGTTTCCCTAATTTCTTTCTCAGCCTGTTTATCCTTTGTATACAGAAAGGCCATTGACTTGTGTGAGTTAATTTTATATCCAGCTACTTCATTGAAGCTGTTTATCAGGTTTAGGAGTTCTCTGGTGGAATTTTTAGGGTCACTTATATATACTATCATATCATATAGAAAAAGTGATATTTTGATTTCTTCCTTTCCAATTTGTACCCCCTTGATCTCCTTTTGTTGTCTAATTGCTCTGGCTAGGACTTCAAGTACAATGTTGAATAGGTATGGCAAGAGTGGACAGCCTTGTCTAGTCCCTGATTTTAGTGGGATTGCTTCCAGCTTCTCACCATTTACTTTGATGTTGGCTATTGGTTTGCTGTAGATTGCTTTTATCTTGTTTAGGTATGGGCCTTGAATTCCTGATCTTTCCAAGACTTTTATCATGAATGGGTGTTGGATTTTGTCAAATGTTTTCTCAGCATCTAAGGAGATGATCATGTGGTTTTTGTCTTTGAGTTTGTTTATATACTGGATTACATTGATGGATTTCCCTATATTAAACCATCCCTGCATCCCTGTGATGAAACCTACTTGGTCAGGAAGGATGATTGTTTTGATGTGTTCTTGGATTCGGTTAGCAAGAACTTTATTGAGGATTTTTGCATCGATATTCATAAGGGAAATTGGTCTGAAGTTCTCTATCTTTGTTGGGTCTTTTTGTGGTTTAGGTATCAGAGTAATTGTGGCTTCATAGAATGAGTTGGGTAGAGTACCTTCCGTTTCTATTTTGTGGAATAGTTTGTGAAGAACTGGAATTAGGTCTTCTTTGAAGGTCTGATAGAACTCTGCACTAAACCCATCTGGTCCTGGGCTTTTTTTTTGGCTGGGAGACTATTGATAACTGCTTCTATTTCTTTAGGGGATATGGGACTGTTTAGATGGTCAACTTGATCCTGATTCAACTTTGGTAACTGGTATCTGTCCAGAAATTTGTCCATTTCGTCCAGGTTTTCCAGTTTTGTTGAGTATAGCCTTTTGTAGAAGGATCTGATGGTGTTTTGGATTTCTTTAGGATCTGTTGTTATGTCTCCCTTTTCATTTCTGATTTTGTTAATTAGGATTTTGTCCCTGTGCCCTCTAGTGAGTCTAGCTAAGGGTTTATCTATCTTGTTGATTTTCTCAAAGAACCAACTCCTCATTTGGTTAATTCTTTGAATAGTTCTTCTTGTTTCCACTTGGTTGATTTCACCCCTGAGTTTGATTATGTCCTGCCTTCTACTCCTCTTGGGTGAATTTGCTTCCTTTTCTTCTAGATCTTTTAGGTGTGTTTCAACCTGCTAATGTGTGCTCTCTCTAGTTTCTTTTTGGAGGCACTCAGAGATATGAGTTTTCCTCTTAGGAATGCTTTCATTGTGTCCCATAAGTTTGGGTATGATGTGGCTTCATTTTCATTAAACTCCAAAAAATCCTTAATTTCTTTCTTTATTTTTCCTTGACCAAGGTATCATTGAGAAGAGTGTTGTTCAGTTTCCACGTGAATGTTGGCTTTCTATTATTTATTTTGTTATTGAAGATCAGCCTTAGTCCATGGTGATCTGATAGGATGCATGGGACAATTTCAATATTTTTGTATATGTTGAGGCTTTTTTTGTGACCAATTATGTGGTCAATTTTAGAGAAGGTACCATGAGGTGCTGAGAAAAAGGTATATCCTTTTGTTTTAGGATAAAATGTTCTGTAGATATCTGTTAAGTCCATTTGTTTTATCACTTCTGTTAGCTTCACTGTGTTCCTGTTTAGTTTCTGTTTCCATGATCTGTCCATTGGTGAAAGTAGTGTGTTGAAGTCTCCCACTATTATTGTGTGAGGTGCAATGTGTGCTTTGAGCTTTACTAAAGTTTCTTTAATGAATGTGGCTGCCCTTGTATTTGGAGCATAGATATTCAGAATTGAGAGTTCCTCTTGGAGGATTTTACCTTTGATGAGTATGAAGTGCCCCTCCTTGTCTTTTTTGATGACTTCAAGTTTTCTTCAATAATTTTGTTGAAGATGTTTGCTGGTCCTTTGAGTTGAAAATCTTCATTCTCATCCACTCCTATTATCCGTAGGTTTGGTCTTCTCATTGTGTCCTGGATTTCCTGGATGTTTTGAGTTAGGATCTTTTTGCATTTTCCATTTTCTTTGATTGTTGTGCCGATGTTCTCTATGGAATCTTCTGCACCTGAGATTCTCTCTTCCATCTCTTGTATTCTGTTGCTGATGCTGGCATCTATGTTTCCAGATTTCTTTCCTAGGGTTTCTATCTCCAGCATTGCCTCACTTTGGGTTTTCTTTATTGTGTCTACTTCCCTTTTTAGGTCTAGTATGGTTTTGTTCATTTCCATCACCTGTTTGGATGTGTTTTCCTGTTTTTCTATAAGGACTTCTACCTGTTTGGTTGTGTTTTCCTGTTTTTCTTTAAGGACTTGTAACTCTTTAGCAGTGTTCTCCTGTATTTCTTTAAGTGAGTTATTAAATTCCTTCTTTATGTCCTCTACCATCATCATGAGATATGCTTTTAAATCCAGGTCTACCTTTGCAGGTGTGTTAGGGTGCCCTGGACTGGGCGAAGTGGGCGTTCTGGGTTCTGATGATGGTGAGTGGTCCTGGTTTCTGTTAGTAGGATTCTTATGTTTACCTTTCGCCATCTGGCAATCTCTGGAGTTAGTTGTTATAGTTGTCTTTGTTTAGAGATTGTTCCTCTGTTGATTTTGTTACCCTCTATCAGCAGACGTGGGAGACTAGCTCTCTCCTCTGAGTTTCAGTGGTCAGAGCAGTCTCTGAAGGCAAGCTCTCCTCTTTCAGGGAGGGTGCACAATTATCTGGTGTTTGAACCTCCTCCTGGCTGAAGATGAAGGCCCAAAACAGGATCTTTCCCAGAAGCTGTGTTGCTTTGGCCAGGAAGGTGGCCGGTTGTCTGGAGCGGAAGATGGCGCCGCCTTAGAAGCTCTGTGGCTCTCGTCTGTCCCAGAAAAGGCTGGCCTCTGTATTCCACACCCTCACTCGTGCAGCCTGCCCTCCGCAGAGTCCTGGAGCCAAGGAGACTCCCGCCGGGGCCTGAGGCACAAACTTCTCGGGCCGGGCTGACCCCTGTGCTCTCACCAGGAAGGTGGCCGGTTGTCTGGAGCCGAAGTTGGCGCCGCCTCAGAAGCTCTGTTACTTTTTTTTTTTTTTTTTAACTTGCCCTTCTGAGCAACTGGATGCAATCTGCCTTGAATCTCACTCAAGATGACTTTTTTTTTTTTTTAAGTTGCAAAGGAAGTTGAAGAATTTTTATTTGCAGATGAAAAGATAGTAAGTGACCTTAAAAATTCTGTAGAAAAAAAACTCATATAGCTGATTCATACTGTCAGCAATGTATCTGGGGAAAAAAAAAAGTAACTGTCCTACATCAAATGACAAGTGCTCTGAGAAATAAATCAGAAAAACAACAATTTTTACAATAGCGTCAAATAATATAAAATTCTCATGGTAAATCTAACCAAGCTAGTAAAAGACCTGTATAATAAAATTTTTATAACTGCTGGAGGTATCAGCATTCTTGATTTCTTTTTTTTTCCACATTTTTATTAGGTATTTAGCTCATTTACATTTCCAATGCTATACCAAAAGTCCCATAATGGCTAAGATGAAAAATTCAGGTGACAGCAGATGCTGGCAAGGATGTGGAGAAAGAGGAACGCTCCTCCATTGTTGGTGGGATTGCAAGCTTGTACAACCACTCTGGAAATCAGTCTGGCGGTTCCTCAGAAAATGGGACATAGTACTACTGGAAGATCCAGCAATACCACTTCTGGTCATATATCCAGAAGATGCCCCAACCGGTAAGAATGCCACATGCTCCACTATGTTCATAGCAGCCTTATTTATAATAGCCAGAAGCTGGAAAGAACCCAGATGCCCCTCAACAGAGGAATGGATACAGAAAATGTGGTACATTTACACAATGGAGTACTACTCAGCTATTAAACAGAAGGAATTTATGAAATTCCTAGGCAAATGGATGGACCTGGAGGGCATCATCCTGAGTGAGGTAACCCAATCACAAAGGAACTCTCACAATATGTACTCACTGATAAGTGGATATTAGCCCAGAAACTTAGGATACCCAAGATATAAGATACAATTTGCTAAACACATTAAACTCAAGAGAACAAAGACCAAAGTGTGGACACTTCACCCCTTCTTAGAATAGGAAACAAAACACCCATGGAAGGAGTTACAGAGACAAAATTTGGAAGTGTGACGAAAGGAAGGACCATCTAGTGATTGCCAAAACCAGAGATCCATCCCATGATCAGCTTCTAAACGCTGACACCATTGCATACACTAGCAAGATTTTGCTGAAAGGACCCAGATATAGCTGTCTCTTGTGAGACTATGCCAGGTCCTAGCAAACATAGAAGTGGATGCTCACAGTCAGCTATTGAATGGACCACAGGGCCCCAAATGGAAGAACTAGAGAAAGTACCCAAGGAACTAAAGGGTACTGCAACCCTATAGGTGGAACAACAATATGAACTAACCAGTACCCGGGAGCTCTTGTCTTTAGCTGCATATGTATCAAAAGATGGCCTAGTCAGCCATCACTGCAAAGAGAGGCCCATTGAACTTGCAAACTTTATATGGCCCAGTACAGGGGAACGCCAGGGCCAAAAAGGGGGAGTGGGTGTGTAGGGGAGTGGGGGGTTATGGGGGACTTTTGGTATAGCATAAGATGACTTTTTTAATGGATATATTAATTTGTCTGTCAATTTTATGACTTTATTTGTTTATAGTTAGAGGAATAATATATTGTGTCAATATATCAGATTTCCTTTTTCTACTCATCCACTGAAGGACATCTAGGCTTTTTCTAATTTCTGACTATTATAAACAGAGAAGAAATGACCATGGAAGAGCAGTGTCTCCACAGTAGGTTTTAGGGTCTTTTGGGTGTATGTCCAAGAGCATTACAGCTGGATCTTAAGGTTTAACTATCCCCAGATTCTTGAAGAACTGCCATGCTGATTTTCATAATACATGTACAAGTTTTTACTCCCAGCAGTAATGGATGAGTGTTCCCCCTTTTCCACATCTTTGCCAAAATAAACTCATTTTTTTTTCAATGATCTTGGGCATTATGACTGGTGTAAGATGAATTCTGTAAGTAGTCTAGATTTGTAATTCCTGACGACTAAAGATATTCAACATTTCTTTAAATGTTTCTTGGCCCTTTGTGTTTCACCATTTGGAAACTCACTGTTTAGGTCTTTACACTTAAATTGTTTTCTTGATATCCACTTTATTTAAGTTCTTTACATATTCTAAATATTTACCCGCTATTTAGATATATAACTGGTAAATATCTTTTCCTATTCTATAGTTTGCCACTATGTCTAAATGTGGGGTCATTTGCTATATAGAAGCCTTTCAGTTTCACAAGGTCACATTTATTGTTGGTCTTAGTTCCTGTGCTATCCATGTCTTGTTCAGAATTTCTTTTCCTTTGTCAATGTAATTAAAACTCTTCCCTATATTCTCTGCTATTAGATTAATTTTCTAAGAGTTTGTATACTTTCGGTTGTTGTTGCTATCCAGCTTTAACGCGTGGTGGTCAGATAGAATGCAGGATGTTATTTAAATTTTTTTCTATATCTGATGAGACTTGCTTTGTGTTTAATTATGTGGATAACTGTAGAGAATGTTCCATGAGCCGTGGAGAAGAAAACATATTCCTTTGTGTTTGGGTGAAATATTCTATAAATAACTGTTTGGTCTCTTTGATTTAGGAATCTACAAAGGTGACTTTAGCTAAGACTCCCAATAATTGGAGATATGGAGCCTGAACTGGACATCTTCTGTAACTAGACAAGGCTTCTAGAGGAGATATTGAGACACAAAATCGTTGACCTACAATTTGTCCTGCCTGTAAGATGAGCTGGAGTTAAGGTGGTGCAGAGTTTGTGGGAGTGACCAACCAGTGATTAGTCTATTCTGAAACTATTCTGAGACCCATGCCATGAGAGCCCACCTGTGATGCCTGGAAGATCAGAGGGTAGATAACCTAGAGACCTAGAATAGAATCAAACTACTAGAAAAAAAGTCACTGACATAGTACCTTATGATATTCTGCTAAATTATACTCTTCTATACTTGAAGATTGGTGCCTAGCACAATTGTCATCAGAGAAGGTTCATCCAGTAGCTGATGGAAACAGATGCAGCCAAACATTAAGTGCATCTTGGGGAAACTTACCTAAGAGGGTGAAGAACAATTGTAGGAACCATAGGGTTCAAGGACACTGCAAGAAAACCCAAAGAATCAACTAATTTGAACCAGTAGGAGTTCACAGAAACTGAACCAATAACCAATAGCCTTCATGGCTCTGATGTAGGGCCTCTGAATGGTTGTTACAGTTGTGTAGCTTGGTGTTCCTATGGGACACCTAACAGTGGGCATGGGGACTGTCTCTGACACTTTTGCCTGCTTTTGGAACATCTTTCCTCTCATTGGGTTACCTTTTTCAGCTGTAATATGAGGGGAGATGCCTAGTCTTACTGCAACTTGGTATGCCATATTTGGTTGGTATCACTGGGATGGCCCTCTTTTTCTGAAAGGAAATGGAGGCTCAGTGGATCTTGGGGAGAGGGGAAGCTGAGGAAAGGGAAGGAACTGGGAAGAGGAGAGAGAGGAAACTTCAGTAGAGATGTTATAAATAAGAGAATAAATAAATAAATAAATAAATGGCATCATTTAAATCCAGGATTTCTCTGTTTAATTTTTGTTTAGTTTTAAAAGAACTACCTTTTGATAGGAATGGGGTTTGAAGTTACTTACTATTACTATGTGACTGTCAATATGTGAAGTTAGTAGTAGGCTTTTTCTCTCCTTCTTTTCTTTCTCTCTTTCTTCCTTCCTTTCTTCCTTCCTTCCTTCCTTCCTTCCTTCCTTCCTTCCTTCCTTCCTTCCTTCCTTCCTTCCTTTCTCTCTCTCTCTCTCTCTCTCTCTCTCTCTCTCTCTCTCTCTTTCTCTCTCTTTCTTTTTTTCTCTCTCTTTCTTACTCTCTCTCTCTCTCTCTCTCTCTCTCTCTGGTAACACTGGATGCCCTAGTGTTTGATAATTAGTATGTAGTGTCCTTTTCTAATCTTCTGATTAATTTTGAAGTCCATTTTTTCAGATACTAAATTGACTACACATGCTTCCATACTGGATCCTTTTGATTGGAGTAACTTTTGCTCTGAAGTGATGTCTATCCTTGTTATTAGGGTGCATTTATTTGTTACAGTAGATAGATCTGTTATCTTATCAAATCTCTTAGTCTACCTCTTTTTATTGGGTAGTTGAAACCACTAATATTAATAATTATCAATCAAAAATATTTATTGATTACTGTTATCTTTTTTGTTGTGGCTTGGATTTTTGTCCTTCCTTTCATTTACTGGTCTGGATATATTTAATTCTTGTGTATGTTGGGTGTGGTAAAATTTTTCAAACTAAGGTTTTTTTTTAATGTAGATAGATCTTGCTTAAATTTAGTTTTGTCATTGAATGATTTTCTTTCTTCATCTATTGTGATTGATAATTTGCTGAGTATTGTAGTCTAGGCTAGAATTTCTGTTTGCATAGTATAGAAATCTGTCCAGGCCTTTCTGCGTTTCTAGCTTTTAGAGTCTTCATTGCATAGTCTAGGTGTATTCTAATCCATCTGACTTGATATGTTGCATGCTCTTTTTCCTTTTTAACTTTTAATATTTCTTCTTTGTTCCTTACATATAGTGTTTTGATTATTATGTATGATTGGAAATTTCTTTTCTGGTATTATTTCTCATATCTATGCTTTGCACTTTGATAGGTATTTCATTCTTCAGATTAGGAGAGTTTTAATCCATAATTTTGTTGAAAAATTTTTTTGTGCCAGTGACCTGGGTTTCTTTTTTTGCCTATATGCCTATTATTGTATATTTTGTATTTTCGTAGAGTCACAGGTTTTCTGGATGATATTGTTATGTGTCTGTATTTTTTTTTTAGATTTAATAATTTCTTTGAGTCTTTGACCACTTAGACTTGAGCTTTGTACAAGGAGATAAGAATGGATCAATTTGCATTCTTCTACATGATAACCGCCAGTTGTGCCAGCACCATTTGTTGAAAATGCTGTCTTTTTTCCACTGGATGGTTTTAGCTCCCTTGTCAAAGATCAAGCGATCATAGCTGTGTGGATTCATTTCTGGATCTTCAATTATATTCCTTTGATCTACCTGTCTGTCGTTGTACCAGTACCATGCAGTTTTTATCACAATTGCTCTGTAGTACAGCTTAATGACAGGCATGGTAATTCCACCAGAGTTTTTTTTATTGTTGAGAATAGTTTTTGCTATTCTAGGTTTTTTTATTTTTGCAGAAGAATTTCCAAATTGTCCTTTCTATCTCAGTGAAGAATTGAGTTGGAAGTTGGATGGGGATTGAATTGAATCTGTAGATTGCTTTTGGCAGGATAGTCATTTTTACTATTTTAATCTTGCTGATCAATGAGCATGGGAGATCTTTCCATCTTCTGAGATCTTCTTCAATTGGCTTGCGCTGTAAGATCAAGAATTGACAAATGGGAACCTCATAAAATTGCAAAGCTTCTGTAATGCAAAAGACACTGTCAATAAGACAAAAAGGCCACCACCAGATTGGGAAAGGATTTTTACCAATCCTAAATCTGGTAGGGGACTAATATCCAATATATACAAAGAGCTCAAGAAGCTGGACTCCAGAAAATCAAATAACCCCATTAAAAATGGGATTCAGAGCTAAACAAAGAATTCTCAACTGAGGAATACTGAATGCCTGAGAAACGCCTTAAAAAATGTTCAACATCCTTAATCATCAGGGAAATGCAAATCAAAACAACTCTGAGATTCCACCTCACACCAGTCAGAATGGCTAAGATCAAAAATTCAGGTGACAGCAGATGCTGGTGAGAATGTGGAGAAAGAGGAATACTCCTCCACTGATGGTGGGATTGCAAGCTTGTACAACCACTCTGAAAGTCATTCTGGAGGTTCCTCAGAAAATGGGACATAATACTACCGGAAGATCCAGCACTACCTCTCCTGAGCATATACCCAGAAGTTCCAACTGGTAATAAGAACACATGCTCCACTATGTTCATAGCACCCTTATATATAATGACCAGAAGCTGGAAACAACCCAGATGCCCGTCAACAAAAGATTGGATACAAAAAATGTGATACATTTACACAATGGAGTACTACTCAGCTATTAAAAAAAAAAAAAAACAATCGATTTATGCAATTCTTGGACAAATGGATGTATCTGGAGGATATCATCCGTAGTGAGGTAACCCAATCACAAAAGAAGTCATTAGATATGCACTCACTGATAAGTGGATATTAGCCCAGAAACATAGAACACCCAAGATACAATTAGCAAAATACCAGAAAATCAAGATGAGGGAAGACCAATGGGTGGATACTTCATTCCTCCTTAGAATAGGGAACAAAATACACATGAAAGGAGTTGCAGAGAAAAAGTTTGGAGCTAAGACGAAAGGATGGACTATCCAGAGACTACCCCACCCGGGGATCCATCCCATAATCAGCCACCAAACCCAGACACTATTGCATATGCCAGAAAGATTTTGCTGAAGGGACTCTGTTATAGCTGTCTCGTATAAGGCTATGCCAGTGCCTGGCAAATACAGAAGTGGATGCTCACAGTAATCTATAAGATGGGACACAGGGCCCCCAATGGAGAAGCTAGAGAAAGTACCCAAGGATCTGAAGGGGTCTGCAACCCTATAAGTAGAACAACAATATGAACTAACCAGTATCACCAGAGCTCGTGTCTCTAGCTGCATATGTAGCAGAAGATGTCCTAGTCTGCCATCACTGGGAAGAGAGGCCCCTTGGTATTGCAAACTTTATATGCCCCAGTACAGGGGAATACCAGGGCCAAGAAGTGGGAGTGGGTAGGTAGGGAAGCAGGGCGGGGGGAGGGTATAGGGAACTTTTGGGATAGCATTTGAAACGTATATAAAGAAAATATCTAATAAATAAATAAATAAATAAATAAATAAATAAATAAATAAATAAAATTTCTTTGAGTGAAGTGCCCATTTCTTATAACCTTTTCTTTAAGACTGAAAATTTCCTTTCCATATCTTGTACTTTTGGGTGCATCTTATCTCTGAGCTTTCTGGGTTATGTCCTTAACATTTTCATTTCCAGTTTTATCACAATTTTTTTATTGATTATATTTCTACTCTCTAGTCTTGAAATATCTTCATTATTGCATTCCACTGCTTGTTTGTGTTTTAATAGGCTCCATTAAGGAATGTGTTCTGGTGTTTAGGTATCTGAAATTGGGATGGCAGAGATGATTTAGTTATTAAGATCTGGTTTTATTTTTTTGGTTGTTTTTGTGTGTATGTGTGTGTGTGTTTAAGAGGGCAACGTACCATTCTTTGGTTTCTATTGCTGCCTCTTGATCATAGGAAAGTGTTAAGGTTATGGTCTGCCTAGTAAAGAGTGCTTATGGAGGCCAGAGGGTTGCAGAGAGAAATAGAATTGGCCTGGGAAAAAAGGCTGATAGAACTTCAGGAAAGAAATAAGGCAATGGTGTCAACACCAAGATGCAGGTTTCTCACAGAATTGAAGGTGCTGTGAGAAAAGGAGATCCTGCAAGTAGGTTACAGTAAGGCAAAGAACAAAGTGAAGATAGAGGGATAAATGGGTTAGGTAGATTATGGTGATATACCAAGTTGTGATGTCTCCAGTGAAGGAATTCAAGGAGAAAAGTGTGTATATAGGTTGTGACCTGGTTGCTGGTGAGAATGGAGAGATTCTAATGTAGCAGAGGAAGGATAGTTTGAGTCTACTACTGAGTCCCTGTGAAGTGAGGCCACTGGACATCACAAATAGAAGTATTTCTAGGATCCTGGAGGCTGACACCAAAGACTGAGGAAGGGCTTGAAGCGATGCCTGAGAGTCAACAGGAAGGATGAAATCTGGGTTCACATCAAGGTTCAGAGAAGCCCCTGGAGAGTGGAGCTTCTTCTGCTTTGTTAATCTAAAGCCTCTATGACACAAAGAGATCTGACAAGTCCTTTTGGATTTTAGAAGGATTTTCCTT